>NC_072432.2:77346666-77987500 GCF_028878055.3 Symphalangus syndactylus | reverse complement strand
TTGACAGGTAGGGAAAAGCAGTATCTGTGTTGAAAATTAATTGATTAAATTGATATGTTTTAATAATAGAGAAGGTTATAAAGGCTTCCATTTCCAAATAAATGACTTCAAGTGATTTATTAGAGGCTACGATAACTTAATCAGATGTTGGCTTTTCATTTAGTAGTTTAGTGACAGCAATAAAAAATTGTACCATTTGAATAATTATAAATTTTGAAATACCTTTAATGCATGCAAGATTCTACTTTTGTAAATGAGATAATAAGTACAGTAAATATTGAATATTTAGCTTGCTTTTAAGTACATAATGCATCTGTGATTAAATTAGAAAATATTTTAAATTTCAACTTGTTTTCCCCTCCATCTTTCTCTCTGCATGCCCACCCTCCCCATCTTCCCCCCTTTTTCTGTGAAGTGTCTTTCTTAGATTTCAGTGGCATCGTTCAGAACATTGAAATAACACTTCACATATCACAACCAAAGCATAAATACAAATATTAATTTATACAGCATCATAGTGAGGCTGTGTCGGGGACATGCATTCATAGAATTCCTTTATTTAATGTCAGGTTCTCGTTATTTTAAATGTCTTTGATCGTGTTACTCCATACTAGTGTCTTAAATGAAAGCCTACGTTTTTTTGTCAGCATCCTCAGTTAATTTCTTTCTTATTCTAAAAATAAAGAAAATGAGATGTAAATGCTGACTCAGATTATCAGTTTGCTGGCAATTTGCTTTTAAGTCACATATAGAATTAGAGACATCAATCTATGCACAATGTTGCCACCTTCTGCTGAACACTTTACATCTTTGAAAAGATCTGTTTTACTTTCAGAGTCAGCATCAACTTAAGCAAATGTGGGGCTTTATATTAATTTAAATTCAGTTTTGGTTATATGAAAATAAGATGTTTATGTCACATGACCCAAAGAATTGCTTTCTTTTACTTTGGTGTATGTGAGGGCTATTGGTAAGTATCTGAGTGTAACTCTATATAAAGATTTATGCTGTACATTTTCCCAGTTCTTGGCAAAAGCTTAATAATTAACATTTCACAGTTCGCTAGCAAGTCTGATGCAATAGAAATGCTTTTCTAAAAGATTACCAAGAAAATTTAACTTTTAAAGTAGAATATATGCCATCTATTATTATTACCTTTCTGGTTTTCACTTACTGTCTTATTTATTATCAGATATTGAAATCCAGTTTTCTTTTTATAGACAATTCATAGCAGTATGTTGCAGAGTGGGCTTTTTATAGGTTTAAGAATACACACAATTTACACTAGTTAATAATAAATAATTCTTACAATTTTCTTGTATTTTACTTATTGAGACAATTAACTTACTGGAAATTCATGTTTACTGAATAACTCATTTTTCATATATAATGCCAGTACCTTATCTCCATGTAATCCCAGGTTACTGGTATCATGGCCTTCATTCAATATTTCAATACAAATGTGTCTAAAGGGTTACTTGGATTTTGCAAATACTTTAAAATCTGCCAGACAACTCTACATGATCTAAATGCATAAATCTTGCAAACAAATCTGATTCAGGATTAATATCAAACTGGAATGGGCCAGTCTAATGAATGCCAAGCTTAATGTACAATCTATTTTTTGAATAAATCATACTGGAAAATTGCAGAGTGTGTAAATTTCATAGCCATCATAAATCAATATCCTTTAGATTGCTCTGCCTTGGATAAGGGGTAGCACTGCAGAGGCCATGACATACTTGAAAGTGAATGAGAGGAAAGCAGTTAAAGTGAGAAAGGAACACCTATTAAGGAAAGGAAATGCTCAGAAAATTGTTACAAAAGTTGAGTACACAAATTACATGTCTCTGGGTAGTGGTTATTTTATGTAGAGTGCGTGGATGAATGAGATGGCTCCCGCTGGTCTTCACTATATGACTGCTCCAGGACTAAGATGTTTGAATCATTCTCTGCAAGTTTGTCCTAATGCTTAAGAATGAGTTTTCTTCTCGTTTCTTTCCTTCTCTCTCTTTTTTTTTTTTGAGACGGGGTCTCTCTCTGGCGCCGAGGCTGGAGTGCAGCGGCGCGATCTCAGCTCACTGCAAGCTCCACCTCACGGGTCCCAGCAATTGTCTGCCACAGCCTCCCGAGTAGCTGGGATTACAAACGCCCACCACCACGCCCGGCTAATTTTTGTATTTTGGAAGAGACGGGATTTCACCATCTTGGCCAGGCTGGTCTTGAACTCCTGACTTTGTGATCCACCCGCCTCAGGTTCCCAAAGTGCTGGGATTACAGGCGTGAGCCACCGCGCCAGTCCAAGAATGAGTTTTCTAAATTCTAGCATAAAATAATTGCTTAAGAAAGATTTGGAAGTCATTGATAAAGCTGCAGATTATGGTCTCTGTTCTAATCTCAGTTCTGTGTAAAATATTAACTTGTCTGGAAGATGCTAGTAATTAATCTGTTTAAAATATTTCACCTGGGACTGCCATTTTATTATAAATAGACAAACCACCTTGCAATTCGTTTTCCATTTTTATCGGCTAAATAAAGAAAAATATTAGCCAGCAATGAGAAGATTGTGAATTTAAAATATCACTTTAAGAAATATTGTCTATACTGGCAAACAAGTTTTACGAAGAGATGAACACTTTTTAAAAGCTTTTTCACAGGATCATATTAACTGCCAGGAAGTTTTGCCAAACAGATTTTAAGGGGAAAATCAGGCTATCCTAACTGTCCAAATGTTTTCTCACGTTTCAAGCAAGCAGCTGCTGGAAGTTCCTGCCAGTAGTAAACCTTTCAGGCAGAATGTGAGCAGCTGCCAATCTTGTGTCAATATTGTAAACACACTTAGAACCATCTTAACTGGTGTAAAAAATTTCTCTTTCCCCCAAAAGGGCCAACAGATATCTCTTTTTGATGCTTTGCCTTCTTTTACTCTTCTAGTGGTGACATAGCTAAATAAGCAATTTTTGTAGAAAAAGATTTTTCTGGAATGTTGGGAATAAGAACAAATTTCAATTTTTCCATGGACAAGGACAAATCTGAAATAACAACACTAAAAAAAAGTAAAAAATTGTAATCAATGAATAGTTCAGCAAATATTTCAGTGGTGCATTTTAGTGCTATTACTAGAGGTTAAAAAGAAAAAAAAATCAAAGCCCAGAATTTAATCTTCGGAAACTTAAGATCAGGGTTGGCAAAGGCAAGAAATGACTTCCTAGAAATCAGTTCGAAGGGATCTATTAAACTGGGAATAATTGTCTACTTGACTCTTACATTATAATACAAAGTTTATATTATAATCCCTGGTCTCAAGAAGTTCTTTTTAAGGTAGATGAGAATCAGAGTGCATGGTATTATTGCAGAAGTGGATTAAAAGGATAAAGATGGCAGAAGATTGTGCTTGAGACCTGATCAGATGAATTTTTGTTTCCTAGATGAGGTGGGCCTTTGATTTTATTGAAAGGGTGATGATGGGCAATAATAGAGTTAAAATGGTGAAGGAGAGAGGTGGGGGAACAATAAGACGAAGCCAATGTATTAATAAGAGACCATGAGTTTGTTTGGAGAGTGAGAATTCATAGAGCCCAAAGAAGGTGAAGTGAAAGGCTACTACTAGGGGACCCTTTGAAGCAAATGGTTTATAATTGGTTCTGTCTTTATGCTTTTATCTAAAAAACTAGGTATTGGATTTTTTTTTAATTAAAAGTTGAACAGTGTGTGAAACTGAGCATTATCTACTTTAATCTTTCATTTTCTCGTTTTTCCTTGTCCTTCTACTTAGACTAAAATTCTTTTGTCATAGATGTTTTTAAAGATTTAACTTCACTCCTAAAGTTTTGTGGTATTTTGATGATTCAGGTTCAGAATTGCTAACATTTTTCATTATGCATGTTAATAATATTTTAAAATACACAGAAAACAAAATTCTAACTCATTATTCATTTTAGATTGAGATATAACTATAAAGTAGTGTAATTTTTAAAAACCACATACCCGAGTTAGAGTAATTAATGCAAATAAAGCACATTTTAGAAGTAGTCATCCTGGAACGCTATACACTTATTCTAGTGATGCAGATATTAATGAATCGTTTTTGAAACATTTCATTTGAATTGTCTTTATAATTAGGAATGGATGAGAAAATAAATTTCATTGCTTTGCTAAAAACTACATGGACTATTTCTTTCTGTCACTTCACCTCATCGGGCTGGGCTTCAAATATATTAGGACTTTCCAAAAAAATGAAATCCATTCACAAAAGATGGCAGTATGCTGTTAAATATAATATAGACATCATTGACACTTCCAAAACGTTAGTGAATTAATGAGTACAAATATCAACTCTAGTGACTATCCAAATTTAGAACTCTTGTTGATAGAATTAACACACCAAACATTTGCTTTTTGGAAGAGTGGTTTGGATAACTAATTGCAAAGTAGTTTTACTTTCAAAGACTGGGAGATACAATGCCTACTTTGAAAGCCCAGTTTTAGCCATTACCAGCTGTGTGGTTTTCAGTGGGCAAATCACTTCATCTTCCTGTATCACAGTTTATTCTTCAGTAAATTGGGAATAATAACCTTATAGGTTGTAAAGATTGATGACTTAGTGCATGTGAAGTGCTTAGAATGGTGCCCTGCACGTGGAAAATATTACCTAATTGTTGACACTTATTAAGGTGATACAGATAACTCTGGATTTGCCAGTTTTTTTTTTCTTCACTAACAAAAGTAATATTAAATGGCCTTTAAAAATGTTTTTACCTGAAAGTAGCTGTGACAGAAACTGTTTCTGGAAAATATCATTGTGTGACTAAACCTGTCATTTTTTTGATTAATTGTTTGAAATCTTACACTTTTGTAATAAAGAATAATTGCTTAGATGTTGGTACATTGTACATTTCAGGTGGCATCATTAGGTGTCTGAAAAGTGGGATTTTTAAAGTTAGTACAGCTTTCCCTCTCAGGATTTTAAAATGTTTCTGTGTTCTGAAACATTAGTGGTGAATTTATGCGTAGTTTTACAGACTCTCTAGTACAGTTTGATTACTTCATTTTATTTTGTAAATGCCAAAGAAGGCACACCAATTTTGAAAGGTTACACAAAGCACAAATCTGACAGAAAAATGAAGCTGTATTAAACCTTACACAAATCACAATTTAAAGATACACATTTAAATACAACCCAGAATCTCTGTCCTATTCACAAGGCATCCTGTTCAGCATTAGGAGATAATAGATACCTTGTTTTTTCAAGGGCGTGAACATGTTTATTCTCTGACATGGGTAGCAGCTGTGACTGCTGTGCACAGATGTGATAGCACTCCAGGTAAATGAGAGATACAGTGTTGTTTGTGTAACAGCTGCTGATAATTGTAGAATATTTGTGCAGTAGCCCACCTATGTTACTCTTCTGCTGATTCATAGAGGTAAAAACTTCATTGTGTGGATTGGTTTTCCCTTCAGGTAATTGATTCAATCTTTGTTTCTCATTTCGTAGTGAAATGCATTTGATTTTAATCCACTAGTTGTGCAATTCTCAAGGGAATACACACACCTTGCTATTGTAGATGAAATTCTCTCTATGTGTTTAAGATTGTGAGGCTCTCAGCCTCTTTGTTTATATTATTGACTAGAGTGATTACATACCAACCTTTAGGTTATGCTATTAAAAAACAAGCTCCTGAATGGCAGCAGGCAGTGAGGAGATGCTCTTTTTTAAAAGGTAGTCTTTTCTAAAGCTTTATGCCTGAGGTTTTGTACTTTATGCATTCTTACCCTTTAATTGTGTGCGAATGTTTTCCAGCAAAAGTATCCTTGTCTTTTTTTTTTTCCCATTCTGGTGTTTAACTTTCACATTTTCATTTTAGGAGAAATTGATTGAGTGAGTATGTAATTCATGTGTGTGTGCGCATGTGTGTGTTTTTGTGGTTTCGTTGTGATAAAATGTTTTTGTAGTTCTGATCATGTCTGTTTTAACAAGCTCTTAAGGGTTTTGATTGGTAAAACTTTTCTTGGGTGTCTTCTCATTAATTTTAATCTCATAAATGAGTGTTACTCTTGTAGTAAATGCTTACTAAAATCCCAGAGCAGCACGGACCATTGATAGGAAGGTTCTATCCATCTGAAGATAAGAATCACCTAAAGTGATTCTGATAGTCCTAGAAGTGAATCAATTTAGACAGTGTAACACTGGTACCTGCCTTAGAATATGTTGTCTTTGGAGACTATTGCTCAAGATGTAGATAAAGAAAGCAGAGTCCTGGCTTATATTTATAACTAATTAAATTGGAAGAGAAGACTGTTTTATTCAAAATCAAACATCTCATGTTTTGTTATTAATCATAAGCCTGGTGCCTTGCATAAACCATTTGCAGGAATAATTTGAAGCACTGAATTCTTTGGAACAGCAGATTTTGCAAGTGACTTTTTTTTTAACTATTTTGAGTCTGTAATAAATAAGATACACTATTATTACAACACTTAAATTGCGAATATCTTCCTTGGAAGAATGAATTTCAGTCTAGATTGAGGCTTCTCAGTAGCAACACACATGTATTAAGAGTTTCTACATTATTGTATCATTACAGAAAATTTGTAGCATCTTGTACCTCTTCCAAAGGGAGTTCAAGTTTAAAGTACTAAAATAACTGTAGTACATATGGTGTTGTGGAATGGGCTGTAAAATCAATGAGGCTTCTGTTTACGTAAGTAGATGTAGTTGCTGTAGGAAACACTTGAGTTGGAGGGTCTGGGGCAAACGTTTTCTAAATGGGCTGGCTTTTACTCAGCTTCAGTGATTGTTGCCTTGAGGAAATTTGGGTTCATTCTTCCTGGAACTTCTGATTCTTTAAGAGAAGTAGAGTATCTATGTTATTGACAAAGTCGGTCTCCCAAAAGATAGAGTCTTTTCTGTTTGGTGTTGTGAAGCCAATACGTGAAACTGAACTTGAGCGTCAAGCAGTTAAGGTTTTATTTGGTGGCCATGGAATGGAGAAGTGGGAGCATCGCTCATAAATCCACTTCTCCACTCATGAAAGCCAGGAAACCGTAGATATATGGCATCTTTAATGAAGGAGTTGGGCATTATAAGCAAGTGGAGGAATATTCATGTCTTCTCTGAGGGTGTGTGTAGAACCAGAGTGCTGCCTTCCTTGTTTATAGTTTCTGCCAGTGATTGTCTTCATGATTGCTAATTGTCATGGCACTGGTGGGGGTGTCATTTAGCAGGGAAATTCAGTTATAATGAAGTTAGAGGTTCTTCAAGTGAGCTGCCATCTTGGATCCTACCAGTTTTAGCTGGTTTCGTCACAAGGATGAACTTCTTTTTTTAAAAAAAATTAATTAATTAATTTTTTTTTTTTTTTTTTTGAGACGGAGTCTTGCTCTGTCACCCAGGCTGGAGTGTGGTGGCACAATCTTGGCTTACTGCAAGCTCTGCCTCCTGGGTTCATGCTATTCTCCTGCCTCAGCCTCCTGGGTAGCTGGGACTACAGGTACCTGCCACCACGCCCGGCTAATTTTTTTGTATTTTTAGTAGAGACGGGGTTTCACCATGTTAGCCAGGATGGTCTCGATCTCCTGACTTCGTGATCCACCCGCCTCGGCCTCCCAATGTGCAGGGATTACAGGCATGAGCCACCCCACCCTGCCAAGGTTAAACTTCTGACTGTGGGCTTCCTGTTTCTTAAAGATAAGCAGAGTTAAGATGGGGTAGAAATTCCATGAGGCCATGTAGGCATTACACTGAGTAACACGTAAATTCCCATGTGAACTTTCTTAGTTTTAAAACGATGGCTGCTAATTCAAATTTTTGCTTTTCTATATTTATTTAATGATGCCTGGCTCATAGATGAGCAGATGTGTAATGTCTTTCTGGAAAAGCTTTCATTTCTCCAACTTTAGGATTAGCCTGTGCTTTAAAAAACTGAGACACAATTAATAGAAAATAATATGCACACCTCTTAAGTGTTCTCTTTCATCATTTTTGACAATTATATACAACTGTGCAACCACCACCCCAAACAAAATTTAGAACATTTCTCTGACCCCAGAAAGTTCTCTGTTGCCCTATTCCAGTCAATTCATCATTCCTTCATGTGTGGAACCATTTTCTAGAACTTTATATTATAGAGCAAAGAAATAGTGTCTTTACACCAAATGAAGCCCAAGGGCTACAGCTACCATTGGCAATCTCCTGCTATAAAGCAAAATAAAATGTACTATCCCTTTGGATGGGATGAAGAGAAGGAAAATAATAATTGCTGGATGTTTTTTGTGCCACCACTTAATTTTATTAAATCCCTGTGTGTAAAAATTTCTGTGAGTTTCAATGCATCATGTTCTAAATGCAAGAATTGAGGTGCATAATAAATAGGTGACTTGCCCAATCTTAAACAGCTTTTAGCCAAAATGAAAATGAAAAATCAGACCAGTTTTCCAGATTACTTTTTCACTGCTGTAAGACTGGAAAGATATTTTTGAAAATTAATATAATAATGAGAAATGGTTATTACTACATGATTATGACAATATCTAAAATATTTGACCATATTTTAGTTGACTAACACAATTCTGAGATATTATGTCTAACCTTATGTTCAAATTTATGAGGTAATTTTTATCACTATTTCACAGATTTCACAAAATAAATATTAGTGTTAGTAAGTACCTTGCCCAAATTCACATAACAAATGAATCATGAGGCTGAATTGAAACAAGGGGCCTTTAACTTTAAAGCTTGTTTGTTTTCATAAAATTACTTTTTTAAATTATATTTTACTGTTGTAAACTACTGATTTTTATTTTGAAATAAAACTTTTTAATATGTTATTCCCTCTGTGACAGATACGTTTATGAATTGCAAATATCAGCTAATGAACATGAAGTATGAAAGTATGCAAACAATATGGATGTTTCAAAAAGTATCAAAACAAAATGGATGAAAAAGATATGTTTTGTATATAAATATAATATAATATGAAAAAGTAAAACCAATGTAAGGTGCATTTAAGGTAGACAGCAAATTGTACTGAAGGATGAATTCTGCAATCCAGTCATTGGATAATTAGCAATTTGAGTTTTTGTCCTATTGGTTGGAGGCTGAATAGTATGAATTAATCATATTCTTCCTCTCTGTCATTTCTCAACTAATTGGAAAATTAAGATCATGTTGTCATTTTTAGATTATTAAGACTGATTTTAAAAATGCAAGTTGCCTCACAAAGCAGCATTTCCAACTACATCCCCCTAAAATGGTCTCACCTACTTATTTGTCCAGGAAGAAGCTGGAAAATAAAGATCTCTCTGAAAACAAGAGCAAGACTTGTCCTAGTTACTGGCCACTTGGGAAGAAAACGTTGCTTATGAGCATGCAGACCTATGAGAAAGGGAAACGACCCACAGAAGGGCCTGACCCTGGAGGAGTGATGTTCATGCGTTAGCTGCTCCACCTAAAATGAGTGTGACTTACTGAAATCTAGTTTCTTAGCAATTCTTCCACTCCTTTGGGAGAAGCAAACACCAGGAGGAGGGAGGACAATGTCTCCCCCCCAACACTGTTCCTGAGAATGGAAGGGTTGCTGGAAGTACACCAGCACTTCCCTGGAAGGGTGACAGTGAGAAGAGAGGAAGGGATAAAAGTATCCTCCCTATATTAATTGTTGCTCATTTTTGTCATACACTTGAGGTTTCAGTTTGAGTGACAGGAAAGTGTTTGTGTGTGCATACTTTAGGTGTTTTTAAGACTTCCCTAGGGGACACTTACTATGCCTAACCTATTTGTTCATTTGAGTCTGCTGCTAGTGTGTTAACTCAGTCTGGCACCGTAACTGCATCTGAAATTCACAATAAAATAAAAACCATTAGTAAAGGTATCAGTCAGTAATAAAAATAAAGTCTGCAAAGCTTGTAGTTTAATTAAAAATGGAGGCTGTTGAAAATGAGAGATTAATGGACTCATAAAGTAGAAAAATTAAAATGCATATGTAAAATGAGATGGAATGATAGTCCTGGAGATATACCTTGTCTTAAACAGGTCTTTGAAACCTTCTCATCATTAGTTTGAAATTTTGAAGGTCATGAAGTTAAAGAAAGAAGAAAGTACACAATGAGCTTGACTGAAATAGTGATAGGGTTTTACAGTTTACTGTCTTATTTTAAAAATTAGTACCACAGAATACATGATACTATTTGGCCATTTCATTTCATTTTTTCTTTCTTTACAATAAGGTAATGTATATGTTTGTTTGGCAAGTTCTTCAATTATATTTTTGCTGCACATGTAGACAAAAGAATTACCTTCACATTATATGATTTTAAAGTAAGTTTCAAGAGATCAAAATTTACTTTGAGTCATGAAAATAAAAAGTTTTAAAAGTTACTAATTTCGACTTAATTTTCTAGAGGGCAGAAAATGTTAAGAAAGAAGGGAAGTCACATCTGTTAATTAGTTTTTGTAAACTTATTTGAATTTAGTAAATTAAAAGATAGCTTTGTCTACTATGTGGTTCAATATCTGAGGTCAGGACATCTGGTACCCTAATTTGGTTCTCCCACTGTTATACAACAGGGATTTGGGTCAAGTCATTTAAACACCTTTTTCACTCCCTCTATCAAGCCTCTACAAATTAAAATGCAGCTCAGTAACCACTGGAGTATGTTACAAGCACCTTATTTACTCATTGCATATGTGTGAAAACTACCAAGACAATTATGTCCACCATAATATTTTTCTGTTGCTGTATAGCAGTAATCATCTATCATACTAAAAAATCTATTTCTTATGTATACAACTTTCCTGATAAATTGTCTATAGTGTAGTAAGCTTTTCACTTAAGAGTCAGAATGTCATACTTTAAAGAGGTTGGAAGGAAAGAAAAGATAGATTGCTGATGATTCATTGGTTTAGAGTCTTAATTTTTAGATGTGTTCACCAATGGACTTACAGTAGATGGACATTCTCCACAAAAATCTCACTACCACTGTCTTCCACCCAAAAAAGTGAAAGATAGGATTTAGTTGTTCCATAAATCATCTTTCCAAGAAAGCGAGCTGTTCTTGCAATAGCATGGCAGATGGAACAGCTTTTTACCAGTGGGGGGTTTTGTTCTTTGCTGCCAAAGATATTGAGGAAAGAAGGAATTATGCTAATTTATCTATTTTTCTCCTTTGCAAGCAACTTTACATGTATAAGGAACTCACTCACTCATTTTGAGGTCTAAGTTATTATTTTTTGGCACTTGGCACATAGTACAACTGTGTGCTGAATGTATATGCACTGTTTAACCTTTAAACATTAGATATAAATGCAATATACTATTAAAGGGTCTTCTGCTTGTTGAATTTCAAAAAGTCATGAGAAGGTTAAGATCTAGAAAACATTCCAGATAGTCTCTCTTGATGCCCACTTTCTGAGATCATGTGCAGAATATGAAAGCTCTTATAAAAATAGAGACTTTATTTCCCCTAGCTAAAACCCAATAAATGAAAATATATAAAATGGGCCAGGTTTCATTCTGATTAACCACTCAATGATTATTTATTTATTAAATAGCCATGTTTACGGAGGAATAGAGCGCTTAGGCTCTTGGTAAACTCTGCCCAAAGCATTGGTTTCTGACAGATGCACTGATAGTTTTACTGTCTTTCCTAACTTTATATAATGAGTGTTTAAAGGCGGACTGTTTTCTGTCTGTGAAGAACAATACCGATTTTCCATGTTTTGCCAAGGGCATGGGTTATTCCAGGATGTAGTCAAGTGATCAATCCATTGGGACATACAATTATATCCTACGCTTTGGTGCCTTCAAAGAGAATATTTTGGGAGAATTATTAGTTTTCTCAAGCAGTCATACGTGTATTGAAATTGCAAGATCAAATCCAAAATCCTTTGAGCTTTTTTTGGAATAAAGATACCAGGTGAAAATGATGAGCACCCTCATTACAATTACTACTTTCTAAGAAACTCTTTTTCCATACCCTGTAAGATCAGTTTTTTTTTTTTTTTAATTCCTTTGTTCCCTTTTCTTTCATCTGCTGCTTTTTACTTGTCCCACTTCAGGGGAAGATAATTGAATCACCTCCGGCTGAGTGCTTGTGGACCCTATAAGTTTAATGCCTCTAAATAAATTATGAATGTTACAGAGAAGTTAGAAAGTGTGGAATGGCTATATTCCAGTCTAGGTTGTAGTTTCAGATGATTAGTTAATATCTTAGGTGCCTTATGTTACTTTGATAGGGAAAAAAAATGGATATCTAGATCTTAGGCAAGGCCATATTACTTTGTGCCAAATTTCAACTCTAGGAAAAAAAAAATGTAATGTTTTCTGAGCTCCTCATCCTGACTGCTGAGTGATGCTGACAAAAACACAAACAAAATCCTAATATTTTTAGTATATTATTCAAGATAGTATAGACTATGCTGCAGTGACAAATAAGGTTTTAACACCATAAAGTTTGGTTTCTTGTATTCAGTGCATGACAGATCATTTTCTTGGGTATCTCTTCTCCAAATGGTGATCTGTAGACCGAGATTGTTTCCATTTTGTTGTTATTCCTTCTGGAATATATGGCTTCTACAGTTGCTGTGGACGTATTAGAGACCCACAATCCTGGGAGCTGTATTTGGAAGGCCAGGTCTGCTCACATTTTATAGGCCAAAACTCAGTCACGTCATTTGCAACCTCACTGCAAGGGATCTGGGAAGAGTAATCTTTTCTGTGTATTCAGGAAGAAGAAACAATGTGATGAACAGGCTACACTGTCTCTGCCATAGTTAGTGCTCCTATGAACTCACATAATACAACCCATGCATTTGCCCTCAGTGGCACTGTCAAATAATGTTACTCACACTTAAATACCTTATGTGTCTTAGTGTTCATAACACATCATTTAAAATTGAGAAGCTGAAGAATGAAGTAGGAGGACTGACAATGCCTGCCTTCAAAAATTACTGTAAAAGCACAGTAATCAAGACTGGTATTGGTGAAAGAATAGTCAGATTCTTATTGTCAAAAAAGCCATGCTTAGGGTAATTAAAATACTCTGGATGATACTACAGTGGTAGATTCTCATTATTATACATTTGTCCAGGCCCATATGCATTTGTACACAACCAAGAGAAAACTGTGATAGAAACTATGGGCTTCAGGTGACAAGGATGTGTCAATGCAGGTATATTAATTGAACAAATGTACCACTGTCATGTGGGATGTTAATAATGTGGGGCAGAGGGTATATGAAAGATCTCTGTACCTTCCTCTCAGGTTTTCTGTGAAGCTAAAACTACTCTGAAAAAAATAAAACCTTTAAAAAAATAAATGGAACAAAATAGAGAGTCCAGAAATAGACCCACAAATATAGTCAACTGATCATTGACAAAAGTGCAAAGGCAATTTAATAGGGAGAGGATAGTCTTTTTTAACAACTGATACTGCAATAACTATATATCTACATGCAAAAAAAAAAATGAGTCTTGACACACACCTTACACCTTTCGCAAAAATTAACTCAAAGGTGGATCAAGACCTAAATGTAAAATGAAAAACTATACATATCCTAGAAAATAACATATGAGAAAATCTAGGTGACCTTGAGTTTGACAAAGATTTTTTATACACACAATCACTGTCAGTCCATGGAAGAAAAGTAACTGATAAGTATAATTTCATTAAAATTAAGAGCTAGTAATGAAAAATCTAGTCATATCTGGGAGAAAAATATTTGAACAACACATATCTGATAAAAGGCTTATATTTGAAACATACAAAAACTTCTTAAAACCGAAGAATAACAAAACAATCCAATTTAAAAATTGGCAAAAGACTGAAATCTACAACTCACCACAGAAGATATACAGATAACAAGTAAGCATACTTAACATTATATGACATTATGGAATTGCAAGTTAAACAACAAAATACCACAACATACCTATTAGAACGACTAAAATCCAAAACACCAACACCAGCAAATGTTGGTGAGGATATGGAGCAACAGGAACTGTTATTCATTGCTGGTGAGAACGCAAAATGGTACAGCCACTTTGCAGTATGGTTTGACCGTTTCTTACAATACTCTTACCACACTATTCAGCAATTGTGCTCCTTGATATTTACCCAAATGAACTGAAACCGTATGTCCAAACAAAACCCTGCACATTAATGTTTGCAGCAGCCTCATTCTTAATTGCCAAAACTTGGAGGCAACCAAGATATCCTTCAATAAGTGTATGGATAAGCAGATAGTGGCATATCCATACAATGGAGTGTTATTCAGAGATAAAAAGAAATAAGCTATGAAACCACAAAAAAAGACATGGGGACATCCTACATGCTTGAAATGTAAGCATTAAGTGAATCTTATATTGCTTGGTGAAAAACCCCAGTCTGATTCCATATGGTGGGATTTTACAATATGACATTTTGAGAAAGGCAAACTATAGAGACAGTGAAAAGATCAGTGGTTGCCAGAGGATCATGGCGAGATGAAGAAAGATGAGCACAGGAGATTTTTAGGGCAGTGAGAGTACTCTATATGGCACTGCAATGGCGGATACATGCCACTATACATTTGTTAAAACTCGTAGGATGTACAACACAAAGAGTGAGCCCTAATTTAAGCTATGGCCCTTAGTTAACAATGTATTGCTATTGGCTCATCAGCAGTAAAAAATGTACCACAGGAATGAAAAATATATGTAACAGAGGGAACTGTGTGTGTGCCCATGCAGGGGAGAAGGCCAGGTATTATATGGGAACTCTGGACAGTGAGTCCTTACATAATGTTGTCAATAGGATTCTGGAAACTGTGACCTTAAGCGAAAAACAATGTATAACAAAACCAATTTTACCGCGGAATAAGTGATATAAATAAAAGTTAAGTTCCTACAGCATATTTCTGTCACAAAAACATTACCAAACTTCTAAATTAAGACCCAGAATACTTCTAATGCTAAACGTTGACATAAATGTGAACTATACATACATTTAAGAAAGGTTAATAAAAAGAAGTAGGGTGGTTTTTTACAAAATGATTTTAGTTCAGGGTCTTAGGTGGCCAGAGCCTAACCTAACAGGTCAGAGCACAGACGGGAACGAGCCTTGGCCAGGACACCATCCCATCGCAGGGGGCACTCACAACGATGCCCACACTCACTCAGACTGGGAACCTGTAGACATGCCAGTTCACCTAATGTGCACATCTTTGGGGTGTTGAAGGAAAGCGGAGTACCCAGAGAAAATCCAAAAACACAGGGAGAATGTGCAAGCTCCACACAGACAGTGGCTCCTGGCAGCCGGGAACTGATTATTTTTCTCATCAACATTTTAATGGAATGACATTGAACAAAATGACATTTTTCAAGGGACTGCTGTACTTATTTTTTTCTTTATTAATAAACCCATCTAGCATATACTAACTTCATCTGAGTATACCTACTTTGAATTTTTTTTTTTTTCTAAGATGGAGTTTTACTCTTGTTGCCCAGGCTGGAGTGCAATGGCGTGATCTCAGCTCACCGCAACCTCTGCCTCCTGGGTTCAAGCAATTCTCCTGTCTCAACCTCCTGAGTATCTAGGATTACAGGCATGTGCCACCATGCCCGGCTAATTTTGTATTTTTAGTAGAGATGGGGTTTCTCCACGTCGTTCAGGCTGGTCTCGAACTCCTGACCTCAGGTGATCTGCCTGTTCGGCCTCCCAAAGTGCTGGGATTACAGGCGTGAGCCACTGCGCCGGGCCCCCTACCTTGATTTTTACCACTGATCCCATGCAGTGATCTTATGGATGCTTTAGCTCTGCCACTCACGGGAGGTAAAGTCTTCATCATCTTGCTGGCTCGTTGAAAAGTTTTACTAACACAGTTGCAGTTGATTCTATTAGTCTATTTCTGGCCCAGTGATTCTCAAACCCAAGGTTTATTGCCCTTCTGGAGACATTTGGCAATGCCTAGAGATACTGTTGGGTTGTCACAACTTGGGCTGAAGGTGGTACTACTGGAATCTAGTGAGTACAGTTCAGGAAGGCTGCTTATCATTCTATAATGCATAGGACTGCCTCCCACAACAAAGAAATATCCACTCCCAAGTGTCAATAGTCTTGTGGTTAAGAAATTATGTTTATTAGCTATTTTTAATGGTTTGCTGGAAATTGAATCTGTTATCTGATTATATGTATCATTCATTAATTCATTCAATGGATACTTACTGGATAACTGCTATATTTGGAAATGGCAATTCATTTTTATGGGTGAATCTGTACATGGGATCTTGATCTAACCTGGGTTATGAAAGAAGGCCATCTAAGGAAGGGACATGTAAGCTGAGATTTGAAGAATAAGAGATAGTGAAATTTGTAATCACAGTAAGGAAGGGTGTGGAGAGGGAAGAGTCTTCAAAGCAAGGCGAACACTCCCTGTGGTTGATATGGTTGAGTCTAGTCAGGCTTCTCAACATGGGGAAGTTCTTGCCCAAGTTCTGAATTTGCAGCTGCCTGTCCACAGGTCCCCTTCCTTATTTGTGATCTAATATCTCGCCCCATGGATGGTAAGTATTTGCTTTTCTACCCCATTTCCAGGACACAGGATTGATTGTGCTTTATAGGTCCTGTCAAACTGCTCATAGGAGCAGAGTGGAATTTTCAGTGTCCACCCTAGACTAGCCATAAATACCATTCATGGTGGTGAGCCTCAGGATGTTAGGCAAGGGCTCTGTATAAAGTTCCTTCTATGAGGTCGGGGACTAAGCCTGTTAGTAGCAATGTTAAAAAGTATAGTTCACATGATACTGGTGGAGAAGGAGGGGCTGCAAAGGCAACCAGGCTGGGCTTGATTTTGAGCCCTTGAGATATAAATGTAATAGCATCTTTCAATTTACCTGCAACTCCTGGAAACCATGAAAGAAAGTTAGGAGTGTAGAGACATAAGAGTAGCCATACTTGAATGGGTCGTTTAGGGCTCCATAAAATCATTTTCAGACCTGCTGTTTCAGTCTTAGATGATAAAGGATCCTCAAGATAATGCTACTTCTTGGCAACCAGTTAAATGCCAAATGAACTTGTAGACTAAGCTGGCCTTCTTCTTTCCATTTTCAACATATTTATCATGTAAAAATACAGTTCAGAAGTATCATACGTTCTCTTTCATACATCAGATATTTATTGAGCACCTACTATGTCCCAAGACTGAGGCACTAGGGATATAACAATAAACAATTTGTTCCATACTCTCATGAAGCTTAATTCCATTTGAGGGAGACAGATTATGAAAAAATTATAAATAACTTACTAAGTAAAATAATTCCAGATAGCGTTGAATATAATTAAAATAGCACAGAATACAGGTACAGAGAATGATTTGGGAATGAGGCTCAGGTAGGCTCTATTAAAAAAATAAGATTTGGAATAAGACGCAAATGATAGGAAAGAAGAAAGCTCTTGATGATCTGCAAAAATAACGTTTGAAAGAGCCCTGAAACAACAAATTGGGCTTATTTCAGGGGTAGGAAAGACCAGTGTGGCTGGCATTTAGTATGGTAGGCCAAGTAGGGTAAAAGACAAAAATTAGGAAGACAGGCAGGGTCTAAATTAGGTGGCATCCTAAGACGTCAGAGCCAGAAATTTGTTTTTTTTTTAAATTAGGTTGGTCAAAAGTATTCATGGTTTTTGCCACTAAAAGTAATTGCAAAACCCGCATTTACTTTGATACCAACCTAATACTTTCTTGTGAATTCTTCTGGTGAATTGTAAGAAGGAAGAATGACATATCTTGTTTACATTGTAAAAAGATCATGTGGTTGCTGTATGCATGGGTAATGGACTGCTGGTACGGTGGGAGTAAGACTAGAAGGCAGGGCCGGGCGCGGTGGCTCACGCTTGTAATCCCAGCACTTTGGGAGGCCGAGGCGGGCGGATCACGAGGTCAGGAGATCGAGACCACGATGAAACCCCGTCTCTACTAAAAATACAAAAAAATTAGCCGGGCGTGGTGGCGGGCGTCTGTAGTCCCAGCTACTTGGAGAGGCTGAGGCAGGAGAATGGCGTGAACCCGGGAGGCGGAGCTTGCAGTGAGCCGAGATGCGCCACTGCACTCCAGCCTGGGCGACAGAGCGAGACTCCGTCTCAAAAAAAAAAAAAAAAAAAAAAAAAGACTAGAAGGCAGGAGGTCAATTAGAAGCCTGCTGCAGTTTTCCAGGTGATAGATAATGATAAGTTGCTCAGATTGTAGCCGTGAACTATAAAAAGAACTGGTTATTCAGAAAATGATTCTATTAAGTTCTATGCCATTTTCATGTTTGTATGACTGCTTACTTTGAGATCATTTAAAATATTTTAGTACATATTTTGCTAACAACATATTAAGTGGCTGATACATACTTACTTAAGTGCCTTTCTGTGCCTTCTCTTTATTTTTTTTTTGTTACGTGTCTGGAAACTATGTAAAAAGGAAGTAAGGAATTTTAGGCTACTTTTCTTCCTGATAATACAGAAATTGAACATAGAAATTGATTTCTTTTAAGGCTTTTCCTTACAGCTTTGAACCTTTTAAGCTTCCACCAATACTTACCTTTGCGGGTATTTCTTTCATTATCTAGAAAGGTATAAGAGAGGAGTAAACCCTGAAACTTGTGGAAATAAAAGCACTGTTGATTTCTAAACTCCCTTACATCCCTGGAAACTTTGGTCACTTTTATGTGATTGTTCTTTTAAAAACCTCGAAGCCTGGATTACCTGTTCTTCAAGTACATTAATACATTTCTTAGAACTAAATCTGGAAGTGTATCTGGCAGACCAATATCTTAGCTATTTGTACTGCTAAAGAAGAAATAATTATTTTAACTTTTAAAAATCTACAGCAGATTTTTTGTGGAACCATACGAAAGTACCCTAGTAGATTGTAAGGCATATTTGACCCAAAGATTAACAGGATCTTTACAAACACTTTTCATTATTTTGTATTTCAAAGAGTGGTTAGAGTATATTCATTATGTACTGCCAAGATCCTTAAGGGTTTTACAGGAGAGCTGGAAATGGCATTTTCTACATCAAAAGCTGCTAACTCATTTCTTTCTCCTTCTTGTGTAAGGCCTATAATAGTAGGTTTTTCTTTGTGTATTAGGTTTGGTACTTTTTTGAAGGACAGAGGAGAATGAGTTGTGAAATGTGGATGCAAATTAGTGGAGAGCAAAGTAGCTTGTTCCTAGTTACACTTTTTGATTGGGGAAGGAAAGACAGAGGCTGAAGATTGTAGCTTCTATCCTACATAGAGTAACCAGAGTCTATATATCATACTTCCAATCTGCCACACCAACAATATTAATAGTAAAATACCTTCTTAAAATTATTTTACTCTTCTCCAACCCGATATAAAAACTTACAAGACAACTATTATGTCTATGCATTATAAAAAGAAAATATATAGGGACAGGTGTGGTGGCTCATGCCTGTAATCCCAGCATTTTCGGAGACCAAGGTAGGTGGATCACTTGAGGTCAGGAGTTCAAAACCAGACTGGCCAACATGGTGAAACCCCATCTCTATTAAAAACACAAAAAATTAGCTGGGTGTGGTGGCACATGTCTGTAGTCCCAGCTACCTGGGAGCGTGAGGTGGGAGAATCACTTGAACCAGGGGGGCGTAGGTTGCAGTGAGCCGAAGGTTGCAGTGAGCCAAGATTGCACCACTGCACTCTAGCCTGGGTGATAGAGTGAGACCCTGTCTCAAAAACAAAAAAACAACAACAAAAAAAAAACAAAACAAAAACATACACACACACAAAAGAAAATATATAGGATAATATTATAAATGAATGATTCTGGAAATTGCTTAAACAACTTTGGAGGAAGACTCATAAACAGCACTGGACAAGAAGACTCAAAATATGAATTTTAGCTCTGGATTTGCTGATGGACCAACATTTTACCTTCTCAGAGCTTCAGTACCCTCATCACAAAAAGGCTATAATACCTGCCTTGCCTTTATCTCAAGATTGTTTTAAGGATCAAGTGAGGTAATGCTTAGAAAAGTTTGTGAACCATGAAGTAGTGTAATATCATTATAATTTCCCGGATTTGAGTCATCACCCCTTTTTAGAAGAATTAACTGAAGACGCTGTCTGCTGAAGTCTTATCACTCTGTGCTAGGGCCTTAACCCAGGCTAGGCTACAACATGACAAAAGCATTATGAATTTAATCTTTGGTAAACGCCATTAGAGTCCTTCATCAGGATAATGGCTCTGCACCACCCTAGTACACTACAGCTCTGATTATAGTGCATACCACACTTTTGCCCAGTTATAAACTATATGATTGAAAAATGAAAACTTCTTCAGTTCAATTTTCTATGATTTTTCCTTAGCAAATTTAATATTCCAGAGAATTTAAAATATTTTACATAATATAATTTTTTATATTGACAGTCAATACTAATTACATCTCACATTTATTTAGCAATTATGAGTTGTCAGATATTTCGCAAGTTCTATAAATTCATTCTCTAGTTAATCCTTGCAGCAGTCCCATGTTTTTATGCCCAATTTAGTGAAAAGAAAATGGAAACTTAAAGATACCAACAGGCTTGTTCAAGATGACAACTGGTGAATGGTGTCATTAAGGAATAGGCTGCCTGTATGTTGTTACTGGAAGTCCAATGTATACACTGAAATACTGCCTTATAACATCTCCCTGGGGTCACTTTTTGGTGAAAAGTGTAAAAATTTGTTAGAGATGTAGCATTTCCAGAAACCAGAAAAACACCACTCAATGAAAATACAGGACAACTTTTAGTCTCATTCTGGAGAAAGATAATTTGAGTCCTCCCTACAACCACTTCAAATAAATCACTAAGTAATTTGAAAAATATCTTCACATCAGCATTACTTTCTGTCCCATATGTCCAAGATACTGAAAGTTTTGGTTATCTGTTATTATATTAAGATCCTGAGAACATTTATATGTTTATAGTTAGATCTAAGACAAGGATAGAAATGTCTGGTTAATTCCTGAAAATTGACTTCACCATATTGTGTTAGTCTAGAATTCCCTCCCCTTTCCCTCATGTATTGCAGTTGATGAACAGATCTGAATATGCAAAGCCTACTTAAAATCAATGGCCTTAGATCCAAGGCCCAGCTTACTATTTGCTAGACTAATAAACTGAGAATTAATGTATCTCATTGAGCTCAAATTTGATCGTACATAAAATGAGAATAATTATTAATGATGTTGTTTGTAATCTGAGAGTACTTTGTAAACTCCAAAGTGCTATATAAATTAATTAATTCTATTTTAATGTAGTAAACTAGAGATCTCTGGCAACTGAGTAAGGTAAGGTGCTTTTGTCTCTCTAATTCTCTTACACTTTACATATAAAAGCTACTAAAATGTATGCATAAGCTTTGAAAAATTGTTTCTCCTCTGGTATGTACTGAATTGTGCTCCCTGCAGCCCAGTTCATATATTGAAGCCCTAACTCCTAAAATGATTGTATTTGGAAATGGAGCTGTGAGAAGGTAATCATGGTTAAATGAAGTCCTAAGGGTGAAACCCTAATCAATAGAATTAACGCTCTTATAAGAAGAGGAGGAGACACCAGAGCTCTCTTTCTCCTCCATATGGGGCACAGTGAAAAGGTGGTCATCTGCAAGCTGGAAAGATACCCCTCTTCTGGAAATGAATTGGCTGGCACCTTGATCTTGGACTTCCTAGCCTCTAGAACTGTGGGAAATAAATTTCTGTTGTTTAAGCTACCTAATCTGTGTATGTTGTTACTGGAAGTCCAAGCTGACTAATGTACCTTCTTATATGCAAATATACCTAAGGATCCTTATTAGCAACTCAAACCAGTATTAAATTACTAATTGTATCAGTGTGTCATTCCTACTTGTGTTAGTCAGAGTTCTTTAGATAAACAGAACTAACAGGAGAGAAAGAAAGACAGAGATTTATTTTAAGGAACTGGCTCACATAATTGTGGAGCTCCCAAGTGCAAAATCTGTAGGGCAAGCCTGTAGGCTGGAGATTCAGGTAAGAGTTGCTGTTTGCAGTCTTGAATTTGAAGGCTGGTAAACTCAAGCCTTTCTATGTTGCAGCTTGGAGGCAGAATTTCTTCTCCCTTAGGAAACCTCCATCTCTGCTCTTAAGGCCTGCCCGTATTATGAAGTCTAATCCTCTTTACTTAAGGTCAACTGACTGTAAATGTTATCACATCTAAAAAATACCTTTACAGTAACATCTACAGTAGTGTTTTGCCAAACACTAGTCTAGCCAAGTTGACTCTTAAAATTAACTATCACACTGCTGTAACAAATTACTACAAACATAGTGGCCTAAAACAACGCAAATTTATTATTTTGCTCTTCTGGTGGTCAGATGCCTGAAATAGTTCTCACTGGCTTAAAACCAAGATGTTTTCAGGTCAGAGTTTTTTTCTGGAGATGCTAGGAGAAATATCCCATTTCCCTGCTTTTTCAGCTGCTAGAGTCTGCCTTTATTCTTTGGCTCATGGCTTCCTTCCTCTATTTTCAAAGCCAGGTCCTTCTCATACTGCCTTCTCTCTAGCTCTCTCTTCTACCACCTTCCTTCATTTATAAGGGTGATTACATTGAACCCATGTAGATAATCTTAGATAATCTTTCCATCCAAAGGTCAGCAGATTAGCAATCTTCATTTCATTTGCAACTTTAATTCCTTTTTGTCATGTAACATAATAAGTTCTGAGCTGTAGGGCATGGGCATCTTTGGTGGGCCATTCTACTGCCTACCACACTGGCTGATCTTCATGGAAAAAGAAATGTATGTTCATTGTTGAGGCGAGATCTTGGAGTCGGATCACCTAAGTTGGTAGTCCCAGCTCTTCCTCTTACTGTATCGGCACATCTGGCAAGGACTTTGAATTGTTTTGCCCCATTTTTCTCATCTGTAAGTTGAACTAACAATTCTTAAGAGGATTCAATAAGTTGAATTACCTAGAAAAGCATGTATCAGGAAATCATTACCTTATTTTTTATAACAGTCATGTGTTGCTTAATTATAGGGGTGGGGATATATTCTGAGGCATGGGTCCTGAAGCGATTTCATCTTTGTGCAAACATAGAGTGTACGTACACAAAGATAGATGGTGTAGCCTACTAGACACCTAGGCTATATGGTGTAGCCTGTTGCTCCTAGACTACAAATCTGTACACTACTGAATACTGTAGATAATTGTAACACAATGTTAAGTATTTGTGTATCTAAACATGTCTAAATGTAGAAAAGATACAGTAAAAATATGATATTATAATCTTATGGGACCCATGTCATACATGTGGTCTGTTGTTGACTGAAATGTTGTTATATGGTGCATTGACTGTATTTTAATCACAGATTTCAATTGTGGTTGTTTCAGAGAAATAAAAATAATATAAATTGGTTAGGAGGAAGGAGGTGGATTAAATAGTCATCAGGTTGTTACATAGTTTTTAAAAAAAAATTTCTGCAATCCAGGAAAACCCACTGTATTAGTCCATTTTCACACTGCTGATAAAGACATACCTGAGACTGGGCAATTTACAAAAGAAAAAGGTTTATTGGACTTACAGTTCCACGTGGCTGGGGAGGCCTCACAATTGTGGCAGAAGGCAAGGAGGAGTAGGTCACATCTTACATGGATAACAGCAGGCAAAGAGAGAGCTTGCGCAGAGAAACTCCATTTTTAAAACCATCAGATCTCGTGAGACCCATTCACTATTGTGAGAAAAGCACAGGAAAGACCCGCCTCCATGATTCAGTCATCTCCCAGTGGGTCCCTGCCACAACATGTGGGAATCATGGGAGCTACAAGATGAGATTTGTGTGGGGACACAGAGCCAAACCATATCGTTCCACCCCGGTCCCTCCCAAATCTTATATCTTCATATTTCAAAACCAATCATGCCTTTCCAACAGTCCCCTAAAGTCTCAACTAATTTTAGCAGTGACTCAAAAGTCCGTAGTCCAAAGTCTCATCTGAGACAAGGCAAAACCCTTCTGCCTATGAGCCTGTAAAATCAAAAGCAAGCTAGTTACTTCCTAGATGCAATGGGAATACAGGCATTGGATAAATACACGCATTCCAAATGGGAGAAATTCACCAAAACAAACGGGCTACAGGCCCCATGTGAAAATCCGGCAGGACAGTCAAACGTTAGAGCTGCAAAATGATCTCCTTTGACTCCATGTCTTACATTCAGGTCACGCTGGTAGAAGAGAGGGGTTCTCATGGTCTGGGGCAGCTCCACCCCTGTGGTTTTTCAGGGTACAGCCTCCCTCCCAGCTGCCTTCACAAGCTGGCATTGAGTGCAGCTTTTCCAGGCACATGGTGCAAGCTGTCAGTGTATCTACCATTCTGGGGTCTGGAGGATGGTGGTCCTCTTCTCATAGCTTCACTAGGTGGTGCTCCAGTAGGGACTCTGTGTGGGAGCTCCCACCCAACATTTCCCTTCTGCAATGCCCTAGCAGAGGTTCTACATGAGGACCCTGCCCCTACAGCAAACTTCTGCCTGGGCATCCAGGTGTTTCTGTAAATCCTCCAAAATCTACATAGAGCTTCCCAAACCTTAATTCTTGACTTCTGTACACTCATAGGCTTAACACCACATGGAAGCTGCCAAGGCTTGAGTCTTGCATCCTCTGTAGCCACAGCCTAAGCTCTATGTTGGACCCTTTTAGCCATAGCTGGAGTGTCTGGGAAGCAGGGCACCGAGTCCCTAGGCTGCACACAGCACCAGGAACCTAGGCCTGGCCCAGGAAACCACTTTTTCCACCTAGGCCTTCAGGCCTGTGATGGAAGGGGCTGCTGCAAAGGTCTCTGATGTGCCCTGCAGACATTTTCCTCATTGTCTTGGTGATTAACATTCGGCTCCTCGTTAACTTATGCAAATTTATGCGGCTGGTTTGAATTTCTCCTCAAAATATGAATTTTTTTTCTATTGCATTGTCAGGCTGCAAATTTTTCCAAACTTTTATGCTCTTTCCTGTTTGAAACTGAATGCCTTCAACAGCACCCATGTCACCTCTTGAATGATTTGCTGCTTAGAAATTTCTTCCACCAGATACCCTAAATCATCTCTCTTAAGTTCAAAGTTCCACAAATCTCTAGGGCAGGGGCAAAATGCTGCCAGTTTCTTTGCTAAAACATAACAAGAGTCACTTTTGCTCCAGTTCCCAAGTTCCCGATCTCCATCTGAGACCACCTCAGCCTGGACCTTATTGCTCATATCACTATCAGCATTTTTGTCAAAGCCATTCAACAAGTCACTAGGTGGTTCCAAACTTCCTACATTTTCCTGTTTTCTTCTGAGCCTTCCAAACTGTTCCAGTCTCTGCCTGTTACCTAGTTCCAAAGTTGCTTCCATATTTTCAGATATCTTTTCAGCAATGCCCCACTCCTGGTATCAATTTACTGTATAGTCTGTTTTCACACTGCTGATAAGACATACTCAAGACTGGGCAATTTACAAAAGAAAGGTTTATTGGACTTACAGTTTCATGTGGCTGAGGAGGCCTCATAATCATGGTGGAAGGTAAGGAGGAGCAGGTCACATCTTACATGGATGGCAACGGGCAAAGAGAGAGATTGTGCAGAGAAACTCCTATTTTTAAAACGGTCAGATCTCGTGAGACCCATTTACTATAACGAGAACACTGCCCCCGTGATTCGGTCATCTCCCACTGGGTTCCTCTCACAACAGTTGGAAATAATGGGAGCTACAAGATGAGATTTGGGTGAGGACACAGAGCCAAACCATATCACCCACTTTTTCTGTTTTAAGTTATCTTATAGTCTACTGACACAGTGACATTTTCTGTATACACATATGTACCTACTAAATCAAATACATTTTATATTTGAGAAACATATACCTGGAAGTGGAAATAAATAATGCATTACCAAAAAGATTAATAAGCATGTTAAAAAAAAAGGAATGTTTGAATAACAGCCTGATTTTTCCTGCTTTTCTCCTGATTTTAAGGAAGAGACACAAGTTTGAGAAGATGTAGTAAGGTAGGTTTGATTATTTCTAAGAATAAATAGCCCTATAATTAAATGTAATATTTTCAGATTAGAAAATCAAAAGCAAAATCACTAGTTTATAAAATTGACTTCAGACATACTTGTTTTTGTAATTTTTATTGTTGAAAATGAAGGGTAATCTGCCCAATATTGCACTTATTAGGACCCTTCTGCTCAACAAGCAAATGGGAAGCAACAAAATGTTATATCTTACATTGATTTTGAAAATTTTTACTGAACACTTTTTATGCAATTTTTAGATTTAAGATTTTTGACAGCAATAACCATATACTAAACTTTTTGGCATTTTTGTCTTGGCTCTTACTATTCCTGTTTGTGACAAATATTGTGAATACAGTACTTACATTGGCATGGAAATAAACTAAATTTTCACTAATCATTTGCATAGCATAATTCATTAACTCATTATATTAAATAGAAGTTTAAATTATTAAAGCACCACATAACATTCTTATTACCATTTGGAACTCTGACTTTACAGATTACTAAGTGCATTGCTTAAAAATAGCATGTAGGTCAGGCGCAGTGGCTCATGCCTGTAATCCCAGCACTTTGGGAGGCTGAGGTGGGTGAAACACGAGGTCAGGAGATCAAGACCATCCTGGTCAACATGGTGAAACTCCATCTCTACTAAAAATACAAAAATTAGCTGGGCGTGGTGGTGTGTGCTTGTAATCCTAGCTACTCAAGAGGCTGAGGCAGGAGAATCGCTTGAACCAGGGAGTCAGAAGTTGCAGTGAGCTGAGATCACGCCACTGTCCTCCAGCCTGTCGACAGTGAGAGACTCAATTTCAAAAAAAGAAATAGCATGTAAGAACAAAAAATAGCATGTAGACAATTTATAACCTATTTTAATTGATATTTTTATTTATGTTGTAGAGCAGTATTTGATACTAACAAATGCTCATATATTAATGCAGTAGTACTTTCGAAATATCAGCAAGTGGAAAGAACTTTCTCAGTAGCTCAGTAGAAAACTTTGAAGGTTGAGTGTGAATTCTCATTTGTTTAAAAGGCTTATTTTCTCTTTTTCATTTAGCAAATACTTATTGAGCATGTCCTATAATTCTAGGTGCTGAGGGACAGGGTAACAAGAGAAAAAGTTCTGCCCCTGTGCATCCTATAGTCTAGCTTTATTTTACTTTTTTTTCTAACATGATAAGTCTTTGTTATCTTTCCTGCTAATTTTATGATACTATTCTTTTGTTACTGAAGATATAAAATAAATTAGTAGAGTAAAAATATGTTTAATAAAGTAATCAAATTATTGTCATCTGAAATAAAGGTATTAAGTAACTCACTGTGGAAATAGAGAAGAGAGTCATTAAGTGAATAAAAGTCATGATTGCTAACATATTGAAGAGAATTGTGTCCCTCTGAGAATATTAGAACTCATTACATTCAAAAGTCTAACTTCCAGATAACATTTTAAGAAATATAGCAACAGAGAAACTGGAACCTAGAGAGTTATTTGCCCATGATTGCACAGGTGAGGAATAAGGGTCCTCAGCTAAGATGGGAACCCAGGTGTGTTTGATTCCAACACCTATGATCTTAACTCAAAAAAAATCTGACCTCTTGGATTTTATGATACTCATTCCCTTGAGTGAGATGTTCAGTGCATATATGTATGCTGTTAATGCATACATGCTTAAATGTATACATGCTTTCAATAAGCATTTCTTGAGTAGTTACCATTTACTAGGTACTGGGTATAAGAAGATGAATTAGCCAGTTTTTTTCCTCTAGGACGTAAATATCTAGACATATATTCACATCTTTTCAAATTTTCAGGAGACACAGGAGATTCCTGACCATTTTCTATGTTTTATTAGATCTTTCAATATAAAAAGTGTTTATAATTGTAACTGTTCTTAAGTTTTTCTTTTAACCATTATAACTTATGTAAATCAAAATCGAGGTAACAAACTAATATTACCCGTAATAGTAGCTACAATTTCTTGTTTAGTGTGAAAAAATCCATGAATTTTTATTATATTTTATTTAGGAGAATTTAATTTTAATTGTGATTTTTTTTTGCAGTATTATTGGTCTCCAGCTAGCCAGGTATGCCAGGTAATGTGTGTGTGTGTGTGTGTGTGTGTGTGTGTCTGTGTGTGTGTGTAATTAGAAAAACAAAAATTTAAGAATGGTGAATAGGTAATTATCCTGAAAAACCTAAATTTTTGTTGGAAAATTTAAAATTTCCCTTCTTTTGGGGAGCTATTGCTCAAAAGCTTTGGGGTAAATTTTCAACACAGTACGTGTTAAAATTGAACCATGCATCTCTTATTGACATTAATGGGAATCTCTCAGCTAAATCTGCTCATGCTGTGCTAAAAATGTACCCCCTAATGCTTGAGTAGTTTCTTGGCTATCATTGATGCTAAAATAGAGTTATTATGGTCCACAGTATAAATATATATTTAGACAGTTTAAAAAGTATTTATTCGATATAGGGTTATGTGAATTGTTATACAAGTCCCAAACCTAATACTCCACCTTTTAATATTGGAAATAGTGGTGTTCAGTCAACCAAACTATATATTTTACTTCACACAAGGCAGAGATACTCTGCTTCTCTTTGAGTTCGTTTTACTCCTTGCTATGATTCTTAAAAGAAGTCACTAAGGCGCAAAGTGAGAGCACACGACGGACTCGCTAATACCATGCTGTATGTTAAATGCATTCTTAGAGCTTCCGTCTTTTTCCCTATTGTCCTTATTTTTAATTTATGTACATCCAGAGCTTCAAAAGTATTCTATCTAGTATAAGCGCCATTGAGTTTTACTCAGTTTTTTTTTTTAATTTTGCTGGCTAGGGTACATAGAGATTTCCTGTAAAGTATGCTCCTACCTGTTTTCTTTTTCAATTTTAGAACTCTCTAAAATGGAAAAATGAAGTACCAGGAATTGGAGAGAAATTACACATTTAAGAATGATGAAAACTGGTTTAGACTTGTTAAGTTCAAAGTGCTTCTAGATGCCATAAAGTATCGTCCATTCAGATTAAAATTTAAAGTTTGTGATAGGGGAAACAGTCAATTCAAAGGACTGATTCTGGAGTCATGAGCATACAGGCGGCAGTTGAAATTCTAGGATTGGAGTAGATGACTAAGGAAAAGCAGGTAGAATAAGAGGTGAAATGTTTGGAGAAATAATACAAATAAAGAGATTAACAAAGAGAATTTGAAGAGTTGGGAAGAGATTGTAGAAATGATAGACAAGGAAGAAACAATTTTAAGATGAGGTGATCAAATATTTAATGTTCCATAGTATTATAGACATATAAATGGAGAAATGGCCGTTTAATTATTAATCCATGATGATGTTCAGTAGTTTTAAAGAAATAGGACTTGGATTATGAAATATTGAGGCATGAATGGAAAATGAAGACAGGGAAATTGCTATTAAGACTGTCAAAAATTATTTCAAGAAATTGGCAGTGAGAAGGCATTCAGTAAAATGGTAGTGTGCAATGAAGCATGAGTTAGGGGAGGATTTTTTTTCTGACTTGTTTGTTTTGGATTGGCAAAATTTGCATCCATTTAGTAGCAGGAAGAGCTTTTAATATGTATTCCAAACTGGGTTGCTTCTAACAGTGAAAATGAGGCAATGACTCCAGGATAACAGGCATACACTATGACTGTGCCTAGTAAATTAAATCTGTGGAGACCCCAGTGTAGAGCTTGAGTGAGTTAACTTTAATTTTAAATCCTAATCTATTGAGTGAATAGGCTGGGGTAGCATAGAAAGCTTTTAGGGTTCTGGATGATACAGAGCACAGAAACATTTTGACATTTATTTCGGAGATAATAGGAACCAGTGATGCTTTCCCAGTGATTGGTTATATGCATAGGCAAAATTTGTAAGGCATATGCCAGTGATCTCGTATGTTAAAGGATATCCTCCTTGCAATGAAAGGAAAAGGCGGAAACACAGCTATGACTTAAGGCATTTTTATAGGGGATGTTTTTATACCATATAAAAGAATCTGACAAAGAGACTCCTATCTATTACAAGGGAAAATAGCTACAAGTATAGATTTTTAAACATATGCATTTATTTATTTGTTCAGTTTAATTTTATTAACGATTAATTTGAGCTGTATCAAATGGGGCCAAAGAAGCTTCAGATAAAACTATATTTGCATATTTCAAGTTATTTAATTTTCAAAGTATTTTCTAGAATAATATATTAGGGATGTTAGATGATACAGTTGGCCTCTTTTTATACTAAGAGTGTCTCATTTGGCTTGGTTTGTTTATTGAATTCTCCTACTCCTGCTTCTGCCTTGTTGTGCACTGTTCTCCATAATCCCTCAAGCTGAAAATTGATCTCCAGTCAATAGTGTGCAGTGATTCGTCCTGCTCTGTAATCAGTTCCACTGTGTGAATGAAATTCATCATGGGAGACTTGATTACTATCTCTGTTAGGACTGACCTGGTTGAAAGGACTGTCAAGTGGCCTGAAATTTGTATGCTTTGGACGTGTGCCATAAGGAATTAGTTGCTCAACAAAAAGAGCTAAATTGAGCAGACATGAAGGACTGGTGTTTATTGATTTTTTCCCTCTTCCTCCTGCGTAGCTAGATGAAAGGATGCGTATTTAAAAGCTATAACCCTACCATTTAAGTAAAAATATTCCTCTACTCTTACGAGTCTTACTGATGTAGTTTCAAATAACTTTATAAAGTAAAACAAGATTTATAATTGAAAAAAGACATATTTAGATGATTAATAAAAGCTCAAATCTTCAACAGTATTGTATTATTTCTTGTACTTACTCTAGAAAGCAGATAATGATGTCAAGTAATTCTTCCTGTAGAGATCAAACCATCCTTTGTCTGAAATCAGAAATCAGTCCTTTGCTGTTGCACCGAACTTTTTCTTGATTTCTTTTTTAAAATTTCTCTTCAGGTTTATTTTTAAATGTAGAGATTTAATTTTTTAATTTATAAAAAATGATAGATGCTCAATTAAAATATAAAGAGAAGAATAAAATCACCTGGCAGCTATACAAAAATAAATTTTGTTAAGTTGTTCTCTATCTTTCCAGATATATTTCTGTGGCATGCACATATACTGAATTGATGTTCAGTAAACTATGTTTTTTACTCAACAGTATGTCATGACCATTTTATAAGACAAAATATAGTATACAGTTTTGTGTTGCCTTTTTATGATTGCATAGGATGCAGATATTTAACTGATTTTCTAATGGTGGGCATATGGAGTGTTTAATATAAACAATGCTGTGGAATAACTGTCTTATTCAAAGATTATTGTCAGAAAAGAATGATTTGAGTTGTATGAGCAAATAGGGGTGTCAGTAGGGTACAGACACACCTCAGAAAACCTAAGTTTATTCCATGAAATTGGGCCTCCTTGAGGGGCTGTAATCAAGAAGGAAATTGCAATCACTTTGACACATTCTCTTGGCTTAGCTCCTCTTTGGTATCTGCCTGGTTGTCCTTTTAATAACATTCCTGGTTATCTTTGCATTGTGCATATGCTGGAAAATGCCTGCTCCACTCCTACATGACTTTACAATTTAAGACTGATTGAAGTTTTCTTTTTTATTTCCAAATTTCAAGGACAGAGGTATTATTTGGTGAATATGATGGATGGTTAATTTGATGTGTTTACTTGACTGGGATATGGGATGCACAGATAGCTGGTTAAACATTACTTCTAGGTGTGTTTGGGAGGATGTCTCCAGAAAAGATTAGCATTTGAATTGGTAGACTGAGCCAAGAAGATAGCCCTCAGCAATGTGGGTGAGCGTGATCCAATTTTATTGAGAGCTCAAATAGAATTAAAAGGTAGAGGAAGGGTAAATTCTCTCGAGCTTGGGACATCCATCTTCTCCTGCTCCTCTCGGACACTGCATCTCCTAGTTCTTAGGCCTTTGGGTTTAGACTGAAACTATACCTGCAGCTTTCCCAGTTCTCAAGCTTGCAGATAGCAGCAGATTATGGGAACTTTTGGTCTCCATAATCATGTTGTGTCCTGAGTTGGTTCCTTCCGGTGGGTTCTTGGTCTCGCTGACTTCAAGAATGAAGCTGCGGACCTTCACGATGAGTGTTACAGCTCTTAGTGTGAGCAGCAGCCAGATTTATTGCAAAGAGTGAAAGAACAAAGTTTCCACCCCGTGGAAGGCCATCCCAGCAGGTTGCCGTTGCTGGCTGGGGTGGCCAGCTTTTATTCCCTTATTTGTCCCCGCCCATGTCCTGCTGATTGGCCCATTTTACAGAGTGCTGATTGGTGTACTTTTACAGAGTGCTGATTGGTGCATTTACAATCCTTTAGCTAGACACAAAAATTCTGCAAGTCCCCAATCAACCCAGGAAGTCCAGCTGGCTTCACCTCTCAATGTGAGTCAATTTCATAAATCTCCACATGTATTTATCTTCTATTGGTTCTCTTTCACTGGGGAACCCTGACTAATACAACCAGCATGGGTCAAGTGGTTCCTATTTTTGAAACCAGTTAGGTTCAAGGGGAGGGGTCATGTAGACTGCTCCTTAGCAGGGACTATGGAGATAGTATGTTGTGTCTGTTTTCTAAAGAGAAGTGGGGAGGATAGAAAGAGAACAAACTTTGCATGCATTTTTGTGCACAACAAATTATAACTCAAGTATAAATACCTATAAGTAAATTTTAAGATTAAAAAGTAGACGTTGTACTGGCCGGGCGCGGTGGCTCACGCTTGTAATCCCAGCACTTTGGGAGGCCGAGGCGGGCCGATCACGAGGTCAGGAGATCGAGACCATGGTGAAACCCCATCTCTACTAAAAATACAAAAAATTAGCCGGGCGTGGTGGCGGGCACTTGTAGTCCCAGCTACTCGGAGAAGCTGAGGCAGGAGAATGGCGTGAACCTGGGAGGCAGGGCTTGCAGTGAGCCGAGATTGCGCCACTGCACTCCAGCCTGGGTGACAGAGCGAGACTCCGTCTCAAAAAAAAAAAAAAAAAGTACAAGTTGTAAATTTTAAAATAGGTCATCATCTTAATCATCAGAAAGGTTATCTAGGAGATACTTCCTCCAATATTTCCTGAAATACTTTTGTCCTTGATACTTACACCAACAATATTGGGATGTCAATATTTTTCACTTTGACCTGTATGATAGCTCAAAAATTATGACCAATTCTGGTTCAATAAAATTTATTTAAAAGTAAAATTAAAAATTTTTACACAGTTTCCTGGTATTTCTTCTGTTTTAAATTTTCTTCCAATACATTTTCTATCATCATGTTTGCTCAGTTTGTAAAAGGTTTTCCTTAATACTTGTATTACTGATACTTTGTCTATCATTGATTGTAAACTATTTTCCAATTTAGGCTTTCAAACTTGTTTAAGGTGTTTTTGCCATATAGATATTTGAATTTTATATTTAGTTATCTTTAAGTACTATAGAATTTTGGATTTAAATAATACACATTTTAAGACTAACCCTAGCTGTCAATAATAGTTTTAGTCATTCTATACATAAGTTCCTAATAAAGGTATGAAAATATATATAATTACATTATGGTTTAGTCATTTTTCTAATGTAAATGCATGTATTGTCATTTTAAATCAGTCTTTTATTTCCCAATTTGAGGAAATAAGAGCACAAATTTTGAAACCCTTTCATTATACTATTAATGAGATAAATGGGTGTAGTCAGTGTTCTGTAGGAGTGGACAAGTGGCTTAAAGGCCAGCTTTTTGTTAAAATTTACTTTCTCCAAAGGCTTCATTCCAAAAAAATTTTAAATTATTTGCTTTAAATACTCAATTTCGTGAAATGTAGGAGGTGATCACATGTAACTTGTAAGGAAAGTAGGAACAGGAATTAATACCCATGAATAAGAGAGAACCTTTGGAAATGTACTAGTGACTTCTATTTATATTTTGCACTACCGTCATAAATTGACTTGAAAACAAGCTATATCTTGACTAAATTCTTAAAAGAAAAGCTTTAGTGGGCCTGTGTTACTATTAACAATGCAAATTTTTGATATTCAAAAGTATACGAAATCACTGGCAAATTGATTTCTTGGATAGTTAAGTGTTCTGAGTTAAGGGAGCTTGAAATTTATAAAGCGTGGACCAGTTACTTCAATTTTCAGTTCTATTACAAATATGCCTAAAATGTTTTAGCACATTTATTTGTATGGAGGATGCAATAAAAATGATATATCTTCTTTGATAAAGGCTTATAATGCCTGAGGATCATTTTTTGTAATATGAAGTTTCTAATTATAATTTTAGGTTATATGTCTCCTGAGTCCAGGACTGACTCTGCTAACAGTGTTTCAATAATAATAATTTATAATGTGTTTTCTCATGATTTATCTCTTTCTCTAAAAAACTAGTGCAATAAAGAAAGTTAGTTGATGCTTTGTGATAATTAAGGTTTTATTGTGTCTGTCAAATATGAGGACATTTGCTGGTCAATGCCAGTGACCAAAATGGACTATAGAAAGATTAGTTCAGGTAAGTAAATGGTTAGGGGTTGAAAGAAAGCCGTCATCTCAAGCTTGGATATTCTGTCTTGAAAAAAATGCACTTATATGTTAGGCCAAGTTTAAGGAATTTACTGTCTTTGAAGGCTTTGACGACTGGGTTGCTGGCATGGAGAAGGCATAGTGAAAGAATCTGTATTCCATTAATGGGTGAACTTCTCACCCGTGTGATAAATAGTATACATTACAGAGAAGTATAATGATGAGATTTATTTCCTCTGTTCCAGGGAAATGAAGCAATGTGTGTATGCCTGTCTTAACTTAAAAAGCTGTCTCTTTACCAATATACTACAGATAAAAACGGCATTTTTTGAGTTTAAGTTATAAGCACATAAAAATACTTATTAAAATTTTATTTTCTTTGGGCTCTTTGTAAAGTAAATGAAAAAATATATTGGAAGATTTTAACTCTGGTGTACATAGTACTGGTATTGCTGATAGAACTAATATCTTCATTATAAAATAGCTATACTGTATAAGGTCTTACCACAAAGAGCCATAATGATTCAGGGGACATTATTGGAACTCTGGAATCCTTATAAACTAATGGGGTTCTGTTTTACTTAGTGTTCTGTTGTTCAGTGTACATGTAAAACATCACAAAATACATGCAGTAATGGAATATCCTGGGAACGTGCCAAATTAAAAGCCACCTTAATTGAAGTGTGGTGTATTTGGTGTCGTATTTATTCTTCACATGTTTTTCAACAGTTATTTAAATTTTTAGTTTTATGGTATTTCTTGTTTTTTTTTTTTGTTTGTTTGTTTGGGTTTTTTTGTTTGTTTTTGAGACAGTCTCGCTGTCCCCCAGGCTGGAGTGCAGTGGCGTGATCTCGGCTCATTGCAAGCTCCACCTTCCAGGTTCACGCCATTCTCCTGCCTCAGCCTCCTGCGTAGCTGGGACTACAGGCGCCCGCCACCACGCCCAGCTAATTTTTTGTATTTTTAGTACAGACGGGGTTTCACTGTTTAGCCAGGATGGTGTCGATCTCCTGACCTCGTGATCCGCCCGCCTCGGCCTCCCAAAGTGCTGGGATTACAGGCGTGAGCCACCGCGCCCGGCAGTTTTATGGTATTTCTTAATCTTAGTATTACCAAACCCTTTATAATAAAATTTCATTTGCAGTTGTTTTTTTTTTCTTTTTTTTGACAGGATCTCACTCTGTCTTCCAGGCTGGAATGCAACTCACAATCATGGCTTACTGCAGCCTTGAGCTCCTGGCCTCAAGCCATCCTCCTACCTCGGCCTCTGGAGTAGCTGTGACTCCAGGCATGTGCCACCATATCCAGCAATTAATTAATTTATTTATTAATGTATTTATTTTTTGTAAAGAGGGAGTCTCACTATGTTGCCCAGGCTGGTTTCAAACTCCTGGATTCAAGTGATCTTTCTGCCTTGGCCTCCCAAAGTGCTGGAATTACAGGCATGAGCCACTGTGCCCTGCCTGCATTTTTTTTTTTTTTGAGAAAGTCTCATTCTGCCGCCCAGGCTGAAGTGCAATGGTGTGATCTTGACTCACTACAATCTCTGCCTCGCCAGTCCAAGAAATTCTCATGCCTTAGCCCCTCCAAATAGCTGGAATTACAGGTGTGCACCACTATGCTTGGGTAATTTTTGTATTTTTAGTAGAGACAGGGTTTTGCCTTGTTGGCCAGGCTGGTCTCAAACTCCTGGCCTCAAGTTATCCGCCCACCTCGGCCTCCCAAAGTGTCGGGATTACAGGCGTAAGCCACCACGCCCAGTCAAAAATTTTTTTAAATGCTTTTTATAGTGTACATGAACTATAATATTTTTCTCCTCTATGCAAGGGTTAGAATAGATTTACCAGGGCATTTGATAAGAGGATGTACCCTGGGAACTTTGTGTAAATTGTTCCCCTCCATCTGGTGAACCCTAGAAATAACCTCTGACGATTCGGTACGGTGGAGAGATATTAGTTACTTTCAACAAAGTTTAAAGGTTGTATTTGATATGAAATGTAAATGAAAGGAAGAATTTTAAATGGTGTCAAAGAAGGATCCAGGGTGATGACTATCAAAAGAAAACCATGGCTGAGTGTTGTCTGGGGCAACCCTCCTTTTCTGATATGAACTGTGATCGGTTCCCACAAGTCTAGAAAATGTGTCTTCTCAGTAAGGTTTCTCTAGTCGTACTTTAAGATGCTGGAAAACTTCTGCAGTTATGTCTCCAATTGGTTTTTACTATGTTAATCGCTTTTTTGGGTTAGGAACACGAAACCTGAAAAAAATTATATAATATATATATATTTTAAAGACTTTGTTAGGCAAGAATATAAAGTATGTCTTTTTCAAATTCAATTGAGTTATATATGTGAGACAACTCTGTTGGGATTTTCTATTCATCAAATTGGATTTAGGAAGAGATCTGTCATCCTAATAGGTTAGATAGGGATACAATCTAGACTTCAGTTGTATCTTACCATGCTGTTGAATAAAATTTTACCAAAATTTATGTTGTAGGTAAAATATTTTCTTCCTCATTAAACAAAAGAATAACTATAATCTGTATGAAGTGAATTCATAACTCTTTTAAAAACACATTTACAAATGAATTGTTTGTATCAATAAAAGAACAGAATGCTTTCTGCTTTTTCTGGAAGAGGTTGCTTAAAATAATAGAACTGGTTTATTAAAAATTAATAAGATGTTGGGTTAATAGCTAGTTTTCTATTTTTTGTTTGAAGAAAAGGCATTTAAACAAGTCTCATCTTTAAGAATAATTCATTTCTGGAGTTATGAGAATGGGCTTGTATTTCTTACATGGGGGATACCTATAAAAGCAGGATTTAAAGCATAGATTTCTTTTCATTACGTTTTCCTCTTAAGATTATTCAGGTTTTAAAGAAATACCATTACTGTTTAAGATTATCCCTGTAATGAGAAATCACAGCATGCCTCTTGAAAAATGGTTCCACTTCATCTTTTCTCATTCATTTGCTAGCACAATTATAAATGCATGAGTGCAGTGCATGGCTATTTAGGTCAAATTCTCTTTCAGGACTGATGTTCCTGTTATACAGTTTATCCATCTATTAACATCCCGAAATGTCAAAAGCGTCATTTTTTAAGAGTAGAATGTCAGTTTCTTTTTTACTTAGAGCAATTTAGCCAGCACAAAAAGGAAGAGATTTGACAGTCATAGCTGTCAGGGCAAAGATTGGCTGATGATTTGAGGAAATAGGAATAAATGTTCAAATATATATCAGGGTGCCTGCATTTATATACCTCTAGGACAATTTATGAGGTGAAGTGGAAAGACAAATCAATTCGGTGTATGTGTGTGAAAAGAGCTGCATCTAACTCCTGAATTTCAGGGTTTTGAGAAATATTTCTTAATTTCTATAAACTCTTCTTTAAATGCTTAAGTGACCTTTGTTTTGAAACCCAGTATATCATTGTCATTGTAGGAGAAAAGAAGTTTTCACTTAAGTATTGTTTACACCTCACTATTTGAAGCTGTGCTCTCATAATTTTCAAAATTCATTTCATTGGTAATTCTAAATTTATTTATTGTAAACATGTTGGTAATGAGAAAACCAAGGAAGTCATATATATGTGGACAAGGTATTGGATAGAGAACAAATACTATATTAGATATATTCTACATGTACTTATTTATTGTGTATAGAATGAATAATATAAAATACTGAAATTGCTTTAAAAATACTGTAAATTATATTCAGATCAGTGGAGACTACACGAACTGTATATATCCCTGTTTTCAAGTTGTCAGGGTCAAATCCAAACAATTAGTTTCCCCTGAAGCCTCTTGAAAAATTATCCTTTTGTGGGAAAATAGATTGGGGTGGCTGTTTTCCTTTTTCATTTCATAAGCGATTTGGACCTGAGGAATGATTTGGTTGTTATCCACACTCCATGTGGATTACAAATACCTTCCCATGTTGTGGGAGTCGTGCAGTCCTGGAAGGTCTGTGAAGCTAAGTCTGTGCTCCTTTGTAACATCTGCATTCTCTGAGGAGTACCGTACTGTCTTGAGAAGGTCTATGTGTTTGGGCTTTTCCTCTCTAAAAAGCAAAGTCAAGAGCATGGAGTTTACAGGTTATTTTGGTGACTTGTTTTCCTCAGCGTGTGAGGGGTAGGGTGGTGTGAGGGTGGAAATGGGGCTCATTATGCCTTTCAGTTTATGCGTTTGTTGGTCCTCTGTCAACCTGCCAGCCCTCTCTGCGGGATAACTGCCCTTTGTATAATAATCTGCCAACATTCATGGTGGTTACATTCACTGTACCCATTCTACTGTGGCACTCCATTACGACTGGGTTTTGAATGCAAAGCTTCATGATATCTGGGTATAAACAGTGTGCTGAGCAACAAAGGCATCCTTTGTATTTCTTAGTTTTCTTACGGTTCCTTTTTTTTTTTTTTTTTACTAGCTTTGAAGAAGGGATTTTCTTAAAATAGGGATGAAAGTGCATGCAGTCACCACTCTGTTCCATACTTTCATAAAGCGGTGTTTGGGATGGGGAGGTGCACCTGATTTGTTCCTTAGACTAAAATCGGCTAAATTTGAGGCTAATTTCCTACCTGTGGAGGTGTGGATGAATTGCCCTTTGTTTTCTTGCAGTTTCCTTGCCTGGCAGGTGGCCGCATTGATTATTCCTAGCATGTGCTTTAGAAGTGCCTCTCTGATCCTGGTAAGCTCCTGCTTTGTCTACAGCAGTCCTGTAGAATTCTTAGCTCTGAACTCTCATCTCCAAGGAAGATGTACCCTTGATCCCTTTGTGGGTACCTTGTCTGATCTGTTTTGTTTATTCCTTCTTGTCTGTGGGGCCTTGAGGTCATTTTGAGAATACAGTTGAATGACAGACAAGTGTCAGCAGACAAGTGACAGTTACAAATTAAGCAGGAAAGATTTGTTTTCCTTCCCTCCACACTCCCATTACTTTACGGTTAGAATCAAGGCCCCAAGTTATGAAGAAATGCAACATGCTTGGGTTGCTCCAGCTACTGGAGAATTGCTGTGCCTTGGCTTTCCGGCCATTTCCTGCCCTTCTCAGGGGTCTTGCAGAGGTTTTTGTGAAGGTCAAGGGACTACCTTCCTCTTTTTCTTTTCCTGTTTAGCTTTTCTTGAAATCTTTGACTCTAGTGGAGATAATGTGTTCACTCTGTTTGTAAAAAGTCAGTATAAACTGACATTTAAATGGTCACCTTAAAATTTATTGAGAACTTGCTGTGTGTTATGCTTCACGTGTATTTTCTTTCTTAACTGATGTACTTATATGTGACCATGAAAGTCAGTGCTTGCTTCCTTTGAAGATTCTTTGGCTTTTTAAGGCACATGAATCTATATCTTATTGTGTCTCTCAATTATTTGGGCAGAGCATTAACCTGCAAGGTTCTTATATGTACACTCTTAAACACATGCTCTCTCTCTCTCTCTCTCTCTAAATAAAGGAAAAAAATCCTTGTTGTATCATAATCTCTAACACTGACTTTTAATACATTCAGAGTAGTACTTAGAAGACTGCCATGACAGGCCGGGCATGGTGGCTCACACCTGTAATCCCCCAGCACTTTGGGAGGCGGAGGCAGATGGATCACTTGAGGCCAGGAGTTCAAGACCAGCCTGGTAAACATGGTGAAGCGCCATCTCTACTAAAAAATAATAATAATAAAAATAGCTGGGCATGGAGGCACAGGCCTGTAATCCCAGCTACTCGGGAGGCTGAGGCGAGAGGATCGCTTGAACCTAGGAGGAAGAGGTTGTAGTGAGCTGAGATTGTGCCACTGCACTCCAGCCTGGGCGACAGAGCGAGACTCCGTCTCAAAAAAAAAAAAAAAAAAAAAAAAAAAAAAAAAGACTTCCATGACAATACAATACAGAATCAAGGAAACATCTTTCTGTTATTCATGTTTTTAGGTGGTTCTCAAAAGTTAGTATGATTATCATTCAGTGTGTGTCTGTGTGTGTGTGTGTGTGTGTGTGTGTGTGTGAAAGAGAGAGAGAGAAGAGATTGATTTGATTTAGCAGGTGTTATGGTGGCACAGGGATCTGCATGTTAAATAAACATTTAATTTCTGTGCAAAAGGCTCAGAGACCATAGTCTGAGGATCACTAAGAAAAGTCGTTATATGTGGCAGCCAGCAGTATAAATGTATCATTTTGAGTGAGACCGTGCTCACAAACTGAACTAATTTAACTATGTGTTGCTATTTCCGAATTGGATGTCCAGGAGAACAATTTATTCCTTTCATTTTATGTACATATGTGATTATTTAAATATTGTACAGATAGAACCATATACCAATATATACCAATATGTTTTTCCATTCATCATTCAAAAACTATTGAATAAATAGTAAGTGAAAGTCAGCATCATAATGAACATTTTATGTATGCATTATCATAGTTATTCAACAAAATTTAAAGAAACTAAGAGAATGTAACTGTATTATGATAGTCTAATGTATATCAGTTGTGAAGTAATGACATTTCCACATGTTAGCAAACTTAACTCATGTTTTACACATGGAAAGTAATCCTTATCTATCCCACAGCCCTTATTAATGAGTACTGATGATAGTGATAGTGTGGGGAAGATTTATAAAATTCCCCTCATAGATCACTAATAGAGTATTTAAGTGCTATAGGGTCAGATTGACTCTAGAAGTGATTGATCCAACTTCAGTCTTTTCTAGTCTTTGACCAAGATACTTGACTTCTCAGTACTTTCTATTAAATGATTATAACAGTAGTCCTATTAGGTTTATTTTGAGGTTTGATGAAAGCATATATGAACAAGCCCATGACACAATGCTTCACAGATACAAAACCTTTCCTGTATGTTTAATTAGGTGCTCAGGGGTGTCAAACGAGCACATACAATCTGCAAATTTGGTGATTGTATCAGGATGGTTTTGTTTTATTTCGATGATTGTTAAACTCAACAATGCAGAGGTCTTAGACATTCTAAGTAAATATCCATGTCCACCGTCATTTTAGAAACTGAGGGAAATATGTACAGAATAATAAGTGAGCTCGGATTGGATTTGGTTTACTTGATCCAGGAATGAACTGTACTTGCAAATATAAATTAAGATGCATTAATTCACAGAGGTTGAGTTCATTGCCATCAAATAGCACCCACTTTCTAGTTATTTATACCATGCAAGAGACTTCATATGTTTTTTAAATATTAGCAAGAAAGTGAACTGTTTTTCATATTACAATTTAAAAAAAATTCTTTTGAATTTGTTCTGTTAACAACATATAGCTACATAGCCTTGTAACTAAAATTGTCTTGCCCTTTGTATATTAATGTCAATTGTCAAAGATGGTTCTGTAGTTTGGCAGTGGTTCTACATGGTGATGGAGCCCAAGGGGACAATCTTGGGTCTCTTCGTCTTTGGGTTTGTGACGCCCAGGTGTTTTGGAGCCAGTCTGCTGCCAGCTGGCATATTTTTAGAGGAGATGCCCCAGCAGTAACTCTTCAGGCAGAGAGAAGCAGTCAGTTTGGTCAAATCACTGAAAAACAACATTATTGGGATCCCTGTTCAGGATAAATCCTTGTTAACTGGCCCTGGCGGCTGTGTAAGGAGTGTGAAGTTGAGTAGGGTATCTGTGCTTATTCTGCACTTCATAAAGTATTCCATCTGAGGATGCAGCACTTTATTTTGGCAGCTGTGATGTGGTGATTAGGCTTGTATTTTAGACAGGACATGCATCAGAGTCATTATCCCTCAGATTCAAACTAAATTGGATATTTTGCTTTACCCGCATCTGAGTGTTTGCTGCTTACTGGAGGATGGCCTTACCAGTTCTATTATCCTCATTTTAAAGCCCAGTCCAAAATACCATGCTTCTCAGTGAATTCGTTCTCTCGTTTCCTCTTTGCTTCCACATCTTCCATGCTTTTCTCTCTTATAGCAATTTAAGATTTATAACTTGTCTTACTTTGGGAGCATGGGGTCAGTGGGATAGGAATTCTCTTTTTTTCTGTACAGCTTTAATTTTTCAAGTTCCCAGTATAATCTTAAGTACATACTAAATGCTTAATAAAAGTAAATGAATAAATCTGTCATTTGGATACATCTTTCTAAGGTAGACTTTAATATGCTATTGTGGGTCTTGAGTGAAGTGTTGCTTTTGTCCAGCTTAAAACTAAATATAATTTATATCAGTCTATCTCTCTTATACTGTGTATCCTATGCTATGTGGAATACCACTGCTTATCCGGGAGATTTATGCACAGACTTTTCCTTTAAAGCCTCTTTTGAAGCTAATTTACTAGTGTTTAGCAACAATACAGTTATAATAAGTACTGATACATCAAGAGCCAATGGATTTTGATCTAGGTTTGTTTGCTGTATTATATATTTATGTGTGTGTGTGTGTGTTTGTGCATATATATATATATAAAATATTGTACAGATAGAACCATATACCAGTATATACCAATGTTTTTCCATTCATCATTCAAAAACTATTGAATAAATATTAAGTGAAAGTCGGCATCATAATGAACATTTTATGTTAAATATATATTATTATAGTTTTTCAACAAAATTTAAATAAACTAAGAGAATGTAACAGTGTTATGATAGTCTAATTTATATCAGTTGTGAAGTAATGACATTTCCACGTGTTAGCAAACTAACATATATATACACACACACACACATTTACCTATCCTTCGTTTTTCTTCTTTTGTTCAGAATAAGTTGTATCTGCGGTTTTGGTTCTTGTTTTATTGCAAAACCATTCATTAAATTTATAATCTATTGAAATCAATAAATTTTGAGGAATAGCTATATTTCATATTTTCAAAACTTGCTTTTGGGGAGATTTGCCAGTATGAGGATATTGATTAATACTTTCCTTTGAGTAAACTTTTTTAGTATATTATTATACAAGTAATTCATGAATTTTTATAAAGATATCACAGTACAGAAGTATGTAAAATAAAAAGTATGAATCTCGAACCCCTAACTTCATTGCCCACAGCAAATGCTGTAAGTGATTTATCATATATTTTTCTAGACTTTTCCTCATATATACAGAGTCGTATATGGGGCATCATATATATATATATATATTTATTTATATATATACACACACATATTTATGCTATGCACATGTAATGCATAAGATATTCGTTTATTTAAAAATGGAAATATAGCTGTTATGCAGAATGTTCTCTTAGATGCTTTTGCTATTTCAAAATTTATCTTAAATATCTTCTTCTGTTAGTGTATATTTAATTCATTCTTTTCATCAGTCCCATAGTAGTCTCTATATGCAAGGCCCACAATTTATTCAGTTTCTTATTCTGGGAATTTAACATTGCTTTCAGCTTTTTCATACTTTAAACATAACTGCAGGAGACACCATGGGCATACTTATTGATGCACTCGTGTTTGGTGGAGAATAGAATTGTAAAAGTGGGATTACAAGGGAAATCATAAAATTTGTAATTAATATTTTGTTAAATATTGACAAAATACTCTAAAATGTAAGTGTTCTTTCTTATCTATGGTTATTTAAAGATAGGAGCTTGATATTTTCAGATAAATACTTTTTTCGGATTATAAAGTAATGTATATTCATTGTAGAAATTTTAGAATTAGATGAGTGTTAAATAATAAGAAAAAAAGCTTTATAATCCTACTATCTAGAAGTAAACACTATTGATATTTTTATACATTTAGCCGGCATTTCAACTTTTCCTTGCTGCTGCTGAGGGGTTTTTACGATTCCTGGAGGCCTACAATCCATTTAACTCCTTATGTGGGTAGGCATTTCTCTAGTTTTGGCTTAAAGTTACAACCTGGCTAAACCTCTTGAGTCTGACAGTTGACCAAATTTATTAAGCAGTTCGTGAACAGTTATTTACTTTATAGTCTATAAACATTATGGGGATAACTATTCATAAACTACTAAATTATATAAATATTTAATAGTGATAATGACAACTTCAGGCTATTTCTCTAGAGAAATGCCATACAGATAAAATTCTTCTATGCTTTGTCAACTTCTGGGTGACCTCTGAGGAGACCATATTTCTGCATTCATGCCTCCCACACCCCTCTTGCCTAAGGACAGTCTCTGTCAGTCTCTTCTTTGGATGCCATTACCTCTTTCATATTTATCCTCTTTTTTGACAAGCTGTGCTCTTTTGAGACTCTTGCCATCTGGCTCTCCAACCTTCTTTCCCATTTATTGCTGATGTGACTGATCTCCTTGTCATTTTCTTCATTAAGAAACATTCTAGCACCCGTCTCATAGCTTTCGTCTCGCCAAACCCTTAAACTTGTTTTCAGTGACTTCAAACAGCCATGATTTTAACACATTTCAGTTCTTTGGCTTAACCATCTCTAGTAGCCTCACCACTCTGCCATGGTTATCCTTGTATTAGTCTGTTCTCGTGCTGCTAATAAAGACATATCCGAGACTGGGTAATTTATAAAGGAAAGAGGTTTAATTGACTCACAGTTCCACATGGCCAGGAGACCTCACAATCATGGTGGAAGACAAAGGAAGAGCAAGGGGATGTCTCACATGGCAGCAGACAAAGACAGAAAAATGAGAGCCAAGTGAAAGGGAAATCTCTTCTAAAACCATCAAATCTTGTGAGACTTGTTCACTTACCAGGAGAACAGCATGGGGGAAACTGCCTCTGTGATTCAGTTATCTCCCACAGGGTCCCCCACAAAACACGTGGGAATTATGGGAGCTACAATTCAAGATGAGATTTGGGGGGGGACACCGCCAAACCATATTAATCCTAAATCTCATTATCACCAGACATTTTAATTTTCAAAATCACAAAAATCAGCACTAACTTTCTGCCATCAGACTCCTATTCTTCCAACGAGCTTTCTCAGGTATCCTCATAATGTCAGTATCGTCAATACATTGATGTTCTTCTTTACCCACGTTAGGTTCCTGGGTCATCCTTTTTCTTACAGCCTTGCAAGTACTCTCAGAAACCTTGCTTTTTATCCCTCAATCACAGCAGCCTGGCAAGATGCCTTACCCTGTATCAAAAGTGATGTGTGAGAAGGAATCTGGCCAGTTCAGGCTCTGGTCCTGTCTCAGGCTTACTAGCTATATAACCTGTGGCAAGTCACTTCTTTAATCTAGGCTATAAATAAATTGTGGTGTTTGGACTAGGGCATCATATTCTAAAACATAATAGATACTAGACCTGGATGTTAACATGAAAAAAAAAGTTCCACAGTCAAATGAGTTTGGCAAACGCAGCGTATTTTTTCTTCTGTAAACCCACAGTGCATAATATCTTAAAGGCTCTGCGAATTCCTACAGGGGGAAAAATGATTTAACATTGTTTATCCTTGCATTTCTCAACCTATTTGCCTACTGAGCTTTTCACCCTTAATTCATATCTGCAGAACTTGAGTTCAATTAAACACACTTTGGGAAATACTGGGTCAGATTATCTTTAGCATTATTTACTTTTCATTTTCAATTCCGTGATTCTATAACTTCACTTTATGTGCTTGTTTAGTCACTCTGAATGTCTGTGATAGGTATACTTCAGCATCTCCGTAATTCAGTGAGATGGATTTATGCAGCATATTACCCACAAGTAAAATAATGAAACAGTGCACTGATAGTGGTCCTTTTAAAAGAAGTATTCTCTTGAGATCAGCAGTATTTTATCTGCTATGTGAGATAGAAAGAGAGAAACAATTGCTATGATTTATTAACTACGGTGTGGCAAGTAATTCCTTATTCCATTGACATTGCTCAGTGAAAAAGATTTCTTTAAGACCTTCCTTCAAAGTCACTTGAATGAAAAGTAGATACATTTTTTTTGCCACTGCATATATATAAGAATTGCTAACAGTTGCTTTGCATAATTTAGTGATTCTGATAGGTTGCCTGAGTAAAGTACAAGTTAAACAGATGCACGCAAGTACAGGATTGTAAAGTTCAAAGGAAATGCAAACTTGATTAACAAAAGTCACTGTCAGAGACTAATTGTAATTCTGCAGCATATGAATCCTTGAATAATGTCCCCTAAAAGGTCAGCCAAAGTCCTGCTTCTGTCTATTATTCCCTTGAAAATAACTTTCAAATTTAGGTATTTCCTGGCATCCTGAAACTCAAGAAAGCTACAAGACTTTTTTTTTTTTCTTTTGAAGTTTGTTTTACAAGTTTTACAGTGTGAGATTGGTGAGAATGATCATTGTGCCTGTCCTGGTCATTAAGTAATAAAATGATGTATCTTTTAGTGAAGTTAACTAAATGTACTACATGTAAATCATAGCTCTATAGATTGCATACATCTCTTTTGCTTGCTTACTGGATTCATTGTCTTGAATTTATTTATTTATTTATTTATTATTTATTTTTGAGATGGAGTTTCCCTCTTGTCGCCTAGGCTGGAGTGCAATGGCGCGATCTCAGCTCACTGCAACCTCCGCCTTCCGGGTTCAAGTGATTCTCCTGCCTCTGCCTCCCAAGTAGCTGGGATTATAGGCGCCTGCCACCATGCCTGGCTAATTTTTTTTTTTTTTTTTTTTTTGTATTTTTTTAGTAGAGACAGGGTTTCAGCATGTTGGCCAGGCTTGTCTCGAACTCCTGACCTCAGGTGATCCAGCCGCCTCGGCCTCCCAAAGTGCTGGGATTACAGGCGTGAGACATCACGCCCGGCCTTAAATTTATTTTAAATAAATATTTTAAAATTTGACCTTTAAAAAATATAGTATGTTAGTATATTAAAGATCCATGCCGATGTTATTAGTTATGGATTTAAAAATAATTATGTTGGTTTTATTATAAATATGGGATATAATTTCCCAAGAGCATAGCAGAAATAATGAATTAGTACTTAGACATTTTTGTAGCTCTAATGATTAAATGATTGCTTCAATAGTGTAATTTTTCAACTGTACATGATTAATAACTCTGAATAAGTAATTAAATTATATTTAATTTTGATAACTGTTATGATTAAATAATTACATATTTTGTTATTTCCTGAAATTATTTGTTTTATTGGTTGTGATGTTGATTGAGTTCTCACTTAATTGATTTTTGTTTTATAGAAAATGTTTTGTAAGACAAACAAAAAACTCATGTTAATAGCAAAAACTCTATGATTATTGCATGGACAAGAATAAAAACTATGGTCCATGTACAAGGGTAATTGCATATATATTATTAACTCATTAAGGAAATTGTACCTAGAATATAGTCATTATTGGAACTTTCTGAAAGGAAAGTTTCTGTGGCATATTACACTTTTCTGTTTCTTTTGTCCTCTTACAAAATGTTCAACATTTTGATAGTGACTTGAATAAAGACATCAAAGAGAATTTCTGTATATTTGTGGAGGACAATTATTTAGTAGCAAAATATTTCATTTCAGAAGCAAATTCCAAAACTGGTCTAGACAGTCTATAAAGTTTGCATGAGTTGTAGATTTTTGGCATCTCATCCTCTTTGATCCAAGAACTTATCAGCAAAAATACCATTTTGGGGTGACATGGGTTAGGACCAGCTCATGTTGATAAGATTCAAGGGTTTTTATTCATTTGTCAAACCTTTTCAAGGGCTTAGTACATTCAAGGCCCAGCTGCTCCTGTGCTCATGGCATGTATAATTATAGCTGAAATAGATATAAACAAATTAGTGCAGTTCAAAAGTACAGATCGCCTGTCAGTGACTAGGCATGCTGGTATGCACCTGTAGTCCCACCTACTAGGGAGGCTGAGTTGGAAGGAACATTTAAGCCCAAATGTTCTAGCCCAGCCTGAGCAACTGGGTAACATAGTAACATATTGAGTCTCTCTCTCTCTTTCTCTCCCCCCACGCTCTCTCTCTCTCTCTCTCTGCCACACACACACACACACACACACACACACAGCTCTGTCAGAAGTAGATGGCTTGTATGGGGGAGAAAATTAAAGTCGTTTTAACATTGGGCATCACTTTAGAAGTCTGAGATTTCAGTAATCTTAACAAAATTTGATCATTGTGGTGGTGTCATAAAAAGCTAAGATGGGCCAGGTGTGGTGACTCTTGCTTGTAATGTCAGCACTTTTGGAGGCCTAGGTGGGAAGATCACTTGAGGCCAGCAGTTTGAAACCAGCCTGGTCAACATAGCAAGACACTGTCTTTACAAAAGAAAAATTAAAAAAAAAAAAAAATTAGCCAGACATGGTGGCTCATGACTATTGTCCCAGTGTGTCTGGAATTGGTGGGTTCTTGGTCTCACTGACTTCAAGAATGAAGCCGCGGACCCTTGAGGTGAGTGTTACAGCTCTTAAGGTGGCGCGTCTGGAGTTGTTCGTTCCTTCCGATGTTCTGATGTGTTCGGAGTTTCTTCCTTCTGGTGGGTTCGTGGTCTCGCTGGCTCAGGAGTGAAGCTGCAGACCTTTGCGGTGAGTGTTACAGCTCTTAAGGCGGCGCGTCTGGAGTTGTTCGTTCCTCCCGGTGGGCTCGTGGTCTTGCTGGCTTCAGGAGTGAAGCTGCAGACCTTCGCGGTGAGTGTTACAGCTCATAATGCAATGTGGACCCAAAGAGTGAGCAGTAGCAAGATTTATTGCAAAGATTGAAGGAACAAAGCTTCCGCAGTGTGGAAGGGGACCCGACTGGGTTGCCACTGCTGGGTCGGGCAGCCTGCTTTTATTCTCTTATCTGGCCCCACCCATGTCCTGCTGATTGGTAGAGCCGAGTGGTCTGTTTTGACAGGGTTCTGATTGGTGCGTTTACAATCCCTGAGCTAGACATAAAGGTTCTCCACATCCCCATCAGATCAGTTAGATACAGAGTATGGACACAAAGGTTCTCCAAGGCCCCACCAGAGCAGCTAGATACAGTGTCGATTGGTGCATTCACAAACCCTGAGCTAGACACAGGGTGGTGTTTACAAACCTTGAGCTAGATACAGAGTGCCCGTTGGTGTATTTACAATCCTTGAGCTAGACATAAAGGTTCTCCAAGGCTCCACCAGAGCAGCTAGATACAGTGTCGATTGGTGCATTCACAAACCCTGAGCCAGACACAGGGTGCTGATTGGTGTATTTACAATCCTTGAGCTAGACATAAAGGTTCTCCAAGGCCCCACCAGAGAGCGAGACACAGAGTGTCGATTCGTGCATTCACAGACCCTGAGCTAGACACAGGGTGCTGATTGGTGTATTCACAATCCCTGAGCTAGACATAAAGGTTCTCCACGTCTCCACCAGACTCAGGAGCCCAGCTGGCTTCACTCAGTGGATCCCGCACCGGGGCTGCAAGTGGAGCTGCCTGCCGGTCCCGCGCGTGCGCTCGCACTCCTCAGCCCTTGGGTGGTCGATGGGACTGGGCACCGTGGAGCAGGGGTTGGCGCTCGTCGGGGAGGCTCGGGCTGCACAGGAGCCCATGGAGGGGGTGGGAGGCTCAGGCATGGCGGGCTGCAGGTCCCAAGGCCTGCTCCGCGGGAAGACAGCTAAGGCCCGGTGAGAAATCGAGCTCAGCGCCGGTGGGCTGGCACTGCTGGGGGACCCAGTACACCCTCCACAGCCGCTGGCCCGGGTGCTAAGTCCCTCATTGCCCGGGGCCGGCAGGGCCCGCCGGCTGCTCTGAGTGAGGGGCCCGCCAAGCCCACGCCCACCCGGAACTCCAGCCGGCCTGCAAGTGCCGCGCGCAGCCCCGGTTTCCGCTCGCGCCTCTCCCTCCACACTCCCTGCAAGCTGAGGGAGCCGGCTCCCGCGTTGGCCAGCCCACAAAGGGGCTCCCACAGTGCAGCGGTGGCTGAAGGGCTCCTCAAGTGCCGCCAAAGTGGGAGCCCAGGCAGAGGACGCGCGGAGAGCGAGCGAGGGCTGTGAGGACTGCCAGCAGGCTGTCACCTCTCACCAGCTACTCTGAAGACTGAGGCAAGAGGATTGCATTAGCCCAGGAGCCCAGCAGTTTGAGGCTGAAGTGAGCCGTGATTATGTCACTGGACTCCAGCCTGGGCATCAAAGCCAGACCTGTCTCAAAAAAAAAAAAAAAAGCTAAGGTGAATCTACATTGTGTTAATAATTAATGTTATCCTGAATAAGGCAGTTATTAGTGTTGGACAAAAAGGAATTTTAAAAATTAGTACCATTTTTAGAGGTCTTACTTATGAAAACCTGTGACTGTGAGATTCCAAACTGTGTCACATAAATATTAGCCTAAGGAAGAGAGTACTAGAGGGGGCATGATAGCTTTGCATAGATGTTAGCAAATGCCATAGTCTCTGCTTTCACTATTAGAGCTTCCTGTAAATGTCTAGAATGTTAGAGTTAAAACGACTTTCCTAGCACCTTAGATTACATACAGTGAGTGTGCTCAGAACCTTAAGTATCCCCACTGGAATGTGAAACTTACCCTAGATTTGTAAAGATAATTGTTTCAAACTTTTTGTGTGCCTTTCATTACACCAAAAGAAAATTTCTGGCTTTAGGAAAATTTTTAAAAAGAGGCATAGTTATTTTTTTTTTCCTGCTACTAGGTAGAGAGGTATATTAAATTTGATTCCCCCCAGCGACTAAGTTCCTAAAGCTATAGGAAGGTACATTAGCTCTTTTAGGCCAGCAGGTATCATTCGATGCATTATGGATATAATAGAGCACATTGTGTTATTAACACACCATTCTAGTATTCAGTATGTAATTCATGACTACTTAGAATGGTGTTTTGAACTATAGTCCTGCAGTATGATGGCTAAATTCACCAAATTGAAGAAAGCAAATGCAATGTATGCCTACGTTAACCCCCCTTCCCTCCGGCCTCATATTTAAAGTCCTTGGAAAGTAATGACTCAATTCAAATGAAAGGGTCTATCACAGTGCTTTGCTTTTTATTAAGTTGGACCCTAGAAAACTGTGCATTTTCTGTGAGAAAAAAATGTTGAAGTCCTGTACTGTGCTCAAAACCAGAATCAAAATAGAAGGATTAATCAGCATGATCCTTGGTGTCTATTTTCATTTACTCTTATTTTGTACATTTTATATGTGGAGAATTTGCGTTTATCTTACCACAGTAAAATAAAAAGTCAGCTTGAGATCATTGTTAAAAATATTATTAGAAAATGTCTATCTTTATTATTTCTGAATCTATCTAAAAGAAGTATATTCACATTTTTTTCTTCTCATTTCTTAAAACAGACTCTCTTAGTGAATGATTCCACCCCTAGTGAATCATTTCTTGTTCATCATTTATTAAAGGCAGACAAGGTGATTTGTTAATGTTTCCTCATCATCTACAAGCAGAAAGCACCCTTGGATAATTTTAGCACTTTTTCAAATTTATAAGATAAACAATATTATTTGAAAAACTACAACGTAGATTACCAAAAAGAAGAAACTACATCAAATCTAACCCCCAAACCCAGAGACAGACACTCTTTATTCTTATGTGCACATAAAAATGTTTTAATCAAAATGATCATAATATGATTATTTTCCTTTGTAGTTGATGCATTATTTTGATTATGTTTAAGGCACATACATTGAAATAATAAGAAGGATAATTTTTGAATATATATTGAGACACTCGTTAATCTTTGTCTTTATTTAAGAAAAAAATCCCAGTGTGCTTTTTTAACATTCTGTAATTATTCTTCCCTGAATACTTCAATGAGATCATGTAATATTCTTTATTATTGCAAAGCAGAGTTGTGGAAGAAAACATGGCATAGTCAAGTGAGTATCCTAGTAGTAGTGCCAGAATAAATGTATAATCTTAACATACATTAACCAAACTTATATTCTTTGGAAGGTGGAAGCATAATTCTCAAATTAAATTTTTACAAGACAGAATTAAGGTTGTTTAATTGGTGAAAATAAATTTCTGCAATACAGCAAGCCTGAATGTGAGAAAAGGACTAGTCAAAGGTGTAAAATATGGTTGATATAATAATGAATTTAAATACCTTAGTAAATCATGACTATACCACTTTATTAGACATTGTTTCATAAACTAGAAGACCTGGCAGTCTGATAAATCTGCCTGTTAATATTCAGTGGTTAATATTTTAAATAAATTATTTCTTTGTCTTTTACTGCAATAGTTAGCTAAATCTGTCTTGAGGAATGTGGAAATCTGAAGTCTTGCCAAAGAAATAATACAGTGTAAGTAAAGAATTCTGGAGTTAGACCTAAAAAGTTAAAACTATTATTTTAACTGAGTTTTTTGGTATATTTTCAGAAGTTTGAATATGGCAGTTAAGGGGATGTGGGAGGGCTAGTTATTTAAGACAAATATATTTAATTTAACTGCCTTAAAATATTTATCTTACTCCTAATAGTTAAGAACCAGCTATTGTTGAATAAGCAAATAATATTTTTATAAGTTACTAGTTACCATGAGTAAAACTGGCAGGACTAGTTTTAAAAATAACAGAACATTTTGAATCTTATGAAGTAGCAAAACTTCATAATAAATAGACTTTTATTTTGGTGTTCAGAAATGTGTTCCATCAATATGTGGATTTATTTCCTTCATAATTTTCAACATTTAAAAAGTGTTCTCCGAAAAGCAGATAATAGTAATTTTTAAATATTTTCATTCTACTGAGAACCATTATGTGTTTTTTACTTTAAAGGTAATTAAGTATTTGGTCATTTTTCTGTGAATGATTTTACAAAATATAACAGCTCAACAATTACCCATGGTTATTTTAGCAATAAATCTCTCTTTCCTAAAGTGCTGCACCACGATTCCCTGTATAAAGCTCACCATAGTTTAAGACAGTATCCCTTTATAAACTTTGATCAAGTCCAGACTCCTGGTTGCATTGTTACATGTAAGAATTTAGCTGCTTACATCCTTTACTGCCTGTTAAATAGCATCCTATTAGTACCTGTATTGTAGATTGTAGTGAAGATTAAATTAAATAATGCTCAAAAAATACTGGTACCTTTACATAAAGTAAGCACTCAATAACTGTTAGATATCATTATTTTGCATTAAACTGCGGGGCCTATAAGGCCTTCTTCTCTGTGATATTTATCCCTGGCTCCTAAAATTGTACCTCGCCCATAGAAAATATTTGTTAAACGAATCAATAAATGAATGAATGAATATTTCATGGATGGCATTTCCATACCTTGATCTTATTTGGTTTTGAGTTAGCCACTGAATATATAAACATGCATTAATTCTTTTATTTATTCTACAAATACTTATTGAATAATCACTCAGAACAAGAATACTATTTAAGGTTATCATCTGGCCAGTGATATATTTCATTATTTGAAAGTTCATTAATTTCCCAAATATATATTGAATACGTACTAAGGACTAGGTGATGTAGATGATATTGTAGATTGAAAGCAGAGAATCAAATTCAAACATGTTGCTGATATCAATTAGAGAAAATAATTGGAAGTCTTGATATCCTTGAGCATAAACCCGTATATCTAATATTTTCAGTTAATATAGTGCAGTCATTATTGTCCATTTTGGACTTTGAATTCTGTACAGAGGAATAGTTATGAAATAGAGAGTACAATTTTTATGAAAAGGTATGCCTCCCAAAAACATTCTGATGGAGTTTTTTTTTCTGTCTGGCGAAATGTACGTCTTGATAATAACTGTCTTTGCAAGAGTATAAATTTAAGAGCAATGATATGGTGCTCTTTACGTTATCCCCAATTAGAGACATACCTCACTTTATTGTGCATCACTTTATTCCACTTCACAGATACCATGATTTTTGCAAATTGAAGATTTGGGACAATCCTGCATTGAACGAGTCTTTTGGTGTCAAACAAGTCTTTTGGTGCCATTTTTCCAGTGGCATATACACACTTTATGTCCCTGTGTCACATTTTGGTTAATTCCTACAATATTTCAAACTTTAAAATTATTATATCTATTAGAGTGACATGTGATCAGTTATCTTTGGTGTTACTACTGTTATTACTTTGGGGCATGATGAGCTGTGCCCATAAAACACAGCAGTAAACTTATTTGATACACGTATGCATGTCCTGGCTGCTCCTTGAGCCGGCTGTTTTATGTCATCCGTCTCCCTTCTTTTCCCCCCCTCTGTGCCCTGCAACACAACAATTTTGAAATTACAACAATTAATAACCCTATAATGACCTCTGAGTGTTGAAGTGAAAGGAAGAATTGCACCTCACTTGAAATCAAAGGTAGAAATGATTAAGCTTAGTGAGGAAGGCATGTCAAAGGTGAGACAGGCTGAAAGCTAGGCCTTTTGTCCTGGTTAGCCAGCTTTTGAATGCAAAGGAAAAGCTCTTGAAGGAAATTAAAAGTGCTACTCCAGGGAACACATGCCAATGATAAAAAAGCAAAACAGCCTTTTTGCTCACATGAAGAAAGTTTCAGTGGTTTGGATAGAAAATCAAGGCAGCCACAGTATTTCCTTAAGCCAAAGCCTAATCCAGAGGAAGGCCCTCACTCTCTTCAGTTCTGTGAAGGCTGAGAGATGTGAAGCAGCTGTAGAAGAAAAGTTTGAAACTAGCAGAGAATGGTTCATGTGGTTTAAGGAAAGAAGCCATCTCCATAACATAGAAGTACAAGGTGAAGTAGTAAGCGCTGATGTAGAAGCTGTAGCAAGTTATCCAGGAGATCTAGCTAAGATCATTGATGAAGGTGGCTACACACAACAAAAGAGTTTCAATGTGGATAACAACCTGCTATTGGAAGAAGATGCCATCTAAGACTTTCATAGCTAGAGAGGAAATTTCGGTGCCTGGCTTCAAAGCTTCAGAGGACAAGCTGACTTTCTCATTAGGGGCTAATGCAGCTGATGTCTTTAAGTTAAGCCAGTGCTCACTTATCAAGATTTTAGGGCCCTTAGGAATTATGCTAAATCTACTCTGCCTGTGCTATATAAATAGAACAACAAAGCCTGGATGACAGCACATCTGTTTACTGAATATTTTAAGCCCACTGTTGAGACCTACTGCTCAGAAAAAAAAAAAAAGAAAAAGAAAAAGAAAAAAAATCCTTTTGAAATACTGACAATGACCCAGTCACCCAAGAGCTGTGATGGAGATGTGTAAGAAGATTCATGTTGTTTTTATGCTTGCTAATGCAACATCCATTCTGCAGCCCATGGATCAATTGAAGTGCAGTAATTTTAATTTCCAAATGTAATTATTTAAGAAATGTAATTCATAAGGCTATACCTGCGATAGACAGTAATTCCTCTGATGGATTCAGGCAAAGTAAATTGAAAACCTTCTAGAAAGGATTTACCATTCTAGATGCCAATAAGGAAATTTTGGATTCATTGGGGAATATCAAAATATTAGCATTAACAGGAGTTTGGAAGAAGTTGAGTCCAACCCTCATGGATGACTTTGAGTGACTCAAGACTTCAGTGGAGGAAGTAACTGCAAATGGGGTAGAAATAGCAAGAGAATTAGAATTACCAGTGGAGATGGAAGATGTTACTGAATTGCTACAATCTCCACCAGCTAAAAGATTATAACTTGCTGAAGGCTCACATGATTGTTAAGCATTTTTAGCAATAAACTATTTTTAAATTAAGATAATGTACTTTTTTTAGACATAATGCTATTGTACACTGAGCAGACTACAGTAAACATAACCTTTTTTTTTTTTTTTTTTTGAGATGAAATTTCACTCTGTCACTCAAGCTGGAGTGCAGTGGTGCGATCTCAGCTCACTGCAACATCCATCTCCCAGGTTCAGTTCTCCTGCCTCAGCCTCCCGAGTAGCTGGGATTAAAGGCACGCAACACCACCCCTGGCTAATTTTTGTATTTTTAGTAGAGACAGGGTTTCACCATGTTGGCCAGGCTGGTCTTGAACGCCTGACCTCAGGTGATCCACCTGCCTCGGCCTCCCAAAGTGCTGGGATTACAGCTGTGAGCCACTGCACCCAGCCAAAACATAACTTTTATATACACTAGGAAACCAAAAAATTTTGTGACTTTATCACAATACTCACTTGATTGTGGTGGTCTGGAACCTAACCTGCAATATCTCCGAGGCATGCCCATACTACTTTTGTAGTAGGTTGGTGCAAGAGGAATTGCAATTTTTCCATTACTTTCAGTGGCAACAACCACAATTACTTTTGCACCAACCTAATACATCTAATGATTTGAGTGATAGATATGAATTGAAAATATTACAAGTGTGCTAGTATCCAAACTCGCAAGTCAGTATGAATAGAAAGGAACTTAGTCTTTATATCTGTTTGACCCGAGGTTCGAAAATCCTATGAAAGGAATCTGTTTGGCTCGGTTACCATATCTTAGGGAGACAGGCCCAAGAATTTCCCAGAAGGAGGAGTTTGCTGTTGCTTTTGGCAAAGTGATCCAGGTAGTTTATATTGTCCTTTATTTGTGTGCTATTTTAAATAAGTAAATAAATAAGTCTGTATTTTTACATATAAATATGTAGGTACACATATATTTATGTGTGTGTGCATATGTATACCTGCGTATATATGTTATATATAGTTATATAATGTGTTTTATCACAATATTCACTTTATTGTGAATATATACATTTTATATACATATAAACACACATACACCCATTTTATACTCTTTCCATTTTTAAGACAATTTTATGTTAACAGTTGTTTCCATGGAATACATGTTTTAAAAGCCCATTTAGTTATTCAGAGCTTTGTACAGACATGGATTTAAAAATACATATATGTAAAAAGGCTATTAGTCTGTTCTCTGTTTTATCAAAAAGAGGTGTTTGAATAGGTATTCCTTGTAGCTGGATGTGCACCACCACACCTGGCTAATTTTTTCTTTCTTTCTTTTTTTTTTTTTTTTTTGTAGAAATGAGGTCTCACTATATTGCCTAGGCCAGTCTCTAACTCCTGGGCTCAAGTGATCCTCCTGCCTTGACCTCCCAAAGTGCTGAGATTACAGGCATGGGTCACTGTACCCATCCTAAGTGTTCTTTATTTAAAAATATTTCAGCTTCTACTCACCTCGAAATAGATGAACCAAACAGGGAGAAATTTTAGCATTTTTTATATGTAGATGATGGGCATAAATATGTGCTTTACATTTTTCTCTCCACTTTTCTAATTTGAATTTTTTAAGTAGTAAAATTTACCATAAGTTTCCCTTACTATTTCTAATATCACAGATGGATTTAACATTCTCATTTTCATTTTTCTTTGTGTACCCTACAGGCAGCAGTGCTTTGTATTTATTTCTCTTCTTTCCTTTCAGAAAAACATCATCTATAAATAATAACTCCAATACCAAACATTTACTGGTTGTTTACTATGTACCATGTATTATCTGAGTGATTGACTTGTATAAACTCATTTAATCTTCACAACACCCCTATTAAATAGGTAATAATATAATCTCGTTTCATAGAGTAACAAACTGAGGTACAGATAAATTAAATGGCTTGTCCTAGTTCTCATGACTAAAATTGAAGGATGAGGGATGGGATCCTTTGCAATGTAGCTGTGTTGCTCATGTTATTAACCAATAAACTATATTGCTTCTCTAGGACAGTTTATTTCAAATACATGAGCGTTCTCCATATGCAACAGTACATAACACAATGGACATCTGCATATATAAATTGTTTAAAAATATGTTAAGGCAATACAGATAATTACAGGATTGAAATGAATGTTAAAATGATAAATTTTTAATGGCTGAGGTTGTTTAGTTCGGAAATGATGTGTGATCACGAAAGCAGCATATATTTTATACTTCATATAAAGTTTTTTATTGCTCATAGATGATAAGACTTTGTGTGTGTGTGTGTGTGTGTGTGTGTGCTTTAGTGACCCAAATAAAATAGCAATTCAGTAAGCTATTGTAAGATACATAAAATTTTCAAAATTATTAATCAGGAATGTGAACAATCTGCCCATTACCTCTGGGTTCGGAGAGGCCAGGACAGTGGGTTCTGAAAAAATTAGCATGATTTATTAGTAGTTCCAAGTCGTATCCGTTTCCATTTATCAGCATAACCTTGCCAAGTCTCTTTAAAAAGCTTCTAGTGTTCACCTTGAGTCTCCATTCTGCCTTGAACAGTGGTATAGTTTTGTGGCCTTTTTTTCTCGTTTTAGTTTATACAGCAGGTCGGTCTCTGGTTTCAGCTTTCCTTTAGTCACAGGCTGAATTGATTGGAATATTTATGGTCAATGGACCAGAATAATTTGTCCTTGGTCCTTTACTGAGGTCCTTAAAAGTAACGATACAAAGACTAGGTTTATTTGATGAAAATGGGAGCAGAGACTTCTTATTCTAAGGCCAGTTCCTTAACTCTCTGGTGAGCGATGTTACACAAGACATTTAACTAAGGTTCAACGTTCTCATATTAAAATTCGGCAAAATGAGATGTACTCTGTTTGCCGTATAGAAATGCTGTCAGGGTCAAGTAAGACAAAATATTTTAATAGCTCCCACATCTGTTCATATTATATTATTGTGACTGATTTTTGTTAATATTCTTGTGTCAGTTTTACTTTAAGCCTCTTCTGAAGTACGGTTCTCTCAGAGGTAATATATCTTATTCTCAGAATATATATTATGTGTATCTATAGTTCATCTTTTTGATAATTTCTCAATTCTTAATGGTAATGCATTATTCACGGAGATAGTTGACTCCTACTGTCTGTAAGTGCAACTATTGTTCTTGGTCTGAAAGCATTTCTTAAGTTCTCAGGTGATGGGGCATATCAAAATATGGAAACCTGCACTTTACCTATCTTTCTAAAAGTGACCATTTGAAAATTAAATTGGTATTTCTAATCTGTGACAGATATGTGACTGAGCCCTTTATATCCAAGTCTATTTAGACAAAATACACCTTGGAAGTTACAGCAAACATTGATCCACTCTCTCCATAAAATATGTAGATAGTGTCTCATTGTTGAACATTTCACCTCTTGGTACAGCTGTGCTAATCTTCCTATGGGAGTTATAGATCTAGCACAGAATAAAATAAATGGCAGTTTTTCAATAAATGTTGAATAAATGGATGAAGAATAAAGTTTTTATTTTAAGGATAGTCTTTTGGCTTCACAGATAATATTCATGGCAATATTCAGGTTTTGAAGTGTAATCTTGAAGCTCTTAATGTGTAATATGATTCAAATTATTAATTTAAGTTTTAGTAAAAATTTAATAATTTATAATTTATTTGATCCATATACAGTAGGGATGCCATTTCTGTAGGAAAACTGACACTTGATACATACACATAGAATGCAGTATTTATGAATGGTGGAGATGATACAAATTTGACTACACCTTCGTTTCTTTCATTTGTGATAAATCTCTTTTTATTTGACTCTTTTCTTTCTTCCTAAAACAGAAGAACATAAAATGTTTTGCCACTACTTACTCAGATTATGCATCTATTAATATTCTCATTGGTGTCTAGGTAAGGTTATAGATTTTAATATAAAAATAATTTTGGATAAGAGTACATTTAAGCCTTAAGAAATCTGTTATGCAGGATTTGATTAATTCTTTTCTACAAAACACTTAAGCCTACATCAAATGCACTGTCTAGGGGTACATCAGTAGTTAAATGGAACACTGTTTTGTTTCAGTAAAAATGATTCTAGATATTAAGAAAAAAACAAAATTATTTCTCCTCAAAGAGAAAAAAAATTAGTTATCTAACTAATGATCATATACAACAGCTTTTTTAATTTCCATAATACTAATTGTAGTTTTTATTTCATTTTTGTAAGCATTTTTTCATTTTTGTAAGCACATTGTAATACTGCAGTGAAGCAAACATGTCATTCCATGGAGTATTTGACAAGGTCATTGCATCAAATAGCTTCTTGAGTTTTTGCTACTTAATTTTATTTGCTTGGTTTGATTTAAATTAAAAACAAACATAAAAATTTTCCTTGCAGTTACTTATCATAAACAAAATGGCTTGGAAATACATTTTATCATTTATCATAGAGAGGACAAAGATAAGTGTTAAAAAAACAACCCACTAAAATAACCATGACTGCAAAGTCCTGGCCTTAAAGGTTCTGTTTCTTTTTGTTTGACACAGCTAGTCAAAACATCAGGCACTTTTTCCTCCCTGAACACTTTCAGGCTGTTTTCTCAATGTACTCATTGGTGTTTGCCAACTTGCTGATATAATTTACTGACAAAATACAGTGCTTTATTTTTTTTTTCAGTAAAATATTGGTCAAATTGTGTGTGCGAAATGACTCAACAAGTCCATTAAAGTGTCATTAATTTTAAATTCTGCCCCCACATATTCAGTTCATTAGCATTAGGGATTTTAACGTTTATTTTTTAATGTCTATCTGGGGAAAGTAATGAACCATAGCCTTACTTTTATCAAATAATTACATTTTCTGACTTTACAGTATGAATGTACTAAATTAATTGCTTGTTAACGATTAATATATGTTTTGATTCACATATGTTAATTAAAATAATATTTAGGAATATGAAAACTATTTTCTGAAAAGTTGAATTCCAATATAATTATGACTAAATAATGTAGTAGAATTTTTTGAGTTCCATTGTAGGATAATAGTAGAGCATGTTGGTATTTTTCCATTGTCATATTAATGTATGTCTATTAAGGAATAAATACTACAAAGAGGAAAACAGGAAATTTGTTCTTGCAAGTTAACCAAAACTATTTAATGTATATCAGTTTACCTATTTTTACAGGTATTTAAAATTACATAGTTATAATATTCCTACGTTGGTTTCCTGCTTTCTTTAGTTTACATTGTAAGTATTTTAAAGAGTATTTTACATTTTCTATATTGACTGTGGTTTGATTTATGCATCAAGTCAATTTTCATAGCGATTTCATATTAATAACTGGCCAAATTTGGCCCCTGTGAAAATACACATATGTAAATTTTTTTTTGACACATATGAAAGTTATCTTCAACCAATAAACACTTTGATCTGTTTGGAAAAAGAAAAACATAAACTAAGTATCCAAGAAGATATTGTTTACTGTATTTAAAATGGAACATTTCTATGAAAAAAATCTAAAATAAATCACAAGCAGACACCTACATATGATATATGAAGGAAACTTCAAGGTTTAAATAAACAGTATAGTCAGTGGTCAAGGTACAGGCCTTAGAATTAGATTGATTAATTATGAACAATTTACTTAGCTTCCCTATTCTAATAGGGGATTGCAAGTAGTTAACAAGGGTGAAAGTTGCTGATCAAATATTTCTCCTTTCTTCTTCTTTTGAACACATTCCCATCAGGCTTTAGTTCTTAACCATTTTACCAAAGCTGTTGTTTTTCTGAAAAAATATTCATGTTGTCAAATCCAAAGTTTAATTCTCAGTTCCCATTTTACTTTATTTCTTATTATAAACTACTGGCCACCTATAATCTGTTCTCAACACAGAAGCCAGAATGTTCATTTTAAAATGTAAGTTGTTTCATGTTATTTCTCTGCTCAGAATCTTATAGTGGGTTTCTGCTCATGAAAGCAGACCATTGGGCTGGGTGCGGTGGCTCACGCCTGTAAGTCCAGCACTTTGGGAGGCCAAGGTGGGTGGATCATGAGGTCAGGAGATCGAGACCATCCTGGCTAACACGATGAAACCCGGTCTCTACTAAAAATACAAAAAATTAGCCAGGCGTGGTGGTGGGCGCCTGTAGTCCCAGCTACTCGGGAGGCTGAGGAAGGAGAATGGTGTGAACTTGGGAGGTGGAGCTTGCAGTGAGCGGAGATCGCACCACTGCACTCCAGCCTGGGCGACAGAGTGAGACTCCATCTCAAAAAAAAAAAAAAAAAAAAAAGAAAACAGACCATTGATGTCTTCTTGAAAAACTTTTCTCAACTGTCTCCTGGAGCATCCCACTTTCCTTGTATTTTTCTGTTATCTCCCTTAGTTTTCTTCAATGATTTCTCGTGATCCTCTCTAATCTACAAGTTTTGGAGTTTCCCAAAGCTCCGTCTTGGGTTCTCTTGTGTTTTCTTTTTTTTCTTTCTTTTTTTTTTTTTTTGAGACGGAGTCTCGCTCTGTCGCCCAGGCTGGAGTGCAGTGGCGCGATCTCGGCTCACTGCAAGCTCCGCCTCCCGGGTTCACGCCATTCTCCTGCCTCAGCCTCTCCGAGTAGCTGGGACTAAAGGCGCCCGCCACCACCCCCGGCTAATTTTTTTTTTTTTGGTATTTTTAGTAGAGACGGGGTTTCACCGTGGTCTCGATATCCTGACCTCGTGATCCGCCCGCCTCGGCCTCCCAAAGTGCTGGGATTACAAGCGTGAGCCACCGCGCCCGGCCAATTCTCTTGTGTTTTCTATATTCACTTCCGTGGTAGTCTCTTCTACTTTAACATTATATGTGATTTAAATGCTTATTATTTCCAAATTTTTACCTCTAGCCCAAATGTTCCACTCTAGGTATATAGCTACTTTCTCAAACATCTTCATTAGGATTTTTGATAGGCACATCCAACTAATATGTCCAAAGCTAAACTTCTACTCTCCACCTACACCCCTAAAAATATCTTTTTTTAAAAGCTTTTACAGTTTCAAAAATGACAACTCCTTTCTTTCATTGGCAAGAGTCAAAAACATTGACTTCCTCTCATACATCACATGTAGGATCCATAAGCAAATCCTATAGCTTCTACCTTACGTACATTGAGATATTACCTCTCACTGCTTATGCGGCTGATACCTTGCAGCCAAACCACCCTCATTACTCATCTGGATTATTATGTATCTTTCTAACTAGTTGGACTGGCTGCCTATCATCTGTTCTCAACACAGAAGCCAGATGATCAACTTAAAATATAAGTTGTATCATGTTACTCCTCTGCTCAAAATCTTATAGTGGGTTTCTACTCATGAAATAAAAGCTAGAGTATGAATAATAGCCTACCTACTTCCACCAGAACTAGGATTTAGCCCCTTGTTAGCTGTCTGATCCCTCCTACCATTCTTCTCCTCCCTCACTCTGCCGCCCATTAGCATCCTTGCTGCTATTTAAATCCCTTTCAGCTCTTGCCTGAGGGCCTTTGCACTTGTTTCCTCTGCCAGAAATGCTCTGAAATGCTCTCCTTGTCGTTTTCCAGGTAGCTTGCTACCAGTTGCATTCAGGTTTTTACTCAAATTTTTACGTTCTCAATGAGAGTCTTTGGTCATACTATGTAAAATTGTAAATTTTACATGCACTTTTATCACTGCTTACTGAATCGTACCTTGTATTTTATTTGTCATGTTTTGTTATTGCTCTAAACTCCACAAAGTTAGGGTTATTTGTTCATTGCTTTATTCCCAGTACCTATAAAAATACCTAGCACATGGAAACAGCTCAATACATTTGTTGAATTAATTAAATATTCATTGAATGAATGAATTTTAAATCACATAGTACATATTCTGCTCATAGGAAGCAATATTATGGTGATGTTATTGATTTTATTATTATATATAGTGGTATGTATAGTACTGATTAGTCTTTATCTGTAGTATTAATTTTTCAGCTGATGTTTCATCTCAATTGTACTTCTATGGAAGAAAATGTCTTCTAAATTATCTACTGCTACACTCCTATTAGTGGAGAGGGACATCAGAGTGAGGGTATTTCTTTCTCTCATTCAATAAAATATATGAGAATTAGGACACAACACGTATTCCTGAGAGGGATCTCAGAAGATAATAATCTATGCTTGATGTGGACATGAGAGCTAGAAAATTTCATGCTGTGATCTTAAGGACTTTAAATATTTCTGAGATAACTTTGACTACTAAAGCCAAACCAAAGAGCTAGGGGATCTAAAAGTGATCAAAATCATTAGAAAAGATGATACATGAAAAATTTCTAAAGATGTTGAGATTATTTGGTCTTAAGAAAAGTTGAGAAATGTCCATCTTTAAGTGTATGTCAGACAGCTTTGACCAAATAGTTTCTATAGCTACCAAAAAGAGAAGAAAGGAAATTATGCAGTGGTCTTTGGCTCAAATTTAAAAAAATTCAGGCAAGTTATAGTTGTTAAACATGAGGATATGTTATTTAATAAAATATTTTCTTTTAATCTTTCATAGTAGTTTAAAAATAAAACTTCTTTCCTGGAATGAGTCAATGAACTAAACTCTGAGAAGGGTTTTCATTTTAGATGCAAAGGCATAGCTTCTGAATGCAACATTTTTCAATGAAATTTTAACAATAGCACATAATGAAGGCTAAGATCATTTAGATATTTATCATCTATTTGTCATATACCACATACTAGAGATACAATGTTTTTTAGTGTATGGTGTACTCTCGAATAGCCTTCCTCTAAAGCATGACAATGTCATATAAACAACAGCAATCATAATAGCACCTGAAATTTATGTATCACATTCTTTAAGTAAGCATGTGTCTGTGTTGTCTCACTTAGTCTTCAAAACAATACTGTGAGGTAGATACTATTATTATGTTTGTATTGCCAGTGAAGAAACTGAGGCTAGGAGGTAATGCAACCCACAAAACGCCATTAATCTAATAAGTACAGAGATATAGTTAGGAGCACTTGTGGCTCACTCCAAACCCTGTGTTCCTAGCCCAGTGTTGTGCTTTCTAGCAAGTGCTAGAATGCTATGTGATGAGCATGCTCTCAGCTGCGTGGGCTTGAATCCTTTAACAGCCCTTTGATTTCCTGTGACTTTTTAAATGTCTGTAGCTCTCATTTCTTACATTTATAAAGTGGGTTTGATAATAATAATTATATCATCTGTGAGATGATTTATGTGTAGAAAACAGTGTTAATATGCATTAAGTGTAAGCCATCAGAGAAGAATAACAACATCATGAGATGAGAGGGAAGCTTTGATTTGTCTCAGATTGCATGACTGTAAAAAGCATCATTGAAATATCTGCTTTTGAGTTGAGCCTTAGAGTATAAATAACATTATACTAGTCAAAGAAAGTAAAGAGTAAAATGAAGTACTTTAAGGGTATGGCCTTTGGGGTTAGATAGGCTTGATTTCTAGTCCAGGCCTTGTCAATTACAAATTAATTCTTAGGCCTCCACAGGTACGTCTTGAAATCAGGGCAGTAATGATACCCACTTTCACGATACTGTGAAGATTAGATGAGTCACTGTAGGCAAAGGGCAGTTTGTGGCACACAATAAAGGCAGCTATTTTTATTGTGAATTATCTATATTTAGGACAAACACAATGGAAGCAATAAACAGTAAGACTTGAAAGAAAGAGAGTAGGAGATGGTGAAGACTATGAAAGAGTTTTGTCAATTAATATTAGCAAAAAATGTTTCAAATGTTAAGAATATCACAGTTTTGTGTTTTTTAAATAAATAAGCATAAAGTATAAAACATGTATACTCAACCATAAAATTGAAGAAAAATGTCTAGAAACAAAGAAGATATGAAATTATGAGCTGTAGTATAACAATTCTCTGAGGAAGGCTTTTTTTAATGATATAATCGTATATGTATATAAATATATATTTTTTTTAATAAATTGCGACAGAATCTTGCTCTGTCACCCAGGCTGGAGTGCAGTGACATAATCTCTACTCCCTGCAACCTCCACCTCCTAGGTTCATGTGATTTTCCCACCTCACCCTCCCAAGTAGCTGGGACTACAGGCCTGCACCACTACGCCTGTCTAATTTTTGTATTTTTAGTAGAGACAGTGTTTCACTATGTTGACCAGGCTGATCTCAAGCTCCTGACTTCAAGTGATCCACCTTCCTCGGCCTCCCAAAGTGCTGGGATAACAGGCATGACTCATGGCACCCTGCCTGATACCATCATATATTTGAAAATTAACACACACACACACACACATACACTTGACCCTTGTGTATATATGTGTATATACATGTACACACACAACATGTATACACATATATACACTTGACCCTTGAATGACTCAGATGTTAGGAGCACCACCCCTCCACCTGTCCCCCAACCCAACACCATGTAGTTGAAAATCTGAGAATAACTTCTTCCTCCCCTAAAACTTAACTACTGATAGACTATTGTTGATTGGAAGCCTTACCAATAACTTAAACAGGAATCAACACATATTTTATATGTTAGGTATTGTATATTGTATTCTGAAAGTAAGCTGGAGAAAAGAAAATGTTTTTAAGAAAATCATATGAAAGAGAAAATAAATGTACTGTTTATTAACTGGAAGTGGATCATCATAAAGGTTTTCAGCCTCGTCTTCACATTGAGTAGGCAGAGGAAGAGTAGGGCTGTTCTTACTGTTTCAGGAGTGACAGAGGCAGAAGAAAATCCCGGTTATTATAAATGGACTCATGCAGTTCAAACCATGTTGTTTAAGAGTCAAACTATGTAAAGTTTCATATACAGATGACTTTTTCATGTAAATATGTATGATTTGAAAAAGAAACCTTCTGATCACTTCTGCTGTAATATATCTCCATGTCTATTGCTAATATATAGTTTTCAAAGCTTTGTATAGCCATTTACCAATGAAAATCTCATCCTCCTATATTTTGATTCAAAGCATACCATATTGACACCAATGTCTCATGAATATCCCTTAACTGACTTTTTCGTGGGTTTAAAATCTGTGTTATTGATGCAGCTGTCTAGCTTGAGGAACTTAAAATATTTCTTTTAGAACTTAACATTGAATAGACTGTGATGCTAAGATGGCAGTTTCTCTATTTAAGCAATATGTTGGATATGAGTAGCGTTTGTCCTAATGTTAGTTTCAGGGAGATTATTGTAATATAATGAAAGCCCACAGTGCTCCTAGAGATGTCCTACCTTTCTACTGCTATGGTTGGAATTTTCAGTTGTAATTACAGTCTTCCTTTCTAAAGCTCCAATTAATTGAAGTAAAAGCCGGTAATTTTTTTTTTTTTTGGATTTTTAAATATTTGACAGAGTTTGTTCTTCATTTACTCTGCTATATTTTTATCTGGTAGTGACACTCGCTTCTTTTGAAATGGCTAGAGTTGTAAACACGTAGGTTATGATGCCCAACCTAATATATGCATGATGCTTATTTCTCTCCCTTTTGAGTATTGTAGATATATGTTGCTTTGTAGCTGTGCCATTTAGAAATTCTCTCATGTTAAGAAAATGTTAACTTCTCTGAACTACAGATTCATCATCTGTTAAATGGTGATAGTGTTATTTACTCTATAAATTAGGATTTCAAAAAGGATATGCATATGAAACATCACGTTAGCATTTAAGGCCTGACTAGCTGAACATGTTTTGTGCCAATTGTGTGCTAGAGATAGTTCTGGATAGTTTACTTGGATTTTTTTTTTAATCTTTTCAGTAATGCTTTAAGGTGTCTCATAGTCCTGATTTTACAGATGAGTAAATTGAGGCAAAAATAGTTTAAGTAAGTTCATGCAGCTCGGGAGGCTGAGGCAGGGGAATCGCTTGAACCTGGCAGTCAAAGATTGCGGTGAGCCAAGATTGCACCACTGCACTCCAGCCTGGTGACAGAGTAAGACTCCGTCTCAAATAATAATAATAATAATAATAATAATTTTAAAAACCATGAAACATGAGTATATAGGCAATATATGTCATGATTTATAAAAATTAATGGTATCACTGTATTGAGGATTTGGTTTGTTTTGCTTAAAAACCTATTGTACTTCTTCACTGCTTTCATTTTTTTTTAAACAAAACATTGACCTTATGTTTTTAAAATATTTATTTTTACGACTTTCTTCCACAGGGCATTAAGCAGTTATTTATTTTTGTTGCAAACAAAATAGCACACTGTCTAGCAAACAGCAGGTTTAGAATAACTATTGTAAGATAAATGAATGAATAAGTAAATGAAGCCGTTAACATGGATGGAGAATTAGAGAAGGACATTCTAAATGTGAGTCACCATATGTACAAACAGGTTGGAGTTAGAGACGACGACAGAGCATTTGAGAGACAATAATCATCACCAAAATTCAGTAATAATAGCAATGGTTACTGTAATGTTGTTTGTGGAGGTCTTTTCTCTTCAATACTACCTGAACGTTAATGTCATTCAATGTCAACTTTTGAATGACCGTGGCATGATATTTTAATCGATATGATAAATAATAATTCTGTGCTCGTGTTCTTAAAAGTTCTAACAATTGTGACAAACCTTACTTAGCCTGAGGTTGAATTTCTAGAGGGATCATTAAATAGTAGGATATTCTCTAAAAGACAGAAAAAAATGCTTATCTGTAGAAGGGAATGGAAGATAAGTATTATAAGCTAATATCATTATGCCCAAGTCATAGAAAATGGTTATGACATTACGACTATAATGCAGATACATACTGCCCAGACATCTCTTTAGCCAAAGTTGGTTCTCTAAATAGGAAGATTTTAAAAAATGAAATTGTTGTTATTGAGTATATTTGACTGGGAGATCACAAAAAATTACAAAAAAATTGAATACAATTTACCACTCAGAAGTTTAACTGATTGTTCTAAAATATACAATGTAGTTTTCTTTTGCTCTACTGAGACTAAGTGGGGACCGATATCTTGGCAAGTGCAAAAGGCATAGAACACACTCCCAGCTAACAGAGGCTCTTGATGTTCAAGAACATTTGGGCTAAACTATCTCAGAAAGAATTAGATCATTCATATATTGGAGGCGAGGGAAAGGTATCTGCCTTGGTGCCTCACTTACTCTGTGTTTTCAGGAGGCCTAGATATAGTTTGCAGTGGTGCTGTTGGATACTGGGAAGTCTCATCTTCGGTATCTGCTGAGGCTGGGGGTATGCCCCATGGCAGCCAATTTAAAATTGCTTCAGCTTCAAGAGGAAAAACAAATTTTAGAACACCTGAATCTCTGCAGGCGAATCTCTGAGTATTTTCCTGCCTAAAGCATATAGCACTGTAGATCACCAGTTAGTATCTTTAGAATTGGCAACTATTAACTGAAAAACTAATTTTTCTTTTTTTTTTTTTTTTTTTTTTTGAGACGGAGTCTTGCTCTGTCGCCCAGGCTGGAGTGCAGTGGCGCGATCTCGGCTCACTGCAAGCTCCGCCTCCCGGGTTCACACCATTCTCCTGCCTCAGCCTCTCCGAGTAGCTGAAACTACAGGCACCCACCACCACGCCCGGCTAATTTTTTTGTATTTTTAGTAGAGACGGGGTTTCACCGTGGTCTCGATCTCCTGACATCGTGATCCACCCGCCTCTGCCTCCCAAAGTGCTGGGATTACAAGCGTGAGCCACCACGCCCGGCCACTAATTTTTCTTATTATCTCTCTCTCATTTTCAAATAACAGAAAAAAATGAGAATTTCTATTTGTATATTTAGAATTTTATATAATATCTGCAACATTTTCAACACATGATGAATATAAATTGAAGAGAATAATGATGAAAGGAAGAAAGATATTTATGGGTTTTAGAAAAGCTATAATCTTAATTATCTTGTGAAGCATTATTTCTCAACAAATTATTTTTTTAGAACTGGTCTGAACTAAAGTTTACAACTTACCTATAATTTTGTTTGGCTAAGATAAATGTTTAGGTATTCTGTGATATGCTAGATCCTTTCCTTGAAAATAGTATATTAGTTTTAGGGAAAATTTAAGGCATTTAAATATTTTTTTTAAAAAAGAAATAATGGTCATTACTTGCTTTCTTTTAAAATAAGCATTCTCTTTCCAATATGTATACAGCCACCAGAGATGCTGAAAAAGTTCTAGATTTCTATAAAGCCATGATTTTATGGAACATTTAAGTGGCAGTAATTTGGCTGGCTTTACCATCAGCTGCATAAACATCAATGTCTATTGACACATTATAAAGGCACAAGTGGAGTGTAGCCTGACATCCTGATTCCTGTGCTGAGGTTTAATAGTGCATCTGTATCACTTTTCCCAGTGGGAAATAACAGGATGTCGAATTGTAATTTTTTACTACTGTATAATAAAATATAGCCATAATAAATAGCATCTAAGCAAATAAAGCGGATTTGGACCAAATCCATTTTGCCTTCATCACTTAGTACATAGCTCATGCTTTTAAGTAGTTGTGGATCCTAAATTGGCTTAATTGGATCAACTTGCATTTGACTGTCTTTGACTGCAGTCAAGTAAAGACAGATATTTTATTTTTATTTGCTATTTAATATTTAGGTAATATTTTTTAGTAAATTTGCTTTTGTATTCCATTGTGCTTATTAACAGTTTGTCTGGATTATGATCTAAATTGTGCTTCGATTAAGTTAGTTGACCTTTTAAGCTTATTATTGCTGTTGCTTTGTTATTTTCACTGTTATTCATATACCTAATGTTGATATTTAAATAGTCAAACCAAGACTATTGTGTACTGTTAAGAAGGTTTACAATTGACTGTGAATGTCCTGGTAGTAGGAACAATATTTAACTCAGTTTTGTAACGCAGTTAGCTAGCCCCGCTTTAGGTTTACTGTGGCTCTTTCTTTGTTTATTAGATTGATTACTGAATGAAAATGATTGTGAACAATGTCCTTTTGAAATATAAATATATAAAAGTTTGCCTTTTATGTAATTTAATTTGTCATCCATTTTAATAGAAATAAAAGTTAAAGTAGCACATTGAAATATTAAAATATTAAAAAGCTGCTGCCTATTAGGAATTTTGCCAAACATTAGAAGAAAATAGCAAATTTGGGATGTACAAAAATGATTTCGGACAAGTTTTTTAAAACTCTTCTTTGTCGCTTTTTCAAAAATATCTAGTTCATCTTTGCTCTTGATTTTTTATTGTAATAACCACAGCATGCTATTCTTAAAATTATAATAAGCATATAATTTGAAATAGTATCCTAAAGAAATGAGACATAACAATTTTTCATTTATAGGTATACATAAAATTATGTTTGCATATTTATCACATATGAATTTGAGAATTTAACTTTGTTTTTTTTGAGACGGACTCTCCCTCTGTCGCCCAGGCTGGAGTGCAGTGGCACAATCTCGGCTCACTGCAAGCTCCAGCTCCCGGGTTCACGCCATTCTCCTGCCTCAGCCTCTCCGAGTAGCTGGGACTACAGGCGCCCGCCACCACGCCCAGCTAATTTTTTTTGTATTTTTAGTAGAGACGGGGTTTCACTGTGGTCTCGAACTCCTGACCTCGTGATCCGCCCACCTCGGCCTCCCAAAGTACTGGGATTACAAGCGTGAGTCACCGCACCCGGCCGAGAATTTAACTGTCATTGTTAAGGCGGAAAGTAGAAAAAATGTTAAAATGTTAAAATTTTTGTTATTAGCATTTCCTTTATATCTCTTGAATGCATACTTCAAAACTAATTGATTACATTTAGTAACAATGGAAATTAAATTCAGCATCAATTAAATTTAAAAATAATGCAATACTTTAATTCAGGTAAATCATTTTCATAGTTTGCTGTTCTTTGACTTTTGTTATTCTGAAAAATATTGTTTAACAGACTTTTTTACTTTTTAAAGAGTTGTGTTGCTAGCTGTATGCAACATCCTTTTTTTGAGACGGAGTCTTGCTCTGTCGCCCAGGCTGGAGTACAGTGGCGCGATCTCGGCTCACTGCAAGCTCCGCCTCCCGGGTTCAGGCCATTCTCCTGCCTCAGCCTCCCGAGTAGCTGGGAATACAGGCGCCCGCCACCATGCCCGGCTAATTTTTTGTATTTTTTAGTAGAGACCGGGTTTCACCGTGTTAGCCAGGATGGTCTCGATTTCCTGACCTCGTGATCCACCCACCTCAGCCTCCCAAAGTGCTGGGATTACAGTTGTGAGCCACCGCGCCCGGCCAACATCCATTACTTTTAAAAAGGTCTATGGATGCATTAACTTTTTCCTACAAAAAACAAACAGGTTAAAAAAATCTTAGTGAACCTTATTTGAAAGGATGATATGAATTTCCCCCCAATAGGCATGCAATATCTAAATAACTTAAAACGTAGATTTATATACTCTTCTTTTTATGTCTATAACATATAGACATAAAATGTAAATACTTAAAAGTCATGTCCTCAAAAGGCAGAGTAAAATACCCACACATATTCAAATCCTTTGAACTTCATCAAGAGGGTTAACTTTTGCTTATCTATAATACCAGTATTACCTAACCTTATTATAACTAGCTTGAATCATGTATGAGTAAAACTTCAGTTATCTAGGATCTTGTTTGGGTGGGTGTGGGGGGAATTCTTCGGGTAGAAAAAAATTTCTGAAAAGTTGGGGCAAATATCCCTCCTATTCAAGTGTCCACTGCAGATGTTTGCATTTGAATAGTAAAACTATTTCCAAAGTTCTTTCTGTTTTCCTCAGAGCTTTAGGTATTTCTTCTGGATGTTAGTTTGTCAATACTCTGCTTTTGCTTCTTCTGATTTCTGTTTGTTAGAACTCTGTATAGGAAAGACAGAATAAGTAGGTCTTGATTGAGGGCCTCTCCATGAAGTTGAGTTGAATTTTAGTGCAGTGTGCCTTTTTTTCTTTTTTTTAACAAACGTGTTTTCTGATTCAGGCTCATAAGTCACATTGGTTTGATTTCCAGATGTTGGAGTCTCAGATAAGGGACTATTACTGTGGAACATAAAGCACATTTTTAAGACCTCAGTACTGAAGATTTTCTGCTTGAAATCTTAGACAAAGTGAGAAATAACGCTTCATGCGATGAACTACAGGCAATGTGGGAAGGGGGCAGAGAAAAAAGGAGAAAGCAGAATGGCAATGCAATGGAAATCTGATATTTGATACGTAAGTTAATCCCTTTCAGACCTCCAGCCAGATTTTTTTTTTCACTTGTGCAGAAGCATTTCTTTATTTCCTTCTTTCTGCTTTTTGATCCCACATTCTGCCCCCTGCACAGTTGGAATGTTCCCAAAACACTTTGGCAGAGGTCACTTCTCAGAAGCTTTTTAAACTTTAGTTAGAATACATTTATTGATTTTTTTTAATGACCAGAGGAATGAGGATTTTTGGAAAAAGCTCATCTGAGATTCAGTGTCTGGCTTGGCAATCCAAACTAATTGAAACCTCTGAGAACACTTCTTTAGATGCCAGGTTCTCGTCTTTAGTAAAACAGTAAGGATTCTGGCATATTGGATTTTTGTGAGATTTGTATCACCTGACAATTTGGCCTTCTAGATATGTGAGATAAAAATCATTTTTCTGGAGCTGACATTCAGAAACTGCATAAGTTTACAAAAATTCGGTAACTCTTAAAAAAAAATCTATCATTAGTCTGTAGAAGGTATTTGGTAGCATGTGTTGGCACAATAACTTGTTCTTAGGCTATTTTTCCTTTTATTTAATAGTTAAAGATTAAACTCTAAATTTATTTATCTAAATTTACCATAAAGGGAAAGTACAGTTTTGTGAACTAAAAACTGGATAGTTAAAGACAGGATAAATAAATGTTTAAAGAAAAGGATCTTTTCTTAGTAGAGCATTTCTGCTTGAATGAAATTTTAGATTTCTTGCTCAAATTTTGGACATAAACCAGGACAAGATTTCCTACATCCTTAACCCTGAGATAATTATCATATGAATCATCAAGTGTACTCCCTAAGTTACTCTGCCTTACACTGTCCCAGCATGCATGTTTCAGGTCAGATTTTGGTATGTTTAACCAGTGTGAAAGGAAAGGAGATGCAGCAGTGGTAGAGTGCTTAAATAATATATATATGTTGAAAGCTGATTATTTTGCAACGCATTTCAAAATGTTTTAGTATAGAGCCTGTGTAAACGGTAAATATCTCCAATACGTTCAAAGTGAATTAATTAATATGCAATTTTTCAAAAACACTGCTCCTGTAAAGGCCAAGGGGTCTATATGTTGTCTTTGTATATCCATCTTAGAAAAAAATACATGAGTTTAGAATTCATATTTGAAGAAGCAATAGCAATCAGTGTCACTTAATTGCAGGTATGTATTGAAAATTATCTATTTGCTTTATGAATGGTAGTTTCTCATTTTAACAGGAATTCTGAGAACAAATGTTTTCTTTCCTGACTTGACTCCCTTGTATTTTGAACAATATTTATTATTAAAATATACTATATTCCTACTGAAGTTGAACAAATGAACATTGATCTTTGTGATCCCCTTCTTCCTAAAACTTCTTAAGTACTTAAATATAAATTATTGTTATATTTTCATTACTTGCAAAGCAAACTTCCAATTGTTTTGAATTGTTTTGTCATAGAATATGTAAATGTATGTACTGTTTAACAATTATTATTTCATGATATAAACCTCAGGGTAGATTTCAGCATGTTCTACTAGAAAATCACCATTTAAAAGTATAGAGGGTAGTCACATTTTATTATAAATGAGAGAAGCTTAATAATTCCCATTATTATAGAAGTTGGAAACCATGATTAGTATGCAAATACCACTTGTCATGTGTAATTATAGTCATAACATAGCCATTTTTGAGGGATAAAAACAGTGGGTAAATTAAATGTTTTTGTGTTTTTAATATTGATAATTTGAAAGCTATTTCTTAAGCAGAGAAGGAAAGGAGAAGGCGTTGCTGAGGAAATATCTTTCTGGAAGCCCACCAAGTCTTCCTAGGGTTACAGACATGGGCTGCTGACTACTTCTAATGCAGAAGTGTTTAAAGGAGAGCAGGAAACCCCTGCCCTCAGCCATTGGTCCATTTTGCCCATATGGAATTTCCATTTTGTACTGAATCATTTTCTAGATGTTTGTTCAAGCCTCCATCAGTCACATCTGCTGTATATTTTACCATCTTTTCTTCCTTCATAAGAAGCTTCTTATTTTCCTATCTATAGCAGAATGCTAGGACTCTTCCTGAGGGTGGGTTATTCACAGCAGGTCTTGTTTTCTCCTTTATTATGTCATAGGACAATGGCTACATATTTCCTTAGATACTAGCAGTAAGTTGAAGCATCTGTGAGTCAATCCTCGGCTAAACTTGAAGAAGGAATTGATTGTGGCTATGGACGCGGTGGGAGCTTTGGGTAGCTTTTGATACTTGAGAAAGAATAATTCTTTGCACTAAAGGAAATAGAGAAAAGACTTAATCCTTGGTTTTAATGTTAATAAAATCTCTTCTCTGAGTGCAAGAACTGTGTCTGTATCTGTTTATGCTGCCCTATTCCTAGCTGTTACCACAATGACTGGGTATATAGAAGACACCTCAGCATGGGTTCCTCCCTTCCCTTCTTTTGCCTTTGCCTTCCCTATTGTATCCTATGGTATGGTATAGTGAGGAATGGTACGGAATGGTATGGTATCTTATCCTATTCCATCCTCCTATCCTGTCCTATCCTACCCTGCCTTCTATATGCAGACAGGCAAACTGACAGTCACAATATATTTCTTCCCTTCCTTGCATTAATTATAATGTATTTTAGTATTTATATAAACAAAATGTATGAAACTTAGCCTTCTATAAGCAAAATTGTTGGGTAATATATTGACTAAGGTTTGAGGATCATTCTCTGGATTTTCTGCATTTTTTTCCCTAATAATAACCTGTGAGTTTCCTGTATGTTGTACATTTTTATATCCTTTATAGATCTGTTGACTATTACCAAAAAATCAATTATGTGTTTTTCAATGAGGAGGAAGCTTAAGAGTAATTTCATCCATTTGTCATGTTAAAAATGAAAATGTTACCAGATAGAGAAGGTAAGGGATTTTTTTTCATAACATAAATGAATAATAAGTGGGATTTAAAATAATTAGTAGTCATTTTAACATTAGTCTTCTGGTAAAGTTTACACCTTCTTTCCTTTATTCCTCTATTCTTTCCTTTATTCCCTCTTTTTTTGCTTACTTTGCATTTAGCCCATTCTTCTTTTTCTCTTTGTTTAAGGTAGAAGCTTTGATTATTGATTTGAGATCTTCCTACTTTTCTAATGTAGGCTTTTAAAGCTATAAATTTGCCTTGGAGTACTGCTTTCACTGCATCCCATAAATTTTGTTATGGTGTGCTTTTGCTTCCATTTAATTAAAATGTTTTCTAATTTCTTTTGTGATTTCATCTTCGACACTTGGGATATATAGAAATGTTAAAACTTTCAAATATTTAGGGATTTCCAAAATCTATTTTTCTTTTTATTTCTAATTTAATTCTGTTTTGGTTAGGCAACACAATTTATATCATTTTTCATCCTTTTATATTTACTGAGATTTGTTTCCTGATCTCACATTAAGCCTATTTGGGGATAGGAGAGAGAAAGGAAAATTCCCAAGCAAAATGACATAGGACCCCCATTGTTCTTACCAGAAGTTCAGTAGTTTTTCTTGATAAACATTTCCTAATTTGTTAAATGACTATTTAGTTTCTATAGTCCTGAAACAGTTGTTTTTGGCAATTTTGTCCAGTTTTATAATTGATTTTTGTGGAGACTATTTGCCAGCCTACTCATTTAGCCATTCTCAAAGTTCCACCCCCAGATACTTTATATAATGGAGTACTCTTTCTTGGGGCCATAGGCTAACAGGTAGAAAATATGTGTGCATTTAGTACTAAACTTTGTACTACTGATTTAAAGTTTACCAAGCATTTAGAGGTGAGTTTGTGCAAAAACAGTTGAGGCTAATTTTTTGGGAAGATGAGACTTCAGCACAGTATTTAAAACTTTGAACAAGTGTATGGGTGATTGCATTAGCTGACAAGCCACTCTGTTCAGAATAATCTTGTCTAAGGTGCCAGTCAGCAACCCAAGCTCGCTGTTATGGAAATTCTATTTGGAGTAGAGTGGTGTCAAAAAGTGGTGTTTGTAATACAAAAATTGTATTCATCCTTTATAAATTCTTGAAATCCAGACTCTGTGAAAAATAAAACAGTGCTTTTGTGGATTATTGAGCAGAAAATCATCATGAGAAAAATGATGTCTTAGGTTGTTCTGGGAACCATTTGCAAGGCAGATTCGAGAGGGGATTGAATGGTGTTCTAAGAGGTACTATTGAGGTCTGTAGACTAGTGAGACAAGATTAGTGGCAGGCGGTTGAACTAAGTACAAATTGTCTTGGACTTTTGCCTTTAAAATATTTATGTAATAACCATGGTGATATTTGTGAATTATAGCTTTCTAATCTGTAAAATAGGGTGAAAATTTATTTTCTGTCTATTTTACACAGTGATGAGGATTATGATATTGGAAATAGAGATGAAAAAACAATCTGAACACTGTCTAGAGAGAGGTGGCACAAGATGATGCTTATCAATAGGAAATCAAAGTAGAAGATATTTGAAAATCACCCATAGACTAGTCCGGTGAGACCTGAAAGGGGTAGTTGGAAAAAGGATTTGACCATCATAAGTAAAAAGATAACATTTGAAAGTCTAGTTGAAAGTGGGAGGTAGACTGTCATAAATGTGATAATTATGTCTATTTTCAGATCATTGACTCACATTTTCCTATTCAACAACCAAAAAAATTGAAATGATGGATACGAAAGCGATATACTTCTTTTTACAAATAATAAAATTATATTACTAATACCTAATATGTAACTGTTTGTCTAGTTCTAAGAATGGTTTAAGGATTACCTCTTGTAGACAAAAAGATATTCCATCATAAAAATTTCTCTAACTCGTTGTATTGTTTTTTAAGTCTCAATTATCACTGACCTTTTTAAAAAATATCACTGTCATCTTAGGCTGAAAGCCATCTATTAACTGACAACAGAATAGTCTTTTAAAAACATGTTTGTTCATGTCACTTCTTCACTGACTCATGAACCCTGACTGGATAGTTCAGTAGGTGATGCCACATAATATTGGAATTAATGTCACTTGGACTGAGAAAATAACATATTTTCCATCTTAATTCCACATTAATTTATAATGGGATTCCTGGAATCTTATTTTAATACCAAAATGTGAAAGTATCTTCTAACAGTAATCAGTGTCATGAAATTCTGAGATGATCATTTTCTAAAATACTGATTTTGGGAAGTTTATTTTCTGTCTTTTGTTATAAACATCCTGATAAGAAACATAGGCAGTAATAATCAGTATGTTATTTGAAAGGCTTGAGGATGTAGAGTCTGAATTTGGTTTTTTTGCATTCCAATTCTAGCCTTGCCTCTAATATCCATACCAACCTCAGAGAATTGTTTTAAAGGTTAAATGTGAATTCAACCTGCCAAAAAAGTAAGAATTTTACATATAAATATTAATGTATGTAAATTATTTATACATATATCTATTACACATAATAATATAGCAATATATTTTATAAATACGTAAAAATGTGTGTATGTATATGTATAGACACAGACTCACATTTTCTGTGTGTGTGTGTGTGTGTGTGTGTGTGTGTGTGTATGTGTATGTATCTATCTCTTTCTTTCACTTACTGCTCCACAGCTGGAATGCAGAGGTTAGCTCTGTGAGTGCTATTTTCATCTGTTCAGTTCACTCCTGAATTCATACCAACTAGAGCAGTGCATGGCATTGAGTAAATATTTGATGAATGAATGAAGTTTCTCTACTTTTTAAACTTTCTATTTTAGGATTAGAGAATGTACCTTGAACATTCATATTTATCATGTATTCCAGTTTTTTTGTAATTGATGAATGTCATTTTTATTTTATTTTCCATTTTGGAGATCTTATATATGTGATTGCTTTACAAATTGATTTAAAGCAGAAATTAATTTAACTTTTAATTTTTAATTAAAGCAATCTAGTACTCGAACTCAAAACATTTCTATCTAATTCTCAAGACCTAGAGTGAGTTGCAATAATTTCTGGTGCATTGCTTTTTATGTCGCTTTAGAACCATATGGAACTATAAAGTAATGAAGCTATGAACATATATTTGCAGGCATTTATTTCTATCCAAAATAAATTACATTTTTGTCTTTCCTCAGTGCTTTGCTCCTAAATAATCACATTGTTCAAAACAATATTTTTAGTAGCTCCTTTTAAAAGATCCCCTTTAGATCAAGTTTATTAATTACAGAAGAAATTCAGTCTTATTACTTTTTATTGATAGAACAGTATCATTTGATATAATACCTTTTCCTGACCTTCTTGCAGTTTTCTTTTCTATTTTCTTTACCCTCCTGCTCGCCTTTTTCTTTCTGGTGTTTTCCCTCACACCTGGTTGCCTTCTCATAGCAGGCTAAGTGGCTCTATGTAAGCTTGTCCTTGGTTGGAGCCGTCTGCTGACTCTCAAGTGTCATAAGTGGCTGTAATTGAGAGAGGCATTGAGATGTTGAATAGCCAAAGTGTAAATGGAAGATTCTCTGTCCTTACCTATAAAAAGAAAAAGAATCTATAAAGGTAGCTATACAAAGAAATTCAAAGACACATATAATAGTGTACTTTTGTTTTTGGTCTCAATTTGTATGCGGCCAATACGGACAGTTTCCAATAAACAAGTTTGTGTGTGTGTGTGTGTGTGTGTGTTTAATTAAGAAATGGAAATGTTTTGTTTACCCAGTCAGCATTTTGTGGCGCTGTTAGGTGTTTGGTTCTTTAGAAAGGGGTGATACAGATTGAAGAAGCCACAGTCTCTGTTCTCTAGCAATTCATATTATAGTGTAGCTTTCAGCAAAATAGAGAAATGTACAAAGAGGTATAGGAGTGTCAGGGAAGATAAGATTGGTTTTATCTGTGGTGGAGTGGGTTTGGTAGTATCAGGGAGAACTTTGTGAAATTAGTTATGCTTGGATGTCAGAATGTATTTCCCAGATGGGAGGGAAAAAATAAAAGATCTTAAAGGTGATAGTGTTGTAGGCAAACCTGTAGAGAACAACCCATGATTGTTTAGATATGTAGAACATTTGAAGATGAGATACGCCAGTTCTTCAAAAACCAGGGAAAAAAGTGACAGCCAATAATTATTGAGAGAGCATGCTAGAATGATCATCCAGTGAAATTTAAGCAGTTGATTAAAAATTTGTTTTTCCTGCCCAAGCAGTCAAGTGTGGCATTCAAGTATGAACTTGAATTGTTCTTGTGGTACAAAAACCTCACTAATTGGGCAAATACAAGTGGACACTCACTCCAAAAGATACAGTGAGTTTCATTGCTTTAATATTTTTTAAGTCCCTGAACAAAATATAATGCTTTTATTAGTGAATAGCTTTCACTAATGTTTTCATTTTATATCATAGTATATCTTATTTTAATGAATAGTGATTTGGTAAAGTAGAGCTCAACTTTAATTTTATGCTATTGACTTTCTGCCCTGTATCTCATTCTTTATCCATTTGGGGGCAAAATTCTAGAATAGATAATGGATTTTGTCACTGTTTAGCATATATATAGTTACTTAACCTCCTGATTGCATACTACCACTAATAGCATAAACAAATACTAAGTATAATAATATTTAACTAATACAAAAAGCTTTGTGTAAAGCTCTTTGTGTAGTACTAAAACTAGTAACTAAAACTAAAAAGCTTTGTGTAAAGCTCTTTAAATAGACCTACTAGAACATTCAAAAATTGATACGGCCTGTTGCAAAACCATTAGAAAATATTAAATATCTAAAGAAAATACTTTGAAGGATAATACTATTTTCTGGGTGTAAAAAGTCTGTTTTATTATTTGTTTAATAACATAAAAAAATTATGGTAATTTAAAGAAAATAAAAACTCAAATGTCTCTATAAATCCTTCATTTAAATAAACACATTTTTGTTTATTTCTTTCTATTTTTTAATCCAAATTTATTTAGATTATTGTGAATAAATAGATTACAGTATTTGTGTCTGTATGCATAAATAAGGGTGTGCATATGTATATGTGTATGATTAGATGTGCTAAGGTGCTTCTCAATTTGTTTTCTATGCCTGTTACCTAATGGCAAAAGTGTTAAGACTAATCCCAGTATCTTAGCTAGAAGAGCCTGTGGCAAGAAATAGGGACATTTCTTGGAAATAGCAAAATTTATATTAAAAACTATTATATTCTTTTTATTAGGAAAAGAAATCTAGCTACCAAATCCATCAATTTTCCCAGTAAACATTATAATAAATTAGATAGTCTAGGAAGATGTGTCATATGCATCCTAAATTTCCTCTACATACCATAGTTCTGCTGTGAGACCTCAGGCATTGTGGGAAATAATAGACTTGACAATCAACAAGAAATATTCAAATAGTTCTACAACTGTAACCATAAAAGAGAATATTTAATTTTTCTCATCATCAAATTAAATATTTTTTTCTTTTTTTTCAGAAATGTTTAATTTGGTAAATCGGAGGAAAAAAACATGGATTTTTAGCAATTGAAGAGCAAATTAAGGTAATTAGTAGATTGTTATTGCCAACCATATAATTTCAAAATTTATTTAAAAATATTTACATTCAAGTTAATATATTATTTTATGAGTCTTTATCGTATTGAAACATCAGCATATTTGTAATGTGTTACTAAAATGGTATTTTACATATTTTTGGAAAATAAATTGCCATTTCTTGTTATACATTATCCAAAAATCATATTTCTTGTGAACAAATTATAAGTGATCTAATTAAAAATATTGCTATTGTGAGGAAATATACTCCAGCTATATGAAAAATAAATGAGCTAAAAATAACAGTTTTAGTAGGTCTCCTTTTCAGAAAGACGCATATGTTTTATTACTTTCTTAACTAATGTAGAATAACCATAGTGAGTTTTTTTTCAGTTGCTACATGTACACTAACACAATGTGTTAGTCATTTTTCTTTAATTCATTCAGTTTTCAATTACATATAATGTTGAATATAAATATTAGGTAATAAAATATATTCTTTTGGTAGCAACACGATGTTTAATATTAAGCAAATTGCTTTAAAAAATTATGTTGTTATTCATCAGAAATATGTTTATGAAGTCCAGTATAAAACATTTCAAGCAGTGTAACTTTAAGTCAATATCCATATTTACATCTTCCCCAGAAAATCATAGAAGGCAAAACAGGCCCGCATATTAATCAATCAACAGTTCAGTGAGAATTCCCTCTTTTCTTGAAGGTGCTGAAAGTAATTCCTGTAAAGTTACTTTGTAAAGTTTAGCATGTACGTTATTATAAATACAGAGCCTAAAATTTGAAATACCAACTTTCTTATTGTTCTTCATATTAAAATGATTTAAGTTCATTTCATTTTGAATTATTGACATAATTGATACATACTTTAATTGCTATCATCTGTTTTCAGATATTCCATACTTTTTTCTGAGCTTTAAGAGTAAAGAGCAACTTAAAACTGTAAAAATATTGCACTTGCCTTTCTATGCACTACATTTTCCAGCTAATGTTTTGTCTTTTAAATATTTTTGCTTTAATTTCTTTGTCATTGTTTTCTTCCCTGTATTTATTTCTATATGCAAGCAATGTTGTTCTTGTTTTACAGAAGAGATATGATTGAATCTCTTTCATTTGGAATTTCTTGTCAGTGTTTTCTTCTTCACACTCAGTCACATTTGCGAATAATTAATATTATTTCCTTCTTTCAGAATAGATGTGATTGACTCTCTTTCATTTATATTTATTAGCTTATTTATACATTAACAACTAAATTTGGCAGACATTCTTTTACAAAATTGAATATGTAATAGTTTATTTGGTACTCAGTGTTGGTGAAATAAATCAATATACAAAACACGCTCATGCAATCATCCTGTTTACAAAAATTAATCCAAACAAACATAGATATGTTTGCTGTGGACATATTAAAAACTAGTGAGAAAGATGAAGTGCCGCAGATAGTATTGTGCACATTTTGAGAGTTCCTGACAGACTGCTGAAGAAAGAAAGGTGGAAGCAGTTCCCTTCTGCTGGAGGCGCCGAAACCTTCAGAGAAGCTGTGAAATTCACGGAGGAGTTGTTGTGACAGGGAAGGTGAGGTTACACATTCCAGGCCCACACACTAGTTTGTGAAAGAGCAAGGGATGGCCATTGAAGGATTGCTGTTTCCATTGTGGCTGAAGGATTACGTATATGGTAAGACAATGTTAGGAGAGGAGTCAGGCGAAATTGGCTTGGAACAGTCCGTCAAGTATCATGTTTGCCTTACAAAAGCTTAATTTTCTATTCTAGATGCCCCCGGAGTGTTCAAAAGTATTCAGGGGGATGTTGGAATAAAATTTCAGAACATCTCCTGATATTTATTTTCTTTATGAAAAATCAGAAAGCGTTACGGCTAAATAATATTTAATTTAATAACTGCCGCAGGTCCCAAATATGAAGTTTATGGAGAAATCATAGGGATTGTTACCCAGTTAAATGTTTGGCAGGCTTGTTTTCTAATATTTTAATTGAGATATAATTCATATACCATAAATTTACCATTTCAAAGTATACAATTCACTGCTCTTTTAAACTATATTCACAAAGTTGTGCAGCTATCACTGCTCTCTACTTTCAGAATATTTTTATTTCCCCGGAAGGAAACCTTGTATCCATTAGCAGTTACTTTTCATTCCACTCTTGCCCCACCCTGTGACAACCACTAACATACTATCACTGAGGCTCTACCACATAAATAGAATCATATGTTTGGCCTTTTGTATCTGTCTTTTTCAGTTAGTATAATGCTGGCAAGTTTCACCCTTGTTGTAACATGAATCATTACTTCATTTCTTTTATGGCTGAATAATATTCCATTATATGGATATATACCACATTTTGTTTATCCATTTTTTAGTTGATGGACTTTTTGAAATGTTTAAGCTCTTATGAATAACTTTACTTTGGAGATTTCTGTACAAGCTTTTGTGTAGGTGTATGTATTTATTTCTCTTGGATATATATACCTAGGGTTGAATTTCCTGGGTCACATGTTAACTGTATGTTTAGCTTTCTTAGGAACTTCCAAATTGTTTTCCAAAGTGGCTGCACCATTTTACATTTCCACTAGAACTGTGTGAGTGTTTCAATTTTGCTGTATCCTTGCCAAAAGTTGTTATGTCTGTCATTTTGATTACAGCCATCCTATTGGATGTCAAGTGGCTACTCATTGGGGTTTTGATGGTGGTGATTGTTTGAAAGGGTATTTTACTGTACTCATGTTGCATGTATTTGGTTAAGTGCATTTATGGAATTACTATCATTTTTAACTAAACTAGTCCTCACATCTAGAAAATAGCTTTTATGTAGCCCTAACATCAAAATTGGAAAAATGAAGATTATTTTACTAATACCTGACCAAGGCAACATTAAGAAAATGGCAGCTGATATTTCCCGTACTTCTATTATAGGTTATTTTTCAGTTTCATTTTATAACATAAACACTACTCAGATTTATTAAGGAGCTAACCAAAAACTTAAAATAATCAAGAAGACTATGAAATATGGATTTGACTCTTAAATTCTAAGTGATTAAACTTGTCCTAAGAATATATTTTGTTTTGAGGTATAAGTTAATGATAGTACACAGCAAAATAAATATTAAGATTTGTAATAAATTAACATCTAGAACATACATGTAAAACCTCTGGTTTTGTTCAGCAGGGTTTATACTCATGGTCAATCTAGCAATTTACAAATTTTTACTAAACTTTATGATAAATCTTTAGAAGCCTTATTTGAGATTTCTTGCAGGGAAGGAATAAAGTCATTAGAGAAAGCGTAGCTCTTTCTGCTGTGGTAAAAATGGCTGAAATCACATGAGAAAAATATGGCAACAAATAAAAATGTATTACTTTATCAGCAAATATTTTTAGAAGATGACATAGAAAACACTGCCTTAATCAGAAAAAATAAGTATTAGAATGGATTATATAAGATGAGAAATTCATTCTTCATTTGGACAAAATGTATGTATTTCCAACATGTGTCAATTTATATTTGCTAGATTGTATTTTTTAAAGGCTGGTTTATTGATACCTGTTTTGTATATAATGAATTCAGTCTTTGCAACGTATGAATGTGTTTTGACAAGCACATAAAGTTGTGAAAATATCACCAAAATCAAGATCTAGAACATATATCGGGGGACCTGCCCCAGTAACCACGTAGGTTCTTTTCTATTTTTCCTAAACATTGGCCAGCTTGAGAAATAAAGGGACAGAGTACAAAAGAGAGAAATTTTAAAGCTGGGCATCCGGGGGAGACATCACACGTTGGTAGGTTCCGTGATGCCCCACAAGCCACAAAATCCAGCAAGTTTTTATTAGGGATTTTTTAAAGGGGAGGGAGTGTGCGAATAGGTGTGGGTGACAGACATCAAGTACTTAACAGGGTAATAGAATATCACAAGACAAGTGGAGACAGGGCGAGATCACAGGACCACAGGACCACAGGACCGAGGCGAAATTAAAATTGCTAATGAAGTTTCGGGCACCACTGTCATTGATAACATCTTATCAGGAGACAGGGTTTTGAGATCGACTGGTCTGACCAAAATTTATTAGGCGGGAATTTCCTCTTCCTAATAAACCTGGGAGCGCTATGGGAGACTGGAGTTTATTTCATCTCTGCAGCCTCGACCATAAGAGAGGACCACGCCCCGGGGGGCCAGTTTAGAGACCCACCCCCAGGTGCGCATTCTCTTTCTCAGGGATGTTCCATGCTGAGAAAAAGAATTCAGCGATATTTCTCCCATTTGCTTTTGAAAGAAGAGAAATATGGCTCTGTTCCGCCTGGCTCACTGGCGGTCAGAGTTTGAGGTTATCTCTCTTATTCCCTGAACAATTGCTGTTATTCTGTTCTTTTTTCCAAGTGCCCAGATTTCATATTGTTTAAACACACATGCTGTACAATTTGTGCAGTTAATGCAATTATTACAGGGTCCTGAGGTGATATACATCCTCCTCGGCTGACAGGATTAAGAGAAGTAAAGACAGGCATACGAAATCACAAGGATATTGATTGGGGAAGTGGTAAGTGTCATGAAATCTTCACAACTTATGTTTAGAGATTGCAGTAAAGACAGGCATAAGAAATTATAAAAGTATTAATTTGGGGAACTAACATGTCCATAAAATCTTCACAATCCATGTTCTTCTGCCATGGCTTTAGAGGGTCCCTCCATTTGGGTTCCCTGATTTCCCACAACAAACATATCCATCATCGTCCACCCCTCTCCCACTATCAGCTCTGGGGGCCTCTGGACTCCGTTTTAATAATAAAATACACAAAACAACTGAGAGGAAATAAAGAGCTCAAATGTTGAAGACAGAGTCAACAGAGGACCTTGGGCATGGTATTTATCCTCTCTTTGCTTCACTTTCCTCACCTGCATAATTGGGTTAACAATATGATCTACCATACAGCATTTAGAATAGAACAATGCCTATCTTAAGGACTACGTGTTTGTAAAATACACTACAGTTTTTTGAGCCTCAAAAGGAAAGATGTGCTGGAGAAGGTCTATTTTCCACAGGAAATGACCTCTTTGAATGTATTTAAACACACAAGGTGAAACCAAAGTTTTCAAAATAAGAAATCCTATACACTAACATCATTCTCACAGAAGCTTGGGTTAATGGCTCCATTCTTACAGTTCTTTGAGCACAAATTATTGGAGTAATTCTTTAATCTTGTATCTCACACATTACACATACATCAGCATATTCTGTCTGACCACTTCTAAACACCTCTTAGGCTACTACTTTTGTCCAAATCACAGTCCTCTTCTGCGTGGATAATTACATCACCCTCCTGTTTTCCTTGCTTCACTGTTCTCACAGGCAGCAAATGGAGACCTGTTCCATCTTCAACCTTCTCTGCTCTCCAGCTGCCCTGGCTTTATTGCTGTGTGTGGAACACACTAGGCCACTCTACCTAAGAGCGTGGGCCTTTCTACTGATCAGTCTCCCCAGTTATTCCCGTGGCTTGTTTGCTAGACTTTAGGTATTCTCTTCTCATGGCAGCCTTCCCTGCACATTCCTATTTAAAATGGAAACTGTTTGGGAGTACCCTCTACCCCCATCTCCTGCCTTATTTTTTCTCCGGAGCATATATTACCACATTACACAAAATTTGTTTATTGCCTCCTTCCATTATTTTATGTATTCTAAATATTTCCTCTTCATAGCATCCTTTTAATTTCTGTTTTTATGTGTCTTTTATATTGCAACATTGGCTTTGCTCATGGATTTGTATATTAGAAAGGTAACTCTGGAAGCAGCATGCATGATCATGTGACTGGAGGCAGGTGGATTACCCAGGAAATATTTGCAATAACTTAGGTGAGGTATGAGAAAGATCCAGTTTAACAGAACAACAATGGGGATTGAGTGGGAGTAACACATTTAAGACCATTTAGAAGGCAATTGATAGGTCTTAGTGACTGTTTGCATTTGAGTAGTGAGAGAAAAGTTGAAATCAGGAATGAATCACAGGTTTGAAAGTGGCAACCCTGTTTGTGATGGGGCCATTTATTGAGCAGTGTAGGGAGCAGAATTCTTTGCTTATTTGCTTTTATACACTTTTTATACAGTAACGATGTAATGTCTTCACAGAAATAGTAATGTCTGTTTTTTTACAGAAATAATATCCAGAGCTAGATGTTAATTTTCATCTCTAGGTAGGAGTGATTTCTATAAATTTAACACTTTAAACTGAAGGTCATTAATTGTCTCGCTTTTTTACCCCTTTTTTATAGAAATTTTAAAAAGAAGTTTTGGTTTGCTATGAGATTATGTTTTCTAATTAATTTCAAAACCACAGTCAGAATGTGAGGGATGTAAAAACTGCATATGGGCAGGGTAAAAGCACATTAATTATTCAGACAGTCATTCCTGCTTATTCCACTCTTGGAGATATGATGGCTGTCAGAATCTGTCAGCTGTATATAGTTAGTGCCCTTCAGAATTTACATGCATAAATGGTGACCTTTAGAAATCTACATAAAGATAAGTCTGGCATTCGAATGATAGCTGCCAGTCAGTTGAGCAAAGTAAAAGTTGTCAGCAGAGGGCTGTGAAGCCATGAACAGCAAACGGATTGTATACAAAACAACGATAATACTTTATTTCCCACCAAAACAAAAATAAAATTCATTTTTAACAGAATTTTACAAAGGTTATAACCAATTACTTGGATCAGTATTTTTGGTGTGTATAGCTTTTCTCACTAAATCTGTTAAAACTTATGTTAAATTTTAAAATAATGACTAATTTTAAAATTTAGTTATTTTAAAATAAATGTTTATTACCAGATTTTTATGTTATAAAGTGAGTGCATACTCATTGTTATGTTAACTCTATTTTTTCTTATTTTTACGGCTAAACCCTGAACTAGCAATAGCCCAGTCTAAATCTTGTGTTCTGATCCTTGTCTTGACCAGACCTTATTTATCTTAAAGTGTCCACTGCTGTGTCTAATCCACGGCATTGAAAAAATATTATGATGGTCCAAAAAAGGCTGCATATTTCTGCCTGAATCAGGGATGCTATGTTGAATAGAGTGAGGTCTGTTCTGAGCTATAAATATTTATAGATTGGTGTTTTGTGTCATAGCTGAACAGTGCATTATTAGCTATTGACATTTTGCTTCCTTGCAGGAGGGAGATTTGTTCATTGTTCTCTTTCAGTTGACAATATACATTTAAATTTTTTGAGAACAGACATTTAAAATTAGTTATTGTAAATATTTGATGAATTAACAAATAGATACACCCATGCAACCACAACTGTTGCCTTTCCATCTGTATTTATGCTTGTAGTCTTTTTGTTTGTATGCTTTGTTTTCTGTAGAAAATTCTATGAAATGGAAAACCTGTAGAAAATTGTGTAATTTTTACCACAATTAGGATACAAAACAGTTTTATCACCTAAAAATTCCCTAGTGCTGCTTCTGTGTAGTCAAACTCTGCCTCTGCCCCTAACTCCCAGCAGCCACTGGTCTGTTCTCCATTCCTATGTATCGTACTATGTGTAGCCTTTTGTGATTGACTTCTTTTTCTCAGCATAATGCCTTTAAGGTTCATCCTTGTTGTTGAGTACCCCAATAATTCATTCCTTTTTTTATTGCTGAGTAATATTTTATTGTATAGATGTATCTCAGTTCGTTTATCTACCTATTGAAAAACACGAGTTATTTCTAATTTGTAATGATAATAAAGATTGTGTTAGTTCATTGGTACTGCTATAAAATACTGCTAGAGACAAGGCAATTTATAAACAGAAAAGGATTTATTGTGGCTCGTAGTTCTCCAGGCTGCACAGGAAGCATGGCCCCAGCATCTGTTCCTGTTGGGGTCCTCAGGGAACTTACAGTCATGGCAGAAGGCAAAGAGGGCCTGGTGTAGCTCATGGCCAGAGAGAAAGCAAGAGACACAGGTGGGGTTAGTGCCACACTCTTTTAAAAAATTGTATCTCACGTGAACTCAGAGTGAGAACTCACTCCTTACCTCAAGCAGGGTACCAAGCCATTCATGAGGGATTCACCTCCATGACCCAATCACCTCATACCACGCTACACCTCTGGCATTAGGGATTACATTTCAACATGATGTTTGGAGGGGACAAACATCCAAACCGCATCAAAGTTGTTATGAACATTCATTTGCAATGTGTGTGAGTCTGCATGTATGTGCATAAGTTTTCATCACTCTATGTTAAATACTTAAGTGTGGGATTGCTGGTCATACAGTAAGTCTATCTATTGATTTTTTTTTTATTGCTAAGTTTCATTTCTATTACCTGTTTTATTCCAGTTTTTATTTATTTCTATTTATGGTGCCATTTTTATTAAATTGTTGGTATGCAGAAAGTTTTATCTTCTTCAAACACTGGATTTTGTTAATTTTTTTTAACACTAGGATGACTATGGCAAAACCTGCTTTTACTGCTGTTTAGATTTAGGTAAGAAAATTATCCAAGGAAAAATGCTACTTTGTTTTTTTTTTTGAGACGGAGTCTTGCTCTGTCGCCCGGGCTGGAGTGCAGTGGCGTGATCTATGCTCACTGCAAGCTCCACCTCCCAGGTTCACGTCATTCTCCTGCCTCAGCCTCCCGAGTAGCTGGGACTGCAGGTGCCCCCACCACGCCCGGCTAATTTTTTTTTTTTTTTTTTTTTTGTATTTTTAGTAGAGACGGGGTTTCACTGTGTTAGCCGGGATGGTCTTGGTCTCCGGACCTCGTGATCCGCCTGCCTCGGCCTCTCAAAGTGCTGGGATTAGAGGCGTGAGCCCCCACGCCTGCCAAAATGCTACTTTTATGATATTTTCCTTCCATGATATTTTTGTTTTTTCTTTATGAGTTTTGTCTTGTTTCCTGTTGTAGATGATGCCAAAACAATTGACCATAGAAATAAGGCTTAACTGTTTCCGGTACTGGATGGATATTCAGCTGTTTTATTCTAATTAAAGCTCACGTCAAGTGCCCTTCAGAATTTACATGCATAAATGGTTTTCTTTTTACATAGAAAAGAGTCTCATGCACCTGGCGCGGTGGCTCACGCCTGTAATCCCAGCACTTTGGGAGGCGGAGGAGGGGGCGGATCACGAGGTCAAGAGATCGAGACCATCCTGGCCAACATGGTGAAACCCCATCTCTACTAAGAATATAAAAACTAGCTGGGCGTGGTGGCTTGCGCCTCAGCTACTTGTTAGGCTGAGGCAGGAGAATCGCTTGAACCCGGTAGGCGGATGTTGCAGTGAGCCCAGATCACGCCACTGCACTCCAGCCTGGTGACAGAGTGAGACTCCGTCTCAAAAAAAAAAAAAAAAAAAAAAAGAGAGAAAAGAGTCTCATGAGAAAATATTTACAAATATATTCTAACAAATTTGGTTATCTAGTATACAAAACCTCTCAGATTAAATACACCAAATTATGAAATGATGGAAATACTAACAACAAAACATGAATCTGTCATTGGATATTACTAATAGGAGCCAAATAAACACTAAAAAACAACATAAAATTATTAAATATAGCTGGCTATATCCCTTATGTGTCACAGCAAAGTTTCTCTATGTATCTAAGAGCTGCTGAGTTACACACAATTTTCTTTTTTTTTTTTTTTTTTTTTTTGAGACGGAGTCTCACTCTGTCGCCCAGGCTGGAGTGCAGTGGCGAGATCTCGGCTCACTGCAAGCTCCACCTCCCAGGTTCACGCCATTCTCCTGCCTCAGCCTCTCCGAGTAGCTGGGACTACAGGCGCCCGCCACCACGCCCGGCTAATTTTTTTTGTATTTATAGTAGAGACGGGGTTTCACCGTGGTCTCGATCTCCTGACCTTGTGATCCGCCCGCCTCGGCCTCCCAAAGTGCTGGGATTACAAGCGTGAGCCACCGCGCCCGGCCACACACAATTTTCAAATGTGGTTCCTATTAGGAAGAACCCTGGATAAAGTTCTCTTCATTCTAAGCCTGGTTTTGCCATTAACTTGCTCTGAGACCCAAAACACACCACACAATCTCCCTGGATTATAGTACTCTCATTTGTCCAATTAGCAAGAACAGCACTAGATTATCCATAAATGACCTCCATGATCTAAAAAAATATGATGCTGCAATTCTGTGATGATCTTGGGTCATTGAGAAGAAAAAGTTAGTTGGCCTCTGTGTTTAGTATACTCTGTCAGAAGTCAATGATACGCACATTTTTAAAGACCTTAAAGAAAAACTTAAAGAAAAACAGTTTTGGTGCCTGACAGAAATCCACTAAGTAATCCAGAAGCTTAAATATTATAGAATCATTAATTTTTGTAATGTTTTTCAAAATTTTAATATTAGAAAACTTTTAGATGTAATTTAGATTGAGCAAATACAAGAGTAAATGTAAATTCACTTCCTCATTTTTTAGTATAATGAGATTTTATTGAGAATTACATTTTTCAATTTTTTTCAGCATTTAAAATGTCAATAATAATTTAGAGCCTTTACTTAATTATGAAATTCAGGCTTTATTATAAATTCTCATTTTTTTCAGGGTGAATATACATTTTATAAGTTTCAAGCTTATATGTTTACAAGAAAAGGAGACATTAAAAATATTACTTTTACTTCTATTGGTGTAATGCAGAACATTAAGTACCATCTTTCAAATGCTAATTTGAAATGCTAATGAATATCATCATAACTCTTGAAGAGGAATGAAGAATAAAATATGTCAATTTTAATTTACTTTAAAATAAATCATTTATTTAGTACATATTGTATTAGTGTCTGGTGTGCATAAGACCTCGGCTGTGTTCTGGAGTAATAATGTCATACCATCTGGAGAAAATTGGAAGTCTAGTTGGGGCTACAGAAACATGTACTGCTAGCTGTATGATAATATGAGAAGTACTCTAATAGGAACATGAGGAATAGAGAGTAATTAATTCTTAATAAAATTCTTTGTGAAAACTTTGCAGAATTTATAGCATATGAAAAGGATCTTATTAGTGGAGAACAGAGAATGGTCATTCTAAGAGTATGGTCATGGTAAGACCATATTATTTATTATAGAATAATGAATAATCTGTTTTGGAGAGAATATAATTTTCCTGAGTGATAGAGTAATGGATAAATAAGTAAACAAGAGGAAATTTAAGGACACATTAGGAGAAATCTTTTTATATTATTATGTATTTAGTAGGGACCTAAGTATATATATTATATTGTTTTCTTAAAGAATAAGATCTCTAAAGAGTGTAAGACATACATTAAAGATGGGATAAAATGATCAGATAAAAATCTGAAATGGTTGGCTGGATCGGATAGCTACAGTATTCTTTGAACTGTTCCCAAAATGCAGTGCCCTGAGCACTGATGAAAAGTTCAAATGACAAACTCCCCTCACTGAACTTTTACACAAACCATTGAAATATATACATTTAGAATTTATTTGGCCCAGGAATACCACACATTTTCTTCTTTAAAACATTACAAATTTATACTTAAATATAAAAAAAATTACGTATCTTCCCTATCCATCCAATATACAATACATGTAGTTTTCCCTTGATTTCTGAAATGTGTTTGTGGAAGAGAATTTAATTGCTTTAAAAAAAGAAATAAAGAAATTGGATTGCTTCGTTTGGCTTACTGCTGCCTTGAGTGTTCTGAGAACAATAATGCAATTAGCTAAAATGTTTATTCACAAAATTTAATTCCTGGGGAGTATATTCTCAAATTGCCTCTTACAAGTATAATGGAAGCAAGCAGTTGTTGGCTTTGCTGCCAACAAATTCTGAAAGGCTAGATTTTTATAAAACTTGGGTATAATGTATGTATAATCTTGTAAACTCTCCATTTTAAAACGAAGAAACTAAATTTATGAAGAAACTAAATAATGAAGAAACTAAATTTTATACATACTTTTGTTAATTGTGTTTCAGTGTTCTCAGCCACAAATGAAGAAATCTTCAGTGTTATTAATTCCACAAATAAAAATTTTAATAGATTATGTTTCATTTCACTTTAATTTCATACCTGATTAAATATGCTGAATTAATAGTATTTTTGGATTGTCAATTCTGGGACAATCTAGTGATAAGGTGGTTGAAAATATAAGTGTGGTATTTATTCTGGACAAAGTATAAATATCCAAGAAAAATGAATACTTCTTCTCATTACACCAGTATCAGTCAGTATTGCAGCAGTAATTCCCTATGATAACACCTTTGAAAAGAATTGCTAATAGCACAAGGACAGAGGAAATGTATTATAAAAACCTTTGCTGTATATATAGCTTATATGGCTTCTGAAAGGCACGTTGTGCTAATGCTAATTGACAAACAAGGAATAATGAATGAATGGAGTCTTCACCAAACTAACCAGGGTGTTTTGTTGTTATGAGACCATAATTTATTCACAAAACTTATACAGATAATTTCTATTAACTTTGCTTTACTGTATTATGTTATTTCAAGTGCTTTCTCAGCTGGTCTATTTTCTAGCTGCAGTTAAAACATACTCACTATTATATGTTAATTTTACACGACAAATATAATAAAAAATGAAGGTTTTAATAGGTAATGACCTATTCTGAATTCGTTCAGTAAAATATTCTAACAAATTATTTCATTGAAAAAAATAGCCAATTTTAACCCATTTGAAAGAGACCAGAAAATGATGATATATCAGAAAATGATAAGATATCTGAAATGTTTTAACTGGCATGGACTTCAATAAAATACGAGGGAACAAATTTAATATAAAACAATTTGGAAAATTTTGATATGGAGGGGAATAGCTGAACTGTTAATGTAGAAAGAGGAATGCATAGATTTATTATCCCACCTGTTGAGAGCACATTGTGCTAATGCTAATTGACAAACAAGGAATAATGAATGAATGGAGTCTCCACCAAACTAACCAGGGTGTTTTGTTGTTATGAGACCAAAAGTTGGGAAAACCACATCTGAATTGAGATCGTATTCAAATTGCCTTTACTATAGCCTGTTTTAGCTAAGGAGGGAAAGGATTTATTTGTAAAGTGCTACCTACAGTGTGCTTTTCACCCAAATGCCTGACAGATTTCCTGTACATACATGTCATCTAGTAGAACATCCTTTTAGCTTTAGATGTAGCAGAAAGTGAACTTTTAACAAAGTTTAAAATTAATGAAAAAGCATTAGATTTTTCTCATTATTTATATTTATGTTTAATATATTTAGAATGCAAACTAAGTTATAATATTGGCCCATTTCTGTCATTACTGATGATAAAGTTTTTAATTAAAAAAAAGAAATTATTTACTTTTGTTGATAATGGCATAGATAAGACCAAATTGAGTGTTTAAAAAAAATTTTTTCATAGGAATATACATATCAAATTACATAATCACATTTGTGATGTTAATCAGTAAGGAGAGATTCTTACTTGGTTTACGTTGGCTGAATGATTGCCAACTTGGTTGAGTCGAACCGAGGTGTTTGGCCTTATTTCATTTTAAGGACTTTGACCTCTAACAACATATTATACAGTGTGGGTCAAAATGATGAGTAACCAACACAATCTTGGCTTTCCCAATCACTACCTTTTCTGTTGCATCAAAGCTTATATCATCCAGGAGGGAAATCTTTGTCATTATTATTAATGTATAAAGTAGTAACTATAAATTTACTATAAATCTACTTTTTTTCCAGCAAATGTATTCATTTATAACTCAACACTAATAACATGTATTTTTATAGTACTTTGGCCTTTTTGAAACTTCTCACATGTAAATGCATATTCAAATTAAATTCACTGACTGTCTATTATGTTCCAGGCATTATGAAACATGCTTTCAAGTAATTTACTAAATAATCTATTAGCCTAGTAAGGAATATATTATTATTATTATTATTATTATTATTATTCCTGCTGAATGAGACTTTGATTCAGGAAAATAAAAGTTTACATTTTATTAGTTTTCTAATGTGATAAGTATATATTTATACTATAAAAATAATACAAAACAATAACAACAGTGCAGTTTCTAGGACTTCAATATTTTAGCAAATATCATCAAATTTTATGACATTATTTATAGTTGTTACCAAATTATATAAAGTTACGTCTTTTAAACCACAAACTTTTTTTCTTGCACATTAACATTGCCTCTTTTTCCTGTTGTTAAAACCTTTTCACTTGTTCTCCTCACAAACTTTTTAAATTGCAAATGAATTTCACAATCATTATAGGAAGTAATCCATTTACAGAAAAAGAAATTAAGGAACAGGACAGATGTGACTGAAGCTGAGTCACGCTCCATTTGTGTTCTATCCAGCCTTAAACACAAATAGTCAAAAAGAAATGAGGCAAATGTGGGGATGTGGGGTGGGAAATAGGAAAGCACATGACCTTCTGGGATCCTGCTTTTTCAGACTCCTTCAGGACCTACCTTATTGCCTAGAGAGTTATGAGTTGAAAGCATGTTTTTAGCTCTCAATTCCTGGTTTGCTCTGTTGTTTATTTCCTCACTTACTTTTCCAGTCTTTTGCACCACATAGCCAGAATACCAGTATTCCTAAGATTCTGGGTGAGAACAATTTTGTGCTTCAATTTTATAATTGCTTCATATGAATACCTCTACCAGGAAGATTTGGGAACCCATAGTATTAGCTAATTTCCTATAAAAAAATTGTCAGTATTAACTGGCCTTTTCAGGCTCCAAAGGGTATGTTGAATCTCTTATCACTAAGAATCATTTCTCCAAAGACAGATTTTAAACTTTAAATGAAAATCTCTATTTCTCTGTCTTTTACTCCCAAGATCACTAGAATGTATAGCTGTTGAAAATATAATGGGTAAATAATAAAGTGGTCATTGGAGAGCTATCCATGCTGTAATTTGAACAGGCAAGTAAATCTGGACTTTGTAAACAGATGCTCTGTTGAAATTTCTGGAGGGGGCCGTTCTTCATATTACTGTAGATGTCTTTATCACACTCACTAGGCTAGACCCTGAGTGATGAAATAATAAAGCGATACTGGTTTTGATGTGTTTTACTTTACCTTTATGTTCAAGAATTAAGAATAAGAAATAGTTGAAAGGAATATGATTAAAGAGTATTTTACTAGAAAGCAGATTTTGGAACTTTAAAAAGAAAAAAAATGATGATTTTTACTTTGGATTTGAGTGAATTGGAAAAAAAATCAATTTTAGTAGACCCTTCATTAAATATCACGGAGTGAGAATGATGAGCCGTTGTAAATGTATTGACAATAAATGACACCACATTCCAACCTGAAGATTGATTATTCTTTTTTCACTGAGATCAGTTATCTTTTTTTCTTATGTTTATTAATATTTAAGACCTGGCAAGAATTTTGAATTTAAAATCTTCAGCTAGACCTGGTTAGCAAGTTTAATTCATGTTGGTCCTATCTAGCAAACTTAACCTGATGTATTACTTGATAAAGTAATTACTTCTTTTTTGCCTTTCCTGTCTTCCCTAGGTTTTGCTGACCATTCCATCCTTTTGGCTTTTGTTTTTTTATCCTCCCACTTCACTTATGGAACCTCTGGTATACAATGTCTTTCACTCTCTCTCTCCTCTCTCTCTCTCTCTCTCTCTCTCCGTCTCTCAATATATTTGACTCCCTTGCCATAGTCTTGAAATAAGAACTGATATATTCAAAGGATCTTTCAAAATCTATTATCTAATCTGATGTAAAGAACATCTAAATAAAGGAATCTTAACTTTTATCCTCCTCTTTCCTCTCCTCGTCTTTTACGTGTACTTTTTCTCCTTCGAAAACTGTTTCCTTAACTTCCCACAACCCCCACCAAAACACAAATATGTGCTTTTTTTCCCATCATTCCGTCTAACTGCAAAGAAAAGAATAACTTACTCTTGGGTTACTTGAATTCATTCATATATTCTAATTAGAAATAAAAGTCCTGAATGGACCATTTATAGGACAGGACAATCCTTTACTTGTAAGTAGAAAGCGTATGGAAATGGAAATTGTTGATGGAATCAGACATTGCTAAAATTATTATTTATTCTACTGTCAAAATGATGTTTGAAGTAAAAATTTTTTATGTCAGTTAATACTCAGATCTTTAGTTAAGGATGTATAATATTTAAATGAAATATGTAAAAGGCTCAGGAATGGAGATGATTTTAAAATATTTTTTACAGTGGGAATTAATATTAATTAGTAAAGTGCACTGCTTATTAATTTAGCCATAACTTTGGAAGTTTGCATTAAGATATATCTTAAAAACAAAATATTTTCAGTGTGAAACAAAATTTGAAATGACAATTTATATCAGACAATGATATATAACAAAATTATTAAAACAATCCCAATTTCATCTTTTTAGGTTCATTTAATTAATTTTCAAGGTCTGTTTTACGAATGCCATGTGTGCATATTCAAGGTAATTAGGTTTGTAAATAAAAGTAGAAGATGTCAACAAATAGTAAGAGAAATGTCACTCTTCTGTAGTGAATAATTTAAAAATGTTAAATCAACATCTAAAACTGCTAGTACTGGTTCTACTACAAAGATACCCCTTAAGCTTCATGGACTTCAATTTCTACTCTAAAAACTGAGAGTGTTGGACTTAATGACTAAGATATCCACTGAACTCTAAATGTTTAATATGTAAAATCTTCCCTCTTGCTCTATAAACTTAACCTGCTTTCTTTGGGATTTTAGGAATGAGAAGGAATGTCATTTGTATTTGCTCTTATAGATGTTAAGGTAGACAAGAAACTTAGTTGGAATGACAGTGTATGATTTCTACATTTAAAATATTGTGTTGACTAATGAAATAAATTTGTACTCACTTATAAGTAGAGTACCAAGGCATATGATCAGTGCAAGTATACCCCTGAGACAATATAATTTTCAGGGAATCAAAATAATCAGCAAGAGAGCATATATTTCCTTAATGGAGTACTGAGAGTTTATTAGCTTCTACTGGAGTGCTGATTTAAAAAAAAAGGAGAAAAGGGAAAGATTCAGTTGAGTTTTTAAACTTCAGTTAAATAAAAAGATTTTGCCTATGTTATTTGCGTGGTTAATATATCTAGAAGGGTTAATTTTATATTGAAGAAACCAGTGTGGTAATTATAGAAATGAATATAAATATTACCAGTGGATTTGAGGAATTAAAATGTCACATAATTTCATTTATTACTTTACTATATCAGACCTGTGTTAAAAAGTTTTGCTCCAGTTGAACAAGCGAGTAAAATAAATATAGGAAAAAATACCCCCAAAACTTTTACAGTATATAAAAACAAGAAAAACGATATACTTTTTATTTTCTAGAGGTGATGAAAAGTGAACTAGAAATAATTCCTCTGTTAAACCAGGCATCTTGTAAAAGAGAACCATCACTATATATTGTTCCTGGGATTCCCTGTGAATAACTGGCAATGTGAGGCTATAGTAGTCACAGCTCTTTATTCCTTCCAAACCAGTTATTGTGCTGCTAATTAGAATTGGATATTGGTGGTAGTGGAAATGGGGAAAACTATCAATGTTACTTTGTGTTAAATTTTAATCACACAAGTTAGGACATTCAGAATTATGGTTTCCATGGTTACCACAACACTGAGTCCTGTGTGAAGGCATTACAGTGGGGGTCTTTGATTAAAAGAAAGTAAACCAGAAGTGAAACAAAAATGCTCCATATGTGCAGCTAAAGTTACAAAAAAAAAAAAAAAAAGTCCTGCTCCCTTGTCCTTAATTATATTTGCTTAATGGTATGTCACGTGCTTGTGCAGTACACTGAAAGGTCTGTTAGAATTCTCATGAGGATGCTCTGTTTGCATTAGATTTTAAATGATTATTTTTATAGCACCTTTTCCATTTTTGAATTTATCTTTTCCCATTTTAAAAATAATTATAGAATCTGACTTTAGGGACCCTGTGACAATTTATGTGGAAGGAAGATTTTTTTTTAAAGAAAAGATTTTTTGAAAATGCAGTGGATAGAAGTTAGTCCTGGAATTTTTGCTGATAATTTTTCATTTTGAACAGTGAGGTTAAGAAAGTTATTTAAAGTTTCATTTTTATTAAGTTAATTTGTATCACATAAAACAATGTAAGCAACAAATTATACTGAGTAATTCAGAGTGTGGTAGAATACTGGATCTATTAAAAAGAGTGTAACAGTAAAAACGAGTTGGAGTCACTGATCACTACAGACAAAATATATTTGGAGAACATTTATTTTTGAAGAACACATTTAGCCCAGAGATGATAATCACTAAACAATTATATTACATTCCTGTGTGATTTAAAATAAAAATGAAATATTTAGTATGTAATGGAAAACAATTACGTTTCACACAATTAAATACATGTACAAGCATGAATAGAAATGCTTCTGCTGTAGGAACAGAAAAGCCTGCTCAAATATAGAGTTTTTCTGCGTAAGAGCGATTTATTGAATAACTATTATGATTTAAATTTTGCTAAGTTTATTATCATCTAAGTTAAAATGTTTCAGGAAACATACGGTCTAGTGGTATTTCTGTCAAAAATAAGTAAACATAGGACACAGATTTTTCTACATTTTCATCTCTAAATTATGGAAAATGCTAGTAAGACTAATATTTCTCACAATGTGGTTCAAAAACCTGTAACATATATTCATACCAGATATGTAGATTCAGTGTTTCTCTAGTAATAGGTATATTTCTCTTAGGCATAGATGAATGCCAGTGTTTCAGCTTTGAAGATCAAACATCATTTTACAGACCATTAATCTGTTGAAGAGGTCAGCAAACCTTTTGAGTAAAGGGCCAGATAGTAAACACTTTAGGCGTTGAGGGATATGTGGTCTTTCCTAACTGCTCAGCTTCCCTGTTGTAGTGCAAAAGTAGGTTTAGTCAATAAGTAAACAAATGAACATAGCTGTATTCCAATAAAATTTTAATAGGTGCTGAAATTTGAGGTTCCTATAATTTTCACATGTCATGAAATATTTCTTCCTCTTTGACTTTCTTCAACACTTACAGAATGTAAAAACTTAGCTTGAAAGATTTACAAAAACAAGCAGTGTGGCAAATTAATCTTGTGGGCTGTAGTTTGCTAAAGCCTGGTCTATTGGATGTCCTGTGTTTTGTACAGGAAGGGGTTGTTTGTTTATTTTGATATTATTTACCTGCATGAGAAAAGTTAGTGCTTAAATATTCAAAAATATTTTTAAAAAAATTGTTCTTTGCTTCCACCAATGATTTAATCATTTGATGATCCATTCCCCATTTTGAAATTACAATGCTGTCATCTACATGGATTTGGTAGGTTCAATAAGTAGCATTGTTTTAACACATATGAATTTTAATCAAGTTGAGAGCTAGACGAAGATTTGGACAGATCAACTTAGAAATGTTAATAAAGTGGTTGGAGCATACATTATCTCCTAGGTAGGGTGATGTTGCTAAAACACTTATAGTGTGGAATAATACACCAGAATCTCTTTCCCTTTGCATGCTTTGCTGCCCAGAGATGGGAGAGGGAAAAGAAATGAACTGGGTATGTCAGATTCTTTTCCTAAACTTATCAGCTAGAGAAGTCACCCTTCTTCCCTCCAGCAGAGTGAAGAAAGGCTGGCAACTGCCAGAAAGTTACATTAAATGTTATTCTTTCTAAATAAAAATGAATTTGGGGGTGTGCTTTTCCATCATATTTCATTCATTCATTCATTTATTCATTCAATCATTTAACAGATCTTTTTAGTTACCCGTTGTATTTATCTGCTTGGGCTGCCCTAACAAAATGCCGTTGTTTAGGTGGCTTAAAAACAGTAGTTTATTTTCCCACATCTCTGGAGGCTAGAAGTCTCCCATTTCAAGGTGCCAGTTTCCAGTGTAGGCCCTTGTCCTGGCTTGTATGTGGCTGCCTTCTCACTGTATCCTCACCTGGCCTTTCCTTATGGTTTGCACACAGGGAGCGGGAACTCTCTAGTGTCTCTTCTTATAAGAGCACTAATCCTACTGGGAAAAGGCTTCATCCTTGTAACACAATAAGATACACATATTTGGTCTGTATCCCAGTTTTCTGACACACAGCTCCTAAAACCCTTAGAATCTCTGAAGTGACAAGTTTCTTTTTGTAGGCTAATGAGATTAATAGTGGCTGAAAGCTCCTAAATATCTTCAGAATCTGGACTAGTTTCCGGGGACATCAACCATGTGATTAGAAGGTGGGAACTGAACGTCCTACCGTCTAACCTCAGAAATGGGAAAGGGCCTGGAAATAGAATCAGCCACCATTTGCTCATGATTTAACAAATCATGCCTACTTAGTGAAGTCTCCTAACCCAGGGAGATTCTGGGTTGGTATGCAGTAGAGGTGCTGGGAGACCATCGCACTGGGGAAGACCTTGAAGCCCCGTGCTCCTTCTCCAATACCTTGCCTTATGCATCTCTTTCACCTGGTTGTTTGTCAGTTGTATGCTTTTATAATAAACTGGTAATTCAGTAATCAACTGTGGAACAATTTTAACAAATTATTGAACCCAAGGAGTTGTTCGTGGAAATCTGCTATTCATAGCTAGGGAGTCAGACCTGCAGTTGATTATCTGGATTTGCAACGGGTGTTTGAAGTTGGGGGACAGGCTTGTGTGATTGACCCCTTAACCTGTGGAGTCCGTGCTAACCCTAGGTAGATGGTGTCAGTATTGAACTAAATTATAGGACACACAGCTGGTACCTGGAGACCTGGAGAATTGGTTGGTGTGAGCAAAATCCCCACACATTTGGTGACCAGAAGTATTGAGAGTAATAATAGTATAGTGAGAAAACAGGCATTTTTCCTTACAACCCTTATCATCTTATTTAATCTTAATTGCTTCCTTAGAGGCTTCATCTTTAAATACAGTCACTTTGGAGTTTAGGGCTTCAATATAAGACATTTTAGGGGATATCATTCAGTCTATAATATCTGTACTGTGCCAGGCTCTATGCTAGTTAGTAGATATATAATAGTTAGCAAGTTTCTGGCAGCATGGTGTTTAGAGTCCATTGGCAGAGACAGGCATAACTAAAATAATTGCACTAACTAATGTGTAATTGCAAACTGAAATAAATTCTTTGAATGAATGGAACAATATCATTTGACTACATTATAATTATAAATAATATATATGCCATATACAATAAACCAATCTAACCTAGCCCAATGGGTTCAGAGCAGACCTCCCTGAGGACTAGAAAGGAGTGTTCTAAAGAAAGGAAACATTTTGGGAGCATGTTTCCCTGTTTAGGTACTCTGATGAAGACTAGTACTTTGCTGTTTTCCAATTGCAACTGACTTTTTGCTGTACAAAAATACAGGAATAAATCCATGGGCTATAAAAAGTTACTTGGTTGAACTTCAGACGGTTTACCTAAAAAAGCATAGAATCATGTCATTGAGCATTTCTTTATTCTGGCTTTAATATTTATTATTGTGGAGGATGCCTCAGGTGGGTGTGACTGCTGAGAAGTGAGAACACTCTTTAAATATGTCAATTTTAAAAAATTACCACCCTGAATAAAAATTATAGAAATCTTTATGCTATATATAAGTCATTTGTTCTAAATCAATACCATGTTCACTTTTGTCCTTTGCAAAAATTGTCTGGTTAATATTAATCAAGAAGGCAAATCCATTCATGTTTTCAATAATCAAGTCAAAAAGTGTCAGAGTCGTGATTAAATAATGGCTTAGATGTAAAGCTTTTTAGTTTTTAGAACACTGATGTGTTACTGTGTTACTAGTATCCTCATATTGCAGAGGAATATCTAACAATGTTTAAAATGCACATAAGAATATCATTTAAAATGATGGGATACATATAAACAGGTGAGATATAAAAATAATGGAGTAACTATGCTTACATGGGACTCCACTTGGTCAGAAGCTCTTTGTCAACCCCTTTCCCAGACTTGATCTCAGAAAGCCTTCATAGTAGCTACTTACTTCTTTGGAATGAAATGAAATTCATTGAGGAAGGAATCTTATGTGAGTTTTAGACTTCATGAGTCTTTGGAACCACTGCTACCTGCTCACTATCAGAAATAATGGCAGATTAAAAACTAATTGATTTTACACTGAATAAGCGATTCCAGTAGGAAAGGAAACATGAAATTTCTTAGGCTTTAACATACTTTCATATGTGTGTAATTAGTATTATAGTAACTATACATTTCTTGTTACTATACGTAAAGGACACAGTTCTGTAACAGGTATTATTTGTAGATGTTTAGCACTGCATATGAGCTGTTTATTATGAGCTACCTAGTTTAGATGCATATCTATAATAATTCTATAATTTCAGATTTATGACAATAAAAATTTTGTTAAGAATTACTGAAGCATTCCTATATCATGAGAACTGTCCATTAAGCCTAATGGAATACCAAACTGTCTTCTGGCAAACATCACTTATTTCAGTTTATTCAAACCCCCTGTAGTCCTCAGATAAAAATACAAAATGTAAAATTATATGCTAAATATTAGTACAGACTATGAGATACAGTATTTTTTTTAAATATTTAGAGATAAAATAGAATTTGGAATCACAGATTTTTTACCCTAACTTTGCCAAATTCTTATGTTGAGAAGCTTTTTTTGTATTAAATGCAAAACATGTTTTCCACATTGCCTAATGGTAAGCTTTCTAAATAATTAACATTACTCAGTGTAGTGGTCAGCCACAATCAGAAAAAGAACACATTTTCTTCTGTATAATTCAACATCTGGTTGTCACTATAATGCTAAACCTACCAGAAATACTCTTTGCCAGATGTGACTTATAGTTACATTATACTTTATTCAGTTCAGCCAAATGTATTTGAAAAGAAGTCAAAGATATCACCAGGAATAAACAAACTTCCAACATTTTATACATTCATTCATTGAAGTGGTAAAAACATTCATAATAAAAATAGTTAACACTTATTGAGAAGGCCCTATATATCTACTGTCTGCGTATGCATTATCTTGTTTAATTTTTACTCTGTGAGAATAGATTCTGTGTGCTCCTTAAAGATAGATGAGAAAACTAAGGATTAAAAAAAAATGTGGGCTATCACATAGCTAACGTGGGAAAGCCAAGCTTTGAATCCAGGCTGAGACCCAAGTGCCATACAATAAAGCTTCCATCTATTTGGCTGTAGTGTAGTGTAACTTTTGACCCTACCTATAAAAAAAAGTTGGGTGGTTAAATTTCATAGGTTAAATGACTTAATTATCATAATTAATGAGGGAGTACATATTGCTTATATAAATAATACATTTTTTTTTTTTTTTTTTTTTTTTGAGACGGAGTCTCGCTCTGTGGCCCAGGCTGGAGTGCAGTGGCGCAATCTCGGCTCACTGCAAGCTCCGCCTCCCGGGTTCACGCCATTCTCCCGCCTCAGCCTCTCCGAGCAGCTGGGACTACAGGCGCCCACCACCACGCCCGGCTAATTTTTTTGTATTTTTAGTAGAGACGGGGTTTCACCGTGGTCTCGATCTCCTGACCTCATGATCCGCCCGCCTCGGCCTCCCAAAGTGCTGGGATATAACTAATACATTTTAAAGATGATATATATTATTAAAGTAGAAAAGTTACTATTTTATCAACATGTTTTTCTCCATTGAACATGCAGGATTTTTTTTGGTGTTTAATGTTGTGGTGTTTTTACTATCTCTGCATTGATAGATAATGCATTTTAATAAAAAATTAAATGGGGTGTTATGTCATTCTTAGGCCTATATTATTTTAAATTTAACTTTTTTCTTTTTATTTATTAAAAAATACTAGGATATATGTGTGGTTAATAAATCATTGGAGTTATTAAACATTTGAAATATTACACGTTCATGTTTGGAGAGGCAAGGGTAGCTCAGATATTTTAACTGTAATGTGTTTGTACAAGAAAAATATTCTGCACAACTTATTCAGCATGCCAGGTTGGTAAAAATATGAAACACTGTTAATATTATTCTTTAATAGGTGAGCTTATCTTCTATAATGGCTAAATGATGTCATTGGAATTTCCTTCAGCTAATAACAGTATGCTACCTACTACAAATCATTCCATGGAACCAACTGTCATAAATGAGAGTGTAAGGTTTTATATTTCAACTAAGGTTAGAAATAACAAAATAAAATATTATGGATACGATTAACTTAGTCTGATTTGTATAGGTCTTATTGCATTACTAAGGCATTCTAAGTTAGGCAAATAATTATACAAATAATTCAGCAGGATGTCTGTAATTGGTTGCAGTGATAAAATTTATATTCAGTGCCTAAATCTGAAACAATAAACCCTTACAATAATTTATTATAATTTTGCAGATTTCATAATAGAGATAATTTGAGGTATTTTTTTGTAACTGGAAGTCAAGATTGCAGCTGCATGAAAAAATTGCATTGAAATCATACTAAAGTAAGGTGTTTAAAAAATAACTTGCTTTGATATTGCAGAAGTAGATATGTCATTAGTCTTCACATATTTTCTTTTTTCTCAAAATATATAATGAAAAAATAGTCTCTGCCTTTTAAAACTTAAAGTCTGAAAGTATAATACAATAAATACTTAGTCCCTTAATTTCATTTCTTTATATCTTATGAAGCCTTCAAACTTCAAGGTCAGTGATTCTCAAAAATTTTCTGTATTCACAACATGCTGATGGTGTCACAGAGGAGTTCACAAGAAACTGAAGAAAACAACCAGCTGTGTAAACCAATTTTTAGTTTAACTTGCATCTTGTTTTACCTGCCAAACAAAGCCCTGCAGTAACAGTTTCTCTGTCATCATTGAAGAACAACTTGAAGGGTTAGAAAAAGGCAATAGAGATTGAAATCCCAAGAGATGAGGGAGACTGCATTAGCTCCTATGTAATGTACATACTTTACCATTAATTTTACAAACACATGCATTTAAAGCTATAAAAACACTTTTGGCTTGCATTCTCAAGTAAGTATGTACTCTCTAAATGAATGAATTCACTAGAGAATGAATGAATACATGACTGAATGGAGAAGTAAATAAAGGGATCCTTTATAAATCCTGAACTCAAAAGTATAAATTGGTTTTCCATAACAAACATTTTGTAGATTATCGTTATGAGGAATGCATCTGGAAAAATAGCTATCTAAATACACGTTAGTAACTCTATATTACATCATTTCTGAAATGAGAAATTGGGGCTTCTGCCAGGGGCTGGGGTTGTGGAGCCAGGCGAGGGAGGAGGAAAGGAAAATAAGACAAAAACAAATTAAAATGAAGGAACCCAGTACTATTTATAAGATGGATCTAAGGATGTCAGGGAAATCTCACCAGAATTTAAACTCCTGCAAGGGTTTTTTTAAAGATCACATAAAATTGACTATTTAAACTCTTCTGTATGTTTTCGTTTTGTTAAAGATTTTCCTTCCCTTGGTCCTCAATGAATTCCAAATGTATTGAGCTTATTAGCTTGGTTCTTACCTCTCTTGCTGAGCCCCAGTTGGCCAATGACAAGGCTATTTTAAACTACTGACCCTGCACCTGGGTATTTGCAGCCCATGGGGGTATTAGCTGCTGTCCATTGTTTTTTTTTTCCTGCTCTGCTGCTTGTAAAGACTTGCTTTGTTGCCGACTATACAGAGATTACTTTGATTATTCCCTGCTTATGAGAATAGATTTCCATAAACCCTACATGTATTTTCCAGTTCTTATTGGTATGGAGAACTGGCTGGACTATAGCCTGGTTTTCTGTCTTAAGCCTTGTGAAAATGTCCCCTACTTACCAATATTTAAATTGGAAATAAATTATTTAATCTAGATTATTTAATTATTTATATAGAGTACAAAAGAATCAGTAATGATATATTTTAAAGCTCTTAAAATTAATATGTATGGTTTTAGACTGAGATTCAAATCTAAATTGGGTTATAACCTGATTTTTTTTCTTGGAAATGAGAAAGCACTGAGTTGGATGATGCTAAAGTATTTGTGTTGCCTCTTGCTAAGTCTAACATGCTTTTAAGCTTATTTCTAAGAGTGTTTAAATTCTTTTCGTGGATTAATTTCAAATAAACATCAGAAATAAAGCTGTTGATTCTTAAGATTAAATATATTGGCTTTAAAGTTTTATGCAGTTTCTGCATTAATTTTGTGTTCCTGACCCTTAATGTGTCATCAAAAACAATCATTTTAGCTATGAATTACAATACTTGCATATTCTGCCCCAGGACTATCTCTGCCTGATTCATTAACTTGCTTTTCAAGTTACATTTTAAATAAAAGCCAAGATATGCTTTGAGGAAAAGAAAGTCACCAAAAAAATCCCAGTTAGTTGAAAAATTTTATTATATATATATATAATATATGTATTATAATATTATTATATATATAATATTATTATATACATTATATATATGTCTATCTCTTTTCCTTTTCATATTTATCATGCAGGATATATTTCATTTTTCTTTTCTGATGTTTAAAAATAAGGCATTGTGATAGTCTTAATTAATTCATAGTTCCAAAACGCTAGTCCACATGAATCATACAAAAGAAAGGCATTCAGAAAGCCTAATTGTGTAGAGGTCTAAATGTCTTCGTTATAGACAAAGTTACCTCATGCATTTTTCACTCTGTTTTAGCAATATTTTTAAAAATAATATGATCATAAGCCCTTTTTAACCAAAATTTGATCCAGAAAATAAAATGTCATGATTTTTATTATTACAATAAAATTGACAATGATTTGATCTGTAAGGTTAATCCAAAAGAAGAATGGGTTTGTTATGCCTTTCTTATCTTTAAATAAGTGTTATCTTTATATTTTCAAATGCATTTTTAATTCAATTTTTATAGTATTAAAACAGGTCAGAACTTAATTAAGGGATCACAGAAATGGAAGTTTAGAGAGAACATAATATGGTACATTTTTGTATATGTGGATGCATATACTAGATTTTTACAATAATCAGGTTTTTGCATTTATGTTTTTAATCTCTTCTAAAGAAACAAACCAAACCAAAAACTGCTTAAATTATTACTTTGGCAAATAGTGAAAGATGGAATAATTAAAATTCTGAATGTTATTTTTTTCTAGTAATTCATGACATTAAAATAATTGATGTTGGACATTTTTAAATGACATTTTTAAAAAATGACTCTATTTGTAAATTTATACTCATGAGTTCTAAAAATGAGTAGGATTTGCAGATGAGCTAGGTACAACAGGATTTTTTCTTTCTTTTGACATAACTGCCGGAATTATACAAATAATTCTTGTATATTCTCAACTATATTCCCCAAATATAAACATTGTACCTTTTATCACATTGCTTTTTTCCCTTTCCTTTTCTTTCTGTCTCTTTACTTCAGTGTGTATTGTGTATTTGCCCTCTCTTTAAATACTTTAGTGTGTAGTGCATATTTTCTTTGAAAAAATAAGGATATTCTCTTATATAACTACACAACAGTGATCAAAATTAAGAAATCAACAATATTACAATACTGTTGTGTAATCTATGAACAGGTCTAGCTATATAATTAGCAGGACCCAGTGCAAACTGATAATTCAAGGCATTGGCAGGGGAAATCAGTTTCCTCTCCAGTGGACCCACCACCCCAACCCGTGGTGGACAGGTGATCTCCAAGTGATTCCAACTTCTGTGCCTGGACATACTCAGTATATCCTGGATCAGGGATGAGTAAGAAACCCTTGCTGAACGCCCACAGAATACACTGTCATGCATGCTGCTGTCCTGAGCCAAGGAATCACCTCCTTGCCCCAAGCTCCCCCAAGCTCAGACATCCTGTCTGGTGACGGAGCTGCTGATGCAGTTTTGGGGCAGAGTGGAATGTCAGCAGGAACTGGGATTCCAAAAGGTCTGAATCAAGTAACTGAGAACCCATCCTATGGAGGTTGCAGGATGTCAGATTATACTTGAACCAAGGCCCTTGGTGTCTGTCATCCCATTGGGCTTTACTTACAAAACACAAATTCAGAGATAAAATTAGAATTTCAGGGAGATTATTGAGGTATGAAACCCCAAGTGTTGATTTTTGAGTATGGAGCCTCATGCAACTGCACTTGGTCGTATGCCCATGATGTCACCTCTGTCTATAAACCTATTCGGATTTTGTCAATTGTCTCAACAATGTCAGTTATAACAAAAGAACATTTCTGATCGTATATTACATTCAGTGATCATTTTTCTTCAGTTTCTTTCTTTCTGGAATAGTTTGTCAATCTTTGTGTTTTATGACATTGATATTTATGAAGAATATAGGACAGTTATTTCACTGACTCTCTCTCAGTTTGAGCTTTTCAGATGTTTTCTCCTGCTAAGTTTTGGCAGGAATACTACAGAAATGATGTAATATTCTTTTCAGTGCATCATATCAGGAGGCAAGTGATGTCAGCAACAGTAATTTTCCAGGCATCCCTCCTCCATAGATATTATTTTGTAAAACAGCAGAATTCTTTCTTAAATAGCTTGCCCAATTTTTGTTTGCCTAATATGTGAATAATCAGCTATTTCCAATTTCAGATGACCTGTGTTAATACTTCAAAGCAATATTCAACTTCCAGGTTTGAGTCATTAATGATATTTCTGCAGCTTTACATACAATTTTGACTAATTTCTCTTTCCTTCCTTATCTTTTGTCAGAAAAATTACCAATTTTCTTAACTTTATTAAATTATGTTTTCTCCACATTCATGATCTGTCATAAATTTCATGCACATGTTTGGCTGAGCTGGTGGAAGGACTGCTTATATTTTATTTCCTAGATGTCAGGAAATACTTGGGGTGTTTCAGAGATTCCCCAAACATTTTCAGAAGAAATGATATTGAAGAGAAAGTCACTTTGAAAATTAAGCTATGAAAGTGATAATTCCATCTTAATATGAGAATTCACTAAGATTTTGAAATTTTTCTTCTTGTTGAGATGAAAAGTTAACAATGTGTTAACCCTCATATATTCATGTTAATAAATATGAATTGAATTCTGGATATTACGTCATTGCTCACACCTCTACTTCAGTCAACTAGGTGCTATGGGTCTCTTGTCTCAGAAAGCTCAATTTTGTTGTGATATTTTTGTTTGTTTGTTTTTTAGAGACTCTGTTGTCCAGGTGGCATGTAGTGGCATGAACGCAACTCACTGTAGCCTTGACCTGGCTCAAGTCTTCCTCCCATCTCAGCCTCACGAGGGAGCTGGGACTACAGGCATGTATCACTGTGCCCAACTATTTTTTTAATAAATTTTTTTTCGTAGGGACAAGGTCTTGTTTTGTTGCCTAGTCTGGTCTCGAACTCCTGAGCTCAAGCAATCCTATTGCCTTGGCCTCCCAAAGTGCTAGGATTATAGGTGTGGTCCCCCACACCAGGCCAGTACACTCAATTCTTGGCCAAAAATACTACAGTTTCAGTTCAGTGGGGTTAAATCCTATGAAAAAGGCAGGCATTGGTTGTTCTGGGAACACTGATGTGGATGCCTGACTCAGCCTAGCCTAGATTAGGACACGAATATCTTTGGTGTTGGTGGTAAAGTGGGTTCTGCCTACCACAACTGGAATGGTAAATCTTTTATCGTAGTTTCTGAGGCTGTCTTCATTTTTCCAGTCTGTTTCTCTGTGTCCACATTGGACAGTGCTATCGCTGTATCCTAAAGTTAACTAACTTGATTCTTCTCTCCTTCCTTTCCATTTGGCTCTTAGAGCCCAGGTGTTGCTTTACTATAGGTTATTGTGTATTTTCCTGTTCTAGATTTTTTATTCAGAGACTTTCTATTTGTTGCTAAGATGGTGTTCTATCATTTGTTTTCATGCATTTTTGTAATTGCTCATTGGGAAATTTTTATGATGATTGCTTTAAAAATCTTTGTCAGATAATTCTAACATCTCTATCACCTGGTATTGGATTCTATTGATTATGTTTTTTCATTAAGTTTGACATGTTCCTGGTTCCTCATATAATGAATGATTTTCAGTTGAAAACTGGATAATCTGTGTATTAGGTTATGAGGCTCTGGCTTTTATTTAAATCTTCTGTTTGAGCTGGTTTCTTTTCTCACAGGAAGGTTAGTTTGTAGCTGCCTTGTTACTGCAGGTGGAGATGATAGAAGTCCACGTTCCACACTGCTGATATTGAAGCTTTTTATTATTGTTGGATGTGCTCGGGAGGTTAGGCTCCTCACTAGGCCTCTACTGATGCTGCCCTTACTCAGATGGGTATGTGTGCCTTGTTACCCCTGTGTGACCTCCACTGATACCGGGGGTCGGTGTGCCTCCTTACTGGTGGGAAGTGGTGAAAGCCTTCACTTGGCCTCTGTTTACACCAGCATCTTAGGAAGTGGGGAAAAGGGTGCTCTTTACTGACAATGTGGGGTGGCAGGACATTGCTACTCTGGAGTGGGGATGAAAGTCCAAAGTACCCAGTAGACCCTGCCTTACCCCACCTTTTTGCGGGGTGCGTAGAGGTGCCGGGGTTATAACCTAGTGGAGGTGGAACTCTAGGCTTTCTTTGGTCTTTGATAATGTGGGTGTGGGTGGGGCTAAAGTTTTCTCTGTTGTTTGCCTGGAGTAGTGCAGTGTTTATCTAAAAGTTTTCTGAATTACTACATTGCCCCTTTCCTGGTTCTGTGGCTCAGGAAAGCAAGCTTTACTGGGCCACTTTTGGTCTATATCTGTTGGTGTTTCCATGTTGCCAGATTTTTCTGCTCCAAATCTGGAAGTATGAGTTAAACAACAAACAATAAACAAACAAACAAACGAATGAAACCAGGGAACTCAGCGCCACGTTGTTCCATGAATCCACGTTGTTCCATGAGTCTGAGGCCTTTCTGCCTTATTTTCTCCATCCTTCAGCATCTTCTTATGTTTGTTTTATATGCAGTAGTCCTCCTTTATTGACAGAGAATACTGGTTTGGGACCATTTTATTAAAATTGTGCATTTTGCAAATAATTTCTACATATTTGACAGTTGTGTATAATTTTTCCATAGTCATTGTGAATATTTATGTCCGAAAGGCCTGTTTCTATTATTGAATTAAACCACACTGCTGGGACTAGAATTTGTCAACTCTGTAGGAAAATGAGACAAGTCAGGAAATTACCTCAGGAGTCACTATTAGTCTGCCACAGACCATTCTGAAGGGCTGAAAACATTACATGCAGATGGCAGCCTAGGACTAACTTACCTGGAAAAATTGGAATAATAATAACAAAAGCATTTTCCTACTTTTGGTAAGGTCTAATTAAAATAGGTAAAGTTTCATAAACTTTTCAGTAAGCAATGCTTCTCAAATGTAAGATACATTGTCCCTTGTATGTGATTTAGAGAAAAAATTTCTACTACTAAACATATGTTAATTATTTTGAACAGTGGACCTGAAATTTGAGGGCTTTCTGTATTCCTTTATAAGAATATACTGTTGTTATTCCCAGAGAAAATTTTATTATCTTAAATTTGTTTATTCTTCTCCTCTGGTAAATAGGTGAGTTACTTCAGGTAACATGATCTAAATTAATATTTCCAATAATTGGATAATTACGCTTGGTATTTTGCTTGACTCTGATTGGTTATTGGTCATTGAGTGGTTTTGCAGTTATACTAAGGAAAAGGAGGAGATGGAGACAGTCAAAATATGAGAATTGCTTTGTGTTTTTTTTTGGAATAATATATCAAATCAAAGAGGTATATTTCTGGTTATGTTTGTTCTGCTTGATCTCTGGTTGTTACATAAGTTGTCATATATTGCCAAAGCTTATTCATCTAAAGTGGTTTTTCATTTAGTGTCTTATAAAGGACATAATCAGTTTTTCAATCTAGTCATAGAAATAATGATAATACTAATTTTGATATTTACATTATCTCAGCTTAAAATCTCTAAATTTTCATCAAGATCCTGAGTAAATATATTATCTATTTAGTCTGCATAGTAACTTTCTGCTTGTTCTAAAAATAGTTGGAAATGTGCAAACTATATTGTGTCTAAATGAAAAGAGATGCCTGCTTATTTTTAGAAATATTTCTTATTTTGTTTTGACATTAGAAGATAACTTTAGGTATTTTTTAGTGAAGACAGTCTTTGATAAAAACATAATAATTAGAAATAGGAATATTAAAATACATTAATTCAGCAATGTCTATTTTTGGCCTATTTCTATTATAATATCAAGGACCTTAGCTGAGATACTAGTACTTTTAAAACACTAGATCTATTTATTAAAAGACATATACCAATAAATTCATGCTTGTCTTTCACGTATTGGTAATTATTGAAAAACATTATTTATAAGTACTTGCCTTATTTCCTTGAAGTCTTTTTATTTTAGGAGGATTTGTTTTCACAAGAACTAAAGAGTTACTAAGGAAAGATAATTTTTTTTCCAACACAGTGTATCCAAAAGAATTTCTGTGGAATATTAATATTGAATTGTCATGGAAAATTCTAAACTAGAAATTTATTACACAAAAGCAACAACGTTATGATTTTTACCATCTACCACATCATTGTTTGCATAGGGTTGAAGTGCTGGTTTTTAAAATATAGTAATAGTAATTTTAATTTCTAAGTTAATTTATGTTAACTATCGTACATAAATTTGACCATTGTTAAATGTATCCCAATTTTCCCTATTCTGTCATTGTCTAGATTTCCCTTTAACCTATTCTTCTTCTTCCTTTTTTGTTTTCTCCTCTTCTACCATCTCATGAAAGAAATGATCTTTATTTAAACTAAATTATCTTTTTTTTAATATAGCATATATTGTCAGCTTTTTAGATAATCACTTAATTAAACCAGGAACGTACATTTCAATGATATGGCATGAAGTTTCTCAAAGTAGGGAGCCTAGATGATGGCATATTTTCCAAGTCCTGACACTGATATACGCGTATTGCTTCTGAACTGTTTTTGCCGTAAAACATTTCAGAGTTCAAAAGTATTCCGTCTTTTAAAAGGCTACCTTTTTCTCCATCTGTCTCTTCTATGGTTTAATTAATAAACATTCACCTAGTTTCTCTAATCGCTAGTGTTAAAAAGTTTACATTAATATAGAATATAGTTTTTTAAATATGAAGGTATTTTTCATTATTTTAACCATGTGCTGATATCTGGATTAGGTAAAAATCTATAAAAGTGCTATATGACATTGTTAATTTCAAATTATTTTAGCATATTTTTATAAGCATAATAATGAAATATGCCTGTCTCAATTTTGGGTAAAAACATGATGGAAATCAAAGAAACTAGTAATTTTTCAGGAAAAGCCAAAACTGTGAGTATTTTAATATTTCTATGCCTATTAATAAAAAATTTAAAAGCCTTTAAACAACTTTCAGAAAGCAATTGGACTGACATATTTTTCTTTTTAAAATTAAAGAATAATGACATTGACAATTTCACAGATTTCTCAAAATGATCTGTTATTTAATTCAGTTTTTATTTGTAGTAAAGTAAAAAGGACAGTTGAACATTAAACTCAGCTAGTATATGTAGGAGTAATACTGTTTCCTATTTGCAACAAGCCAAGTAAAAGTTGAGAATAAGCTTTGGAAACTTTTGTAACAATTTAATATTTGTTACAACATTCAAGCATATGATCAGTGGATTTTTTTGTTGTTGTTGAGGAGGGTAAATTTTATAAAAGAAATGGTATATAAAACAGATGCATTAAAACAGTGGTGCCCAACGTTTTTTGCACTAGGAACCAGTTTTGTGGAAGACAGTTTTTTTACGGACCTGGGGTGGGATGAGGTGGTGGATGGTTTTAGGATGATTCAACTGCATTACATTTATTGTGCACTTTATTTGTTATTATTACATTCTAATATATAATGAAATAATTATACTGCTCACCATAATGTAGAATCATTGGGAACCCTGAGCTTGTTTTTCTGAAACTACATGGCCCCATCTGGAGGTGATGGGAGACAGTGACAGATCATCAGGCATTAGATTCTCATAAGAAACAGGCAGCCTAGATCCCTCCTGTGCACATTTCACAATAAAGTTCATGCTCCTGTGAGAATCTAATGCCACTGCTGATCTGACAGGAGGCAGATCCTAGGTGGTAATATTTGCTTGCCTGCTGCTCACCTCCTGCTGTGCATCCGGGTTCCTAACAGGTCATGGGCCAGTACATGGCCTAGGGGTTGGGGATCCCTGCATTAAATAATTGACAAACAAGACCGGGTGCAGTGGCTTACACCTGTAATCCCAGCACTTTGGGAGGCGGGCAGATCACTTGATCCCAGGAGTTCAAGACCAGCCTGGGCAACATAGTGAGACCCCCATCTCTACAAATAAAATAATTAGCCAGTCATGGTGGTGCGTACCTGTGGTCCCCGCTACTTGCAAGGCTGAGGTGGGAGGATCACTCTTGAACCCAGGAGTTCGAGGTTGCAGTAGGCCGAGATTGTGCCACCGCACTCCAGCCTGGGTGACAGAGCCAGACTCTGTCTCAAAAACCAAAAACGAAGAAAACAAACATCAAACAAAAAAAATCAAAGAGGTACTTTGCCATACGCAGTTTGTGAAGCACTGGTTTCGAAAAAAAAATAGTCTTGTTTGAGGTGATTTTTTTGTATAGGCTTATCTTGAAAAAATTTAGAAAAACCTTCTTTAATGTTTAATAAAATGATAATCGATGTTTTAAAATAGTTTATGCCAAATTACATTTTTTTTTTCACTTTTAGAGGAGGTGCATAGGATCCCATCTTGTGCTTAAGTTGGGTCCACTCCTTGAATGAGACATACAGAATATGGAGTTTGGTGAGGGAGATAGTTTTGGGGGTTAACCTTTGACTGCAGCATAGGTTAAAGGGATTAAATTGATTGTATGTTGGTAGTAGAGCAATGAAGGCCTTCAGTAAGACTTGTTGCATTTTTTAGAAAATGAAAGATGAATTTTAGGCAAGGGTTTCAGTTGGGGATTGAGATTGGTCTAAATTGCTTAAATACTGGACAGAGGGAGTGGAGGCTTCTGTGGCTGCAAAGAACGCTTTTTCTGCTGTCCTTATATGTGACCTTCATTTTTGTGCTTATAAATGGTGGCTAGAGTGCCTGTCAGTTTCTATGCTCTGGCTGGAAAAAGAGAAGAGCAAGAAGCAAAAGGCACATTTCATGTAAGATTGCTACCCATTTTGGAAATTTTGCTTAACAACTTTCTCTTATGTTTTCGTTGGACAAAATATCGTGTGTTCTCCCATATCTGAAAGAGTAGAAGTGCAATTTCTCTTTAGGGTGAGAACAGGATTACTGCCAAGAGAATTGGAGTTCTGTTAAGGGGGAAGTAGAGAATCAATACTGGGTAATCACCTAGTGGTCTCTGCCATAGCAGTTGTCTGATATTCTGCAATTGAGCATATTTCAGGCTGTGAACATCGGATATGGTTTTGTCTTCACAATGGCAGCAAATTTAGATAAAATTTTGTTTGGGGTCATCTTGTGTGCATTTCTTCTGTGTCTTCAGCGTGGTCTGTGCCTTTGTCTTTTTGCAGTATGTTTTTCTTCCTATTGATACTTTCTCTTGTCTCACTAAGAGCTTTGTTCTTTGATAAAATAATACAGATTGATAAATTCCACAAAGGAAAACAATGCACTGAATTAAAACAGACTATTTAAATAGAGAAGCAGCATTCTGTCCAGATAATTCTCAGTAGGGCCAAATCTTTGTTCATTTTTAAATAAAATGATCTATTCATTCACATTAATATGTGTTAATGAAATTAATAAGGCATGGTACTTAATATTATTAACTGTGTTAAATGTTCATGCTTCCATGAGGGCCATTTAAGAAGAGATACTCAGTTGGATATACAGGTAGCATACAGTAACATTTAAAACGTCTATCATGTATAAAAAGAAAAAAGGTAAATTAATTCAGATATTTATTTACAGTTTAGTGACTATAAATAGAAATCCTATGTCATGAATTTCAATAATTTACTTGATTTAGAAAGCTTTCCTAGGGTTTCAATGACATTATAATTCTCAGAATGCATAGCTTAGATGACAATTATTTTGTTAAGAATGTCGGTATACTTTCTCACAATTTAAAAAATGTAGGTAGATTTAATATATAATATACAATAAATCTTCACTTAACATAATTAGTAGGTCCTTGGAAACTGCTATTATAAGTAAATGAAGTGATGTATAGTGAAACCAATTTTACTATATGCTAATTAATGGAAGTGAGTTAAGTTCCTACGGTATATTTCTGATCACAAAACATCACCAATTTCTAAATAAAGACCAAAATACTTCTAATATTAACATTGAAATAAATGTGAGCTCTATATACATTTAAGAAAGAATAATGAAAACAAGTGAGATAACTATTTATTCACTTATTCCAGTTCAGGGTCGCCAGTGGCCAGAGCCAACCCAGGGGGCAAGGTGGAAACCCACCCTGGACAGGATGTCCGTCCATTGCAAGGCACACTCTCACAGCCACCCACACTCGGACTGGAACCACTGAGTAGGAACAGTTGACCTAATGGGCACATACTTAATTTGGGATATGGGAGGAAACCAGAATACCCCAAGAGTACCCCCACACACATGGGGAACACATGCAAACTCCACACAGACAGTGGCCCCTGGAAATCAATTTGTTTTTCTCACCAACATTATAATGAAAGAACTTATTTGAGGACATGCTGTATGCAGTCAATTTTTAGCAGCATTGTGATTTTTTTTAAAATTTTGATTGTTATTTTCACAGATTTAAACATATTTAGATTTATTTTCACAGATTTAAACATATTTAGATTTTTTTTTTTTTTTGAGATGGAGTTTTGCTCTCATCACCTAGGCTGGACAGCAATGGTGCAATGTTGGCTTACTGCAACCTCCACCTCCCAGGTTTGAGTGATTCTCCTGCCACAGCCTCCCCAGTAGCTGGGATTACAGGCATGTGCCACCATGCCTGGCTGATTTTTTTTTTTATATATATATGTTTAGTACAGATGGAGCTTCACCATGTTGGCCAGGCTGGTCTCAAACTCCTCACCTCAGGTGATCCACCCACCTTGGCCTCCCAAAGTGCTGGGATTACAGGCGTGAGCCACCATGCCCAGCCCGTATTTAGATATTTTCAATGATCTTTTTAATTTACTTTAAATTTGATTGAGCATGACAACTTAATAAAACATTTTATGCCACATTTTTCTATTGTCTTCATTTGTTATCCCATGATATCTTTTACATAGAGAGTATTTTTAATTGAGCAAAATAGTATCACTATATGATGGTGGATTCGATTTTCTAATCAGTATTTTTAAAATATTTTGGTTTCCATAAAATATTCATTGGTTAGTGTTTCTTCACATATTTTTATCATGCTGAACCCTAGAATAATAAAATATTTGCTCCAAAGAAAAGTTTTTTTTTTTTTTTTGAGGCGGAGTCTCACTCTGTCTCTCAGGCAGAAGTGCAGTGGTGCTATCTGGACTCACTGCAAGCTCCGCCTCCCGGGTTCACGCCATTCTCCTGCCTCAGCCGCCTGAGTAGCTGGGACTACAGGCGCCCGCCACCACGCCTGGCTAATTTTTTTTGTATTTTTAGTAGAGACGGGGTTCACCGTGTTAACCAGGATGGTCTCGATCTCCTGACCTGGTGATCCACCTGCCTCAGCCTCCCAAAGTGCTGGGATTACAGGCGTGAGCCACCACGCCCGGCAGTGCAGTTTAAAGATAGGCTTAAAGTCTCATTTGTGTAAGTGGAAAAACTAAAGCACAGAGTACCTAAGATCATACCCAAGGTTAAAAAAAAAAAAAAAAAAAAAAGTCTACTTACATTTGGAGGTGAATAAGAACTTCATTATATAAATCTTTGTTTTTATGACTTATATCAAAGAACACATTTTCACACTAGCTGAAAAATTCCACTCTAGTTATTTTGTAGTATTGGTGGAAGGCCTATATTCAAGTTTTAGCTCTTTTTTTTTTTAATAACTGTCTAACCTGGGGTAAAATACTTGTCTGTATTTTCTATAAAACTGGCAAATGCCGTCCGGGCACAGTGGCTCACGCCTGTAATCCCAGCACTTTGGGAGGCTGAGGTGGGTGGATCACCTGAGGCCAAGGAGGGCGAATCACAAGGTCAGGAGATCGAGACCATCCTGGCTAGCATGCTGAAACCCTGTGTCTACTAAAAATACAAAATATTAGCTGGGCTTGGTGGCGGGCGCCTGTAGTCCCAGCTACTTGGGAGGCTGAGGCAGGAGAATGGCGTGAACCCGGGAGGCGGAGCTTGCAGTGAGCCAAGATCACACCACTGCACTCCAGCCTGGGCGACAGAGCAGGACTTCATCTCAAAAAAAAAAAACAAACCAACAAAAAAATGTCAAATGTCATCTTACTAACAAATTCACACAGTTGCTGTGAGCATCAAATGGGACGGATGTGAAAAGCACTAGAAATCTAATAAAGTGTCAACAACAAGAATAAATTCTGTCTCTATGGCACTTTAAAAAGTACTGTTTATTGTTATTCCGGTACCTTATTCATTTGGCCTGCTTATTTTTCTTACATTTTATACAGAGAAATCAGGAAAATTATTTCTAAATCCTTTGATGCCACTTACAAGTAGGAAGAACTTCCTAACATGATTTAATTTAGTATTTTCATGATTAAAATTATTTATTTTTTAATTTTATAATTAAAATCATTTAATTTCTATAAATATTATGATCCATACCATTAAGTAAAGGAATATTAGGGACTTTAGTAAAGTATTATAATGACAGATAGTTCTATGGATATAATTGATGCCCATGAGTGAAAACACCTTGATCATAAAGATTTTAGTATTTAGTTTCAGGAAAACTATCCACAACATTTATAATTAGATATGACTTTTCTTCATTCATTATTAATTCATTCCTGTACCCCTTTTTGGTCTTAAAAACATCTATTTATCCTTCATCATTCATCTATTCATCTATTCATCGTTGCTAAGGACCCAATTCAATACCACAACTTGTGTGAACCTTTTTGTAACTTGATTTTTAACTTATATAATGTTTATTACTTATATAAAGGATATACTTAAAAAATTGTCCAATCAAAGACATGTCCCAACAAAGTGATAGACTGCTTTGTATTTTCGTATTTTTCTACGTCTGAAAGAGTGATCTACAGATTTCAATGTTAATGCGTTCTGACTGGGGAGTCTTGAGAATTTTTCATTAAAAGTAAAGTTTAAAGCCTTAGAGTTAAAATGGGTGTATAACATTTTCAGTGTATCAACTTCAGTGTCCCTAGAAAGATAACCAACTACAATATCTTCCTTAAAACATTCTTAAATATTTTGCTTTTTCTAAGAAGTAAACAGTAGTTTCTTTGATTTCTCATTATGTATTTTCAGCTAAGATTGTGGCAAACATATGCCACTAACATGCTTATGAATATATACTAACATATTCACAAACATGCCATGTTTATGCATACACACAGATATGGAAAAGTAGAAGAATTATGGAGTACCTTATTTTATACTTGGTTATATTATTTACTAATGTTTCTAAGATTTTTTCTGTAAACGTGATAAAACCAAAATTGGTCCAACATATCTTCCTAAGTAGAATAGACAAAAAGCATTTGAGACTAATGTAGATGTTTCAGTATACCTAATTCATTGATATTATAAAAGTTAGTAACACCCTGCTTGGGGGAATATCTGTTCTATGAATGAATAGTAATCTGCCCACATACTTTTCACTTACATAAAATAATTATGTGATTTGATTTTTGTGTGAAGCTTTAAGAATATATATATATAAATAGATAAAAAATATAAATAATATATATTCTTAGAAATATGTATGATTAAGAGTATACATGTGTACATATAAATGGTGGGTTGCTATCTTGGTTTGGCAAAAAATAAGAATGTTATATAGATGACCGAAAAAGTAACAATTTTGGTAAATCCAAAGAAAGGTGAAAATTCCTCATGATTAATTCTTAGCCTTAGAATTATAAAGAGATAGAGCTGAGAGACGTAAGTGAGCCTGTAGTATGTGAGTTCTGATATCAATTTGGGGGCATATGGCTAAGACATTAAGAACTAGGTAAATTTTTGAGGTAAAATTATGTAGCTTATCTGAGTTAGTTTCTCTCGAAATTTTGCAGTTTTACATATCTGGTTTATGTAGTATTTTTGTACAATAGGGTCAGAACATTCCAAAGAAAGGGATGTTGAAGTTGAGAGTCAACTACCCAAATGAAACAACCAGAAAACGTTGACCATTTCAGTAGATAAACAGGATGATTAAGATTTGGATACATAGAGAAGGATCAAATAGGAGCAGCCCTTGGAACAGCATGGGCAAAGCCAGAGGCCATGAACTTCCATATTTCAGGAAACATTGAATCCAGTGTGGATAGGATTAATAGAAGACAGGATGGGAAAGTGTATAGGAGTTTAACTTCAGAGCTATTGAACACTGTGTTAGATAATCTGGACTTTATGCTACATCAACATGATGTCATCTGAGCCTTGATGAAGGTATAGGGAGAATCCATGAACATAGTTTGATCTGGCAGAGAGCAGTATGGAAAATAAGTAATGGAAAGGGACTAGGTGGAGGCCAATGGATTAGGGCCAGTAATGCCATTTTAATAGATTGAAATCACAAGGAGTGTAAGAGCTGAGATTAGTAGGAGAGGGTCATGATTGTGAGATGTTTCAGACTCGTAAAGCCTGCTGAAAGCCCTGGTTGTGTCATTCTTTATTCAGTTGGAAATGCATTGTTTTGGAATTTAGAACCAGGGCCATGGTTAACCTGAGATAAGAAGAGATGAGTTTAATGTGTGTGTATGGTAGCCATAAGCCATGGAAGGAGCACAGAGCAAGAACATCTTTAAAGGTGAGTCTTTGATGAACACCTCCATTTAAAGAAGTAGAAAATGAAGAGTGAGTGAAGGAGGCCAATAATGGTGAATGTTAATGAGAGATTTAGAAGGAAACCTACAAAATTAGGAAAATGTGACTGTCAGGTTTTAACCTGAGCTGGGGTCCAAGGGTAGTTGATGGACGGGTGGTGGGTAATTGAAAGAACACTCGGGGGGTGGAGGGGCCGTAGGCAGGTGGGACATGGCTTTATTATGTGCTGCCCCTCACAGTGTCAGTGATACATTTATGCACTTCACAGACAACAGTGGCTCAGAGTCAGGTGATGAACCCACTCATAACATGGTAACATAACTGTGATCATATAATGCACGGGATTGTGCGCATGCGCTCTCATCCTGCTGCATCATGCTGTGCCAGATGTTTACCTTGGCCTACTCTTGACTGCCATGCAGCCATTTTCCTTAAACTCCGCCCCCTAGGCTGAGGGGGTCCTCTTAGTGGGGAAACTTGCCCACAGGGTGGCACCCTGCACCCATAAGCCACAGCAATAATACAAGAAGCAAGAACCTACTACTAATATCCCCGTTATGCTCCCCATGATTATCAGGGCCCAACGTAGGCCAGAGCTCAGGGATGCCCACCATCTCTGTGGTGGGGGGGTCATCAGTAAGGCTCTCAACTGCTTCAATCTCCCGTGACATCCCTTGCAAGGCTGCTGTTAAGTTTTGTTGATTTTCTGGAATAAATGTATAACATTGGGTCCCTATAAGGGCACAGATGCCACCTTGGGCAGCCGTTACTATATCTAAGGCCATCCAGTTTTGCAGCACCACCTTTCTGGTTTGATCAACCTCATTGGTTAACAGGAGGAGGGTGACTTGGGTGTAATTCAGGGGCCAAGCTGTGTGCTCTGCAAGGGCTGTAACCTGCATTTCTACAGTAATGACACCTGCTCCAGGGATGGTCAAAGCTAAGGGGTAGAGCCACCAAGGGGCTTGCAGCACTTGCAAAAAGTGGTAACATAGCACCTCCCAGTTGTGTGGGCGTCTAGGCAATTTGGGAAGCACAGTGGCAGGCACAAAGGCCACCCCCAGGTACAAGGGCCAGTCCAGTTCACTGGCAAATATGGCCATTCCATGTCTCCAGAGACTCACAAACTCCCAGAGGGCACAAAGTCCATTGGAGCTTGACCTTGATGAGGCCACCTATTCCACTACACCCTTGGTGTGGCGACATATGTTATATTTGTGCAGGCTATGGTGGGCAAATACCCCATGATGACACCATCCCATTGTTGCTCTATACATCATGGTACCTGTGGTGGGGGCACTACATGTTCCCCCACTAACCAGCCCCATTCATCATAGACATTACGGGTCAGCCAGGCGTTGGGCATGTCATAGGTTTTGCCATGCCCCCTATCCAAAGTTTATCATTTCGCAATCCAGGCATCACCCATGGGACCCCAAGTCTCTAGCCATGTCCAGTTCTCCGTAGAGGCTAAGTGTATGTGCCAGGGCAAGCCGTCCGCAGCTGCTGCTGGAAGGGTGGTGCAGATCCTACAGTTGGAAATATTAGTCACCTCAGGGTAGGTGTGGGCCCATTTCACAATGCTTTTGGAGCGTGTCAATCTGTGGTCGAAACAACAAAACAGGCACAGGTACTAACAGGGATGAATCACGCCCCTCAGGCAAAATACAGGCTAACCATTCATTTCTGGTAGCTGCCAGGGGCTTCTGCCCAGGATGGTGCTCCCCATGGTTCCTTTGGGTCCTGTATCTGTGCTAAAGTTACTGGGGAGCTCAAATTAGGCCACGATGTCCTGCAGAGGAGAGTTCCTTCCCTGGCCATTCCCCTATGAACAGTCATTCATGGAGGCCATATATTAAATACCCAAGGAGTGACATGTAAATCATACAGTAGGCCCTCCCCGCTGGGGGCTATGGTAGCCAACCATCGGCAATGGGGCCTTCGAGGGTCCACGGCCAAAGCCAGGCTTTTGGTTTTCCTGCCTTTAGATGCATTGAGGCAGGCAACAACAGATTACCCTCTGTCTCCATATCCGGTGGGAGGAGGTCATCCTTGGTGTCTGTATCTGTAACTGGATGGAGGCAGTGGCCCAGTGTAGAAGTGCCCCTCTGGGGCTGGGCCACCTTTCTGTGGCTGTTCATTCAAGGTTTGGAGCACCAGGTCCAACCTTGAACTACAGCCCCACAAAGGCGGGGGAATAACATGCAAACGTAATTCATTTTCCATAGTTCTTGCCACATGGCCTGGCTCCAAATGAGTCCGTGACCAACTAGCCAATTCGGTAATTTCCAGGTAGTTAGCCACAAGATTAGGCCCTGATAAACTGCCAGTCTATTGGTGCAGATTGCCATAGGTGTCTCCTTCTTGGTGATCACCATCCACACTGCTCTGAGTTCAGCTCATTGACTACTTGTCCACACCTGATAACAAATCATATGGTGTCAGTAGTAGGCTGGACCGCAACAGCAGTCCAGGAAGCAGTTGCACCCTGGCTGGACCCATTCATATGCCATGCCCCATCGGGAATGGGGGGACGCCCCTCTCCTACAGAGTCAGCAGCACAGTTATGTTTTTCACTTTCACTGACTGGCCTCCATAGTCGTCTATGTATGCAGCCGCGCCTGGAAACTTACCTGGGTTCCCATAGACGAGGCTACACTCTGCACCAGTGTCTACCAATGCCAACATTGGGGAGAGTGGTTTGCCAGTTCCACACATGGCCTCTGGTCATCTGGTTTCCCCCCAAGCCAGGCACCTTGGCCAGTTCCCTAATCAAACACAAAAGGCTGTATACCTCCACCCACCTTCAAGTAGTCTTTGAGCTGGAGCATCCTGGTGGGCTGCCCCGTCTTGGGCATTTTCTGGAATTGCTGCTCTGGGGACAATTGCCTCCACAAAATTAGCAGCACTTCACTGGGTTGCCTATCAGTTTTATCTCGGTCAACCCCAACCAAAATCGAATCAATTCACATCTGTGTGCAGGTCACCCACTGGGGACCTTTTTTGTCCCATGAGGTGGCCCCTGTAGATGGGGTACATTTCTCTTTTTTATGGCACAAAGTCCATGACCCTGCCAATGGCCCTCTGCTTCTCTGAGCGCCACCATGGCAGTAGTCATCTCATGTACACAGTGCCCCATGTACAGAGTAAGGTCAATGGCCAGAGAGCTGAAAGCACTTGGGGGTGCAGAGCTCAACAGAAGGTCCCTCATGTGGGAGGTAAAGCATTCAACATGTGGCCCTCAGGTATGTACATCAAACAAAACTTGCCACATACCCATTTCCTGAATTACCTGCACCAGCTCTGCACATGAAAGCCATTTACTCACAGTTTTTGGTATTTCTCTGGCATCGTTCCATACCATTCTATGGCAGCCATCAGCTGTTCAGTCAGGGTGTGGTCGCCTTGCCCCTGTGTTAACCGCCTGCTCACCTGCAATTGCTGATGGAGGGATGGGTCATAATGGAGGCCAACTTTTCCATTTCAGAGGCAGAACAGACAATACCATCGGCTCTCTCATCCAAAAGGCAACGCATCCAGGTGGGTGGGGGTTCCCCCATGCACTGCTGACCCTGTTTACCTAATTTATGCAACTCAGTTGGGGTATAGGCCCTGTATGACATGTGCTCCACCACAGTAGGGGGTCCCTGAACCCCCATGCCCCGGGGCCCCAATGGCTGTTCCTGCTCTGTTTTCTGACGGACCACTGGGTGAGCCTACAATGGAGGTTCTTCCTCCTTGATATCAGACCGGGTGGGGGTCTCTGGGTTGGCTGGCCCAGGCCCACACTAGTGGCAGGCCCTAATTCTCGTTTCAAGCTGTATATCTGGATCTCCAGGCACTCTGCTTGACCCTGGAGGTCCCTTACCTGAGCTGTATCCCTCAGGGACTGAGTGTGCACTTCCTGTAGCACAGTCAAAAACGCCCATCCAACTCTGCCGGCAAAGGCTCGCTCCTTTTCAGTGCTCTGTGCTTCAAAGTGCTTCAGCGCCTTCTCCATAGTCACGGGAGACCTGTCCAGCATCACCCATGTTTTCACTGGGGCCTATCTGAGCAGGAAGGCTGCCACGAGGTACCACAACCCATGCTGAGACCACATAGCTGACCCAGGACCATCAGGGGCTGAGGACTCACTCACCTCGGAATCCTGTTGACTACGCCAATTATCAGGTTCCAACCTGAGCTGGGGTCCAAGGGCAGTTGGTGAATGGATGGCAGGTAGTTGAAAGAACACTCGGGGGGCCATAGGTAAGTGGGACATGGCTTTATTATGCACCACCCCTCACAGTGTCAGTGATACATTTATGCATTTCATAGACAATAGTGGCTCAGAGCCAGGTGGTGAGCCCACTCATAACATGGTTACATAACTGTGATTATATAATGCAAGGGATTGTGCACCTGTGCTCCAACTCTGCTGTGTCATGCTGTGCCAGATGTTTACCTTGGCCTACTCTTGACTGCCGCACAGCCATTTTCCTTATAGTGACAGAAGATAACATTAAAGGGAATTTTAAGGAAAGACCACCAATAGTTTCAAAGGTTACCAAAGTTAGATCTGAAAAGATTCTAGTGCCAGAAAATTAGTTTATATTCAAATATTGAGACACAGTGTATATAACCTACTAGGTAAGAGTAGATTCAGGAGTGTCTTGTGTGTTTCTGCTACTTACCAGCTATGTGATTTGATACAGTTATGTCATGCCTAGCCTCAGTTTTCTTATCTGTAAAATAGGAGTGATAATAGTGGCCATTTCATGAATACTTCATGAGTATTAAATGAATTAATATTTGTGAAATGCTTAGCCGGTATCTGTAACATAGACCCATCTATCTGTATCTCTGTAACTATCATATATCTCACATGTTCTGGATATCTGTCTATCATTTATCTATCTTCTATCTATCTATCTATATCTATCTATCTATCTATCTATCTATCTATCTATCTATCTATCTATCTATCATCTATCTATCTGTCGTTCCAGATAAATATATGTATATCTCATATAATTATGGCTTAATGAAAAAAAGCATTTTTCATTGAAATAATCTATTGTAAATACAGATATTGTTAGATATTGGTAGGAAGATGTGATTACAAACCCAGGTATAATTTAACTCCAAAGCTTGTATTCTGTTCTCCAGGAAAACACAGTCCAATGTTTGCTTACAGTTTTGTTAGCACAGCCAACAATCACAATATTGTTTGAGAACATAAACCAGCTCAGATTGAGAAATTAGAGACAGTGATAGGATATTGAAGCTTGATAATTGTAAACTGAACTTTAGTAAGGGAAATTATGTTGCTTAAAAAAGTATTGCTAGTAAATGGCAAAGTAAATATTCATATCTGAATCTAAAGAAACACAACCCTTGAGTTGTTTTCATTGCACCATGTTGTGTACCTAGAAAAGAAAGGTGGGTAGAAAGAAAACTTAAAAGTTAAAGGTGAAAGAATCAGTCATACCTGAAGTAAATATTGGAGAGACAAGATGCTTTGGACGATTGTCTTCATCAGTATGTGAATTCATGTATTATGTATCTTTTTATATCCCAAAGAACTACAATGATAATTGTACAGTTGATGTAATTGAATTGGAATTAACCCCCCACTTCCGTAGCTTAGAGTTGGAGGAAAATGATTACAGAGCTTTATCAGTTTATTCCTTTTCTCTTTGAATATCAGGGAGCTCTATAAATTTTCATGCACATAATTGTTAAAGGTCAATAAATGACTAATTTTTTTGTAGGCATTGTGATTTAAGAAATCCAGATAATAACTTCCCCAAGTATTAGATATTCAGAGACTCTAAAGTTATTATAAATTGCAGTTTAGAAATAAGGATGGGAAATAGTCATTTTAATTAGGAAGATACACTTGGAAATGAAGTAATTTTTTAAGGTAATTTCCTTGGTGAGTGCTTTACTGATAGCTTGAATTTATTTACCACACAGATGTCATAATAAAATAGGTATTTATGGGATAGTTTTTAATTAGAAATAATGGCTTCTAGAGTTAAAGTGATGAATCATTTTATCCATATATTGGCTTAAGTGGCCCTAATGAAAGATGATCCCGTCGACAGTTTTGGACTATCCTAACTGAATGCTTTATCTTCTAAAACATAGCAAAATCTGTACTGCATTTCAGTTTATATTCAAAAACTCTACATCGACAATGAGACACAAAGATAATCAAAATATTAACCTGTGCTTTGGAAACAAAGAGGTAATGTTGTCTTTCATCATAACTGAAGCACTTTATAAATTAATAGAAAAATATCCTATATGGCTACATATTTCTAAATGTAAATGGGATTGGAAGAGAATCAACCAACCTTGTCAAATTTATGAGCATGAGTGCAATAGTCTAGCTTATGAGATGGCTTTGCAGGTATGAAGGATATGTCATTCAGAAGGACACATTGATTCCAGTTAGTTCTTTTCTGTTTGTCTGCATTTAATTATGTCCTAAAAGGATTGGTATAGAGAATAAAATATACATGAACCTAGCACTTCTGGTTTATAAAAGTATATCAATGACATTTCAATTTAAAGTACAACCGCTGTAGGGAGAGTAAGACACTGTACATGCAACTTGCATTAACAATATTGAATTCAAATGAAAATTTATTTCTATTTTTCATTCTTCTTTTAGCCAATATATTTTATTCCTACTGAAATGTACATTTTAACATTGGTTGTACTTAAAACCCACAATCAATAAAACTGAGAAACGAATATACATAAATAAAACTTGATAAAATATACCTAATTTATTTCCTTGTTCATCCCTTATTCAGGGAATGGTGTTTCTCACTGCCCCTTATATAATATGGAGTTGAGAAATTAAATTCACCACTAAATGACTATGTAGAATTAAATTTTTTTGTGAGTGCAACACAGATCTGATATGCTGATATCAGAATATATTCTCCTGCAAATTTTGGTCCTAAGGATAGCAGAGGTTTAATGATAACATTATAACCTCAAGTTCAGGAAAGCTTCAAGGTGGTTGTTAAAAGAATAGTGAGTTTTAAATGATAGTTTCATAATCAATGTTTTTGATGTACAAATAGTCATTGATTGCCACTAATATCTATTTTCCTTCCATATGTCTTGGCCTTTTCCCTAAAGTATGAGCTAGAGCTAGAGTAAGATAGATAGTTGCTTCCTTTAATTTTAAATTTCTTATTATAACCATGATCATCATCACTTCCAACCAAAGAAAAAAGATGGCTTGGGGATGTAATCTCTTTATAGATTCTGTCTTTTTAATGGAAACAATCTATCCTTGTGAGGAATTGGAAATAAATTTCACTGACCATGAAATAGGATCTTTAAGGTGCTTAAACAATCCTTCTATAAAATAGGACCAAGAGGTGTCAGGGCCATCTGGCAGCAGCAGCTGTCCTCCCCATGGCTGCCCTCCTTGGATAGCAGGTGCTTCTTCAAGCCTTTGTCAGGGGAAATTGTTGTCTTTTAGAGGCTGAACACTCAATAGTTGATGACCCACTGAGATAGAGGACAACGCTTCTTTTAAAGAGTGATCAGTCCCAGGTGACCAGACCTGTTTATTACCACCTCCAACAAGTTCCATTGAGATTAAACTGTTCTAAATATTTTTGTTGATAGAATTTAGTCAATTTCATATAAAAGTGTTGGGCAGAGAACAAACTAAGTATCAACAAAATGATTGGAATGTAACAAATTTCTGGTTGCGAAGCCACCATATAAGAAATTATTGGGGTAGACGGAAGGCAAGGACATTTTAAAAGGCAGACTAATATTAAATCTACCTCAGAAAGGAATGTATTTTAAGTCATAATATGGATGTCAATAATAGTTTATAAAGTTCTTGGCTACTAGAATCGTGTAACACTTAAAAGATTAAACTCTTAAATAACATGTAATAATAGTCATAATGCTTCCTCTCTAAGTAACCTTAGATAAGTTAATGAATTTATCTCTGCTTTTTTTTCTTCATATGTAAAATGGGGACAATGCTAGCTGCTTTCATAGTTTTGTGTTGGTGATTGATTCAATATATATTGTGTTCAGCAAAGAGTAAGTTTCTACCATTTTTAGTATTTATATTAACAAAATGGACCTACGGAGCTTTTGCAGAATCAGTTGCCTTGCTTGGCATATGTAATCCAATTGATCTTTTCTCCTGAATTGGCATAAGACCAGTTTCTTGATACTGACTCATTTCAGGATATAATTGAAATTACGCTGCCAGTTTTATGATTCTGCAAATGTCATAAATTTTTGTGGGTAGTAATTATAAAGACAAAAAGCTTGATTCTTTAAAATCAAGTTATTATGTCATATTAGCCTGGTTATGACTGTTCTCCCATGTCACGTTTCTTTCATACTCATCAATTTTTAGTCCATTCCACATCTACATACTTCTGCCATGCAATTAGATTACATATAAAGCAGGCTTTTGCTTTTGAAAGACAAGAGAAGCCTGATAAGTACAAATTACATTGTATTCTCTCCTAATCCTAAATCAATATTGCAAGTGCTTTATACTATTTTTCTTACTTATTCTTGGCATAGGTATGAAGTTGCTAATTTCCTAAAGCTCAGGTTTAGTGTAAGCTACGACACACTCTTGTTGCCCAGGCTGGACTGTAATGGAGCGATCTCGGCGCACCGCAACCTCTGCCTCCCGGGTTCAAGTGATTCCCCTGCCTCAGCCTCCTGAGTAGCTGGGGTTACAGGCATGAGCCACCACACCTGGCTAATTTTGTATTTTTAGTAGAGATGGGGTTTCTCCATGCTGGTCAGGCTGGTTTTGAACTCCCGACCTCAGGTGATCTGCGCGCCTCAGCCTCCCGAAGTATTGGGATTACAGGTGTGAGCCACTGTGCCAGGCTGTTTTTATAGATTTATATTTTAACATTAAAACTGGCAATTCTAGATCAAAAATGCATAGAACAGAGAAATAAAAATATTATTTTTCTGCATTCCAATGGCCCCTGGGCATCCCTATGCATGGCTTATATCTGGTATTTTCAGTATTTTATATGTATATTTGTGCTATAATGTTACAGGCTCATTATATATAAAGACTGTGTCTATTTTCTTATTTTCGTTTGAATTGTGAGACCATAATAGATTGCTTGTCACTTAGAATGAATTTAGTCATAGTTTGTTAAATTTAATTTGCCAATATGTATATAGTATGTAAGATGTTTTAATATTGTCTCAGATGATTAAATGTTTACCAAGGAATAGCTTTTGATGTTAGATAATTTGTAGTTTCAGGACTGTGAATAGCTTTTTTTTTTTTTTAAATCAGGCCACCTCTCTGCCTACTAAAGCTATAATGTCTATGTTGCTAAATCTGGTAGACACTTTACAGTCTCACCTTACTTAAATATCAATAGTATTTTACGCATTTAAGGACTTCCTTTTTTCCAAAAACTTTTTTTAATGTGGTGAAACAAATCATATTTCTTGCTCTTCCTTTTCAGTTTTAGGGAATATATTTGCATTTATTCCTTTTCCTGTTCACTAAATGCTAAAGTTCTTCAGAGCTTGGCTGTTCGCCTTTGGATTTCTATTCTAGTTGACCTCTTAACATTTCTCTATAAGTACTGAATCTGTGTCACTGGCTCCCAAATTTATACGTGTGTTGAGTTTCCTTCTGAGTTCCAAACTCATATAATCAGCTGCCTAATTGACATATCAGTTGGATATCTCATAGACTTCTTAAATTTAACATTTCACAAATTTTTTAAAAAATCTTTTTTCTGCCTTTCCATACTCTTTTATCCACCAGTCTTCCTTATCTCAATAAATAATATGCCCTTCATGTCAAAGGCTTTAGAATTATTTTTGATGCTTCTATATTACTTGCTCCAGAGCAAATCCATCCTTAGGTCCTATTAATTGAACCCTTCAAAATATGTCTTAAATGGATTTAGTTTTGATTATATCTCTTCCATGTAATTAATCCAAGCCACCTGATTTTCTGATTCAGTCTCCTTTACCGGAATGTAAAATTGTTAAGGGTAGGAATTAGTTCTGTTTTGGATCTGGTTATTTTTCAAGTGCTTAGATCAATGTCTGGCTCACATTAGATATTGACAATTATTTGTGGAGTGAATGGATTGATGCGGGCTTCCTTAGTTTTTTCTGTAATCATTGATAAATGATACTATGATAATGAGGTCTGCAGTGGTCACGGTGGGAAAAATTCTGGTAAATTCTGTATTAATTGACCCAGATATTATTGAGGTAAATTTAAATGATCCTTTTGATGAATGCTTTGTGGAATTTTGACACTATGATACATTTTGACAAGGTGACTCACATTATGGATATGCATGTATACATATGTTATGTATACATATATCTTTAACTTAAAACATATGGTATTTGACTATGAAATTCAATGTATTCATGTAGTGCTAAAAATGAAATGATATTTTGATTTTAATCTTTTCTTTCTGTAGTCAGGATAATGGAAACGCACAGAACGGTTTCTTTCTCCTTTATCAATGCTTCCTTAATGATTACTCCGAATCCTGCTGACTGTTTTTAAAATGTTCTCAAATTTCAGATGCAGTAATTTTGAATCAAGCACAGTTCTTTGTACTACTGTATTTCGTGAAATTTTAGCTTTTGATTCATTGAATAATTTCAAAATTAACCAAGGTTCTCAAATATGCTACTTTCGAGGTTTTGATTAGAGCTGATTTTAAAACATACTCACAGCTTGTTTTAACTGATGTAATTTGTAAAAATTAAGATTTGTAAAATTAAAGATGTACATCTCATCTCTCTCATTTTGAAACAAAATGGCTTTGCAAATGTTTTAATTTATATTTTATAAAACAAAACTGATTTGTATGGCAGGATGGCCACTGAGATTTAAAAATATCACTCAAGTTCTATGAGAAGTTTTCAGACATTAAACTGCAGAACATAGAATTCATAATTCCATTTATGGCAGATGATATTGAAGTAAAAGCAAAGTAATCTACATTTTTAAATGCCAGAACAATTTTGGTATGCTGTGTGTTTTGAAAATATTTTATTAGTAATACATGTTGTCATATATAATTATGATATTTTGGTAAATTTTTATGTGATGTGACAATTTAAATTTGATATAGAGCTATTTTATTTTATGCAAGATATTGTCCCTGAAATTAAAAGTGAACCATTGACATTGCCATTCATTAAAAATTTTTTGTAATAAAAGTATGTAATTTTTTCCAAAGGAGTTCATGATAATTACTATAAATAAATGATAAAATAACAAAACAGCAAATGTAGATAGTAAAAGTAAAGGTCTCTTCCTAATCCTTTGCTTAAATTTGAACTTCCACCAGAAGCATATGGATTTATCATAAATATATTAAGTTTTCCACATCAGTACATTTCTTGATGAATGCATATGGGCCCATTACCTGTGTGAAAATGGAAAGATTGGTTCAGGTTTCTACATATAGACTCAGCAAGTCAATTTGTCTGCATTATATTTTATATGTTTTTGTTGAAGTCTAAAGTGTGTCTTAAATCTTATTATTTTTCACAAATTCCTAAATGTATTGTCCAATGTGTTACCTTTCACGGGGACAATTGCATTCTCCTCCTCTCCGGTCTTTTGCTTTCTCTCTTGTCCTTCACCTTCCGTTCTCCATAAAACAGTCAGTGAAACCATCTCAAAGGGTTAATCTAATCTCATTACTTCTCTGCTTAAAACTTTCCAATTAGACACCATTATTTGGTTATTTGGGGAAGTCCATGGTAAAGTTATCAATGGGAAGTTAATCTTCATTGTCTCAGTTTCATTTTTAGTTAGTATTTCTACTGAACATTTATTAGTGATTGTTTTTGTAGTAGTCACATTTTTAAATTAAAAAAATTAGATAATAATTTTAAGTAGCAGATTGTGCCAAATATTTCCAAGTATAATGGGAATTCAAATTAAACAGCTTTTGAATGCAGATTTAATATCCCTTTCCATGTTTACACAACCATTTAAAAACAGTGTTTGCCTATGTAATACAGACTTCCTTTTGCAGGTTATTTTGTGAATAAACTATAGTCTTGCAAATGTTTGTTAGCAGTATGTATACTGTAAAACATTGAGTCTCTTATTGGGCAATTTATTTCTAAAGAGGCTATAAAACATTGTTCATATAGAATACAGGAAGTATCTCAACTAGATCCAAAAAAAAAAATCAGTGTTAGGCAAGTATTAGAGAGGAAAAAACTGAAGATTTATTTCACAAGCTTCTTACTTACATTTTTGACATTCACGTTTGCATATGAAAAAATATACATTTATGTCAGCTCAAAACCTGCGTATGGATTTATACCAGCTGATAATTATTCTTCTATTCTCAAGAAGCTCATAGTCTAGTAGGGAAAGGTCATAGTTGTTTTGGGAAGACTGACTTGTAAATAAATTGTTTCAGAAATGTGATAGTTCCTTAAGAGATATATGAACAAGAAGCATTGCTGAAATATACGTGAGCAATGAAATCTGCCCAAGTTCATAGAGGAAAGAAGTAAATACCAGGAGACCTAGAACTGGAGGCTGCTCATTTTAGGTAGAGAGAACATGTTCAAAGGCATAGTGTTGTGAAACATCATGGTGGTTTCTAACGTGAAAGTACAATGGTAGAGCAGGCTCCTTGTAAATGTTGAGGCCAATTTCCTGAAAATCACAGTGGTAAGGTTTATAGAGGGGAACATTAACACCTCATGTGAAATACAGGGTGGGATCCACAGTTATTGTTCATATACAGAGAGCATTAGAATAATGCTTTTAAATGTGTGATACCTGATATAAAAAAAAGAGAGTCTAAGCTGGAGATAAACATTTGGGATTGATCAGCCCATAGGTAATAGAGAAAAGCAAATTGCCTGAAAATTTCAGGAACTATGAACATAATAGCCCTTACCGACTTTATTTTTATAATACATAGATATCTAAAGTTCATAAGTAATACTGAGTTATATAGTGTTGTTAGGAACCTAAAAGTAGGAAAATGGAAGAAGAATTTGTCAAAATATTGTTACATTTAAATTTAGAAAAATTATGTTTAAGGTAAAATAGTAGTGACCAGTACACCACTGATCCAAAACTAAAAATACAGAATGTTCAGATTAAATTTTATTTGAAGCTTTGGAAAGTTGATTAAACTCCTATGTAAAACATATGCAGGAGGTCAGGAGATCGAGACCACGGTGAAACCCCGTCTCTACTGAAAATACAAAAAAAAATTAGCCGGGCGTGGTGGCGGGCGCCTGTAGTCCCAGCTACTCGGAGAGGCTGAGGCAGGAGAATGGCGTGAACCCGGGAGGCGGAGCTTGCAGTGAGCCGAGATTGCGCCACTGCACTCCAGCCTGGGCGACAAAAAAAAAAAAAAAACATATGCAAGATAATAAATGCTGTTAAAAAAAAACTTTAGGCTACCTGTTAGAAATTTGAAAACATTCTAAAAACATTCTTTGCATTTTTGTCATTGCAAAGTTTATTCAGTATAACATATTACTGACAGTAAAGGAGACACTTTGCATTATTTCCTTGGCCAGGATAAATTGGGCCCCTCCCATTTTCATTTCTCTTACTCCACTCATCTCATCATTCACAGTGTCTTGTCTATTTGATCTTTAACAGTTTTATATGTGTGATTTCTTGCTGCCGCTGCTATTTGAGTTTACATGAAAGGTTTAACCTTCTAACTGATTTAAATTTTCTCTCATCTGCCACTATCAAGCTGCATACTGATCTCAGAGTCTTCTTTATAAAATATCACTTTCATCATATAATTCTCCTTAGAAATACTGAATTAATTCTATCTACTTGATGTATACAGATCAAAATCCATGGGCAAGATTGTCCTCAAACAAACTCCCCATACAAGCTTCTCCTCCTCTATCAGCCCCACCTCAGACAAGCTTGCGCCATACTTAACTCATGTTGTTTTCCTGCCTTGGAATTCTGCTCGTCCTCCTCCCTCCCTCTCCTTGCAACACTTACCCATACTTCAGTGTCCAGGTGAAGTCCCACTCTCTTCCACTGGACACTAATGACACTTTCCTCCAAATTCTTATGACACACATTCACATTTGGAACTTGATCCAAAGATAATTGTCAGCATACTTAACAGAATTTTATTATTGATTTCCTCAGCCTTGTGTACCTTGTTTTTCCTGGCTTCCTGGAAAACTCCTCAGGGGCTGGCAATTTATTTTGTTCTTCTTGGAATTTCAGATACTCATCATTGTATTGCTCATTTCTGTTAGCAGTTTTTGATGACATGACAGAACAAATGTGTCTTTAATAAGGGGACAAATATGAATATGACATGCGTGAAAGGAGGTAAGAATATTTTAGTACCTCTTTTGTAAAATTGCATGCTAAAATGCATATGAAAATATAAAACTGTACTTACTTGAATCACTCTGTCACTTTCACATTAACCTGTTGTACTTCCTTCCTTTATGAAGGAAGTATTTAGTGATAGGACACTAAGTACTATCAGAAATGAACTTATTTTTTATTTCTTGCTTTTTTAAAAAAAATCTACTATATATTTAACTCCCATAGAAGAGGCCCCATAGAAGATGCTCCTGTCTTCACTGCTAGGTCCTGACATTAGTATAGTGCCTGGAAGTTGATAAGTATTAAATATTAGTTGAATGAATGGATGAATTAAATATGTTTAGCAGAGTCATACTATGCTACGATCTTTTTTTTTTTTTTTCTGAGATAGAGTCTTGCTCTGTCGCCCAGGCTGGAGTGCAGTGGTCCGATCTCGGCTCACTGCAAGCTCCGCCTCCTGGGTTCACGCCATTCTCCTGCCTCAGCCTCCCGAGTAGCTGAGACTACAGGCGCCCGCCACCACGCTCAGCTAATTTTTTGTACTTTTTAGTAGAGACGGGGTTTCACCGTGTTAGCCAGGATGGTCTCTATCTCCTGACCTTGTGATCTGCCCACCTCGGCCTCCCAAAGTGCTGTTGTTACGGTCTTAAGATGGGACCTAATGATAATATGTTACTTGTACTCACTGGGTGGTAAGTTGAAGGAAACAGAAACCCAGAAAAAAAAGATGCTAAGTAAATAATATTATAGAGCAAAACCAAGACACTCATGAAAACATCATCATGTTATAGTATTGTGTTAAATTAAAAGTTTCTGATATGGGTTGCATCTCATAAAAGAGGCTTCTCTGTACTTATAAAGTACCATCTGTTGTACTGTTCTCTGTGAATCTATCTGAGATTTATTAATTGTGAGGCCACTGTACTTAGAAATTTTTAAAAGAGTAAAATGGGGGCTTGAAAGATAATATTTGAGAAGAGCAACTCACTCTCAGCTTATTCTTCCGTCAAGATATGGTTTCAAGTAATGTTTGAGAGTGACCCTTTTATAAATCAGAGGTGACAATTTTCTTGCTAAGAAAACAGATATAAATGTTGTATTGTCTCTTTTTTTATTATTATACAAAATATAATAATGGATACATGTGCAGAATGTGCAGTTTTGTTACATAGGTGTACACGTGCCGTGGTGGTTTCTGCACCCGTCAACCCGTCACCTACATTAGGTATTTCTCCTAATGTTATCTCTCCCCTAGTCCTCAACCCCTGACACGCCCTGGTGTGTAATGTTCCCCTCCCTATGTCCATGTGTTCTCATTGTTCAACTCCCACTTGTGAGTGAGAATATGCAGTATTTGGCTTTCCGTTCTTGTGATAGTTTGCTGAGAATGGTGGTTTCCAGCTTCATCCATGCCCCTTTCCTGTTTATTTTAATGAGATGACCTTGAAGTATAGATTTTAGAAAGCATTCTTTTCTGTCTTCTCCTACACTTACCCTGTAACTCAATCCTTCTCTTTTTCCATTCCATCCTCTCTTACACATGTACACATGGATACACATACGTAATATACATTTGATTTTTATACATAAGTCATATGCAATGAAATTGTTGCAATTTCTGCTATCCCCATCAATGATGCATCTGTGCTATATATATCTGTGCTATATATATTTTTTATTTTTATTTTATTTCATTTTATTTTTTGAGACAGAGTCTTACTCTTTCACTCAGGCTGAAGTACAGTAGTGCAATCTTGGCTCGCTGCAACCTCCACCTCCCAGGTTCAAGTGATTCTCCTGTCTCAGCCTCCTGAGTAGCTGGGATTACAGGCACGCACCACCACACCTGGCTATTTTTTGTATTGTTAGTAGAGCCAGGGTTTCACCAGTGTTGGTCAGGGTAGTCTCAAACTCCTGACCTCGTGATCCGCCTGCCTCGTCCTCCCAAAGTGCTGGGATTACAGGCGTGAGTCACTGCACCCGGCCTATATTGCTTTTAATATACAATTTATGGTTCTTGCGTTTTGACTATTTTTGCTCCATAATTCGTTTTGGAAACTACAACAAAGTTTGGAAGAAGGACTTAGTAATTGGGCAGCTCAAATCATGTAACAGGTGATTCAGAGCCTATTTATAAAGTACCATCTGTTGTCTCAAGAGACTTCTCAGACTCCTTAGCCATGTTAATTGACTCCTTATAGTTTATGAGTGGCTTTTCTTAAGAACATGATTGAGTGTGATTTTTATAAGAGGCTAGCATCTACAGATGGTAGGAGCTGAGTTGCTATCTGAAAAATGTAAGATCAGAATGCACATGATACATCACAGTGTGCTGTTGGTCCACGATGTTCTATTAGTTTATCCTGTCATGATTTGTACTGTACTATCTTATCCCAGTTCTTCTAGTTCTCTTCCTTTTCATTTTCCCTAGTAGTAATGGTGGTAATGATGATAACGACCATGCCACCAACAATAATAACAGAATTACAATTAACTGTTTGATATCGGAATGTATATGAAGTCATGTACCCTTTGGTTTAAACATGCTATTTGATTTCTACAACATTCTAGGACTTAGAGGTTAAATTATTTGCCCGACATTTTGGAACTACGAAGTGGCAGAACCAATAGCTAAATACAGGTCTCTGAGAGATTATAGACTTACTCTACAAAATTCCATTTTTCCTGTTATTTCTCTTTATACTTTCTTTCTCTTGTCAAACTGACCCATTCTCATGGCATCAATTTTAATCTCCTTTTAGATAATTCCTAAATTGGTATTTATGATCTTTTTCCTTCTTCTGATCTTTGATCTGTATCTCCAAAAGCCTGGCCAATTCCTCTGCCTGAAAACACTCTGAGAATATTTCTTTCTACTAATATGTACTTCATATTCTTCTTGGTTAATGATATCATTTTCCCCTTAATTATTCAAACTCACAACATACTCTTTGTCACCACCACCACCTCCTCATTTCATAAAAATAATTATAGAGGCCACCACTGCCATTTGGTATTCACTATCTTTCATAATGGCATGCCAACAGATAGTGGATATATCCAGAAATTGTTCTCACGACTTCAGTCAAGCTAGACACCTGTCCATTTCTCATTAACGTCCTTTCCTTGTTGTAGCTCTCTTTTTTCTTTGTAACCTCCCCCTCTCACTCCTTTTTTTTTTTTTTTTTTTTTTTTTATTTCTCCAGACAGAGAGTCTCACTCTGCCGCCCAGGCTGGAGTGCAGTGGTGCGATCTCAGCTCACTGCAACCTCTGCCTCCCAGGTTCAAGCAATTCTCCTGCCTTAGCCTCCCAAGTAGCTGGGACTACAGGTTCATGCCGCTACACCTGGCTAATTTTTTTTCTAAACTTGCCTATTAAAATATGTAGATAATTTTAAAGTTCTGACTTCACATGAAGTACTGTCTTTGCTGGAATCAGATTGATTCTGATTTGATTGAATATGCTTTCTTTCTAGTATCACCACTTTTGACTAGATAATATGGTTCAAGATGATGTTCATAATATTCTTTTCAAAGAATTAATATTTTATGCTACCCAGTGAAAATTATGAATAGTAGTTTCAAATAAAGGAATAATTTGAATTCCAGTGCATAAATGGTTTTCTTCATAAAGACTACCAAATGTTTATTTTATTCCTTACAAAGTAGTACTCACCTCAGTATAACATATTAATTTAATTATTTTGATTTCAAGAAAATGTTTAATGCACCTAGGATGTACAATGCACTGAGTACCTGGAAGTGAGTAAGACCCCCACCCACCCAGTGCTTAGAATGCCAGCTATTCATAAAAAAATCATTTTGATGATAACTGTAATGTTAGTTCAAGTAAAATATTTTGGAAATAGATAGTAGAATTGGTTATTTTGTATGGAAGAGTTATATCTAAGTTGAACCCTGAGGCATAAATCAGAATATGAGAAATCTGTGACAAGTAAAGGAGATAGTGTTAGCTTTTGGAGGAATGACTGTGGTTTGCTGGAGGAAGGTGAGTGCAGCCAATGTGGCTAGAGAATCAGATACATGGGAGAAAATGACTAGACGTTAGTTTGAAAATAGGCTGGAATATGTAAAAGGGAGCCACTCGATTATTGCAAGTAAAGAGGTGACAATCATATTGTGACACACTGTAATTGTTAGATTGGGGAGGGTGAAAAGCTGATCAGGGAGATCATTTAGGAACTATTTCTGATCATCTAGAAGAAAAGATCATGCTTGGACTGGGAGAGGTAATAAGAGGAAGGAGGCAGTTATGAGGAGTAGAAGAAAATAGTACTTTTAAGCATGAATTTAAAGATGACTTAGATGTTTTCCTTGAACATCTGGGTTGGGTGATAGTGCTACCAATTTAGAACAGGAAGCAGGAGGATTTGGGAGAGAGAGCAAGTGTAATTAGTTGGTCTTAATGCCTAATAAGTACTTAGGGTAATATCTGGGTTATTCAAAGTTAAGATATGATTATGTGCCTTAATAATTTATACTTTAAAAACCCCAATAAAACCATATATTTTTATTATAGTTTTTCCTTTCCAAGCGTGGAAGGCTTCTGATGGCCAGAAAGACAGAGTGAATGTAAAACATTCTGGTTCAAGCCACTGACTGCTGTGGGGAATTTTTCAATTTGAATTAATTTTTGTTCTAAGTTATATTTAATATAATGTATCTTGGAAACATAAAACAGACTGTATTGTAAACAGAAGTTATAAGAGTTAGATACAAAGCCATTTTGTTCTAAATCCAGTGCACTGTTTCTGACCCTTTCTTGCCAAATTCAGTGAGTTTTATATCGATAGAGTCATGCAGCTTTCTCAACTAATGGCCATTTAGTCCTTGTTTTATGCAACATAGTCTGTTTACCAGCAACTGAAGTAATTTTCGAAATCCTATTAGACATACATAGCTATGTTCTTTGCAAATACTCTATTTTAAAATGAAACTTAAAGGAACTCATGCTCTGAGGAATATTTCAGTGCTGTTTATTTAATCTTAAAATTTAAGTCATTTTTATCTTTTAAAGTCAATTAGAGGCATGTTCTTTTATCATTAACAATGATATTATTATTACTAATTGACTTTAAAAGATAAAAAGTAAATAATAAGTAATATCATTGTGTGCTAAGTTATTTATGGTTTTTATCTTATCTAAAAAAACCCATAAAAATATTCAAATGAAGTTAGCACATAAACAGCTAATATTTAATTCTATTTTTTCTACATTTCTTTAAAATTGATAATGATATTACTAATTTTATGTTATGTATACTTCATGTGTTTATGTTTTTTTTATTTCCTTCTGAAGCTGGTGTGGGAGCAGTATACAATCTATAACATTTGGCTCTCTATACTCATTTTATTCCTCACTGAAAAATCACTCATCAATTTTTCAAGGAAAAAAGAAGGATAGAGATAAGCCATAACTAGTCTCAAATATCAAAATCCTTCCATTGTTATATGAGAGCAATGGTGGGTAAAAGACAAATTCCAATACAAATTATGTGAAATTTATATCAAAAACTTACTAATTCAGTAACACTGGATTTAGGTGGTTTCATTTTCAGTCAGTGTCATTTTAAATACATTGCAAATATATTTGATTTTGATGCCTGAATCAGTGTGTAGTATCAATGTGTGCCTGAATCAGTGCCAGTGTCATTGAGAAACAATGACAAGAATGCATTTATATTTTGTGATACAGACAAAGGGACTGTCTTTGCTGGAGATAAAAAAGCGCTTCTTGTTCCCAATATGCAAATCCATTCTATGCATTAAATATCTTAACATTTAGAGATATAATGCCATTCCATTTATGAAGGCATGTTTGTGTTTTTCTTCACTTGATGTATTTGTTAATATGATTAATTCCTTCTGATGAGCAGTTTTTAGAAAGATTGGAGCTTTGTCTCTGTTCATAGGCTTTTGGTGCAGTTTTCCCAGCCTGGCAATTATTGAATCCCAAGCCTTGTCTTCTTGCCAAACTTTTCGACTTGCCTATGGACACACCTACCTGCTTTCTGCCTCCACCAGATTCCATGAGTGACTTTTGTCTTGATATCTCCAGCCAGCCCCTGACTGGAGCTCACCATGTTTTTTTGTTCTTGAACACCTTTCAGAACTAGACCTTGGCCTATCTTCCTTAGAACCTTCTCAAAGCCAACAACTTTTGATGCACCAAAACCACTTTGTGATCAAGTTAGATCCTTTATCATCCACTTAAAAAAAAATTCCCCCTCTTCTCCCATGCTCTGTTATACTCACACCCTCTCCCATACATATGTTCCTTGACTCCAGGTTTTTTTTTTTATTAGGCTGAAATGTTGGTGGAATTACTTATTGTTATGAGGTATTTTGTCATTAAAAAACTCTTTCAGGTTAAATACAAGAATCTCTGCAATCAATTTCACCCATTAAGAATTCTTATACTGGCCGGGCACAGTGGCTCATGCCTGTAATCCCAGCACTTTGAGGGGCAGAGGTGGGTGGATCACTTGAGCTCAAGAGTTCCAGACCAGCCTGGGCAACATGGCGAAACCTTGTCCCTATAAAAAATACAAAAATTGCCTAGGTGTAGTGGTGTACGCATGTAGTCCCAGCTACTCGGGGGCTGGGGTGGAAGGATCGCTTGAGCCCAGGAGGTCAAGGATGCAGTGAACAGTGATCGTGTCACTGCACTCCAGGCTGGGTGAAAGAGTGAGACCCTGTCTAAAAAAGAAAAAAAAAATGCTTATACTTCAAACGTGGAGGATAATTTCACTGTTGGTTGAATCTCTCCATTATTTCAGATACTCTCTATACATTATCTTATGTAATTCTAAGAGAAATCATATGAGATTGGTTTTCTTATCTTCATTTACGAATGATGGCACTGGTACTAGGAGGAGGATGATAGATCCGCAAAGAATTGTGAAGTTAGCAACAGAGCCAGGACTTCATCTCAAGCTTGCCTGATACAAAAGAAACCTACACTCTGCTATATCAACCTGAGGGCTAGCTAAAATATTTGGGTGATAAAAGTCAACTGAACATTCCATTTATGATATTAGAACTCAGATTAATTCATGGAATTAGACAAAATACATAATTTTTAACAAAAGGAAGTCACAGGAAGGCGTGTTCACTGTTTAACTTGGGTTCTAAAGTGCAATGAAAAAGATGTAGTGGGAGTGTCATAGGCCTTGAGAGAGATAGTGTTGCCTTAGAGATAAGTGGGTAATGGCAATGAGGTAATGGAGCAGGTTAGTTAAAGAGGCAGTTGCTGTTATAGTAATACCAAAGTGTGGTTGCTATATTTGTACATAAATCATCCTCTCTCCTTCGTTGTAGATCCTTTAGATCTTACTTTCAGCATTACTTTCTCAGAGAGACTTTCATTGAGCTCTCAGTCAAGGTCAGATTTCTTAGCCTTAAATGCTTTTAAACTACAGTCATGCATCATATATTGACATTTCAGTCAATGAAAGCCCTCATATAAAATTAAGATCCCATAAGATTATAATGGAGCTGAAAAAATACTATTGCCTAGTGACATCATGATGTCATAGCCATCGTGATACCCTAGCACAACCATTAACTTCTCTATGTTTACATGTTTAGATACACAAATACTTAGCAGTGTGCCACAGTTGCCCACAGTATTCAGCACAGTAACATGCTGTACAGGTTTATAGCCTGGGAGCAATAGGCTGTATATAGCAGACAGCCTAGATGTGTAGTAGGCCATAGTAGGTATGTGGTGTTGGCACAATGACAAAATCATCTAATGACATTATTTCTGAGAGTGTATCTTCATCGTTAAGCATGACTGTAAATATGAGTTCTGCCCTGGACATATGTGTGTATATATCTCTCATTTGCTCTCTGTCTCCCTCTTTCACTTTCTTTTGTATGTGGAAAAGCAACTAAACGTGTGTAATTCTAAAGTGTATAGTTAGGAGCAATAATGTATGCTCCCCTTCATTTCCACTTCAGACTTGTCTAATCCACTTCTAGCCTTTTCTATTCTTCTAGCAAATATATTTATTCATGATTTCAGGCCAGTTTATCTGATGAACTAATTTATTCTTATGTGATGGTATTAATGAATTGATGTCTTATTTGAGCAGTGTCATATGTTTTAAGAATGTATGGTTCCAAGCTCTTGAGGGAGATACATTTGTAAGAGATGGGGGCAACCCTCCAAACTCTTCACATCATACCTTCTACTACATCTACATAGAGGCTGAAATACCAATGATACTAGTTAATGGTCTGTCTGGCGCCATGTTGCCTTGATTGTCCAGGTGTCGTTGAATAAATAAAGATAATATGTTGGTTGATCATATCCACATTTGACCCTAGCAGTTTGTAAATATGGAGCTCTGAGTCCAATTCAGTAGTATGAGGACATAAAATGTGAAAAAGGAGAAGCAGATGTGCTAGGTATTAATGAATATACAGAAATCAGCATCATTCCTAGTAGGTGTTTAAAAAATGCTTGTTTTTGAACCTGTATCCATTTGTTTTCCCTACTTGCTATAGAAGAGTAATAAGTGCATCACAATAAAAGGTAGGTGTCAAATCTCATGTAGTTCTCTGCTTGGGCAGCTTCCTTAGGAGTCCTGAGTAGCTGTCTAACCCCCTACTTGTATGCATACCCCTGCTCCAAGTGCCAATAAGCTCTATTATTAGGAATCAGATATAATTGGCTCAGTTAACTTGGATCCTAAATGAATTACTTTCCCCAGTTTTCTTACCCCAGTTTATGGACGACTGGATGCTGGATGCCAGCCACCTGCCTGGCCCCATGGTAACTGCCTGTTTTCTAATCTTTTCATAAACACCAGGGGTCTTGGTTTCTTGGCACTGGATCTTTCATTTTAGTAACTCTTGCATTATGTACATCATTTTTATTTGTAGTTTGATCTTTTAATATAGACATCCCTTTGTATTACTGTTTCTCTATTTTCTCATCCTGCACTTTGTATTTTATAATCCAGTATTGATTTTCAACAAATTCAGTGTGGCCTGTACTGCCACTGGTCAAAGCATGGTTATAAGATAATCATCAGCCAGGTTTTATAATACTTTCTGTCCCTCAGTAATCTCTAGATTCTTAGAACAAACGTTTTGGATTAGATTTCTTGAGTTTGTGATTGATATGATCGAGAGTTGACGAATTATGAAAATATGATATTTACGGGTGGGATTTTCTTTAGTGATTCAGGTTTGGTATATTCAGATTTTTTGATAACAGACTGACAGTTTTATTTGCATAATTACAATCAGCATTGTACATAGAAAGGATACGGCTACTTTTTGTTAAATCCACACTTTCTAAATATCAAAAAAGAGAAATGGAGTATAAATCAATTTTTGTATAATCTGTTTGAAACATGAGTTTTATTTGCTTAATATTACAGCTTTGCCTCTTTTCTGTAAGTCTTTTGGGATCCTGTGTAGAAGCTGTTCTCACTGAACACCAAACAATTAAGTCCATTCTCTGGTACTAGCTACAAATTCGGTTTCATATTCTACTTAACAATTTAGGTAAACTGAAATATTTCTAGATGGTCTACTTCTGTTCATACAAAAACAAAACTTTATTTTCAAACAACAACAACAACAACAACAACAACAACAAAATATGGACCTGGGCCTGAACCTAGGTTAATACTGGCAGTGCTGCCTATAGAAAGAGATGTATTCCACATGTCCTGCCTAGAGCAGTTGAGAAAATATAGATGAGTATAGTGAAAGTCAGAGATTTATACAATGGCAAGAACAATCTTGTTTTTGTTAAATCACCAGAATTTAGCTCAGTGTTGTGCACAGAGTAGTAATACATATTGGTTGAGATCACTAATAGCATGCTGCTAAAATCTTCCCCCGCCCCCCTTTCAAGTCATACACAGTCAGGTATGTATTTAACTTCTTTTAGGCTTACGGTATAACACAAAATACACTTGCTAAAAAAATGTTTGCTGTTACAAAGCTTAAAAATAACCAGGAAGGAAGAATGGAGATAGGAACAATAATGAGAGATAAAATACTGCGGGAAATAATTCATTTTATTTTATTTTATTTTATTATTATACTTTAGGTTTTAGGGTACATGTGCACAATGTGCAGGTTTGTTACATATGTATCCATGTGCCATGTTGTTTTGCGCACCCATTAACTCGTCATTTAGCATTAGGTATATCTCCTAATGCTGTCCCTCCCCCCTCCCCCCACCCCACAACAGTCCCCGGAGTGTGATGTTCCCCTTCCTGTGTCCATGAGTTCTCATTGTTCAATTCCCACCTATGAGTGAGGACATGCGGTGTTTGGTTTTTTGTCCTTGTGACAGTTTACTGAGAATGATGTTTTCCAGTTTCATCCATGTCCCTACAAATGACATGAACTCATCATTTTTTATGGCTGCATAGTATTCCATGGTGTATATGTGCCACATTTTCTTAATCCAGTCTATCATTGTTGGACATTTGGGTTGGTTCCAAGTCTTTGCTATTGTGAATAATGCTGCAATAAACATATGTGTGCATGTGTCTTTATAGCAGCATGATTTTTAGTCCTTTGGGTATATATACCCAGTAATGGGATGGCTGGGTCAAATGGTATTTCTAGTTCTAGATCCCTGAGGAATCGCCACACTGACTTTCACAATGGTTGAACTAGTTTACAGTCCCACCAACAGTGTAAAAGTGTTCCTATTTCTCCACATCCTCTCCAGCACCTGTTGTTTCCTGACTTTTTAATGATGGCCATTCTAACTGGTGTGAGATGGTATCTCACTGTGGTTTTGATTTGCATTTCTCGGATGGCCAGTGATGATGAGCATTTTTTCATGTGTTTTTTGGCTGCATAAATGTCTTCTTTTGAGAAGTGTCTGTTCATGTCCTTTGCCTACTTTTTGATGGGGTTGTTTGTTTTTTTCTTGTAAATTTGTTTGAGTTCATTGTAGATTCTGGATATTAGCCCTTTGTCAGATGAGTAGGTTGCAAAAATTTTCTCCCATTCTGTAGGTTACCTGTTCAATAATTCTAAGCCCAGTGGTTAAGAATGAGTGTGTTTCCTACTGCATTACTTAGAGTCTGGATGACCTTCAGGCTAGTTACTTTACCTATCTGTGCCCTAGTTTTTGTCTTTATTTATGGAATAAGAATAATAAAAATACTTTATAAAGTTATTGTGATGTTTAAATGACAACATATGTGTAAAGTGCTTGGAACACTAGAGCATATTCCTCATTTGATCATTACTCCTTACATTCTGTCAGCTTCAGCTATTTAAATGGAAATTTGATTCAAATGTATATCGTTAGAAGTTTAAGGGGCAAAAATGGTAGTAGAAGGATAGGAATGAAGGAAAGAAAGAAGGAAGGAAGGAGGGAGGAAAGGAAGGGTGGGAGAGAGGGAAGGAAGGAAGGGAGGGAAGGAAGGAAGGGAGGGTAGGAGGGAGGAAGGGAAGGAAGAAAGGAAGGAAGGAAGCAGGGAGGGAGTGAGGGAGGGAGGGAAGGAAGGAAGGAAGGAGGGAAGGAAGGAAGAAGGGAGGGAGGAAGGAAGGAAGGAAGAAGGGAGGGAGGGAAGGAAGGAAGAAAGAAGGGAGGGAGGAGAACTAACAGCAAAAGCAAATACAGTTATTAATTAGGAGATTTTTCTGAGAAAACCATGTTTATGTAGAGATATATGTTTCCTCCCTTTTCAATACACTGAAGAAATTGTTAAGAATGATATATTTTATTTACAGCACTTATAATTTGAAGACATTGGAGATCCTTTAGAGATCTTCTAATTCAAGGACTGTCCTTTTATTGTTTCCTCTTATTTTTTATTTAATTAAATTAATTAATTTATTTTTTGAGATGGAGTCTCACTCTGTTGCCAGGCTGGAGTGGAATGGCGTGATCCCGGATCACTGCAATCTCTGACTCCCTGGTTCAAGCAATTCTCCTGCCTCAGCCTCCCCGAGTAGCTGGGATTAGAGAAATGTGCCACCACGCCTAGCTAATTTTTGTATTTTTAGGAGAGACGGGGTTTCACCATGTTGTCCAGGACGGTCTCGATTTCCTGACCTCGTAAACTGCCTGCCCCGGCCTCCCAAAGTGCTGGGATTACAGGCATGAGCCCCCGTCCCCAGCCTATTTTTTCCATTTTTTTTAAGTGACATACTATTTGGATAAAAAAGAAATGCAAGACTGTACCTAGGCAGGTACAGTTTAAAAGCACTAACTGTGTCTACCTATTTATTCAAAGAATAATTAGACACAGTCAAATAATATGACTTGTCCTAAATCACACAACTTCCTGGATACCCAATCTGGACTATTAACAAACTCTTTCATATATAATATTCTCTAACTAATTTGACTTTAGTTACTTAAAGTATTTCCACACAGGATGCTATTATTTAGATAATAGGAACATCTCATTCTTTAGGTAAAGTTGTTTTGGTTCCCTGCTTTTTAGTTAACCAAGGACTCTAGAAATGACAGGTAATGTGTTCATATTCACCACCTTCACTGGACACACTTAATATTAGTCCATGGCAACCTGAGTTTCTCGACACCACATTTAACAAGCATATTAGAAAATGCAAAGAGCCTTACAAAGAAAATGATATAATGGTGTTTTTCTAGGCATGATGTCTATTGGAAACTATAATGTGATATTCTACTACTTTAAAATAATAATGATTGACTTATTTTGAGTTGTGTTTTACAGTTTATCAGTAACCAATTTATTGAAGCCACGTTAGAATAGTAAGGGCTTAAAAGCCAAATAGATTTGTCTGCAGGCTCGCTCAGGGACGGTGTGGTATACAGTCACTCAAGCAAAGATGGCACTGAAGAGACTACATTTATGTTTTTAATAGGCTATAAAGTAATTTTAGAAAATTATTTTTTAACTTCCTTTAATTGTTTAATCGACCTCTACATTAAAGAAAACTGTTAATTTCACTATAGTTTTAAAAATCCCTAAAATTATAAGACCAAAATACCTAGTAGAATATGTACTATTATAAGTTGCTAATTGATTATGGTGAAGGTCCTAATAATGCAATGATTTTCTTTTAAAGAATGAATTCTTGGGTCACTTGTCATACATTCGCCCATTTGTGATTTAAAATCAAAATCTTACAACACAATTATAAGTACTGTATAGTTTAGTCTTACACTTTTTCCAGGCCTGCAATCTTTGCCTGTTCAGTAGCATATTGAGTTCTTTTACACTTAATATAAATATTGATATAGTTTGCTTTAAGACTATCAGGTTAGTAATTCATTTTTATTTGTTCTGTCTGCTTTTGTTTCTCTTAGATTATTTTAAATGCAATTGCTTATTATTGAAATATATGTGTAATAACATGGACTAATGAAAAACAGAGATCCCAAAAATCATAGCTTTCTTATATACAGGCAAAAGCAGCTTGAAATTTTGTTGTTAGACTTTCCATGTGCAATAGCCTTAAACATTTCGAACATCTATGACAGCCATAATAAGATATATTTGAGAACCACATGAAAAATATTCTAAAAATTTGAAAAAAATATTGAAGATGAGACTTTATCAAATGAAGAGTCGTAACTGCTTCCCAGAGAAGAGTGAGTATAAAAAAGATTTTGATTATTAACTAATATATAAATTATTATGAGTTACACAATTACAATAGTATTAGATTATTCTTAATTTACTCTGAAAGTGTAACCAGATGAAAAAAAGTTAGTAACCATTTTGTGAGCACTTACTGTTTGCTGATCATTGCATTCATTATCGAACTGTATTTTTAAAATAGAAAGCTTGGTACAAAAATAGAGCATTAAAATAAATAGATAATAAAGAAGTTGACCCTATTTTTTTAAATCCCTGATTATATGATAAAATAGATGACTCAAATATAAAGACAAGAGTTTGGACTATGTAAGAATTGTTATTGTGATAATTTCTGAGACATTCCTATAAAAATCCATTAATCCTCATTTATACCACATAACTGATAAATTACAGATGGTTTAGAGACCTAAGTGTAACATATATAACATTTTAATGAAAAAAGGGCAAAATATGACTTATCTCTGAATGAGGAAGGATTTATAAGCTTATGGGTAATAAAAAAATCACCAAGGCTATATACAACCAACCACTGTGTTGAATGCTAACAGGTTGAACAATGTTCAGATTGATAAGTATGCTACCTCAGATATCACCAAGATAAATAATGAGTTTACTTACTAATACGTTCCACAAAATTTCAGAGCAGTCAACATACAAGGCAAAGAGATGAGCAGTATTTTCTAGTATAAATGGAGGTTTATTCTTTGAGTTAAAATTCCTCACCAAAAGATACAGAGCTGCAGAAAACGACACCTGACTAAGTGATGATTACATTATTCATTCTAGAAGCCCAACTGTAATCCTCCAGACCTGCCTCTGTGTATGCATACATATGTTTATACGTCTGGGGTACTTCATTTCATAACCTAGTTTGGATATATTCTGGTTACTGCTTCAGCTGTATGGCAGTCCTCCTTAATCATTTTTTATTTTAGTGGAATAAGAATAGAGGTCAGTTTCCCATAAGTAATAGGAAGATATCATAACAGAGAGACCAGATAAAGGGCTTTTGCTACAATAGACTACATTTATTATGTATTGAACTTTGATTTTGCATCACTTTATTTTCAAAGCCATTGCCATCTACCTACATAAATCAAATAACTGGTTGTGATAGATGTTGTATTCGTTGTTCAGATTACCCTTTTTCAGAGTGATTCTCCAGTTACATGGAGTGTGGCTGCTTGGGCTCACAGCTGAATAACTCTGCATGAACGTCCCTCAGTCAAGGATATGATATGCTCCAGGTTATGCTTCTGCCCTGGAGGTCTTCCTCCAGTGAGTGGTCGACAACAGGGTCCTAAGACACTCTCCATTATCTCATTCTGGGACTGCTCTGGAAAGTCATCTTGCAGCTCCGGGGGGGGAACAGGCTGAGGCCTCTGTTATACTCTTAACAGTTCATCCTTGCCTTCTGCCCAGTTCTGCTTCCCTTCTGCCCAGTTCTGCTTCCCTTTCTTCTTGGGTGTAACCCTCCTGCAGTAACCTGGCTGCAAAAAACATCTCCAACTCAGAATCGGGGAATCTGACCTACAGTGATAGTCACATTCATGATGACATTCCAAATCTTGCAGATATTGTCGCAGTTTCTGTTGATTTCTGAAACAGGAAGGCAAACTGTTGTTCTTTGTTGAAATTTTGGTGGTAATGTGTGAGAAACTTTCAGAGATTCCTTGCTTAGTGTTTGAAATCATTCTCAGCATCTTGTCAAGCATTAATAGAGTTTTGAGGCATAAAATATATAAGTCTAATCCTCTATTTTTCTCATTTTCACGAACATTGTTGGCATGGCTATAATGAATATAATATGTCTGCAATCTGGTATGAAATTTGGAGCATTTGTGATATATAAATTCTCATGATTTACTTTCTTTAGATAACAGAATAGCCAAGTGAGATGAGCCTTAATTTACAAAATGCCTGAAACAAAAATGTCAACATGTAAAATGGCTTGGTAATTCATGAATGATTTATTATTATTTTTCTGAGTTTTAAAAAAATATTGTATAGACTAGTTAGGAAATACTCATATTAGGTTTCATGTTAATTTTCCAGTGGCACAGAGATCCATGCATAGATAATATTATTAGAAATCATATACTAAGTTATAATTAACTGATAAAACCATAGGTGGCACAGTAGTTCAGAAGCATAATAGAGTAATTGTAAAGGATTGGTGAAAGAGCAGGGACTAGCTCTTTCCTGAAGGTTGAATGTGAAACATTTTGATTCCTGAAGGTTAATTGTGAAACATTTTGATTCCTGAAGGTTGATTGTGAAACATTTTGAATGTCTGAAGGACACTGAACTTTATTTTTTTAGGCATTATGTAGTTTTAAAGGATTTAAGAATTGGTAACATTTGAGAAATATATAACAGATATAACAGTAATGTGTAAGTGATCTGGGAGAGGAAGACAGTGGTGGAAAGACTCCATTAAGAAGCAATCTCAATAATGTAGGAAAGAGACTTGATAATTACTTTCCCAATTCTTTTCAAAACGTTCACAGATATGTTTATATTTATCATCTTTTGGATTGATTCCTAGGGGTAACGGTTGACATGCATTATCTCAGAGCATTGTGTTCCTGGCACACCTCCTGTAGATAGCTGGCAATTGGCTTGTTTAGTCTCAAAATTTTTGTTTTTATTTTTTTATGGATGCTGTATGGGTTAAAATCAAAACAATCACTGTAGACCACAGATTAAATATATTGCTTTCCCCTTATCTACATTGCCTCTAAGTTTATCACAGGAGCAAATTAAATTGGTTTGGAAGTATTTATACTTTATAAATCCATGTTGGTTCCTACCTAGTACCTCAAGCTTGTGCAGATAAGTGAAAATTGATTTCAATTCACAACTACCCATCAACTATAATTATAATTGTCTATTTCTTACACAAAAGACAAAGTTTAACCTCTACTGTGATTGAGAGACTTGCTAGTTTTTTCTAGCTTCCTTAATTAATTTTAGAAACATTATAATAAGTAGTGGCCCTAGGAACAATATTATCTAAAAGTTGCCTAAGTACCTGTCCACAATACAAATTTTAATATTATATATATAAATTGATATGTAATCTTACCTTAAATTATTTTCAATTTGCTGTTGTTGTTCGGTTGTTCATTGTAATTGAGTTAGTTTGGGTAATCCATTTAGCCAGTATTTCAAAATTGATTTGATTAGTATCTGCATTCATATTTCTGTTGTTTTAGATTCCATATAAAGGGCTCAGCACAGTGCGTGGCACAAGAGACCTTCAGCTCTCATGGTTGCCTATCCAGGAACTAGTTTTCCTGAAACACTAACATAAGGTTTTAATTAAACAACTCCTGTGACTAGGATTTACCTTAATTTTGTGGTCTTGGAGAAGAGGTTAAAAACAATCTGTGCTACTTGAAACAAAAAGATTAAGAAATATAGGTGCATTTTGATTATTGACTTTTTTGCTTGGCTTGTTTTTTATTTCTATCTTTCATTTAGAATAACATTCAGATATCTTATAACACAAATATTTTGCATTTTAAATTTACTTCAAAGTAAAGATTTATTTTTAAAACAAAACAATGTGAACGTATGCAAATAAGACTTTTTGGTGAGAAGTATGATGTATTATTACAGTGTACTGAAGTGTGAAGAGGTTGATTTATAACCTTGGATAGTTAACATGAATAAATCATAAATTACAACAGTGAGCTTCTGAGTTTTAGAATACCTTATTTTGCATATAGTCTGTATGAATTTGGCTGAACAAGTGGTAAGCTTGTTGTTTGTATGTGGATATGTACATAAATATTACATGATATATATATAAGCATACATACATAGTGTTTTATATATTAACTTTTGTCTATGCAAGACTCATATACGAATACTGTTTTATCACAAAAAGTAGACACTCATACAAATATGTGACTGAACAGAATGGAAGATAGATTTTTTTTCCTTAATCTACAAGTGAGAGTAGTGTATGTCTTTGGAATTGATTTTGTTCAGAGCCCACTTTACTGGGAAGGCATGAATGCTAAATCCAACTTTCACATTGGAAATCCTTCCTCAGTGACAATGGTGTTAACAGATTAAAGATGAGAAATTTCATTATGTGGCCAGTAGTACATTTTTCTTGTAAGTTAGAGCAAAGCAAAAAAACAAAAAAAACAACCCAAATGATTTTATACTCTTGAACTAAGTTCTTAGTTGGTTTTCCCATTTTTGGACCTAAATCTAATCAGTCAAAAATAGTAAGGGTGGGTTGGAGTAGGAAAAGATATTTTCTAGATTTGGAACACTTCAAAGAGTTCAATTATTTCTCAGCTAAGCATGACTCTTGAAGCTAAGAGAAGATCACATGAAGGTTGGGGGAGTGGACAAATCAGTGGGAATAGCATCAAAGCAGTATGACTAAAAATGAAAAAGGAGAATTAATGATAACTTTGAAATATTTTCAAAGTTGAAAATGTTTTTTCTATGACAAAGGTTATAGTTGAGGACACTTGCAACAAGAAAAAATAAATATATGATGAAAACTTAGCCATGTCTGAGACTGGATTCTGAGACCACAAGTTTTTAAATAATTCATTTATTTATTCAAGAAATTTCCTGAGAATTAGCCATCTAGGCCATGAGATTGTGGGGCAGAACAAAACAGACAGCACTGACTCGTGGAATTTGTATTCTGCTGGCAAGAAGTAGGCAATTAAATATTCATGAGTATAATATGTAGTATTATTATATTTATAGTGTGCAACTACTGAAATCTGCTATTCTATTTCATTCTATATTCTGATGGTGAGAAGTAGATAATTAAATAAATATTTATAGGTGTAATAAATAGTATTATTATATTAATAATCTGCAACTTCTCAACTATTGTATTCTATTCTTTACTTGATTCTAAAGTAAGAATAAATGTTCTCAGAGAATAATCCTACATTATTTTATTATTTTATTTATTTATTTATTTATTTGGAGACAGAGTTTCACTCTATCTCCCAGGCTGGTGTGTAGTAGTTTGACCTCGGTTCACTACAACCTCCGCCTCCTGGGTTCAAGCGATTCTCCCACCTCAAACTCCCGAGTAGCTGGGATTACAGGCACCTGCCACTATGCCCGGCTAATTTTTGTATTTTTAGTAGAGAGGGGGTTTCTCCACATTGGCAAGGCTGGTCTCGAACTCCTAGCATCAGGTTATCCACCCGCCTTAATCTCCCAAAGTGCTTGGATTACAAGCATGAGCCAACACGCCCGGCTGACCATACATTATTTAAGAAATACACTCTTTTTACACTATTGAGCTGTGTGAAATTATGAAGCCTATTACTTCAGAATGAGATGTAAAGCATTGATCAATAAAAAAGAGGATATATATGCTTGGCTATTCATAAAATAATTTTCATAAGTAATAGTGATCATATCTGTTTCATTCTCTTGACCTCTCCCAAATTGTCCACTAGTTTCACATATATTTAATAATAAAACAAACCAGATATTTGAAGGAAATAGATAGATAGATAGATAGATGATAGATAGATAGATGATAGATAGATAGATAGATAGATAGATAGATAGATAGATAGATAGATCTATCTGTATATATGACACTAAAGGTACTCAGTGACTTACTTATTTAACCAGGCTTTATCCCATACTTATTGTCTGATTTTCCTGTGTAGCAGAGGCAGATACAAAGTTTGGAGAAGAAGTAAGTACAAAATGATATGTGGCTCAGATAAAACCATGGACGACCATGTTTTATTCTAGAACAGGAAACTGAGAGTTTTTAAATGCTGTGTTTTGAGGTGGGTCTTGAAATATGCGTAAGAAGTCATAATGAGAAAATGGAAAACACTTTTCATTTATCAGTTAAAATTCAGTCATAAATGTATTATGATATGGTGAAAATTAGGGAATTGTATACATCAATTTTTCTTCTAAATTTCTTTTTGAGGTTTGATACTGGTACTGCCTCACTTTTGTAGGAGTAGGCTGTTTTTCTACCAATAAATTTTTTTTATACATGTTTTCATGTAATTCTTTTTAGTCTTTTAAAAAATGTATACTTATGACAGTTTTTCTAAGGTATGGACAATAATACATGTTCAGCTTGTGTGTTCTTTTTAAATTAATTTATCATGAGGCACTATTCTTGCCTTTAAATTTTTTTCAGAGTGGGATTCAGTGACTATTTCCATTGTTTTTTTTTAAATCAATCTCCCTGTATTAAAACATGATTTGAAAATTTATAATTCCCCAATTTAATAATTTTTTAACATGTAAAATAGAGTTATTTAGTAGTTTAAAAACTTATTTCACAAAGTCGTATTGTAGTCATTCTCAGATATTTAGGGGCTGGCATCTGGTAGTCGTAATGCTTAACTTACAAGATTATAAATAATTGATTATTAAACAAAAATTAATGCCGTGTTATTTTTATTAAATCACTTACCTTTTCATACATTAAGAAAAAATGGAGAGAAATTTAAAATTAAGATATTTCTAATAGCTTATTCTTTCCTGTGAATGCAATTTTAGTACCAGAACTCTCAGCTTAAATCATGTAACAGTTATGTTCTGCAGCAACTTGGTTTGAAAACCTCTGTTAAAATGCAAATTACATATTGCTAAATAATGAAAATTTAATCAAATTAATTGGCCTTTAATTTACATTTTTAATCCCTCCTGACTTGTTTCTTGTTCTTTCTGTCTGATCAAATTCAGTATATTATTCTATAGTGAGACCTGAACCAGCAGTTAGGATTCATGCTTTCTGTTTTAAAGTTTGCTACTATGTGCTTGAGCTTCAGGAAAGTTATTTAACAGCTCTTATTTTACTGACATGTAAAATGATTAGATTGGGTACAATTGAATTTTTTTGATCAGTTATTCCTGAAGGCCTTGTGTTTCTGTATAAAATCACAGATAGATAAATAGACAGACAGACAGACAGACAGACAGACAGACAGACAGACAGAAAGATAGATGCAGCCATTTGGCCTGGGGTTCCTAATCTTGAAAAGTGAATAAACAACCATTGATTTTTAAAGTTTATTCCAAATCTATAATTCAGTCTTTTTGGAGATATTTAGATATTGTGAAATGCCTTTTTGCTTCAAAGATACCAGGACACTTTTTGGAGTTAATATGTTTGCAGATAGCAACTACCTAAAAATAGATTGTATATAATAGGTTTCTTTCCTTGTTATAATATGTAAGGTATTTTGCCTTATGATTTTGTTCCACTGTTATTTAATTTGTGCTTATATCTTAGGAAGTAGGAATAAATCATTTTATATGTCCATAAATATAAATATTATTATTTAACTTTGTTATAATATAAAAAATGAAAAACTTATTTATTTTACCTATAATTTATATTTTAATATTTTTAAATCTCAGCTAAATGGGTTAGTACTTTGATGCTTGTTTTTAAAGAGATTTATAAAAAAACAATAATTTTTATTAATAATTATTTGATGAGAGGGATTAATGTATTATTAATTTTATGACCAGAAATGACATCTCTAGTGTTGTACTAAAAATATACTAATTATATATATGGTTTAGAAATTTACTATTAGGTGGGCCAGTAATATTCTTGGTTCCCATGATTTGTCATAGGAGCAACAATTTCAGAAAATAATAGCAACAGAAATAGGCAAATTTCTGAAATTTGACTCTCATATCAACTTGTTGTAACTTTTAAATAACAAAAATATAATGCTTTCTTGCCAAGAAACTAAATTTACCTTATCAAATTAATCAACACAAATTGTTTAGGTAGCTAATATTTGTGAATAAAATTAATTTAAAATTATGTGGGAAATACATTTTAGGTTATTAGGCATTTATTTATTTTTGGAACCCTGTTTTTCTAGATGTTCTCTAGATAATTTATTTTAAAGTATTAAAATTTTGATGTAGTCTACATGATACTAGGATCTCAAATTTTCAATTCCATGTATTTTTCTAATTCCTATTTACCACATTTTTCTATAAAGCATTTAACACATTTAAAATATAATCAATGAAGGCTTATTCAAAAATATGTTAATGTTTTGTGACAAATGGAGAGTAATTATTTTCTTAAGAGTTCTGTTGAATATTAAACAGAACCCCGACATTTAAAGAAAAGATTATTTTCTTCACATTCTATTAAATAATATATAGAGAATTTTTTTTAAATGTGTACTTAAGTTTTCAAAATATATGGTCAAAAAATTGTACAGAAGTTGCGTTGTAAACTATTCTTGTATTCCATTCATTTGCTATTTAATTGACAAATATTTCATAATATCTTATTCGGTACATTTTTGGTCTTTGGTTTATAAATATTAGTAAAAAATAAATAAAGTCTTTGTCCTCCTGGAATGTGTATATTCTGGCTAGAGGGACAAACAATAAACAAATACATTAGAAATAAAATAATAGAACATTTAATGAAAAATGCTATGGAGGAAAATAAGATACAGAATCTTGTATGTAACATATTAATAAATGTGCATTTACTATATCTACCACATTTTCTTTAGTCATTCATCTGGTGATGGACTCTTAGGTTGATTTCGTATCTTGAGTATTAATAGTGCTGCAGTAAACATTGGTAAGGAGGTATCTTTGATATATTATTAATTTCCTTTCCTGTGAATAAATCCTCAGCAGTTGGATTGCTGGATCATATGGTGATTCTATTTTAGTATTTTGAGAAACTTCCATACTGTTTTCTATAATGACTGTACTAATTTACATTTCCACTAACAGTATATGAGTTTCCTTTCCTCCACTTCCTTGCCAGAATTTTTTTTTGTCTTTTTGATAAAGTCATTGTAATTGGAGCGAGATGCTATGTCACTGTGGTTTTGTTTTGCATTTCTCTAAATATTGGTGATATTGAGCATTTTTTTCTTCTTGTAGTGCAACTGTGCAAAACTTCTGGATCATTTTTGTAATGTGTCTGTTGGTCATTTGTATGCTGTCTTTGCCTATTCAGATCCGTTGCCCATGTTTTAAATGGATTATTTGGGTTTTTTGCTGTCAAGTTCCTTGTATATTTGGATATTAGTTCCTTGTTGGATGAGTAATTTGCAAATATTTTCTCCCATTATACAGGTTGTCTCTTCATTTTGTTGATTGCTTCCTTTGCTGTACAGAAGCTTTTTAGTTTAATATAATCTCTTTTGTCTGTTTTTGTTTTTGTTGCCTGTATTTTTGAAGTCTTAGCCATAAAATCTTTGCCTAGACCAATGTCCTGAAGCATTCCCCTATGTTTTCATCTAGTAATTTTATAGTTTTGGATCTTACATTTAAGTCTTTAGAGCTGATTTTTGTATATGGTGAGAGATAGGGGTCTCATTTCATTATTCTGCATATGGATATCCAGTTTTCCCAGAACCACTTATTGAAGATGGTGTCCTTTCCCCAATGTATATACAGTGGAATACTATTCAGCCGTAGAAAGGAATGAAATTCTGTCGTTTGCAGCAACATAGATGGAACTGGAGTTTATTATATTAAATGAAATAAGCGAAGCACACAAAGACAAATATCGCATTTTCACTGACATGTGAAAAGGTTGATTTCATGGAGGTAGAGAGTAGAATGATAATTAACAGAGACAGGGAAGGGTGGGAGGGGGATGAAGAAAGGTTGACTCATGAGTGTATTAGTCAGTTCCCATGCTGCTAATAAAGACATACCCGAGACTGGGTAATACATAAAGAAAAAGGGGTTTAATATACTCACAATTCCACATGGCTGGGGAGGCCTCACAATCACGGTGGAAGGCAAAGGAGGAGAAAGTCATATCTTTCATGGCAGCAGGCAAGAGAGAAGCCAAGCAAAAGGGGAAACCCTTTATAAAACCATCAGATCGGCCAGGCGCGATGGCTCATGCCTGTAATCCCAGCACTTTGGGAGGCTGAGGTGGGCAGATCACCTGAGGTCAGGAGTTCAAGACCAGCCTGGCCAACATGGTGAAACCCCATCTCTACGAAAAATACAAAAATTAGCCAGGCGTGGTGGCAGGCACCTGTAATCCCAGCTACTCGGGAGGCTGAGGCAGGAGAATTGCTTGAGCCTGGGAGGCAGAAGTTGCAGTGAGTGGAGACTGCACCAGTGCACTCCAGCCTGGGTGACAGAGTGAGACTATGTCAAAACAAAACAAAACCAAACTAAACCATCACATCTCGTGAGACTTACTACCACGAGAACAGTATTGGAAACTGCCTACGTGATTGAATTATCTCCCACTGGGTCCCTCCCACAACACGTGGGAATTATGGGAGCTACAATTCAATATGAGATTTGGGTGGGGACACAGCAAACCATACCAATTGGTACCAACAAAGAGTTAGATAGAAGTAATAAATTCTAGTGTTTGATAGCACAGTGAGGTGACTTTAATTAGCTTTATAGTATATTGTATATATCAATATAGCTAAAAGACAAGATTTGAAATGTTCTCAATACAAAGAAATAATAAGTGTTTGAGGTGATGGATGTCCTAAATACTCTGATTTGATTACTACACATTGTATGCATATAGCAAAATAACATATGTACTCTCTAAATATGTACAATTATTTTGTATCAACCAATAAATAAATATAGAAATATTCATATAAACAAATATTCTTATACACCAAAAATATATCTTAAAGAAAAACACTTATTTCTCAAAAACAATGTGTATTTACTAACAAAATGTACAAATTTTATGTCACAGACAAAAGTGAATTTTAGTTTATCAGCTCAGGTTCTATTGTATATGAATTATATTTTTAAACTCATCACATTAAATATTAGGGACACAAAAGCAATCTTATTAGCCACCATATTGAAAGGATCTATAGAAACACTGCTGTGTAACAAATAAGACCCAGGCTGGATCAATGACTTACTCCAAGATTACAGCCAGTTTCAGTCCCATGCCGCCTAGCTGGAATGTGTCAGCTCAGAAATGCATTCTTATTTTTTTTTTAATTCATCTACCCGGAAAGACTGCCTTTTCCTAATTACTTAAAATAGTTAATTACAAAATTCAAACAAAAGCACTGAAACATCTTAAGCACTTTTTATTAACTGTACAAGAGATAAAATAAAAATGTAATATTTATACATGTAATTAAATAGCATCTTGTTATAAAATTTAAACCTGACCTTTCATTTTAGTAGCCCTTTTGCAAACCTGGTAATCTCCACTGAATGCATAAATGGAAACGAGAAAAAACAATAACCCCAGTGTTTCCTATTTGGGCTGAATTTAGAATTAGAGTAAGTTACAGCCTATGTATTGAGATTTCAGGGGAGCCAGAAAGCTTCTGGATCCACTAATCTCTTACTTTGCTCTTGCATGAAATCTACATTAAGATCAAATCTTGTCTTTTATTAAAATACATATGCTCTTGGGAAAGATAACAACTCGAGTCACAGGAGAACTTTAGGTGAGGGGGCTTTTCTCATTACTTTCTTATTCTGGCAGGTAAGAAGTCAGAGTTTGAGAAAAAGGGGCTTGTAAAGGAGAAGGAAAATATTAGATTGGAGACAATAGCTCCAGAATAGGAGAGACTGGGTGGTGATCTTCTGGATATGCTGGGCTTGGTTTCATCTTGTTCACATGAATCAGCAGAAAAATATGTACTAAAGCATAATAAACTAAAGATATGATGACTTGATCATGCTACTGTCCCTTAATAAATTATCTAAGTGTCAGTTAACAGAGGTCGTAATAGAGCTGAGTATCTTAGGCAAATAAAAAAACTACAGAAAGAGAAGATGTCTGAAAAGTTATATTGATAGTTTTACTTTAAACTTGGCCAAGTATATTAGGCAATCAGCCTAGCCAGGCATTACGGTGTTACTCAGAATAAGCGGCTATTGTTCCATGTGTGTAATGGATATACAGTACCTGATTCTTGGCAAAAGGAAGAGAACCAAAGCTAAATAGCACAATCCCTGCATCAAAGAGATTAAAGATTAGTCACGTTTGGGCCTAGTCAGAACTGTTTCAACAGCCCAATGCTCAGATATTTGCTTTTTTCCACCTCCAAGGTCTCTGCTAGAAAAATAAAAGACCAGTTACAGATCTAACAGTCTTCTAAAGGTGAAATAGGTTAAAAGTAAAGTGAATATAGAAAGTAACAAAAGGATCAGACGTGGCTCCTCTTAATTTTCTTAGTTTCTAGATATGGTTAAAGGGGTGTGTGTAATGACCTGCAATAGTCAGACATAGTTATACTAAAATGCATTTGTTTATCTGAAGTTCAAATTTCACGGAATAGCCTTCTGTATTCGTCTGTTCTCACATAGCTATAAAGAACTACCTGAGACTGGGTAATTTAGGGAGAAAAAAAGTTTAATTGACTCACAGTTCCACAGGCTGTACAGGAAGCATGGCTAGCAGGTCTCAGGAAACTTACAATCATGGAAGAAGGCAAAGGGGAAGCAAGCACATCTTCACATGGCAAAGCAGCAGAGACAAAGTGAAGGGGGAAGTGCTACAGACTTAACAGTCAGATCTCTTGAAAACTCACTATCACAAGAAGAGCAAGGGGGAAATCCACCCCCATGATCCAGTCACCTACCACCAGGTCCCTCCCCCAACGTTGAGAATTACAACTGGACATGAGATTTGGGTGGGGACATACAGCCAAACCATATCACCTTAGTTTTTTTTTTTTTTTTTTTAACATGCTAAATGTGGCAATCCTACTTTAAGGGCACAACACTCTAAAATTTTATCAGTGATACATTGAAAAGAAAAAATACAGGAAGATAATAAATACAGTACTTTACCTTGAAAAATACCTGAAGTTTGCTGTGGGAGTGGATGTCAGTTTGTGAGTTATTATAAGGATGGGGTGGGTATGAGGGTTATCTAAAATTAAACAAAAGTTGTAACACCAGATGTGGATGGGCATGGATCACAACATACACAGTGAATGGAAGTAGCTGGTAGATACTTGAAGATGTGTTTGTGCATTTTGTGTATTTTTCTGCAACTTCATTCAGTAGGGGTTCAGACTTCTTTGAACACTTACTGCAGGGCTCAACAGACATTCCACTAAAGGGCCGGAGAGTATCTCTATTACAACTACTCAGATCTACTTAACACATGAAAGCAGCCAAAGGCAATTAATAAAAAAGGGTTTGGTTGTCTTCCAATAAAACTTTATTTACAAAAACAGGCCACCTACCAGGTTTGCGTAGTTTGTAGATCCATGACTTAGTGTTTCTTGCCTATAAAAGCTCACATAGCAAATGGAAAAGTAGCGTTATCCTCACGTAATTCCCTAACAAATCAGTTGTTTTGGAACAAATTTACATTTTCAAAACAAGTGTTATTGCAGAACTGACTATAGTTTTTAAAAGTTCGGCATGTTAGAATAAAGGGGTATATAGGCGTATGGCAAAAGGGTGAAACTAAAGACTCATTAATGTCTGTCTTAAGAATGTAAATGTGCAGAGTTGTTAGCTGGGACATGCTAAATCAGGCTCATTCAATTGACCAGGATTTTTTCATTTCTAAAATTTAACTTTTGGTCTGTATTGTTTCTGTATATGATATTTTGAAATATTAATTTACTCCAGAAATCTCTTGCATTTAATTCAGACTTTTAGAAAATTTTTTAATTAAAGTTCGAAAATCAAGAGTATTTAAAGTATGTTTCTATTATTAAAAAAACATAACTAATATGGCAATTTCTACATAGTCTATATGACATAATACCCATTTTAATGTTAGAATCAGGAACATGAATTGAATATAACTGATACGGAAGATATTCTTCAGTTTTGACGATTTGATTTGAAATTGCTTCATATTTTATGCAGAGTATTTGTTAATTATCTGTTCCCCAGAAACTTAGTTAAGGATGAAGCACATAAATTCATTTTCACTTTACTGCCTCTTCTCAGTCAATGGGTTGTATTTATGGCATATTGCCTGAATGCTTCTGGCAATTCAACAGGCACATTAGTGAGCAGAACATTATAACCGTTTCTCTTACATCTCCACCTTCTGAATCTCAAACTGAACCAAAAAACTTTGGGGTCTCCTTCAGAAATGTCCATGATAAATTGTTTTGCTAAGAACAACCATGTTTTGCTCAACCATGGGATCCTGATGTCAGAGTATATTGGGAAAATAAATTTAAGTGAATTTAAAATATTGTGACTATTTCAGAAGACCCATATAGTTGATGAAAACGCCTAGTTAATGCAACAGTTTAAAGTATTTTGTATATCAACTAAAATATCTTTAGGTACATTTATTTTATAAGCATAGACATATGAAAGTATAACAATACAAGAATATGCCAAAACTTTAAATACCATTTCATTTATTATTAAATATTTTGCCATATTAAAGTTAGTATAGCATGTCCAAAGGAAGATGGGTAGGCTTTCATGAAATATTTGTGAGAAGTTTTAAAAATAGTTTGTATAGTTCTTAGAAATTTCTTCATTCTAGTTGCTCAGCTCTGAGTTACTCAACTCCAACACAATACACAGAATTATGTCTAAATATAATTGAGATACAATTGCAAAGCTATATTGGTCCTCATTCTATTAATAATCAAAATGAATTTATATTGTATTTTACCAAAATAAAAAATATACTTTCTACCTGTGTCTTCTATTTTTTAAATTAAGTGTTAAAAGAAAATATGCAATAATTACTAGAATGTGTATATTTCTGACTGCTAAATGATAAGAATTTTGTCTAAAATTAATTTTTCTGTTGATAAGTTTGTCCAACATGGGCAAACCAACATGGTTTATCTTGGATACTTGGACTGACTCTGGATTTTAAGATTTTATATATATATATATATATATATATATGAATCTTATATGGAATATATATTTTAGTTATATAATCATATCAAAATAAAAATAATCCAACTCATAGCTGGGTGCAGTGTCTCACGCCTGTAATACATCCGAGCACTTGGGGAGGCCGATGCGGGTGGATTGGCTGAGCTCAGGTGTTCGAGACCAGCTTGAGCAACTCGGTGAAACTCCCTCCCCACTCAAATACAAAACATTAGCTAGACGTGGCGGCATGCACTTGTAATCCCAGCTACTCAGAAGGCTGAGACCGGAGAATCACTTGAACCCGGGAGGCGGATGTTGCATGAGCTGCGAGTGCCATTGCACTCCAGCTCTGGGTGACAGAACAAGACTCCATCTCAAAAATAATAAATAAATAAAATAAAATAAATAAATAATCCAACTCATTTTTAATGTGAAAACTTGAGAGTATTTTAAAGTTGATAGTAACATTTAAAATAATTTCCACTACCTGTTTCCTTTCAATCTAATTTCTAGATTATCCCCAATAATATCAGAATACAAATTTTAGAAAAATTGTCATCTCTAAAATGACTGCAAAATGTATATTAACTCAGCATACGCTTTTGCTATATGAAAAGATAGCTTTTTAAAAGCCCTAAACATTTTGTATTATTAGTATTTAATATAGGTACCAAGAATAAAATGTTCATTCTATAATTCCATTGTAGAAATTATACTTTGTCTGCTTTGCTAGAGCAGGAGGATGCATAAATCAGATTATGCATGAACGTATTTTACATTTCCTTATTCACGCCATTATCTTGCCAAAGAGTAAACCCGGTACTATTTGGAAAATTAAATATTGTCAGGAGACTGTAAGTTGTATGAGGTCAGAAATTTTTCCTGTTTTGTTCCTGCTCTGTTTTAAGAGGTACCATGTATGGTGCAAAGTAGTCACTCAATAAATATTTGTTGAATGAATCCCGTCTTTCTGTGCTGATTAAACTGATAATACTTTGGAAAATTCTATTGTATATCAATTAATAAAATGGGATTAAAAATCAAACAAACTGCAGCTTGAAGGTCAGCTTTGGTTATTTTAGACAAGCTCCTAGATTGTTTGTTTTTTATCTTGAGTGGCCACATTAATGAAATGTGGATGATGATACCTAAATTATAAAACTATTATAAAGATTTAATGAAAAAAATATGCTACAGATATTTAGCCAAATGCACAAAACATGGAAACTACACATTTTTAAAGTAGCTATTAAAAGTAACTATGTATGAATTGATTTCTTCATCAATGTGTGATAAGTACTTGTGACACCAAGCTCTGACTTAGGTCTTGTGGATGATGAAAATATTAGGATGCAAGCTGAAGGAGTTCAGAGTCAAGCAGAAAGAACAATTATGTAAACAACTAATTATAATACCAATGTTTTTAATGTTCATAAGAGAAATGTAAACATTAAAATGTTAAGGCATGCATTTTATTTTAGATATGTTTTGTTTCAATCTCTTTTGAACATCAATGTCAAAGCTTGTCGAGCTTCCTTAAAGCACGTGATAATATTACTGTTGCATTTGACATTCACGCTCTGTTCTTGGAATTAATTTTATGGTACTATAAATCATACATTTAAAGAGTTTCAATGCTTAACATAGTGTCTGATACTCTAGAAATATATGTTGAATGTTGAATAAAAGAACAAATTAATGAGAAGTCTGATTGCATTTCAGATGTGGGTGTGTGTGTGTGTGTGTGTGTGTGAGAGAGAGAGAAAGAGATCAAGGGAGGGAGGGAGAGAAATAAGTGAAGACTGAGATAGATATAGGTGAAAAATAATAACTTTAAAAACTGTGTACATGAAAAGCATTCTCATTTAAAGTAGAAACACTCTGAAGTGGATTTGATCTCTGGTTTTCTTATCAAAGTTTGTGTGAATACAGCTAAATCACCTCATAATTATTTGACACCTTATTCTGTTTGTAAAGTTTGATTAATTTTCAGTAGTACAGATGAAATAACTATCCTTAATTTAAGAAATTAAATATTGATGCAAAATGCCTAACTACATCAAATTACTTGTTCTTTTCTTCAAACATCTATTACTATCCTTATAAAATACTGCTTTTTAAGAATTAACATCTCAATGGTTCTGTGTATGTATAACATACAATAATTTGGCATTAAGTAATTTAACCTATATTAATCACTTTAGGCCCACAGCTCTTTAAATCATTACAGTCTGTATTGCAACAGGTGGCTGCAAAGGAATTAAACATAAAAGGAAATAAAAGCAACGTAAATACCCCATTGTTGGAAAACACTTACCACTGGCATAATTTCTTCCATCCGATTTCCTCAGCTTCTACCCGTATAGCTGCCACAGTCTCTTAAGCAATAATGAGGCAACTTTTTGTAAAACCATGACTATGCTTTACTACTAGGCTTATAAATACCAGGTAGCTCAGCTTCAGCATTTTTCCTGACTTTGTGGGTTTGGTGACTCAGTATGAGGTACAGCTGGAAATCCGGTACTTGATGGCTAGAGAAGGATCTCTTTTTTCCAACAGATCTGCTTTTGTCATATCAGCCTGAAAGGAACCATTTTTCTCTAAAAGTCTTTTTCTGAGTGTCCTAAATAGTGTGTAATATACGGGATGATTAGAGTTTAGATAAGATTTCACTTTATCAAAGCCTTAACCTCAACCGAATTAAAAATTCTTTCCTTTTGTCCAAAATAATAGCATCTTATGAATGTGCATGTTACAAATAGTGGAGAGATGGAACTGAGAGTCTTGCCATAGAGGCTGGAAAATAGGACTAAGATAATATTATTAACAATTGTGAAACACCATGGTTTCTTGTTTAATGGACTTAATAAAAAAGGCTCTGTTCCAGTGGCTGGCATAAAGAGAGTGAATGTTGTTTATCAGAGTCTACACCACAGACTCAACCAAGGGAAAAAAGACATCTAGTTTGTCCGCCTTAGTTTTATCAATATAACCACTCCCTTCTGTTGACAGATCTCCCCATTTCTCAAGTAACAGGGAAAATGAAGGATAAAATTAAAATAGGTTAATAAAGTATATATAAAAAGTTATAATTAAACTTTTCTTATTTTGTTTGTGTACCTTGAGCCAGACTCAGAGCTCTAGACTGTATGCTCTACTTGTCTGGGTTTAGTCATATGACTCTTTCCCAGCTCCAGGGACCATTAGAATATTATAATTTTCTATGTTCTTATTGGGAAGCCCACTACCCATATACTTAATTGACTCCTACTCAGTCCCCAGATCTTAGAAGGGCAGTATTGCCTTCCAGTTTAAGGTAAGGAATCTGGAGCCAGCCTGCCTGGTATGAATTGCTCTTTTGCCTTTAGGTGATTTTATGACAGTGATGTATTGTTAGGAAATTAATTGTTTTGTAACCAGTTTCCTCACCTGTAAAGTCATCTTGTAATAACAGTGTGTTACCTAAAGAAATTTATTATGAGTATTAAATGAATTAACCTTTGCCAAGTGTTTTGAGCAACGACAAGCACATAGTAAGTATTCAGTACCGGGAAGCCATTTCTGACTAAGTAAAGACTTTTGTTGATAAGCTCTCATGACCCATGTAGTTCTCTCTCCTTAGAAGCATTGGTCAGTTTTACTTTGTGTGTGGGTGGGTGTGTTTTTGTGTGTATGATTCAAGTCTGTGTTTCCAGTAGGGGCCTGTCCTCTCTCAGACATTTCAAGTCTTGTTTTACATTAAAATTTGCTTTTACACTATCCTAACAGCATTTTATTCCTTGTTGTAAAATATTTGGATAAAGAGAATAAATAAATTTGGCCATATGAATCTTTTAAGGTCTAAATGTTCCCTATTTTCAAGGTCATTTATAGTTTACAGCATAAGAATGTTGCACAAAATACAAGTGCCAAGGGAACAAGTAGTATAGAAATTCATTTAGGGCATAGTTATGGATGATTTACTTGAGAAGTCAAAGATAATTCCAAGGTCTGAAACTCTATGTGCATATGAAGTCAAAGAAGACAATATGTTTATGTCATGATTGTACCCCAATAATAATTAATTTTATTGTATTTAGTTTTTATTTTTATTTTTATTTATTTATTTATTTATTTTGAGATGGAGTCTCGCTCTGTCGCCCAGGCTGGAGTGCAGTGGCGCGATCTCTGCTCACTGCAAGCTCCGCCTCCCGGGTTCACACCATTCTCCTGCCTCAGCCTCTCCGAGTACCTGGGACTACAGGCACCCGCCACCACGCCCGGCTAATTTTTTGTATTTTTTAGTAGAAACGGGGTTTCACCGTGGTCTCGATCTCCTGACCTCGTGATCCGCCCGCCTCAGCCTCCCAAAGTGCTGGGATTACAAGCGTGAGCCACCGCGCCCAGCCTTAGTTTGTTTTTTAAACAAAAATAAAAACAAACCCCCAGCACTCTGAAATATTTTTACTTATGCTTTCTATCAGCTGGATGCTTTATTTATCATTATAGATTTTACACACTGAATAAGGTAAGCTAATTTAAATTCAGCATATCCCTTGTAACTTTTTAAAATTGTCCAGGTATTATAAATCATACTCCTAATGGAAGTATGAAAGAGTAAATATTAACATAATTTGCATTACTACATAAATAATTTTTTAAGTCATAATACAATGGATAAAATTCTGAAACCTTCACATGTTTCTCAAGTCCATGCTGAGCATTCCAGAAATCAGTCAGAATACTAGCATCTAGGGAAGGGCGTTCATTGTTTTAAACGCCTTGACTCATTCCAGGTAATATTTTGTATTTAGCTGCTACAGGATCTAGAAGTAGCCTGATTGTCCGCAGGAGGGTCAACTGTCAACTATTTCTCTCAGCACTGGTTTTCCTACCAGTAACAGATAGACATTGCCTTTTCTGTTGTTAGTAATACTGAGTAACATGATTAAATTCTTAAATCAGTGAAAATAATCCACGTGCTTTCCTGAAATCTGAGTTCCTATAATGACCGCATACTTATTTGCTTCTTTAGAGATAAGTACTCCTTGTTTTAAAATTTTGAATTATGACTTCGAATATAAATATATGCTGCAGGAAATAATTTAACTTTCTATATTAAAAGGTAGTATTCCTCTTTGGGGAACTTACCAAATTAAACAAACGCTGGTTTAGCAACCATGAGCAAGGTTCTGTGCTATGGTACAATTAAGAAGACATTCATGTAATATGGTTCATTTTAACGACATTCAAAATGACGTTGATAAGGGAGGATGATAATTAACTACAAAGATTTAAAGAAATAATAAAACAGAGGTTTTGAAAGATTTTTTTCATTTACCACCTGAAGGAATTTTTAAATTCATGATGTACCTCTTTAATGTTTTAGATTAACATTGAAAACGTTTTCACTACAAATTTTTAAAGTTGCAAAGAATATATTTTAGAACACTGGAAACATTGACAGTCACACTTTTAAATTGATTCGGTAGGACTTAAATACAGTGTATATTAGATATTTGCCGTTATTCAACTAAAAACATCTCTGAACAATGTCCTTTTAACAGGCTGATATTTTACTTTGTCCTTTTTACTGCTTGAATTCGTTATTCCTTTGGAATTATTTCACAAAATTGTATCTTATAGTAATATGCTTCTGTGCTTGCAAGTATTTACTTGTTTACTGTCTCAAGCTTCTTTTTAGCATGTGAATATTCAATAGTCTATATTTTCCATGGAACTATAAAGCTTTAAGTGTTTTTTTAAAAGTCTCCTCTATATTAACTTATCTTTACATGTGATAGTAGTATCCAATTGAACAAAATTACATAAAATGCATTTATTTTTTGATAAGTATTATTATAAAATATAAAATATTGGTAATAAAATTTTCAGTTACACAGATGGAAGTGATGTTAATAGTATACAGATAAATAAATAGTTTAAATACCAATTTGTTTTTTCATTCTTTTAGGTAGTATATCATAGTGAGATTCTAAATAGTTGAGAGGAATTTCTTATAAAATAGAAAAAGCTGTGATTTTGAAAAAGGCTACAGAAGTGATTCTTGATCTTTTAAGTGTCTTCTGAGGCAAATTCATTTTAAAAAGGAGACTACATTGAATTTTAAGGTCTGAAAGTTGATTATCTTGAAATGATCTGGAGTGCCATACCCTTTAGAGACCATTTCTATTTTCTCAGATTCTGACAACAGGGCAGTATTTAACTGACAAAAGTATTTAGGTTACAGAGATTTCTTGCAATCACAGAAATGGTCGATTAAGGTATTATTGAACAGAGTTTTTCTTAATTGTAAACATTTTTGTAAGATTTGGTTACCTATTCTAAAATCTCCAAATGTCATGATTACAGAAGGGGAAAGGAATGTATTTAAGAAATACATTATAATATAATACAATTATTTATTATAATACAATTATTGTATTATACACAATACAATACATTAAATACAATAAATGCATTTAAGAAACAGTAAGCCAATTAACTCAAAGTGGAATATTTTAGTTAGCTTTGAGTACTAGATTCAGTACTTTCAACATATCCTTTCTCTGCTATTGTGTTTAAAGACATTGCTTACTGAACACTGATTAATAGGAAAACATGGTTAATATGATGCTATAGGAAGAATGAAGTGATAGAACAATACGAATTACTTTGGAGTTGATAAGTGTTTAAACAATTATAGTATTCCTGGGATGAGATGTTATTTTCGATGTTATCTGTTACTGCGTGAAAAGTTCAAAGACTAGAACTTTAAATATGATCTTATATTTTCTATGGGTCACAAATCTGGATGTTACTTAACTAGTGCCTCTGGCTCAATGTTTCTTATGAGGTTGCAGTAAAACTGTTGGCCAGGGTGGCAGTCTCATCTGAAGGCACAATTTGTGGAGAATCCACTTCCAAGCTTATTGATGCGGGCCTCTTTATAGGGATACATCATGACATGGCAGCTGGCCTCTCCCAGAGGCCATACAAAAAAGAAGATGTCTAAGATGGAAGCCTTAGTATTTTTGTTATCTAATCTTGGAGGTGAAATCCCGTCACATCTGCCATATTCTACTTGTTAGAAATGAGTTAGTAAGTTCTGCTCAGCCTGAACAGTCTGAAGAGGAATAGAATGCAGTCATGAACCAATGGATCCATCATAAGGCTGCCTACTACGAAGTTAAGGCCTGAGATATAGATTTGGCAGAAGTAATAGAAAGATCTATTTCAGAGAAAGTCTTGATAAACTTTGGAGAGATGGCCCTGACTTTTAATCATAACTCCATGATTAACTCAAGATGTGACCCTGAGAGAACTGATTTATCTTTTTGGGGGTTGTAGCTTTCTCATATGTAAAGTGAAGTACTGAGCTCAATTATACCTAAAGTTTTGTTATTATTTGGTACATTTTCTTTTGTCCCTTGTATCTGATTGAATTTTAGGAGCCAAGGAATCTGATTGAATGTAGGGCCTATCAGTGCTATAGATAAATTAAGTACATTGAAAACTATGAAGAAGACATTGGATTTGACAATAAGTCCACTGGGGAATTTTTTCAGAGAATTTTCAGTGACTGAGGAGGGCAACCTGGAAGAAATTAGAGATTGAAGTGTGTTTGACTTAATACAGCCAACAGTCATTGGTTGATAAGGTGAGAATTTCGGCAGTGAAAGGGAAAAACACCTATTTGTGTGTGTGTGTGTGTGTGCCCGTCTTTTTCTTTTAAGTAGGGGAAACTTTTAAAATATTTCCAAGAAAGATAGAGATTAGAGGTTTTAAAAAAAAGCCCTCGTGTTGTTCACTTTTGTACCCTGGGTACTGTACACAGTGCCTAGAACAAACCAAACACACGGCGAGGGTGTGTACCTGAAAGGAAAGCAGTTTTTCCTTCTGTTATTTTAGGCAGTGAATATATAGTTAAGAGAAGGCTCTAGGATGAGACTCCCTGAATAGAACATGGATCCAGCACTCACTTGTTTAATGACATGTGTTTGTACAAGTTTCTAAAAGTTATTGTGACTCAGCTTTTCCATATGTAAAAGTGATATAATTTCAGTCTGTACAAGAAATAAATGAGGAGGAAAAAAAAACCAAAATATGTATAGAGTTTATAATAGAAAGTGAGACACATTAAGAGCTTAATAAGTATTTACTCCTATTATCCGTTTTACCTGGAAAAAAAAATATTTTCAGCCTTTAAAAAAAAAATAAAAAAGCTTACTTCTATCTGTGGGGCCTGGAATCATTGTGGAATCTTAATCATTGGTTTGTTTTAGCACAATTTAGACAAGCAGACATTTATTGACTGTCTGTTAGATGCCAAGTCTTGTGCTAGTTGATGGAGACACGAAGATGAATAAAACATGAACTTGTATATTGGACCTTATTGTCTAGGAGTGGATATACACCTGTGGACAAATGAGAATAATAAAGTATTCTGGACCCTGAAATGGAATTGTCAATAGGCATTTTGAGGGATTGTCAGGAAAATCTTTGCAGAGGAAAAAAAATCTGTGAATATTACAGAAGTAGGGATTATTTTGTTCCAGAAATAAAGATGATTAGGCAGTTCATGCTTGAGCTTCTACTTTTGCAATACAGCCAGCAGACAGAACATTTTAGAAGGTTATGTTTTGGTGTGCACTGAGAATGTAAGACAACTTGAGCAAAATTCCTCTGAAATATTCAGAATGCAGTCTTGGCATTTACATGCAAGTGTCCTTTTATGCGAATAACTTCTAAATAGGGAAAATAACAGAATGTGAAAATCCTAGGAACTTTTGTGAATGACAGTGAAAAAATCAATTTGACTGTTTTCTGCCAGAGGGTTTGTTGTGCCTCCCTACCTTGTGAGGATCTAAAAGTTAAGGACAAGCAACAAAAAAACTCTCCCTGTTGTGGTAAATACTGCTTGTAGGACACTGAGGTAATTTATTTATTCACAGCATTTGTTTAGGGCAGTGTTTTACAGAATACTATTAGTTGCTAAATTTATAAAACTGAAGTAACGTCATTCTTGCCCTAAAGGGTTTTTTAAGAAAAAAGAAAAAGAAAATTTACCTAACAATAAGGAAGAATGAGAACATTTCAAATAACAAGAAAGGCAAATATGAGAAATATCTTCATTGTGTTGCTTTTATAATTTCTTTTTCCCCTTAAACAGAAAGAAATATGTTAACTTCATCAGCATTCTTTACAAGAAGAAAAGGCACATATATCTCAAAGCTTTAGCACTGAGGGATTACCAGTTCTCTGTTATCTAAAAGCATAAATATAGTTCACTTGAGTACTATTATATTTCACCTATTTATCCAAATATAGTATATCTCTTCCAAAGACAAATCATTTCCCCCACAAGATTTTGAAGTTGCCGGTTAAATTAATATAAATTACTGTCCCAGGCTTATTAAATTACTACTGCTCAATTGCACAGTTACATTTTTAATTTAAAATGATTAATCTCTCACCAAAGAATGTGTGCATCTCATAACAATCAATTAAACCATTTTAGGCTAATCTAACAAACTATTTTAGAACAGGGAGGAAAAATGTGAAATATATGTTTTCCGTACTCTAATTCAACATTCTGAACGGAGTTATCCCAAGCTAGGAAGTTTTCTAATGCTTCCTTGCTTATCATTGACTTGCTCTGTAGTAGCCTTTATTGCATATCACATGCCATAAGATGTCTTATTTATTTGTAAAAAATAAAAGTATTTGTTTAAATCATGACATTTTAAACATATTTTGTTGGAACTGGAAGGGGATAGTATTAGTTGGGATACAATTAACAAAACCACTATGTTAGCTCAGCCAAGGAAAAGATTTCATTTTGGTTGAATTCAGAGCTCATTTCTGAAAGTCTGACAAAGATTTATGGGGTTTTTTCCCTGTCATTCCCACTTAGTCCCCGTGGTCCTATATCTTTCTTGAAGTACATAAGAAACAGTGCTAATGGCAAGATATCTTCTATGAAGGTGCATATTAAAGGTGGATTTAGGAAATGTTAGCAAAGCCACTCTGATTTTTTGATGTAATGATGAGGTATGACTACCAAGTGTAGATCTTGATTAATATTCATAAAATATATCTTACATTTTCTTTGTTTTATCAAACTACTTGCCAAGATCTTGTGTAAACTGCTGTGACTAAACAGATTCCTTAGTAGCTTTGATAATATTTCAAGGATTTAAATTTCAATTCAAAAATATTAAATCAGTGATAAATGAAGCTTCTAAATTATATTACTTCATAGATTTATAGGCTGTATGCATTTAGTGTTGAAACCTGTAGACGTTCTCTTATTCATTGTTAAGCATATGTGTAGATGATGTACTGATGAACAAATAAAGATAGCCTTTAATTTCAAAAATCTACAATCTTATGCAAGCATTTTAGTTAAGAATTTAGATTTAAAAAGATAAATCAACTTCTCAAAAAATGTAGGTAGATTAGCAGCACTACAGTCTATCTTGGCTCATGGGCATTTCTTTGGGCTTTGCTGAGTTTGGTCATATGACTTCTCATATTCATCATTGTATTTAGGAGTCAGATTTTCTGTTGCACAACAGCCATAGTACTCTCTCTTCTGGTGGATGCCTTTCTCAATTAATTATTCTTTCTACTGTTTCTTACCATAATTAATTACTTAACAAATATTCTTGTGTATCAATAGTTTATAAGGGCAATGACTCTTCTTTTATTTTTTTTATTTTTTTGAGAGAGAGTCACTCTGTTGCCCAGGCTGGAGTGCAGTGGGTGGACGATCTCGGCTCACTGCAACCTCTACCTCCCGGGTTCAAGCAATTCTCGTGCCTCAGCCCCCAGGTAGCTGGGATTACAGGCACACACCGCCATGCCTGGCTAATTTTTGTAGTTTTAGAAAAGACAGGGTTTTGGCCAGGCGCGGTGGCTCATGCCTGTAATCCCAGCACTTTGGGAGGCCGAGGCGGGTGGATCACCTGAAGTTGGGAGTTCGAGACCAGCCTGACCAACATGGAGAAACTCTGGCTCTACTAAAAATAACAAAAATTAGCCGGGTGTGGTGGCGCATGCTACTTGGTGATCCCAGCTACTTGGGAGGCTGAGACAGGAGAATTGCTTGAACCAGGGAGGTGGAGGTTGCAGTGAGCCAAGATCATGCCACTGCACTTTAGCCTGGGGAACAAGAGCGAGACTCCATCTAAAAAAAAAAAAAAAAAAAGTAGAAGAAGAATAGACAGGGTTTTGCCATGTTAGCCAGACTGGTCTGGAACGGCTGACCTCAAACAGTCCACCTGCCTCAGCCTCCCAAATGCTGGGACTATGAACATGAGCCATGGAGCCTGGCCAGCAATGACTCTTGTTAGGACTTTTCTATGCTATCCCCTCCTCCCTATTTTATTTCTTTACTTATTTATTAATAAAATTATTTATTTATGTAGTTAGTTATTTTGCTCAGTTCATGTGAAAACACTGAATAAATATACAGAAATAAATGAAAAAATATTTTACCAAATCTTGAAAAAAGCACCATTCAGAACTATATCTGATCCATAATTTAAAGAAAAGATTCATAGCTTTTTGGCAATTTTTCAGTTCCATACATCTAAACTTAATTTCAGCCATAGTTTGAGCCTCTATTCTAATTACATAAAATCAAAACAGTCAAATGCACCAGAAAAATCGAATGAGTTTTCCATTATTAAGTCAGAAAATTCATAGCTCGATTTTAATCTGACAACATGATCAAGTTTTGGTGAGGTGGTCCTTCCTATTTTATTATTATTAAGCTATGGTAGCGCTTACTTTTTAAAGATAGTTATTGTATATGGAATAGTGATGTTACACACACACACATGCACACACAATTTTATGCAAAAGAAAGCTGACTATTTGATCTGTAAAGATATTAACATACCATGAATAAATTATCTGCACCAAAGTGCTTGGTACAAAAATGTTATGGAATCAAGGATTTTAACTGTATACGCTTTAGTTCATTACAAGCGGAAGTTGCTTCCTAATTTCATTGTATATTTTCTTCAGTTTCTTTGAGACATTTGGCTAATGTGGCCCAGCGATAGAAGTGTGTGTAAGAGGACATAGAAAACTAATATTATCTCCTCTTCACTTGTCTTCAGGGATTTAAGAGGCTGTCCATAATTGAAAATTTATCTTACTGTGGATTTGTGGATTGGATTCAGTACATCGTGCCATAATATGATGATGTGTCTTTATCTCTATTATTTTTAAAGGCTGTAGTTATTTTGGCACTATATATATAAGTATATATATAGTGTTGAAATATGTATATTATTTACTACAGAATTTGTGGAATAAACTTGTAAATTTTTAATGTTTAAAGTATTACTTTTCTCATCTTCAAAAAAAGGCTTGAAATAGTTTAAGAGTTTTCATTAGTTCTGAAACACTGTGATTATCCAAATATGGACTTCATACTTTTTACATATATTAAACTATTTTAATTAATTTCTCCATAAAAATGTCTTAAAAGTCACATGTTTCATTTTTTCTTATGAATTTGCTTGGAGAATAAAACATAAAATAATAATCACTTTCATATGGGACAGAATCTTCCATAGCCAATAAAAAGTTTATATATGTCAGAGTACTTATGGGCATTTAGGATGAACTATATGCTAAAAGGATTAATGCCACACTTCTTTTCTAATAATTTTAGATCTTCTGCTTAATGTTAAGATATACAAGCTCACATTGAGGTATGTGTTTGTTTAAAAGCATCTCTAGTGATGTCAAAGTGATTATGGTAATAGTGTTAGTGAACTTTTGCTTTTTTGGCTGGACCACTGTGAATCAACAAAGCAAAAGAGAAAGGGAAAAAAAAAGAAACAGAGAGAGGTCACGTCTGAGAGTAGCTAATGGATGCTTTTGGTTTAATGATCTCTAAAATGTATTTTTTAATGCTCCTTAGAATTCAAAGAAACTTCTCCATTAGATTAACTGTTTTAATCACTGGGAACACTGATGTTCTCCAGATGGCCAATCACATTTGTTTTTGGCTTCTGTTACGTGTTTTCATATCTGAATCTCTACAAAATCTGGGCAATCCAATATAGAGCTCTTTGACTCTTTTTATATGAAATAAAGGGGATCATTGTTATATGTCTTTCTTGGATCTGGATAATGATATCTTGCCATTTGATATTTACTGGCAGTATTCAGCAAATTTGCCCTGAAGTATTGATTTATAATAATACATGCTTTCCTGTCAAAAAATTTTGTAGGTGCATGTCTGTGTGCACATGTGTGAGTTTTATCTATATTAATGTGAACTCAAAAGAAAAACACAAATTTTATTTCAGTTAATGTTATGTTTCCATGGTAAAGAAAAAACCTATGGAGATATACCCTAAAAAACTCTTAAGAGTTTCTTTCTGTGATGTGGGTCATATAGAAAATACTTAACAGATCTTTGTCCGATTGATAGTCATTAAAGCTATACTTCAGCTGAACTGACAGGTGAACTGTCAAAATTTTTCTCTTTCTTTTTCTTTTTTTCCCCTTCTTTTAAAAATTATTAGATGTGAGCTATTAGCAGATCAACTCTAGACAAAATTATCAGGGAGATGCCTCTTGACATCTTGACTCTTCAACACTTTTTTCTTTTTTTGACACCAAGCTTCCAACCAGATCCTAAGTTTTCCTTATATAATCCCTGAGTATAAATCAACTACTTATGCTAGAAAATTTACATAATTTTAAAAGGAGCTTATAAAGAGATGTTTAGATGTACATAATGTTTGAACATATAAATACACACACCGCCCCCCATTCAAGGGCCATTCTCAAAAAAATGTATTGGTTATATTACCTACCTACCTTCCTATAGAGTACCTTGGTGAAAAATAGAGTTGGGATGTAAAGCATTCCTTATATCTATAAAAGTACCCAATGTAGGGTCTCTGCACTACTGATTCCACTGATAGGAATGATTCTTAAAAGGGATCTATTGTATGAAAGCCTTTAAATTGTTTTATTATAAGTAGAATAAAAAATATAGGAAATTGGTGAAGATTAAATTAGCAGAAACTATTTGCAGAGCCCAACACTGAAGAAAACACCATGGTGCATAAGCCTTGATTAAAGTTATTAAATAAATTTGAGGAGTAAAAGAATGGTTTAAATTCACTGAAACATGTATATTAGAGGTGAAATGACCATAATAGTGTTTGCATAATGGTTTAAAATTTGGATATTCGTATCAACAGTGTTCCTAATGATATGGGTTCTCTCTTTTTTTATTAGCATGCTTGTTATCTGCAAGAATACAAAATTATAAATTTAATTTTTAAAACAATTTTAAGCTTCTTTAAAGTATAATTAACAATTAGGATTTGTATATAGTTAAGGTTCGTAAGTTTTTTTTTGATGAATGTATGCGTTGTGAAATTATTATCACAATTAAGCTAGTTAACATATTCATCTCTCAGCTACTATTTTCTTTTCTTTTGATTTAAATTTGTGATAACACTTAAGATCTATTCTCTCAGCAAATTTCAAGCATGTACTATTATTAATTGTAGTACCGTACTGTACATTAGATCTCCAGAACTCATTTAGCTTGCATAGCTGAAACTTTATACCCTTTGATCATCATCTCTCCTCTCTCCATCTCCTCCTTTTCCACTGCCACTGTCAACTCTCATTCTGCTTTCTACTGCTATAAGTTTTACTATTTTACATCCAAATATAAGTAAGGTCATTCAATATTTGTTGTTCTGTGTCTGGCCTATTTTACTTAGCATAATGCCATCCAGGTTCATTCATATTGTTTCAAATAGCAATAGTTCCTTCAAATTTAAGGCTGAATACGATTTTATTGTCTAAATATACCACATTGTCTGTATCAGTTTGTTAATATTCAAAATATGTGAAGAACTCTTAAAATTCCATAGCAAAAAAAAAATTAAATAACAGTTTAAAAATGACCAAATGTGGCATGGTAGCTCATGCCTGTAATTCCAGCACTTTGGGAGGCCAAGGCAGGCAGATCACCTGAGGTCAGGAGTTCAAGACCAGCCTGGCCAACATGGTGAAACCCTGTCTCTACTAAAAATACAAAAATTAGCTGGGCGGGGTTTCAGGTGCCTATAATACCAGCTACTCAGGAGACTGAGGCAGGAGAATCTCTTGAACCCAGGAGGCAGAGGTTGCCATGAGCTGAGATTGTGACACTGCACTCCAGCCTGGGTGACAGAGCGAGACTCCTTCTCAAAAATAAATAAATAAATAAATAAATATAAAAAATAAAAATGAGCAAAGGACCTAAATAGATATTTTTTCTAAAAAAGACATACAAATGGCCAACAAGTATATGAAATAGTGCTCAACATCAGAGAAATGCACATAAAATCCAGAATTCTTATTTTCAAATCACAGCCAATCACTCTAAAAGACATTGATATTTGCTGAACAGTTTACAATAATCAATACTGATATCGTAAATATAGAAAAATTAAAATGTACTTAACACACCCCTAGTAATATATTGGCCGTGGTCATGAACACTCATTTATTTCAGGCAGCCAGGGTTTCAAATTATATAATTGCAATGACCTGATTAATACAATGACCTAATTAAGCTCAATGATAGGATTTAATCAAATTAAAGGATTTCATGCATTTCTTCATTCTTGCTAAAATTACCAAGTGATTACAAAGTTTTGTTCATGCAGTGAATATAGAAAAGAATAAAAAATAAAAGGCAAAGAAGAGAAAAGAAAGTCAGGATGGTGTTCTGTAAATAGTGTGTGATATCTGAGGATGCCAATATTTAGGGCTTGGCTTTCTCAGCCTCTTTATAGGAAGATGGACCTCAAAATTATTTGACTCTAAAAGGCTGAAAAGAACCACCATATATGTACATGTCCTTCATGTGGGCAAAACCACTGCAGTTTTTTGAGATTAAAACAAACAAACAAACAAACAAACAAAAACGCACTCGACAAATGGTGAAATTTTATGAGCTGCAAAGCTCATAAAATAAAATTAATCCATGGAAACCTTAATGTTAGGAAGGGATTGGGATTTTATATATTAATGAGTGTTTTTTTTTTTTTTTTTTTGTCGAGACCATATGGAAGTTTGAAAGATGGTATATCCATGTTTTATTTTAAAATCTCATATTAGAATATACATTTTAATAATGATAAAATAAGACATACTATAGAGGAAAAAGAAAGAAGGAACTATTTTCACAAGGCCACTATTTTATTTAGTTGATTAAATAATATTCTTACTCTTTCACAGAAAAAAGTAATTATCTTCCCTTTAACATTTTTAGAAAAAACTGTAAAAATGTAAACTTTGTGATTAGACTGTCATTTCCATACATAGCATTTTTAACAAAATTACTAAGATAAATCTTCATAAAAGCAAAAATATGTTTTTTTCCTGAATGCTATTGTCTTGAGATATTTCAGGAAACACCTAAAATATCACTAAAAAATAAATCAATGTCCAAAAAGAAAGAAGAAAATAATTTGGAGGTTATCTGTCAAAACTGTGTCTTGTTTTAACAATCACAGACATGCTAGAAGAACCAAAACAAGAAAGCAGAGATAACCTTTGATTCTAAAACAGATAAAAGAAACATTTCTAATTATTCTAACTCGCACAATTTTTAACTCTCAAAAAATTGGCACAAGTGTAGTTACTGAATTAAACAATGTTTTAATCTCAAGTTGCTTCAACACTTTTCATTGTAAAAAATTATCTGCTTTATCAGTCATCACTGTGAAATTTTGAGAAGATTTAAGTAAAATATTAGCTTAAAAGTATTCAGATACCATATTTTTAATAATTTGCCAGCTTGATTATTTCTGATGGATTTTCTATCACAGTCAATCTGCGTTCCCTTAACTTTATTTCTAGCTGGAGCCAAATATTAAACAATGACACTATGTATCTTTCTGTACAATTTGCCGGTTTGGGTTACTGTGGAACCTAGGTGCTCCTGAATTGTCCTTGTGAATCACCACTCTGCCGAGAAAAGATTGAACAAAGAAATGATTTATTTACTGAAACATCAATGTATTTTTTAAGCTACATAACTCAAAGATGTTTTACCCAAGATAGAAAAGGCTTTTTGCAGGGATCAAAGTGGTGGTATCTTTAAATAAAAATAGGAGCCATTAAACCATTTTAGGAAATGTTTTAATTATTAAGAAAATAAAATTGTATTAAAATTTTTCTACAGGTTTTTATATTTAAAAGTAGTCTTTGTCAAAATAGTTTTGGAAATCCACTTTCATGCTGCTATTTTGCAAGTTTTCTGTATTTCAGGTGCATGGTCTCTAGAATGGGTTGCTGCTTGGCCTAAATTAATTCAAATGTAACTTAGAGATAATTATATGATATATCTTGCAACCTAATGGGAAATAAAAATAATTACCTTGTATAATACTATCTGACTCAAATAATTGGGATGAGTTCATTGAAATTTCCAAATTTGAGGTGCTTTGAATAGCATAGACTCCCAGAGTATGCAGTGTAAAGAACTCTACGTGAGATATGTTTGTCCACTTTTGTATTTAACTCTTCCTAACTTTCACATTTCTTAATGAGGCTGTTCTTTTTCAAGTGCTGTTCTTTCCAGTAACCAAATCCTCTTTGGGGTTTTCCTATTGTCTTAATTAGAGATACTGTATTTGATTGATTTAATTATCTCTCTACATCATAAAATTTATAGTATTATTTGTATAGACATCTTTAGGAGTCATTCATTGTAATTTTAAAAATAAGTGCTTGACATATTTAGTTTGTGGTGCCATTGATTTTTACCATTATAAAATATACCAAAGTATACAAAATGTATATACATAGCAATTAAATAATGATAGCACTGAATTATGCATTCATAGACATTCTCTTGTTGTGCTGTGTTATTAAAGAAAATTAAAGGACTGGCGCAGTGCTCACGCCTGTAAATCCAGCATTTTGGGAGGCCGAGGTGGGCAGATCACCTGAAGTCGGGAGTTCGAGACCACCCTGACCAACATGGAGAAACCCCATCTCTACTAAAAATACAAAATTAGCCAGGCATGGTGGCGCATGCCTGTAATCCCAGCTACTTTGGAGGCTGAGGCAGGTTAATTGCTTGAACTCGGGAGGCGGAGGTTGCTGAGCTGAGATCATGCCACTGCACTCCAGCCTGGGCAACAAGAGCAAAACTCCGTCAAAAAAGTAAATAAATAAATTATAAAATTTTGAGCTCCTATATTTATTTTATAAATACATGAATGAATGTCATAATTAAAAACTATATGCTATCATATGTAGTTATATGTACCTTTATATAAAATATATAATATATATGAATTAATAAGAGTACATTAATAACTAAGTATAGTGTGTTCTGTTATAAAGTTCTTTAATTATGGGCATATAAACAGGACCTAACTTATAATATATTCTGCTCATATATTTAAATATATTAAATTCTGCTCGTATATTTAAAGATATTAGCCAAGTTAGTCCAGTGATTCCTTTTCTACTCAGTTCCTATCACTTGGAAATTCTCCCCTCATCCCCGATTTTTTTTTAACTTACTGTTTTCTCACAACCTTTTGCTAAGTGACTCCTGGAACACGATACAGTGCTTTATAGTTTATCCTAATGCTGCTCCAGTTCAATTTCGACACTGATAGGACTAACTAAGCGAGATGAATGGAACAAATGGATCCATTCCATTTGTTGGATCTATTTACATTTTGCCTACCAATTTTCCATTTTGACTACCAATTAAAACCCTAAAAGCTGAGGAGATGTTTTTGACTGCAAAGCAGTCTTCTTATCCTGGAACTTGGAATGTCAGTATCTCTACCTAATACTTTCCTTAGTTAGGTCATCAATGCTTTATTGGTCATCACTGTGAAGTCAATTTTGCGAGGATTTAAATAAAATGTTAGCTTAAGAGTATTAGATATCATATTTTTAATAATCTGCCAGCTTGGTTGTTTCTGATGGATTTTCCATCACAGTCAATTTGTGTTCCCTTACTTTATTTCCAGCTGGAGCCAAATATTAAACATTATCATGGTTAGAATGAAATGATGTCATCAGTGTATTAGCACCTATTAAGAACCCTTCAAAAAAGCTGTTATTATTGTTATTATTTTATTCTACTAAGTTGTATGCATTTTAACTGTTCTTATAATTGAATAATTCAATAATTATGTATAATTATGAAGAACTTCAAAGATTAAAATTAACATTCAGTATGATATTCTTCCCCATGGAGATTATACTTTGTGGCTCAATCATCTATTTTAAAAGTTAGCTTTTGTAAAACGACCTGTTACATAATTTGGTAGGTACGTATAAATGCAAATTATCAAACCATTACTGTAAAAAATATGTTGTTGAACTTATATTTTCAAAATGTGTCTTCGTAGACTTACTATGTTAGCTATTGATTTTAAAACCATAAATATGTATTTAAATAAGCTCTCAATCAGGCTAAAGTTACAGCAGAAATATTGCATCATCTAGCACAACTTTAGAAACTCTCTCTTGGCAGTAATTGTCCCTGCCTCCCTTTGGGTATTTTAGGCACTGATATTCTTTAATGGGCCATTAAGAAAGGTGCTTAATTTGAGACACACCTAGGTGCACCGTACTGAGATGAGATAATTTCAAAACGTGTATTTTCTCTCTTGTCTGGTTGCTACTGATACACTAACTACTGAGAATGAAATATGCGAAAATTATATTGCGATATTTTGTGAATTGCAGAAGAGACCACATTTCTTTCATAATCTCAAGAACAATTTAAGACTTGTTATACAGATACCCTTTTTATGTAAAGAATTTTTTAAATGTTAATTTTTCTACTATAGATGTATTTATTTCCATTATTTTACAGTAATCTTTTCTCATTACTGTTTAAGCCCCTTTTGAGAAAATATTGAAATTTTTAAAAAATGTGAATATCAAGGGTTTTAAACTCAAATTGTCTACGTGAAAGAGATATATGGGACTGACCCTCATGATAATCAAACCTCAGTGAAACTATGTTATGTTAACTTAGCTCATGTTGAGATATACCTTCCCCTGCATTCCTCTTTGTCTTGGAAAGTGTTCAAAGAAAGTGTAAGTAAATGTGTATTTTTTCCTTATCCACTGGAAGGAGTTGGAATAGGATGAATTTGACTTTACTACCTCAATTCTTACAATTTCTCTATTCTAGGCTTTATTTTTAAGTCAGTTACTTAGAAACTGTCATTGTTTTCAGAGAAACAGTATTAAGAAGTGAGATGTCGTTTCCTAGTTTAGACTGTAAAATGCATACTGTAGCTTAATATGATTTGGATTATTTAAGAAGATATTTAAAGCTCATTATTCTCAGGTATGGATTTTTTTTTTTTTTTTTTTAACGGAGTTTCGCTCTGTCACCCAGGCTGGAGTGCAGTGGTGTGATCTCGGCTCACTGCAAGCTCCGCCTCCTGGGTTCATGCCATTCTCTTGCCTCAGCCTCCCGAATAGCTGGGACTACAGGCACCCGCCACCACGCCTGGCCAATTTTTTTGAATTTTTAGTAGAGACGGAGTTTCACCGTGTTAGCCAGGATGGTCTCAATCTCCTGACTTCATGATCCGCCCACCTTGGCCTCCCAAAGTGCTGAGATTACAGGTGTGAGCCACCATGCCCGGCTATGGAATTTTTTGTAACCAAACTTGACTGTAGTGCCAGTTGCATTGATAATGATTTTAGAATTTCACAGGATAAGGATGATATTGATTTTATATTGAAATCAAATCCTGGAATTCCATTTATAACACACATTGTCACTAGATACGATATATTTTCACAATTATCAATCATGAACTGCTCAGGTGATTTTATTTATACAGTTGCCATAGGTGTAAGGCTTATTAGTCTATCCTAATCATAAAGGCTCTAAGATAGTAAAAATCCAGTAAATATTAGAAACATTTGAGGATATGTTGACCTATCATATACCAAGTTCCATCTTTGAGTTAGAATTAGTATGAGAAAGTCACTACTAATTCAGCTTTGAAGTTATATTTGGTTATTCTCAGTAATATTCAGAATAATCTCAGTTCCCTTTTTAGGAAAATTAATAACAGAATTAAATACTCTTACTGATTGAAATCATACTGATATATTTTGAAATCTTTTAAAAACTTTTATTTGGGCAAACCTTTCTTTTTTTCTGATTGTTTTCAACTTTTGCTGTAACTTAAAAAGCACTTGCTTGCCTTCTGAGATCCTGGAAGGTCATGGTTCTTGGTTAATCTCCTAGTGAAATCTGTAATGTTGCCCTTCATTTACCCAATACATGCATGAGTAAGATGGGTTATTGCTATCTCTTCAGATGTGCCAAAGACATATATAATGCCAGATAAAAATTATTCACAGTGAAGATATTGAGGGCCTTCTGTTTATGGCATGATTCTTGCAGGCTAAGGTTTGTTTTAATATTTCAGTGTGTAGCTATATTCTAGGTCTTCACCTCACTCCATTCAACCTACAAGTTAAAGACTAATCACACCTAGCTGAAACCTCCTCACATAAGCTCCTTTACATAAGATAGGCTACAGAATCTGTAGTCAGTACAGGTGACGAGAAGCAGTAGAATCTAATGACTGAAAACACAAACCTTGGGTCTAGACTGCTTAGATGCAAATCTGGGGTTGATTACTTTTAACTGTGTGGCCTCAGCAAGTTCTTTAACTCTCCATCCCTTGGTTTCCTCATTTGCCAATTAGGAATAAAATAGCCCCTTCCTTACGGAGTTTTTATAGGATTAACAATAATGTTTATATTTAGAAGCAATTAAATGGGAGGCTTTCAGAACAGTGTCTGGCACAGTAAGGGCTTAATAAATATTAGTAGTTATTATTAGGAAGATGATTATTTTTCTTGGTTCTCTGTAGGTTTTGGAATAAATTCATACATTGCTGTTTGAACTGGATTTATTTACTTTGAAGTAGACACCTATTATGTTCTGAATGTTTTAAGTGTAGCTTACTTGCCCTTCCTGATTTCTAGTAGACTTGGAATCATAAAAATCAATCCTTGATTATTATCATAAATGGCATATTGTTAATAATTGTTAATTTTTAAAATATATTTTAAAATTATAGCTATGTTCATTTAGACTTGTTTTTCATAACTAGTTATCATGAATATTTGAGATTTTATGGGTGATTTTATTTTTAAAGAGCAAAGGTTCTATTTTACCAATTGTATATATAGAAAGAACATGAGGTTCATTTTTTAGTTTTAATTATTGGGGAGCCAAGCAAGTGTTTTCCAAATTAATTGATTTTAACATAATTATTTATATATACCTTTAGTTTAAAACTCACTGATTTTATTTCCAGTTGAACATATCAGTATAGACAAATATTATCAAAGCCTATTGGAAATGTTCTCCAATCAAATGCTTTGTGGGATCTCAGAAAAGATGTTAACTCAAGGGCACTTCACAAGAAAGTGATCCTGTGTCGAACATTAATCTATTTCATGGGTAATAGATGTGCTGCTCTAAAGCCAAAAAATAGCAATGTTCATTAAATATAAATTTGTTTCTAAACATTAATAGACATTTATTAGATCACAACACTATCTGAGAGACAAAGGAAACTTTTATGCTAGAAAAGTTTCCTATTAAAATTACTCTAGAGAGATTGTCTTCTAACTTAGCATCAAGTTATATATTTAAAATATAATTATAAGGGGAAGTGCCTTTTTTACTTCAGCAATAAAAAAATAGGTATTATTTGCCAGTGTTTCAGATGGTGTGTTGAGATTTAGCATTTCATTGCTTGAAACATGTTTTGGGTAACGTTAAAATTAAGGTTAACCATAAAATTAACTGAAAAGAAATAAGTCTTCCTTTCCCTGATCTCTCTGTAACTTATGTAGGGGATTGCAGGGAAGAAATGAGGGAAGAATGGAGGCATGACTCAAAGTTCTAGTGGAAGCGTCACTTTATACCTGAACTACTCTCCCTACTCCCAATTTGATTCAACTTTTTACTGTATCTTCTGTGCCCATCCTGTGTTTTTTTCCTTCTCTTTTCCCTCCTGACTTATGTTTACTTCCACACTGACAAGACATAACAGTGATATTTCTACAACTTGAAAAATTGTTGACTTAACATTCTTCAAATAATCTATTAATTTAAATCACATGCTGAACTTATAGGTCATTGTGAACTCCCACCATACTAAATCTGGCAAATACTGTTACTGACACTGATTGCTTAAGGTATTTTTCTTTTCTCTCCATTTTCTCCTATGTACCATGACCAATTTAATCTTCTAAAAGCATGGTATTTACAATGGACCTTCTGATTCTATCCCCTTTTCTACTCGACCACTCACAATCTTTTATCGAATGTTCTTCTATCCCACTTACCACTAAATGCAATCTCATTTACCATTTATAACCCCACTTTTAAATATAAATCCTTCACTAAATGAGAACAAGAATTTTTCTCATTGATTGAATGCCTACTCTTGCCAGGAAACTTTATAGCTTCTTATATGCATTACCTTTATTTAAGCCTTAAACCACCTGGTAAAATAAGTATTAAATTCAGATGTGAACATTAGGGTATAGAAAATTTAAATAATCTGCTTATGTGATACAGCTCACAACTCAAAAAGAAAGGACTAAAACTGTCCTTTTCACACTCTAAAGCTCATACTGTGTCCGCTATTCATGCTGCTTCTCATGGCCCAGACTTTTTGATGTTTTATACTTGAAAACAGTAGCTTAGTTTTTTTTTTAAAAAAATCTGTGCAGATATAAAGGACTAGGAAAATATGGCTACATTCAGTTCTAGGTCAAGGTAAATACATATTTATTATAGACGAAATTTCTTCCAAGTTGTGTTTGACTTGAATGTGTTATAAAATATACATCTATCCGGATAAGTCATTACTGCCAGATGCAGAACAATACCATTCTATCTAAAAGTGCTATAATTATTTGGAATCAATATTTGATCTCAAATAGCATAATGACTGCTAAGCTGTGTTATGCAAATTTGGAACTCTGACAAAAATATTATACTAAAAAATGCAAAAGCTGCATTTTTTCTGTGATGTCACTAATAGTTTATTAATATAATGATTCATTTAACACCTCTATTAACTCAGGCTCCTCATATCAAACCAAAGATTATTTAAAAAATTGAATTCGCAACAAAATGTTTGAATATTTAGGAGCAATGTAGAGGACTATAACAGTTTTGGAGATATATTTGCTACAAATATTTACCCCCACTCTTAAAAGACAATACTTGGAGTAATTTATATGTGTTGATGTATTTTGTGTCTTTAACTATTATAAATTTCATGATTTGAAACCAATCAAAATGAATTTATATTCCTTGGTATAGCCTTCAAAATATTTCCTATTCCACCCTAATAGATCCTTACTGTCTACTGCTCCTCACTTCTTCCTGAGAAACCAGATGACTTGCAGTTCTGCAACATGCTGCCTTTTCCCACCTCTTTACCTTTACCACAGCAACTCTTAATCCAAAACGTTCTTCCTCCACCTACAGTTGAGTGAGATCTTAGCCGTTCTTCAAATTATAGCACAATTACCACTCTCACAGGTCTTCCAGATCTTTCAAGCTGTGTTATCTCCTCTGTTTTTTTCACCTCTTTTCTTCTTTATCAAATTTGGATTTATATTTTACCACTTGTATTTATTGCATTATCTCATCTTCCTTCTCTTCCTCATCGTTTCCTTCTCCTCTTTCGCTGATTCTTCCTCCTCCTTTAATGCAGGAATTATGCCTTGTATATCTTACCATAACCCCATGATCAAACACAGTGCATACTTGCAATAAATTAACAAAGAAACACACATGTAAATTTGTTGAATTAAACGTTTTTTGAAAATATTAAAGAAGGTGATTAAAAGTTTGTCCTCTATGAATTTCCAAAGGATGTTAGCACTATTTAAGAAAGTATTCATGATTAGAACATTTAACTCATTGTTGCTGCTGACTAAACTCGGTGGTTAAATGCTTTCTTCATACTTATTTAATATAAGGTTATTTGACCCCCTCAATATTGAAAAAAAAAAGAAAAGATGCTTGAGTCTTACTGTAAGTGCCTTGGTTTTCAGAGTCAAATTTTCAGGAGAAACTCTGTGAATAATGGGAGGACTCAAACTAATGATGCTTTACAATTCCATAGTGTATTCACATGCGCTCTGTAAATTGAGAAACAATACATGTAATTTTTCAAGAAAACAAGAAAACCTTAAAGGAGAAGCCTATGTGTAGGTTTCAGACATTGTAAATTATAGTTAACATTTACAAAACATATTTTACTGAGTTCAAACTCCTTTAAAACTCATTTTGCTTTTGCCCAATGATGATCATACCAAATATATTAACATTTGATAGGATGGTGATGGAAAGAACCTGTGTTATAGTCAGGTAATTTTTCTTCTTGCTGTCCTACTCTTTTCCCCTGGGTTAATTGTATCATAGAGCTCTCATTCACATCAGAAGGAGTCTTCCATGTAGAACCACTTTTGGAAAGATCTTTTTTTTTGTGAGAGATGTCCTCTGTCACTTCATAGGGCATGGATTATGAAGCATTGCTGTAATGTGCCTATGATTCTGCAATATTGTAAAATAATGGAAATATTGGAGTCTTGAATTGAATAGTAAGCATTTAAATCCCTCACCTAAGCATTTATGCATAATTACTCTAGTTGAAATATATTTTCTAGTTTTACTAAATTAAATTTCTAAGAAATGCTTGGCTATGTTTGGTTACTATGGACAGATATTATTTACAAAGGTAGAGAGCTATGTGCACACAAATCACGATTACTTTGTTGCTCTGATATCAGATATTTTCTTTACTTGTTAATGAATTGACAAATGATTAAATAAAACAACTGGTTATTCTTCTTTGAAATTTATATCACTTCTTTTTCATTATTTTTGTAGACACAGGGTGTTGTTTGTTGACCAAGCTGGTCTTGAACTCCTGGCCTCAAGCAATCCTCCCACCTTGGTATCCCAAAGTGTTGGGATTACAGGCATGAGCCACCATGCCTGTCCTTATTTCTTTTCTTCATACGTCAATGTTATATTATTTTTACCATTTTATCAAGGTGCCAAATTATACCTTGATACAATTTTATACCACGTTACTATAAATTAATTTTATGTTGTTAAAAAGGTACTTTAGGCAGACGGCTTGTTTTGATTTTTAAACTAAAATGGTTTTAAATTTTTCAAATTTTAAAGTCCAAATACTAACGCTGCAAGAACGCAGATAACACCCAAGTGATAATTCTGAATGCTCCTAAAGTAACTTGTAAGGTCATAGCTATGATTTCCCTCTATGGAACAATGAAAAAAAAAAAACCAAAAAAAACATGCTTAATGGGAAACTTCTGTATTACAATTATCAATTAGGCTATAGGTCTATATACCAATTCACCATTACAATAATACCAAATGGCATTTTTTGTATTTCACATGTGCCAAACATGTCAGAAAACATTGGCCTCCAAAAAGTATATGACAAATACAAGTAAATATGCAAAATAAGGTATGGATTAATAAAAATCTGTAAAGTCAATATTGAAGTAGAATTTGTAGTTAGAATTTATAACAAGTGAAAAGTTAAGAGTTGGGGAAATTTAAACATTTATAAAGAAGATATAGTTTCTTGTCTGTGGTATTATGATGGAAAAGGTGCAATCATATACAGTATACTTTGGGGAATGTTTGAGAGTAAATTATCTTACAGAAATGTGATTTAAGAGTAGCTAACACATTCCCAGGATAAGCAGTTTTGAGATTCTAATGTTAACCTGTGTTTGGTGTACAGAAAGGAAGCTAATATAAGATAGAAATATAAATTTTTAGCATGATTTGAAAAGAAGAGAATATTAAAAAATTAAACTGGGGAAACAATTATGACACCAGAATTCAAGATGAAAGTTTCCTGAAAGTAAAATCAATGTCTCCTGTTTAGAAGACTTACTTTTGTTGAAAGGAATAACAAAAAAATTTCAAATTCTTTTAGAGTATAATTGTGTTAGATTTGAATAAAAATTAGCATAGTTAATAAATAAGGAAATTTCCAAGTAGTTAATGAGGGAAGATTTTAGTTATTTAAGCTTTTTGTAGAATTTCTTTCCATACTGTATTCTTTTGTAACTTTTAGTGGAACTCATGTCAAATAGCACAACTTTAAAATTCTAAATGTAAACATTAATGATGTAAATTAGGTCATTTTAATCAACTTCACTTTTAAATTTTGGATATTGTGAAGAATAGTGAACTTAGTTTTGTTTGAAGACAGATAACCACTAAGATTTTTATAAGAAAAGAAATTTGTTTGGTGAAGTTAATGACAACATTTCAATGGAAAAATCATCATAAAATGTTTTCTTTTAAAAAACTGTTATAATTCAGGGTGGTGATACATATTTCTGTAGGTTATGAGAAATTTATTAGCTATTAAAACTTGTATAATTGTTGCAAGTTTATTATATATATCCTCTAATTAGCACAGTATTGGAGTTGTGAGTAAGAGAGATGCAGGTGGTGAGGCTGGAATGTGAGAACATGTCACCCTCTTCAAATAATCACTTTTATTCTTATAAATTCTGTTTCCCACCTCTACATTACAATTATGAAAACAAATCCCTATGCCTAAATCAAATGTCAAATGTCTGAGTAGAGATGGCTCTATGTCCTGCTGCAATACCTTAAAAGAAATCATTATTAATAACTGATAGGTATGTACTTCCTTATTCTTTCTATAAAATAACTTTCACCCATTGTTTCAACAATGTAAAATATATATCATATGAAATAAATGATTCTGGTTGTAATTGAAGCCAAAGTTAGCAATAGCAATACTCCTCTTCACTATGGAAATAATTTTATCTCCTCCTCCGAAAGATGCGCCACTGTAATTAGGGTGGTGTCCTGAAAAGCACCGCCCTTTGTGTGTTCTTTGTCCTCTCTAATCTGCGAGCTTTCCTGCCTGCCTCATGTATCCATGCCGTTCTGGGTTCTCCACTCTTCACAATCAAATAATGTTTCATTTAAGCAAGGCCTAAGTCTTCTTTGGAAATCCCGTGTTGTACCCTTCCTTTGCACAATTAACATTCCTAATTATTTTCATCCATCTTCTTGTTTATTTGTGCCATAGAGGAAAGAGCACTAATGTTGAAGTAATTTGGCTTGAAATTCTAGACACATAACATACCTGATTTTCCTTCTCAGTGAACATAGAACAATGTTATCTGCTTTATATATTTGTATGGACAATTACATTAGGAAATTTGTGTAATATCTAGCACCATGTGTAGCATGTGATAAGTACTTAAAGGAAGGTTAATTCTTCTCTATCTTGTGACTTCATTTACTTTACTGTGTCCTGTTTTGTTTTTTTTTTCCACTACAGTATGGGTTGTGAGAAAAACTGTTCTACTAATTTGCGTTTTCTATAAAATCTACTGTGGTAGAAATTGAGTATACATGTTTGAGAAAATGAATAAATAATTCACCTAGATGGCAGCTCATAATTTCTTCCAGTAATGAAATGCTATATATACATTTACTTTCTATTTATGTGTATGCATGTGTATGTGTATGTGTATGTGTATGTGTATGTGTATGTGTATGTGTGTGTATAGATACATCTCCTGATACCAACTTTTGACTCTTGTATACTCCATGGTCACAGAGAAAGGCAAAAAAGACACAGAAAAAGAATGTTGAGGTTTGCTAGGATAGAGCATTGTGATCTTGTTTATGAATCTGTCAATTATCTGTCAACTTAAATATCCCTCTTCAAGTAGCTGTCAGTTATTTTGCGCATTTTAAATAATGTAATTTTAAATTAGCAATTACTTTCAAAATTTATTTTCTGAATTATACACTTATGACAATTGAGAATAGATTTTCAGGTTTTCTTGTGAGTCAGAGTTGGGTAAGAGAAAACAAAATGAAAATGTTGCACATGATTCCTTTTCACTTAGTTTCTGTTTTATCTCAACCACATATTTCATTTCTTGTCAATGCTTTCTCTATTTGTAAAAGTAAAATATTATGGGGTTGTCTAGAATGACCTTTGTTTCCCATAATATCAATGAAATTAAAGAGAAAACTCTGTATATATATTGTCTCCATGTTTAGTACTGTAGGAGCCGATGTATACAATAGTAATCAATAAATATTTTTTAGTTAAATTATCAAATGATCTTGCTTCTTATGGATTCACATTGAAAGGATGAGTAGGATAAAATAATTGCCAATGCTATAGCACCTACCACATGCCAGCACTGTTCTTGGCTATTATTATGTATTTTATATAATTAAAATTTACAAATTTTAAGTCATTTAATGTTCATAGAACCATATGAATTAAGTAGTATCACCCTACCCATTACACAGATAGAAAAATGGAGATGCTATAGTTAAATGACCATCGACAGGAGAACTGAGACGCTGTATAGTTAAATGACTTGCCCAACCTAGTAGAACAGTAATTGAGATCAGGTTGTCTGGCTCCAGAATGCGTGCTCTTAACTGCCATGCCGTAAATAACGATATCAAAACATCTGATAAACTTGTGTAATTTTGCCTTTTAGTAAAGACTTTGGTTTTATTTTGACAGAATGAAGTGTATTAATACATTCCTCAGTAAACAATTTTGAATATCCCTTTTCAGAAGTTTTTAAACTTAATTCTAAAAATCTGAAATTATTGAAAATATGTATCAATCTCCAGGACAAAAAGAAGAAAAGAAAGACAGAAAGAATTAAAGAAAAAGGGAAGGAAGGGAGGGAGGGAGAGAGGGAGGAAGGAAGGAAGGAAGGAAGGAAGGAAGGAAGGAAGGAAGGAAGGGGAAGGGAAAGGAAGGGAAGGAAGGGGAAGGGAAGGGAAGGGAGGGAAGAAAGGAAGGAAGGAAAGCCCAATTTGTGCTTGATTGATCAGTTTGAAAGGTGCTGACTGTAAAAGATGGTGTCTTCAGGATTTGGATTATGTTCCTTTAGTATTTTGGTTTCCTAAGATAAATCTTGGGAAGACTTGAAGAGGAGGCAACTACACTAGTTTGGTTTAATAAAGTTACTTTTTCAGTGCTTAAAGTTATTAATGCTTTACACCTCTAAGCAAGATTCCTCATCTTGAATTGTACAATCCTGGAGAATAGGTTGCATGTTTTCTTCAATATTCTATTCCATGTTTCTAGACCCACTGCTTTGTATTTTAGTGAGCATTCAATTAACCTCTGTTGAATGAATTAATTATGTTCGAACTGCATTTTAATTTAGTTTGTATCTATATGCTTACTGTTAAAAATAAGCTATTTAAAATGAAACATCAATGAAAATGAAATTTGGGGCATAATAATCTATCTTTAATCATCATACATTGTTATTTAGATAATACTTTGCCTTGATTTTCAGTACTGAAGCTTTTGACATTCAAACAAAAAGAGTAACATCTTTTGTAAACATAAATCTATGATGTTCACAGATTTACAGAGACGTTTAGAAAAGTAAAGTAGTTAATATGTAGAATAATTTCTGAATGAATATTGCAGCCTGAGATGAAAGTGAGACTCATATATTTACCTTTCGTTTTAAACTTATTTATGGTAACAGTGATAAATGAAATATTTTACTATTCTAATGTTAGTGAAATTATACTATATAGTATAATTATATTGTATAAGTAAATTATACTATATAGTATATAATTATACTATATATAATACATATATATATATATATATATATATGTATATTTAGCCAGGTGCAGTGGCTCACGCCTGTAATCCCAGCACTCTGGGAGAGAAATTATACTATATAGTATAATTATATTGTATAAGTAAATTATACTATATAGTATATAATTATACTATATATAATACATATATATATATATATATATATATATGTATATTTAGCCAGGTGCAGTGGCTCACGCCTGTAATCCCAGCACTCTGGGAGGCCGAGGCAGGTGGATCACCTGAGGTTGAGAGTTCAAGACCAGCCTGACCAACATGGAGAAACCCCCTCTCTGCTAAAAATACAAAATTATCCTGGGTGAAGCTACCCGGGAGGCTGAGGCAGGAGAATTGCGTGAACCCGGGAGGCAGAGGTTGCAGTGAGCCGAGATCGCGCCATTGCGCTCCAGCCTTGGCAAAAAGAGTGAAATTCCATCTCAAAAAAAAGAAAAAAAAGGCCAGGCGTGGTGGCTCACACCTGTAATCCCAGCACTTTGGGAGGCCGAGGCGGGCGGATCATGAGGTCAGGAGATCGAGACCATCCTGGCTAACACGGTGAAACCCCGTCTCTGCTAAAAATACAAAATTTAACCTGGCGTGGTGGTGGGCGCCTGTAGTCCCAGCTACTCTGGAGGCTGAGGCAGGAGAATGGCTTGAACCCAGAAGCCGGAGCTTGCAATGAGCCGAGATCGCGCCACTGCACTGCAGCCTGGGCAACAAAGCGAGACTCCGTCTCAAAAAAAAAAAAAAAAAAAAAAATCAGTATATTTAAGTTAATTTGTTCAGTAGAGACTGAATTATTTATTTCATTAAGATATGAGGCCAGGATATAAACATGATGGCAATATATGTATTGTATAAATAATGTCTTTGGATTACTTACTTATTTTATACAATAACCCTTTTTTTTTCTTTTTTGCAGGTTTCAGATTTGGGATATTGGTGTTTCTGTTTCGGAGAAATTATTCTTTTTCTTTTTAATTTGAAGAAAAATCATCAGTCTTGGAATACAGAAGAGGAACTAGAAATACACGTATTTTGTTTCACATTTGAACAGTCATTCTTGAGGAATATTCCATACCTGAGTAGACAGCCATGTGGCCATCGCAGCTACTAATTTTCATGATGCTCTTAGCTCCGATAATTCATGGTAAGATTTTTGTGTAATGCTTAATGTTGTCTCACTTATTCATACTAGACACTTCCTTGGGATCTTTGCTCTGAGATTGCTTTGTAGTTTTTCCTTACCATATGTTAGTATGAGTAAGTTAAAATAAAAGAACATAATGTGTATTTCTTTTTTTTTTTTTTGAGTTGGAGCCTCACACTATCACCCAGGTTCGAGTGCAGTGGCGCGATCTCGGCTCACTGCAACCTCTGCCTCCTGGGTTCATGCCATTCTCCTGCCTCAGCCTCCTGAGTAGCTGGGACTACAGGCACCCACCACCATGCCTGGCTAATTTTTTTTTTTTTTTTCTTTTTTTTTTTTTTTTTTTTTGTATTTTTAGTAGAGACGGGATTTCACCATGTTAGCCAGGATGGTCTTGACCTCCTGACCTCGTGATCCGCCCTCCTCGGCCTCCTAAAGTGCTGGGATTACAGGCGTGAGCCACCGCGCCCAGCCCATAATGTGTATTTTAAGCTGAAATAGTTATGAGTTTCCACTTGTATTTCTTAAAGTGCCTATTGAAATGTATTTAAAACCAAAAGGCTTTTTAAAAAGAGCTCTTGCATTTTATTTTTAGTCTTTACCACACTTTTGGAAAATCAGCTGAAATATTAATTATCTCATTTATTGTGATTTTTTTTGCTTGCATAGTTTCATACTTAAAAAAACATTTTTAATGTAGTAAATTTGGGCATTTGAAAGAAAACTCCAAAAGTAAAATCCTACTTATTCAAAAGTATCTGCTTTCCAAAACCAAGTAATTATTTTTTCTCTGAGTATTTACTACTCTGCACAATCTTTAATATACAGAACACTAACTATAACCTCCCAATAAAGGGAAATAGTTTTTGTACTATACCTTGTAATGCAAAAACGCAAACAAAAAAAAAACAAAAGAGCGGCTGGGCATGGTGGCTCACGCCTGTAATCCCAGCACTTTGGGAGGCCGAGTTGGGCAGATCACAAGGTCAGGAGATCAAGACCATCCTGGCTAACATGGTGAAACCCTGTCTCTACTAAAAATACAAAGAAATTAGCAGGGCACGGTGGCGGGTGCCTGTAGTCCCAGCTACTTGGGAGGCTGAGGCAGGAGAATGGCATAAACCTGGGAGGCAAAGTTTGCAGTGAGCCAAGATCGTGCTACTGCATTCCAGCCTGGGTGACAGAATGAGACTCCGTCTAAAAAAAAAAAAAACACACACAATAAAATAATATTAATGTATGTTTTCACTTTTTAAAGAAAGGTGATTATGGAAACATGCCAATATACTTAATAGACATGTATACTTAATGTGTTCATTTAGACATCTTTGTATTTATAACAGAAATATGATAGTTTAGAAATGATGTACCTTTGCAAATTTTATAAAATATATCACATTATTTAATATATAAGCGAGACATTTATATTCTGTACAACTTAGAGTAATATTCACTGAATCTCAAACCTGGTAAATTAAAGTCTATATGTATGTTCCTCTTACACAATTTAATGTTTTTGGCTAATTATTGATTTTTTCACTAAGATGAAAATGTTGTAATATAGTCACTCTTTCATATGTTGACGATAATTATAGCAAAGAAAAAAGGACACAGCTGTATTTGCCACTGCTTAGGAGGTCTCAGAATATTATAGTGTCGCAAGCAGCTGAAATGAATGTTTAGCCTCTTTAGCTCACTTTTGGTTTTTAATTGACTACAGAAACCCATTGTAGTTCATCAGTGATGCAATTCTGAATCTGGCCTGTGTTCTTAAGTTTTAACATGAATTGCATTTTGCTGTCATTCTAAATACTGGGTAAAATAACTTCTTTTGAAGTTTTCCTTTAAAGTTCCCTGGATGCAACATATTTAGTTCTAACAATTCACTATTTTATAAGGTAGAGATGTTTGTGGAGTATCCTACTTACTCAACCATCTTGTTTTAAGCAAATTTGTCTAAAATTTCAAAATATTTTCTTAATTCATATACTTACACATTCACATTCTCTGCATGGGCACTTATAACATTTTGTGATGTGGGAAAATAAAAATAATTATGTTACTTGAGACAATGCTTTTCTAATTAACCATATATGTAAAGGTGACTTAAATTAGATTTTTTATGTTATAAAAATTCCTCCCTTATAATGTTATTTTGAGAATAAAATAAATAGCATATGTAAATAATGCAGCACAGTGCATAGAAAATATTAAGTGCTTGAACATGTGAATTTCCTTCATCATATAATCTATCCCTCCAGTTAATTTTTGTTGCAGTAAATTATAACAACCAGGAATTAGCTAGCCGTAAGAGCCGATTTATTTAATGTTTATACTAGGGAAAAAAGAAAAATATTTGCATATATATTTACACACACACAATTCATATTCAAAAGATCAATCTAAAATTACCCTTGTTAGAGAAAATTAGGTTAAAAATAGCAGAAACAGACATTGTAAGAAAGATTCCTTTTTCAGAACTAAAATTCCTGGTTCCTAAAACTGACACATACTATGTATTTCAGTGGACCCCTAAATGCGGCTGAGCCATGGGTCTTGGTTCTTGGTTTGGGAACTGATAGTCTGCATTGAAAGCACACACACACACACACACACAGAGAGAGAGAGAGAGAGAGAGAGAATATCTCCAAGTAATTCTTAGAAGTATTAAATCAACCCCTAGTATAATAATAGGACACATAAAAGACTGACCTGGTATGTAAAATACTCTGGGTTAAAAAAATAATCATTTCCATTTTATGTGGACTAATTCAATATTATCTTGAGTTTTGAACCATAGAGGAGAAAACAATATAGAAGCTTTTTACTTATAAACTTTTTCCTTTATTTTAAAACTTTGCACCTGAGAAAATACGAGTCGGTTTTGTCTTCCTTCTTTAAGAAGGCTTTTTCTTTTGCCTTTGTGATACCACTTCTGACTTGTGAATGAAGGGCTTTATAAGCAGCCTTTTGGAACCTAACTTGCTCATAAATAGAAAAATGTACCTTTGATCAAGTGCTGAAATATAATAGGATAGGAATTTTTAGAGTCCCCATCAATCCTGGCTTAAAAGAATACTGAGTAATTTGAAACCTTAGATGACTGGGTTAAAATGTATGTCACAGTTATAGAAGTACTTTTGGTTCCAACATATCCTCTGCTGACGTCTCCTTGCTGCTGTTGTTGAGATGTCCAGATTTTTTGCTCTCTTGACCATTGGGAATTAATTCTTCTGGGTAATGGTCTGAATTGCTATCCCTTTCTTCAGAGAAAATAATGATGATGACTACTGATTTTATAGCCATAAACTTTAGATGTTTTAGTTCACTTAATATTCACTATAATTGCGTGGGTTTATTTTTTATTATTTGTTATTATTATCATAATCACTATCTTTACAGGTAAAGACATTGAGGTACACAGTGGTAAAGTAAATTGTGGTCACACAGCTATTAAGGGACACAGAGGGAATTTAAAATCAAGGACTTCGCTTTTGAGCTCTGCTCTTGCTGGCAGTAGATATCCAATTCCTATCAAGGCCATTCCTCTTTACATAGAATCTCATCTCAACTCTCCTGGTCACTTGGGAGCAGGTGAGGCAGAAACATTGACCATCTGCCTCTTCCATGTTCTTGGGACAGACAGACTGTTGTTCTGAAGCCTGACAGACCAGAGATGAAATTCCAGCTCTGCCACCTATTGACTCTGTAATCCTGTTTATCTGAAAACTGGCTAATAAATATCATTAATTTACCCACTACAAGCCAGAAAACTGCTAGATGCTAAAGACAGGATCGTGAACAAAAGACTTGTATTTCTTCCCTCAACGAGCTTACAGTAACCTAAAAATGTGTAGCTTAATATAATTTTCATCAGTAAAAATGAACATTTATTCCTTGCAGAGCTATTTTAAGAAATGGATGCAAGGATGTATAACTTCTAACATGGTGCTTTGGCATTTGATAAACCTTTCACTTTTTTCCCTACTCCTTTCTTACCTTGAAATAGAGGTAAACCCCTGAGCACTAGGTAAGGAAAATAAGTAATTACTGTTATTCTAACCATGAGAATGGAAAGAAATCTTTTTCTACTCAAACCTCAGAATCTGTGTTTTGCCAAACATTTCTAAATACTAGTATCTAAACAAAATTATTGTCCATAGTACTAATATCTAAACAAAATTATTCTCACCATGTAGGAATGTTTAAATTACTATTTTAATTGGTTATATATAATTGTTAGTGTTATATTTTTGCATAATCTCTACATGAACAAAATTAGAAACTAAGCTAAAGAATTACTTCTGATAATGTTTAGGCTAGTTGAATAATCCCCACTTGCTCTAAATAGTCTGGTCAGTGTTTTGCACAGAAAAACAAAACAAGTACATCAATAACACATAAATATGTACAATTTTTTAAATTAGGAAATGTCTCTGATTCTGTGTTTATCTGTCCATATTCTGTGTCTCTGTGTACTTCTGTATTTCTCTTTTTCTGTTTTCCATGACTGTGTCCCCTTCCTGTAGAGCCATAATATCCTTATCTATAATGCAATGAGACCTGGCAGAAGTAAAGAGGAGCAGCTGAAGCAGATGGCCAGTTCTTTGCTGTGCACTACTGTAGTGTTGCATGAAGATAAAGGATTCTTTTTGTTGTTGTTCTATTGATATGGTTGGGAGCAAGGGAAAATAAGGAAATTGGAGAGCAAGAACCCAGTAATAACGTAGGTACCTGGGGCTCATTTTGATTGGCAGTAAAGAAACATCAAGGTCCAATGTGGGACCTTGGGCTGGGAGATCTGTTCCTGAGAGGTAACTACACCGAAGCCCCGGATGATTGGGAGCTCAGAAGGTGATTGTGGTGCTCAAATATTTCACCTACATCTCAGCTTAATTGAACCTCACTTGTAAAAACTGAATCATAGTTGAAGAGGTACAAAGCAGGATCATTGGCACTTAAACCAGGAATAATGGCGAGCAGTATGTTTTATAGCGTCTTCACAGAAAAAGAAAACTGCAATATAAAAAAAATGCTTCGAGAACCAGCTTATACATATTTTTTTTTTTCTGCAATTGTATTGTTAAAGTTGCATCTGTATTTATATGTTCAGGGACTTTACTGGTTAGCCTGCATTTTATCATGTGCAACAAATTACTTATAATAAACAGTTCTTAGTAGGGACAAAAGAGTGATCAGATGCATATTTGTTTTTATATAATTTTCACTTTATTGTTAATCTGTGTTTACAATTATAATACTAATGTCAAGGATTTAAGATAATAGTCATATATTTTGTAACTTCTAAGATATGAAACTTGAAAAAGTACAAAATTACATTTAACTACGTGGCATTTTATCATATAATTCTTTCTATGAAGATGTGTTTTATTAGTTGTGTTTTATTAGTTGTGAAAGAGTCAGGTTGACTTCTAAGCTCTGCTTAACTTGGTTATTTTTAGAAATTAATCATCCTTGAAATGTTTATAATGCTTGCCAACTAGGTAATTTGTAATATCTGCAGTAATATAACTATGTTTATGGTCAAATACATTATACAGAAAAATCTGTGTCATGGTAATGATATATGAGGTTACTGCTAACACATCCAGCACCATCCACATTAGCCAGTGGGTACTGAGTTTTAAAATAGGTATTTTGTAAGCTGACTGCACAATCGCTAATATCACAATGTAAGCTACAAACATGCATGGCTGATAGCTTTACTTTATATGTAAGAATTTGTTTAAAAACTTTCTCAAATACTCAGTATGCAGGTTGGCAATTGGAAAACATTTTTTTTTTTTTTACTTTTGTACTTGCAAAAGGTGTTACATATGAATTTAATTGTAGTAATAATCTATGAGTGACGTGCACATACTTGGAGTAAAATAGCATTTTTCTATATTGAAATTTTATGTGTTGTGACTATTTGGCGTGTTTGTAATTTATCACATTTTTTATATTTCTTGGTCTGCAGTGGACTCTGACTGCAATAGGGTTGTTGTTTTATACTTAATGTTGAACAAATTTAAAAATATTTGAATATGCAATATGAAGTCTTTTTTTTATTCTTTGGATTACTATTTACTTTAATCCTCAGTATAATTGGGTTATTTATAAATGGGTCATTTTTCTTTATATTGTCAAATTATAAGCATTCTTTATAAAAATATCTTTTTTGAAAAGACGGTAAGATATCGTTAGAAGACATTTAAAGAGATTTTTAGACTATATTTTCTAAGAGTAGCTTTTAAATTTTTTATTTATTTTTAAAATTTCAATTTTAAGTAAAAATTTCAAATATTGTTATTAGTAAACAATATTTTTTATTAATACATAATATTTGTACATGTTTATGGGGTACTTATGGTATTTTGATACATGCATACAGTGTATAATGATCAAATCGGAGTACTTAGGATATTCGTCCCTTCAACCATTTTTCATTATTTTGTTTTGGGAATGTTTCAGATTTTCTGGTAGGCTATTTGCCTGGAGTTACCCACTTAAATTCTCATCTATTTTATGTTGAATCATGCACCATTTGTCTACCTTCATCACTTCAAATTCTCCAACCCCCTTTTTGTAAGACAGGGTCTCACTCTGTTACCCAGGCTGTAGTGCAGTGGCATAATCAGAGCCCACTGTAACCTCAACCTCCTGGGCTCAAGCAATCCTCCCACTTCAGCCTCCCAAGTAGCTAGGACCACAGGCATGTGCCATCACGCCTGGCTAATTTTTAAAATTTTTTCATAAAGATGGAGTCTTGCTATATTGCCCAGGCTGGTCTCAAACTCTAGACCTCCAGCAATCCTCCTGCCTTGACCTCCCAGAGCACTGGGATTACTAGTGTGAACCACTGTACCCAGCCCCCTTTTACTCATGTATTTGATTCCTCAAAGTAGTTCATTCATTCAGAATTTTTTTTAAAAATAATTTTTAATTATTATGGATATTTAATAATGCATGTTTATGGGATACATATAGTATTTGATACAAGCATACAATTTGTAAGGATCAGTTACTCCAGGGTAATTAGGGTATCTATCATCTCAAATATGTTTATTTATATGTGTTAGGAATATTACAATTCTACTCTTTTAGTAATTTTGAAATATACAATAAATTATTGTTGGTTATAGTCGCCATATCTTGCTACTGAGCACTAAATCTTATTCCTTCTACCTAACAGTATTTTTGTACCAACTAACCATCTTCTCCTCATCTTTCTCCTCTCCACTAATCTTCCCATCCTCTGGTAAGCATCATTCTACTCTCTATGTCCGTTAGTTTAATATTTTTTTAATTTCTCATATATTACTGATAACATGCAATGTTTGTCTTTCTATGCTTGGCTTAAGAATTTCATCACTTTTTTATAGCTGGATAAATTTCACTGTGTATGTGTAACCACATTTTCTTTATCCATTCATTCATTGATGGACACTTAGGTTGATTCCATATCTTGGCCATTGTGAATAGCGTTGCAATAAATATGGGAGTGCACATATCTCTTCAATATACTTATTTTCTTTCTTTTCCACATATACCCATCAGTGGAATTTCTGGATCGTATGGTAGTTCTTTTAGTCTCTTGAGGGAACTTCATGCTGTTCTCCACAGTGGCTGCTATTTACATTTATTATTTACATTCCCACCAACAGACAAAGGTTCCCCTTTCTCCACATCCTCACCAGCATTTGTTATTGCCTGTTTTTGGATAACAGCCATTTTAACTGTGGGAGATGATATTTCATTGTAGTTATAATTTGCACTTCTCTGATGATTAGCGATGTTGAGCATTTTGCATTTAGCCATTGGTCATTTGCATATCTTCTTCTGAGAAATGCCTGTTCACATCTTTTGCTCATTTTAAAATCAGATTGATTTTTTTCCTGTTGAGTTATTAACCCTTGTCAGATGATAGCTTGCAAATATTTTGTCCCATTCTTGTGGGTTGTCTCCTCACTTTTATATTGTTATTATGACTATAAAAATTAATAATTGTCCATAATTGAAACTTTATTTTTATAGGAGACCTGTATACTGGTGAATTGTATACAAAACAGCAAGGCAATTCATTGAGTTCTATTGGTTTTCAATTATTTCTTCCTAAGAAAATGATGAAGATAATTAAACTTTGGTAGCCAAGAAAAATTTCTATTTTTGGTCGAGTCTGAATTTTTTTGAGATTTTGGAAATCCTCTTTTTTATATTTTTATATCTTTGCTCAAATTATAAATATTGAGTCTTTCATTTTATTTCTGTAGATTGTTTTTCTCTAATATGTTCTGCAAATTGCTGAATGCCTCTTTTCGTTCATTTCAAGAGTAATTCTATAGCTTTACATCTCTCTATCAAATCCGCATATTATATATTAGTGTCCTCTGGACTCACATCACATCTTTTAATTAAAAAAACAAACAAACAAAAATGGAAATCAGCAGAGAACCTGGTGTTTTATATGGCAAGGATAATTAGTGATTAATAAATGTTGATACTGAATAGCTCCTGTAGTTTTCAGGAACTATAGAAGACGGTGTCACCATATTTAGGAAGCATTGCTTACATGAAGCCCAGAAACTGAAGTTTACAATATCATCCAATCTAAACTCTTTAGAATCCTATCTTGTATGGTCCTATTAAATGAAGTAGAAAGATCTTAAGCCTTAGAGTTTAACTCCAGTTCCATTACTTCCAAGATATATGGCGTTAACGAGTTTAAATCACAGTTTATTTATTCGTTAAATGAGTAATTAGGCCTACTTTGTTATAGTATAAGGATTAAATAAAATAATGTATAAAAAGGCCCTAATACAAAGCCTCACACATTTAATCCTGGGAGAATGGGGTCATTAAAACATACCTTTAGGAATTAGAACTAAAAAAAACAAATGATCTGAATAGTAAGCAAAATTTAAAATACAACACCATCTTGGGGTCACTTACATTCCACAGTTCTTTTTCAAAGACTGCATTGTATATTCTTAATCCCCAGTGTGACAGTTTCTCTAATTATGAGTCTACGCATTTGTACACACATCCCATCATTATATTTAGGACTCACCCACTGGACTGTAACTAAGTCTTTAATGAGTTACTAATGAACATCTTAAGCTTAGATCAGCATTCAAAGAAAAATGTTAAAGGCTGTTGAAAAGCTATTCAAAGTGCAATGCTGTCACTTAATTAGACTGTAAACTCAATAAAATATCCTGTCATCACTCCTCTAAGTTTGAAAAAATTGAATAGTGAGTAACAGATATACCCTCACTTTGGTATCATTAAGTTTATGTGAAGTTAAAAAGGGTAAATTCAGTGACCTAAATTAAATCATTGTTTTGATTAAATGTAAAGATAAAAATAACTTGTAAACATAAAATAGCATATTACAACATTTCATTCTTTTTCTTGGACTCAGATGACTTTAAAACAGATTGATTTTGTTGTTGCATTGGAGAATAACATGATGTGAGGAAAAAACCTAATGATTAGATATGTAGGTTAAAAACATAAAATTAAAAAAAAAACCCTCTGTATTTATAAAAGAACAAATAGTCTGCTTTCACTCATTACTGATTCTCTCCAAGCTGTTAGAGATATCACAAGAGTAGTAAACATACACATTATCTGAATTAGATCAGAACTAATCTTTAGTATAGCTCTCCATACAAATCAACAATGATGGTGACAATTTAGCAATGATCATTTTTCTTCTTTTTTTTCTCGTTTTGATAGAGAACTTGGTGAAGCCATGCAGACCTTAAGGGCACATTATTTAATAATGAAGACAAATAATGCATAAAATTTAAAGCAACAGGCTGGTATGATGCTCTCCCTCCAGGGAGCACTACACAATTGCTTAAAAGGAGGCCTTTTAGATTAGTTACAATAGCTGGATAGTTGGAAGAGCTGTGATAGCACAGATGTATTAGAGGTTACAGGCTGTTGGCAGGCTTTATGTTGTCCCTCTGCAGACAGATAAAAAACCAGCATGTCGATTTTTAAAAGTAGGTGTCCAATAATAATCACATTCTATGTATACCACCAACATAATGTAATCGATCATTTTGACATTTGAGCCTGTTAACATATTTGCTGTCATGTTAAACAGAATTTAGGCATTCACTGAAACTAATGGACATCAAGATGTGATAAGATTTGGCTCTGTGGCCCCACCCAAATCTCATCTTGAATTGTACTTCTATAATTCCCACGGGTTGTGGGAGGGACTTTAAAACAGATTGATTTTGTTTTGTGTATGTGTTGAGAAGGGCGGATGGGTGGCAAAAATATCTTACCACCATAAAAAAGCAAAACAGTTCTCATTCTTCTCAGCTGTCTTCAGAAATGCCAGTTATTATTTACTTAGGAGAAGGAGCTAAAACTCGCTAACAAAACAGACCTCTGTCAATATATGGATCATTTTTGCTCATTTTGCTCACACATTAGTTCTAATTGGCAGTATGATTAAGGAAGAGTGCCTCATTACTATAGTTGTAAAGATTTTTAAAGAAAGAATTTACAGCATTCTGAAAGTATAGTTGCCACACCACTAAAAAATTTATATTCTTGAGGAGGGGAGTAGAGGAAAAAAAAAGTCGATGTTATCCAAATAACAAATTCTAAAGGTTTTTTGTTTCCATAAACTTAAATTTGTTTGCATTATGCTTACAAGGAGGCAGGTGTTTGGAAAATCTTACTATTAGTTATCACTCCTCTTAGGGTACATAATATGGATTTTATTTGACTGGAATAAAAAAACATCCTTTTTGCCAGAAGCCAAATCTCTAATAAATTTATATCACTAACAGAAATCTCTGCTTACTCATTTTCAGAAGTGTTTAAGGTATTTACATCACAGTATTACAATTTAGGCAACAATTATAATGAAAGTCACTATTTTTCCCTTTATTGATAGGATATATAAAGTGCCAGCTATGAAAACCAATTAAAAAGCAATCTTAAAAAGTTGGTTCTTTTGTTCTTTAACAAAATGAAATGTTTCCCTTTAGCTTTATTCACAGCCACGTGTTTGACTCTTTCACTATTCTCAGGGTGTTTTGTAAAGCTTTTGTAACATAGTAGCTTAGCGTTCTGATAATGACTATAATGAGTAAAAGCAGACTGTTTATTCTTTTATAAATACAGAGGTTCTTTTTTTATTTTTTTAGCCTACATGTCTAACCATACCCAGATCTTTTTTCCTCATGTCATCTGTTAAGTTATTTATTTTTATAATTTCAACTGTTATATTAGATTCAGGGGGTAAATGTACAGGTTTGTTACAGGAGTATATTGCATGACGCTGAGGGAAATGATCCTGTCACCCAGGGTAATGAGCATACTACCCAATAGGTAGTTTTCCGACCTTGCCCTACTCTCCCTCTTAGTTCTCGGTGTTTATCGTTCTCATCTTGTATTAGTCTGTTTTCATGCTGCTGATAAAGACATTCCTGAGACTGGGAAGAAAGAGAGGTTTAATTGGACTTGCAGTTTCAGATGGCTCAGGAGGCCTCAGAATCATGGCGGAAGGCAAAGGCAATTCTTAATGGCAGTAGCAAGAGAAAAATGAGGAGGATGCAAAAGTGGAAACCCCTGATAAAACCATCAGATCCTGTGAAACTTATTCACTATTATAAGAACAGTATGGAGGAAACCGCCCCCTTGATTCAAACTATCCCACTGGTTCCATCCCACAACCCATGGGAATTATGGAAGTACAATTCAAGATGAAATTTGGGTGAGGCCACAGAGCCAGACCATATCACATCTTTTTTTTTTTCTTTCTTTCTTTTTTTTTTTTTGAGACAGAGTTTCTCACTTGTTGCCCAGGCTGGAGTGCAATGGCACGATGTCGGCTCACCACAACCTCCGCCTCCCAGGTTCAAGTGATTCTCCTGCCTCAGCCTCCTGAGTAGCTGGGATTATAGGCACCCGCCACCATGCCCAGCTAATTTTTGCATTTTTAGTAGAGACAGGGTCTTGCCATGTTAGCCAGGCTGGTCTTGAACTCCTGACCTCGGCTGATCCACCCGCCTTGGCCTCCCAAAGTGCTGGGATTACAGGCATTAGCCACTGCACCTGGTGCATATCACATCTTAATGTACATAAGTTTCAATGTTTAGCTTCCACTTATAAGTCAATATATGCAATCTTTGGTTTTCTGTTCCTGTGTTAATTCACTTAGGATGATGGCCTCCACTGGCATCCATGTTGCTGGAAAGGACATGATTTCATTATTTTTTATGGCTGCATAGTATTCCATGCTGTGTGTGTGTGTGCGTGTGTGTGTGTGTGTGTGTGTGTGTATAATTTTATTTATCCAGTCTACCATTGATGAGCACTTGGGTTGATTCCATGTCTTTACAATTATAAATAGTGCTGCAATGTGTATACAAATGCATATGTCTTTTTGGTAGAATAATTTATCTTCCTTTGGGTATGTACCCAATAATGGGAATACTGGGTAGAACAATAGTTCTGGTTTTAGTTCTTTGAGAAATCTCCAACCTGCTTTCCACAGCAGCTGAACTAACTAGCATTTCCACCAACAGTATGTAGGCAGCCCTTTTACTCCACAGCCTCACCAGCATCTGTTATTTTCTGTCTTTTTAATAATAGCCATTCTGACTGGTGTGAGACGGTATCTCATTGAGGTTTTGATTTGTATTTCTCTGATGATTAGTGATATTGAGTGTTCTTTTTGTGTTTGTTGGCCGCTTAGATGTCTTCTTTTGAGAAGTGTTTGTTCATGTCCTTTGCATGCTTTTTAATGGGGTTGTTTTTTGCTTGTTGAATCATTTAAGCTCTCTGTAATATTAGACATTTGTCAGATGCATAGTTTGCAAATATTTCCTCCCATTCTGTGGGTTGTCTGTTTACTCTGTTGATAGTTTCTTTTGCTGTGTGAAAGTTATTTAGTTTTATTAGGTCCCACTTGTCAATTTTTGGTTTTGTTGCAATTGTTTTTGAGGACAGTCATAAATTCTTTCTTAAGGCTGATGTCAGAATGATACTTTATATGTTTGCTTGTAGGATTTTTATAGTTTAGGGTCTTACATTTAGAATTTTAATCCATCTTGATTTAATTTTTGCATATGCTGAAAAGTAAGGGCCTTGTTTCATTATTTTGCATACATGGCCAGCCAGTTATCCTAACACCGCTTATTAAATAGGGAGTCATTTCCCCATTGCGTTATTTTTGTTGACCTTGTTGAAGATCAGATGGTTGTACATGTGTAGCTTTATTTCTGGCTTCTCTATTCTGTTCTGTTGCTCTATTTGTCTGTTTTGTATTAGTACCACACTGTTTTGGTCACTGTAACCTTATAAGATAGTTTGAAGTTTGGCAATGTGATGCCTCCAGCTTTGTTCTTTTTGCTGAGGATTGCTTTGGCTACTGGGGCTCTTTTTTGATTCCACAGGAATTTTACAATAGTTTGTTTCTAATTTTGTAAAAACTGACATTGATAGTTTGGTAGGAATAGCATTCAATCTGTAGAGTGCTTTGGGTGGGCAGTATGGCCATTCTAGCAATATTAATTCTTCTAATCCATGTGCATGGAATGTTCTTCCATTTGTTTGTGTCATCTCTGATTTCTTTGAGCAGTGTTTTGTAGTTCTCCTCGTAGAGATCTTTCACCTCCCTGATTAGATGGATTCCTAAATATTTTATTTTCTTGATGACTATTGTAAATGTGATTATGTTCTTGACTTGGCTCTTAGCCTGAATGTTACTGGTGTATAGAGGTAGCTCATGCCTGTAATCCCAACACTGTGGGAGGGCGAGGTGGGCTGATTACTTGAGGTTGGGAGCTGAAGGCCACCCTTGTCAACTTGGCGAAACCCTCTGTCTACTAAAAATACAAAAAATTAGCCGGACATGGTGGCAGGTGCCTGTTATCTCAGCTACTCGGGAGGTTGCAGTAGGAGAATCACTTGAACCCAGGAAGCGGAGGTTGCAGTGAGCTGAGATCATGCCACTGCACTCTCCAGCCTGGGTGACAGAGTGAGACTCTTGTCAAAAAAAAAAAAAAAATGCTACTGATTTTTGTATGCTGATTGTATACCCTGAAACTTTACTAAAGTTGTTTATCAGGTCTAGGAGCTTTCTCTTGCCTTTAGGGTTTTCTAGATAATAGAATCATGTTGTTAGCAAAGAGAGATTATTTGATTACTTCTTTTTTTATTTGAATGACTACAAAAGTTTATCTTACTTGTTTTATCTTACTGTAACAAGCTATGTTTTGGAGAAAATTAATGAGGAACCTAGTCTGAAGTGTAATTTCTTGCCCACATCAGGCATACCAGTACTTTATGAAACAAGGTAGTCTAGAGAAGGAACCTGTTGAGTTAATTAATATTCAGGTATGCCATAAAATTGGCTTCATCATACACAGGAGGACAATTTGTTACTACTTAGCTTAGCTGTTTTCTTATAAGACCCAGAATTGAAACAGATTTACCCCTCTGTGTTAAGACTTTCATGTTGCAATTTCTACATGATGGCATCTTTACTCAGGTGCTTGAATTGGATCTTTTGTGACTATTGTTAGAGATTACTACCCAGCCTATAAAGAAATTATGCAGCTATCATATACACCTTAGGGAGAAATCAAGAAAGACATAATCTTTTATATGGCTAAAATGAAGGTGCTGTAGGAGAGAGCCTTTCAGGTATGCCTAAGGAAGCAGGATTGAAAATGTTCCTTTATTTACAGAAAAGGAAATGAAAACAGTGGTCTCTTCTCTGCCCCCAACACTTCTCTTTCCTTCCCTTTTATTATATATGTTGCAGTGAAGTTGGAATAGACATTTCATTTGCAATCAACCATTTGCTATTGTAACTTTTTCAATATAATTTCCAGCATTTACACAATACTTTCCTGTTAGCTAAAGAGTTTTGCACATAATAGCTCAGTGAATACTCATAACAATCCAATGAGTCATAGGTAGTAGGACTGGTAATTTTCAGATGAAAAAATAGACTCAGAGCTGTGAATGTAATGATGCAATAATATATTTTAAGTGACTTTTGAGGAGAAACTCAACCCAAAATTTCTTAGCCATCTTGTGGAGGCTTCGTCCATAGGCATTTTTATAACGTACTGAGCATTTATTTGCCTTATTTTATAGATCTATGATTTAAATTATAAATAAACCAACCAAAGTAGCATATTGAGATTGAGCTAGAATATAATAAAATAAAATAAGTAAAATTTTAAAATCTTCAATTAGGGAAGACAGCAATACTGTGTTTGTTTAAATCTTGGAAATAAAAAGGAACAAGATTTTGAGTATGTTTTAGTAGAGAATGGAAGGGAAATGTTATGAAATTTGATGATCATTTTATCTAGAGATAGAGAACTGTTTGGTAAAATTATGGAAAGAGTGATATTAGAAAGTGGTGAGATTTGGAAAGCCTGAGGAGTAGGGGAAAGGATTTCCTGCTAGGAAGGATACTTTGTACAAAGGATTAGGCAAGTATGTTCAGGAGGATAAGTATTCTCTTTCCAAGAGATGCTACCACGGTGAAAGACAGAGTGTAATATGTAGGTTAGAGTCATAGCTATATTAGTGTACATTTCAAACCCTATAAGGCTCATGGTTGGGTTGCTAATAAAGACATGGTGAAATATAACTCTAAAACACAAAAATAAATGACTTGCGAGAAAAATTGTTGATGAAAATTAAAGCACTTGTAACTCTGATAAATATGCCCAGGTTGTATTTTGTTTTTAGCATTTCTCTCATTATAGAATTAGCCCATTGTTTTGTTTAGAGTCCCAGCTCACTGTTATGATTAATAGCTATCTGGAGGAATAAGCTGAATTATTGACTGAATTACAAAGCTGCTCATGTAAGAAGAACAAGAAATTAGAAACAGCTGAAGTTGTTTAGCAACAGTACTTACTTAATTTAAAAAAAAATTATAAATCAGTATTGATCTCTGAAAATTATCTATCATTGAATTATGATATTTATTGGTACTTATACCAATTATATGTTCCACAGATAATATGAAAACTCTAGTATTATCATCACAAATACTTTACCTTTTAAAAACTCATTATTTTTCTTTTGTTTACCTCTTGCCTCATATCTGCCCACAACCAACATTCTGGAACAGTGATGCTCTGATGGCTTTTGATATTTAAGAGACATGAACGTGGGATAAATATTTTGATGATTATAGTAGGCTATGAAATACTAATTTTATATTTCATGCTTGCCCACTAGGAAAGCAGAATGAAAGTACTTACATTGTAAAAATATCTGGATATGAATCAAATATAAGGATGATTTGTATATGGCAATAACTCATATTACTTACAAGGAGTATTATATATTATGTATGATTTAAAAGTTAAAACTTTAAAAACAAATAAAAATAGAAAATAGCCCCCTCAATTCAAATAAAATCCTAATCAGATATGCAATTTTTAAAAGATAAGCATGAAGTTTCTCTGAAGAAGGATAGAAAGAACAAGATGCATTGACCTTATTATAGCTTCCTGTCGCAGAGCCAAAATTAACTTTGTGACATCTTAAAATTGCATACAACAGAGTTTGAAACTGTGTCCTGTAATGGTATTGGAAAGGAAACTTGGAGGTTGGCCTTCAACTTATGGTTAATGCCACAACATGCTGGTGTATTTTTCATAGCTAATTTGAAAGAATCCTTTCTCTTAAAGGTCTGGACAAAAAAAGAGACATTTAGAATGTGAAAACTATCTTCAAATATCTGAGGAGAAGAACCTTCAAGGAGTGATTTGACTTGGTTTTGTAGCCCATGTATTCAATTTAGACAAGTGAGTGGAGAATGCCAGGGCATAGATACCACCTTCCTTGACCTAAGGAAACTAGCTGCTTCAGATGCTGTTGTGCCCCAAGGAGAGAGAGAGTTTCAGAGCAAAACCTCTTGACCTGAAACTTGGGAGATTTGTATAGCAGGAACATTCTAACTTTCTAGCATGTGAGTTGAAGGAATCTTCGCAGACTTAAGATTCGTGTTTCTAATGGAATACCAGACACCAGACTTAATAAGTGTGCTGTTTATCTTGAAGACTTATTTGTATAATAGCTTCAGGAAGACAAATTGGATTTATATTTATAATTCAAATAAATATTTCCACAGAAGTCATACAATATTTTAAGTATAGTACACACGTATTTTTTTAAAGCAAAAGTTGAGATTTTGGCTCTGTTCTAATAACCCTTCTCTGTGTGGGCAGTGCAACAACCTCTCTAGTTTTCCTGTCACCCATTGGATTTCTTTTATAGATACAGTGAATTTAAATGAGAGTATGAACTATAGACACATAAGGTACTCTGGTTTCATAGAACACATCAGTCTGCTTTTTTCAATTTACAGTCAAAGTCGACTTAAGCTCCTGGTATTTTGTATTCTTTAGTCTTACTCCATGAAATCATTTTACTCCTCAAGCCAACCAACTCTTTCTAGATCCCTAAGAGTTTGCTTCCTAGGTCTATTGACATGTGTTTTTATGTTTTGTTTATTTTCAGATTTTTTTTCATTTAGATACAGGCACTATTATACTGTTTAGCTGATGCTTGATTCCATTGTTTATTCATTTCTAAATCAATTGTCATTCTTTGCCTACTCTAGAAATTGACTTTTTCTAGAAATATTTGATCTCTAGTTCAGAAGAGATCCCTATTCCCACGTCCCTGTCCTATGCTTCCCTTCCCTCCCAAGAGTTTTAATAATTATCCTAAATAGATTGTCTTAAAACTAAGCTCTTTACCCTGGCTTACAAAGCTCATGATCTGGATGTTGCTTGCCTCTCTGCCTTCCAGACTATTCTTCACCTTGACCACTATACCCAGCCATTGTGCTATTTCTCAAACACACCAAGGGATTCTAGCCTGGAGGCCTTTCCTGTATCCTGGAAGTTCTTTGACTAGCAACTTACAGTCATACAACTGAATGTTGTATGATTAGTGACTTTAAATCTCACTGAAATCCCAATTTATATTTTATCTCCATATCCAAATATTTCACGAAAACCTAAATGAAGTAGCCTTTACATAATACTCTATTTAATTTTTTCATACATTACTCATATTTATATGGTATTTTTTTCTCTAATATTTATTTGTGTGTTTTCTAATTTCCCTTACCAGATGTATGATTCATGAAAGTAGCTTTGTGGTCTGTTTTCTTCACCAAATTCTCCAGCACCTAGAAGAGGACCCAACATATAATGGGAACTCAATAAATATTTTTTGAATGAATGAAAAAATAAGCACATTCTCCCCCACTCTAAATGTGCTTATATTTTAACTTGACTGAGGATAAAATCTTTCAATTTTTGAATAACAGAAACTTATAGGATAACCTATTTTATAACCTTTGGCTAATTTTTTTCCATAGAGTAGTAACAAAGATGTTCGAGAAAACATGCCTGTATCTATTCATGTAAAAATATTTTTATGTTAGTCATATTGTCATTTTAGGCAATGAAAACAGGGATATCTTAGGTGCCAAAAGATCAGAAATGATGCCACTAGAGTGAAACATCAAAGAAGGCAATTACTTAGAGATGTTGATTTTCGCAGCTTTTTGGTCTTGAAACTTATTTTCTTCTTTGGCACCTTTTTCATTTACACGGGCTATAAAAATGGCATTCAGATAACCTTTGCCTAGATATTTTAGTAATCATGCATTGTAATAAATTCAAATAAAAATGTTGTTTCGGGGCAATGTCTCAGACTTATATTTTAAAGTTTTCCATAATAGATATATTGTTTAACATATTTCTTAATACGATTTTTTTCTATAAAAGTTGTATTATTTTATGTGTTTTGGGAGGGGTATGTTTTACACTCTTAATGTGCAAATATTTTATATAGCAGGAAATTATGGCACCACTGTATAAATTTCTAGTGTTAGCAAGAGGATCATGAAATTCTCTTGCATTATCGATTTTCTTAGTTTCTCTCCTGTTTAATGTTAGCCACATAACATCATTAATGTGTTTTTATACATGCATGTTATAACATTAAAAAATATTTGTGTGAAGCAAAATCCGTTTCTTTGTAAAATTTCTCCTTTCTGTTGGCAGACAGATTTTCATTATCATTCCTATTTATTAAACTAGTTGCAAATAGTGTAGGGAAATGTATATCTCATGTATCAATTTATCAGAAAAAAAATCCTATGTTTAAATATCTCTATTTTCAAAGCATAAAATGTATGGGTGTTTTCTGAATTATTTTTAAAAATCATGTATACTTTTTTTTCATTATTGTCTTGGTCTTCCATATTTACTCATTTATGTAATATGTACCATTTGTCAGTAAAATCACTGTGTATATAAATGGTAAAAATGTGTGTATATCCTTTTCACCTTAACGTCCACCACAGATCTTAATACAGTACCTCTCCAAAAATGGTAGCTAAATGACCTGAAAACATATAAATAAGTATAAAAGAATCCATGTAAGTGTAACCATACATCAAACAAAACAAATAAACAAAAAACACCTTTCTGGGACTTTCTTTACCCATTACCTTATAAAACACTTTGTGTAAAAATTGAGTTTAGGAACCATTATTCTTATTTATACTTATGTAGATATTAGTGCCCTTAATTTACATTAGAGTGCTGTGAATCTATAAAAATAAAAATTATATTTTTTCAGGTAGCTTACTGTGCTTTCAATAATTATGTCTAATTTTCTAATCATTATTAGAGATTAGGATGAGGTTACTTTTTTTTTAAGCTTAATTAAGATAGTGTTTAACTAGGATAGCATTATACTAGGGGCCAGGAGATGTAATCCTCTCAGCTGTAGGGTTGTCTGAGTAGGGCCTGGGGTGGCTGGAGTCTTGGGCCTATAGCCTGCGGCAGAGAGCAGCCTTGGGAATAGCCTCTACCAGGGCTCCCGTGAGGCGGGACTGAGGTGAGCAGGGGTCTGATGGTGCGCCCTGCGGTCCCCGCAGGTGGCAAGCACAGTGAACGACATCCAGCCCTTGCTGCTCCATTGCGACACGCTGAGCGCAGCCCAGGAGGCGCTCTTCCACCCAGACATCTGCTTCAGCAGCCAGCTGCAGAGCGCACCGCTGCTCATCGTGGACAAGGGCCCCGTGGAGCTACCAGAGGAGTTCGTGGTCCAGGTGCCCAAGGAGCACAGATTGCAGCGCAAGGTGCGGCCAGCGGTGGGGAGAGAGGGCTGGGGGTGGCTGGGCAGGGGCTCCTGAGAGGCTCAGCCCCAGGAAGTGCCCCAAATATGTCTTCTTGTAAGTTTACTGTCTGCATTCATTTTTGTGGCTGATATTACCACTTAGTGATATCCTGGCCAGTTTTAACAATGCATGCCTGTTCTACATTAGAGCTTCATCATTATTTTGAAATGTTTGATTTAAAATATTTGGTTGGGTTTGAAATGTTTTTGCATTATCACAGGAAATTTAAAATTACTTTTAGTGACACTTTCAACTCTTGTAAAATTTGAAAGACTGTATAAGTTTTAACATGTCTGATCATCTGCTTGTTTGAAAAAATTTTCACCAGTGGAAACTATCAAGATTTTGAAAAGATTATGATTAAGACGTCTTGGTTAGGAATTGTGTATTAGTCATTTAAAGCGTAAAACTTGGTGGAAAAGTTATAGTTACTGAAACAACCTAATTTTCTTATGAAAATGGCGGAACATTCTTTCTATAATATTGCCTCTGCAGCTGGAAAGTATAGCAAGTGGCATCCAGCCCCAAAAGCTCCAATGAGGAACATTAGGTCATATTTGCACAAAACTTAATACTTACTCTTTTCCTGAACACTTTACATTTTATTTTTATTTACATAATATTTAGGCAATGTAATTTTTATTTTTCTCACAAAACTTCATATGGGTACTCTTATTTCTGTCATTTCTCCCAAGAAATATAATATTTGTATAATATTTGTAACTTTGTGGAAAAAAAAAAAGCTGGGAAGCATTTGGCTAGGGGAACTATGAATATCAACTCTTTCCTAAAACACAGTCACTATTCTGATCCAAGAATTTCTTGAGAGGGATATACATATAAGTAATACTAGCAAAAGAACATGAAACATCACAATATTAGCTGAGTTTATCTTCTAAGCCCCATTAAAGAGTTCTCTGGTAAAATAAGTTGGAATACTTTGTTTCAGTCAGGACCTAACGGAGGTGCATCATTAATCCATTTGAGATTTGAGAGACCCGTGAGAGTTAAATGTAATTCTTCAATTACTGTGGCCACGAGGCAGAGTAAGAGCCTGTGTAACTTTGCATTCACAGTAGCTCTGTCTCCTAAGTCACCGTTCAGTCTCTCCATTCAGATTGGCCTTTCTGCCTTGTAGTGGTGGTTTGGCAGCAGCAGTGGTGATGACAGGCAGCAAAGTGGTGGGCGAGTCCACGCAATTCCATAGAAGCCTGTAGAATGGACTGCAGTGTGTTCTGAAAATTCAAGGGCAATGGATAGTAAACATTCTTTAAGAACTTCCTGTTTTTCCCTTTCTGTTTCATTTGTATTACCTTTTCAAACTTGAAGTTTTCCAAATTGGGTGCGCTTTTATTATTCCCGGAATGTGCTTCAGTAGTCACAATGATTTCATCATAACTTTTGTCTCATGATTTATATTGTAAAACAATAATACATAATGAATATTAGTTAATTAACTCCAATGCCTGTACATTCATCAGAATTTCTAGTATTAAGAAGAAATACAGAAATAATATTTAATTTATATGAATCCTATAAATATTTAAATCAGCAACTAATGTAAACACACACACACAGCTGCTGGAAACTCTCCTGACAAAAATTCAGAATATCAATTAGAATCATTGTTTCTAAGAACTTTATACTGAATTTATTCCCCAGTTTTTATAGCTTCATAAGATTTTTCTGTATCACTGGATTTTAGTTTTTGGCATGTATGTGGCAAGTTACAGTGCAGTGATGGGTTTTAAATCACATTTTTTAATCAATTTACAAATAGAAAAGCTCTATTATATTCTGTTTTGGACAGAGATTAAAACAAGAGTACAAGCCAATTTTATGTGATATTTTTAAAGGAGACTGAGGTAAACGTCTTGTGATTTAAAAGGCGCTTACAGAATTGTGTTAATCTGTCATGGTGAGATGATACTTTTTGAAAGTTGCTTTTGTGCGAAAGTAATTTTATCAAGGAGACAGAGAATAAAGGTCATCTTAGAATATTCCCTGTAGAAAGAATAAAGAAGAATAAGTAAATATTATAGGGGCATAATCTTTCCTAATATGGAAAACAGTATATACAGCTAGAATGCTTGGACAGGTATTAAAAATGAAATTGAAGTAAGAGATATCATATTATCTTGAGTTCTTTAAATTGAAAAGACATGGAGGAATTCGAACAAGAAAATGTCAGTGAATTCAAGTTCTCACCTTTCCTCCCCTCCTCCACCTTCATAAAACAAAAACGAGTCTGTTCTAAAAGCAAGATGCTTTAAGAATATAAAGCTCAAAAATAAATAAAAGAATAAAGGCTGATATTAATGCAATCTTTGATTCAAAAACAAAATTGATATTACTTAAAAATATATTAACCTCTGTTCATTCTGTAGATAGCCAAATAGGCAAGTACAAATCCAATGAAAGCAGCCATAACAATAACATAACAAAATGCCCTTATTGGCTTGAAATTAAACTTTGTTTTTTTCCCCCCTTTGAATTCATTTGACTCTTGATAGCTAATAGCACTTGAGAGTTAATGAGTATTTGGGTTCATACAAATTAGGACATCTTGGTAAAACAGCAAAGCATGAAGAATTTTTAAAAATAGTTCTCCTAAGTTTCTTTTTAGCATGTTAAAGCAGAAGGAAGTCTGGGGCAGATTTCCCAGTTAATGACTAGATATCAAGGCTTTCCCTAGAAGCTAAAGGAATGTTAATGTGTTTTTTTCAATCAGCATATTCCTTGGTTTATTTTTTATCTCCATGCAGCTGCATTAAAAGTTCATTGAGAAGATCTACAAATAATGTTCCTACAAACCACACAGACAGTGGTGCCAGACCAGCACAACTTTTCTCTAGGAAAACAGCTAAAGCATTTCAGGCCTGACAAAACGTCTGAAAAACTCTACTCTGGGCTCATTTTAAAGTTCATCTTTTGCAAGAGCCAAAAATGCTTCCACAAGAGGGTTGTATATTTGATCAATCCATTTGGAAAATTACATCAAACTCTACTATAATCTTTTTTTAAAAAAACTTTTTCCTTCGTACTTGGGTTTTAATATTTATAGATGAGAAGCCTTCTATAAACCTCTGTGTGTGTGTGTGTGTGTGTGTGTCTGTCTGCCTGTCTGTCTGTCTGTGTGTGTGTCTGTCTGTCTGTCTGAGGGGGAGTACTAAATGCAGGAATAATGTTTTAAGAATATGTCATAGTTATGGAATTCTAAGGACCCTTGAGTACTAAACCTTAGACACCAGGAAATAACACCCAGAGATTTTTTTTCCTGTGAAACCAGTTTTTCTTCTGTTTTTCTCAATCTTTCCAACAGCTTTCTCTGCTCATTGTCAGCCTGAATTGCACACCACTCCTCCCCGCCAGAGCATCAACAACCAACTGGTACTTGCCTTCTTGCCTCTTAGTTCAGATTTCTAAGAAAGGAAATTTAATCCCCATTGGGTTAGGTAAATATCCTTTATCTAATTACTCATGTCACTAGTCATTCCCTGGCCCAGAGCCCACACAGTAGCAATTGTGTAACAGAGGCAATACTAGGAATACCTATTATAGAGGTGAGAATGAAGTTCTGTGGAGCATGTAGGGGGATTATCTATTTGGCGCGTTAGAGAAGGTGCCCCTGAAGATAAAGTGGCCTCTAAGCTGCAACCTAACAGACAAGTAGTAGTTTGCCAAGCACAGAAATGGAAGAAGAAAGATACTATTCTGAGTAGAGGAAACGGCAACACAAGGGCCTAGTTCAGGATGATTGATGCATAGAAGTCCCAAGGATAATTTCTAGATATCAGTCTAGTAATGATCTGGAGAAGTGGTCAGAGATCTGGCCAGGAAAAGCATAACGGTATAACATTATGAGGAGTTTGAAATTTTCCTGATGGTAGTGAGGGAAAAATTAAGTTGATCTTAGAGGAATTAAGCAAGGAGTGACACATTTGAAGAATTAACAAAAACAGGCTTCAAGACCAATGGAGTGTTCATCATGTTGATGCAGATAGATAAGAAATAGAAGAGTCTGTTCTATTGGTGGGTTTGACTCAAGGAGTGAGTGATAGTAGTGATGATGATGGCCAAATAACAGAACTTAGATATTCGTTGCACGTGTGAGTAAGACAGAAGGAAAACCCAAAGGAGAAAACCAAGTATCTGGCTTGAGAGATTGCATTATGAATGAGTGTACCATTTACTGAGATAAGAAAGACAAGAGGAGATGGAGAATGTAGGCAAGGAATAATGATGTTGTTAACCAACCATTTACTGATTGAACAGAAACCCAACTTTCTGGCCCCAAATTTAAGGACCCATAACTTAAATACAATATACAAATCTGAAAAAACAAAACAAAACAAAAAACTAAACTAAAAATGTTATGTGTTTAGGATAAGTGATTCTTAATAAAAAAAAAATAATAACAGGTAGCCTTATTATTTGTTAGGCATCTTCTTTTGGCCCAGATGTGATAAGATGTCCAGAAACATTAAGGGCATCTGCTAGGATTTTCATTCAATCCTTCCTTCTACTTCCCAGTAATACCTAGCAGGGATATAGTGGAGCCAAGATTGGTTCTGAATTTTGAGCTCTGCTGTCTTTCCAGGCCTAGATATATTTGACATTCATGCAGTTCTTAGTACAATGTTCCAATGCAAAATTTGGAAAGAAGCAGGAGACCACTCTGCCCATATTTGCTCTCATTAATAATGTAACCTAGTACACACTTCAGTAAAATAATAACAAAGAGTAATCTCCATGTGTCTTTTGAGAATGCCTCAAAAATAAACCTTGATTAATCTCTTGCCTAATTATAACTGGTTATTAAATAGCATAACCCTTGATGACAGTGTAAAGTGATGCTTTATCTTGAAACGGTTAATGTTCTCATTGATTAAGACTCTTGAAAATAAAAGCTGTGCTCAAAAAGGAAGTGCTTTCAAAGTTGAAGATCCAAGACCACAATTGCCAAGCTTACATAATTGTACATACGATGATGTAATAAACTGTTAGGAGCAGGAAAAGGGTGGCAAAACCTCATTTGTTGGGTTGCTTGTAACACCATGATTTGGGAATAGAGGGAGCCAGTTCTTTTGTACATTATGAGATCAGTAACTAGAGAAGTCATTCACACTGGGCTAAATGAAGAACAGAAAGAAGTAAATGTAGGCTGCTTTAAAACCTGTAAGCCAGAAGGCTTACATCTAGTTTAATAAAGTTAGTAGGAAGCACTTTTCTCTCTTGCTCCAAATCACATCACCGCACGTCTTATCCTTCAGCCATGTGGAGGTTGCGTCAATTTACCAGACAAACATGCTTGCCACTATACCTTTGGCAAATATTACCTTTGCTGGTCGGAATGTCCTATAGACCACCTAACTCCTCTTCAACTCAGCTTAAACATTTGTTGTAGCGTTGAATCCAAGTGATTTTCCCCGACTTTCACTCATCCATAGCCTTATTCCTGACAGAACAATTTCTATTCTCCTGATTTTGAATTTGACTGGTCTGAAAATTGTGCGTGTGTGTGTGTGTGTGTGTGTATGTATGTGTGCTTGTGCATGCATATGTGATAATGATGAGTAATCCTTCTGGCATCTTCTCATGTTCTTACTTCCCTTACTCCTAAACTTTTGGAAAACATGGTTCTAATTTTGTTACTACATTATAGTCTGAAGTGTGTAGGTGAAGTCTAGGAATTTGTGGGAAAGTATGAAGATGAAACATATTTTAACAGAAGAACAGGCACGTTTGCTACAGCAATGGAAAACTCTGCTTTACAAGTTCAGCCTTTTGGATGTATCTCTTTGCTGCAGGAGAATAATATAATGTGGCTTTTAGAGTGCTGTGTTAGCTGCCTTCTTCTATATGACACTGGAATATTATTTCAGGTAAAAGCCCCTGTTCACATTTATTTATGTCTTTCAGTGAGGTTTGCCATTTTAGACAAGACTTAGAGTCTAATTGATATGCATAATACTTTCTTTGCACATCACTGTTCAGCATTCTTATGTGCATCTAGGGTCAGTCATACTATTATTTTATGTGGGAAGAAAGGTAATAGGCCTCTCGGGAAATAGGTCAGTTATTGAGATTTTTTTTTAAATGCTTGGTAGCCCTAAAGATAATTTCAAAGAATTTCTTTAAGTCCCTATTTTTCTCCTAAATGGTGTAAATACCAGAAGGATGTATCCAATTGAAAATAAATGTGCGAGCTTGACCTTCAAGTATTTCCAGAATAATATAAGCTCAGTCATTTTTTCTATTGGTGTAAATTACAATTTATATTCCCTCTTTAAAAAGCATGTAAGTAGCTTTTCAAAATACTTACAGAAATTATACTTTTGAGTATTGAATTTTTTCGCAAAGAGTATGAATAACTAGAAAATAGGTGCAAAACTTTGACATTTAGTGCTCAAAACATTTTGGTTTTAAATTTAATTAAGAATGTGCTTTAAATTGTCTCATTAAACTATTGAGCATCTGCCATGTTCAAAGTATTATATGTGTGTTCCAAAGGAGCAAATTTTATACAATGTCAGATACTTCTCAAAGTAAATTACCAGAAAGTATCTTCCTTTTTCTTCTCTATCCCCTTACCTAAAACAATGTGTGGTATAATAGAGATCTGAAGTGTATCCCAGATACAAAGAGGAAACTTATGTTATATTTATAGAAGCCTTAACACAAAATTCAGGTGAAAAGAAAGGGCAACTCAGATGATGTCCATAAAACATCAAACTTTCGTAGACTGCCTTATACTCCTGTTTTTAGAATCTGCATTTCCCATTTATATAAGTCTCCAGTATAGAAATGCAGAACTTTGGCCAGGTGTTCTAATTTATTCTTTCTTTCATATATACAATTAATTAAATTGATGATTATTTTCTAATTCTTACTGCTTAAGGAGCTATTTCTTTTTCTTGGTTATTAGGCATATCTTTGATTCTTCTTCACTACTTTATTTTTACTGCTGCAAAGATGCTACTAGTATGGAATTGCAGTAAATGGGCTTTGAAGTCTGATTTGTTTCAGTCTCAGCTTTACTGTTTACTGACTATCTTACCCAAGTCCAGGGACTTATATTCTTAAAATCTTTGTTATCACATCTATAAAGTGTGATATAAAAATGCATATATTGCAGTGATGTTGTGAAATGGTAAAGCGTGTGGTTCCTGAGACCTAGTAAGTGTTCCCCGCTACTGTTTATCCCTTTTTTTGACTTTCTGTTTTACAATAATCAAAACAGATATATATAATGGAAGATCCATGAAAAATGTTTAATAAATTCATTTATTTACTTGTTAATATAGCTGTATGGATTGGGGGAAGGCAAAATAATTTTTGAAAATACTGGCTTTATATTTTGGGCACATTCAAGGGTTCGTAGCTTGGGTAAGTGAGCACTGATTATAAACGTTTGTGAGAGACAATAATTTAATTCATATATTTCTTGTGCCTACAACATCTATGGTACCCTTTATAAGGTTGTTCCTTCCCTCAAGGACTTTCCCAATCTGTTGCTAGCAAAAGAAAGAATAGGTAAACCAGGTATGCAGTCAACTCTATGATTTGGTGGAATATGGTGTCAGTTAAATGCTGTCATATTTTAAAGAAGAAGGAAATGACATTCCTGGTATGAGATGGAGATAAAGGAGAAAGGAGGATTGATAAAGCTCTTTTAGATAAGGTGGTATTTTAATTAACTCTTGAGAAAAAAATTCCTAGGATAATTTGCAAGCATAGATGAGAGGTAGTAGAGGAGGGTGTTCCAGAGAACTGAGTTATGTGAATAAAATTACAGTGGGAGAGAATTATGACATTTTTATGAAATGTCAAATAGTCTAATTTAACCAACAACAAGAACATGGGGAAAGAAATAGTGAGACAGGAAGTTTGAAAGGCAGTTTGTAGCTACCTTATAAGGGGGTCTTAAATGTCAGGGTGAGACTCTGTACATAATTGTGTCTGTAGTGGGGATTCTTTGGAAGCTTCTAATTAGAGTTGCAGTTTAGAACCTGCTACAATTGTGTGGGAAAAGTTAGGATAGAGTGCGACTTAAAAGTAGAGAGCTCAGTTAGGTTATTGCCGTAGGGCGGAAGGTAATGAGTGTCTGAACTGGGGAGATAGCAACGGGGATGGAAAGAAGAGGAATGATGTGAGAGATGCACAGATAGTACTACTGGGCTACTAATTGGATGTAAGAGGTGAGGTCGAGGGAAGAATCAAAGATGCTGAGGTGACTGGGTGGTACCATTCACAAAATTAGGATGTCAAGAGGGAGCATTGCCTTTTCAGGAAAAAAATAATGGTGAAGTTGGTCTTAGATATATTGAGTTAGAGGTTCAAATGTGAAGCAGACTCTGAAAATATGAATCTTTGTCAAGGGAAAAGTGATCATTAGTGATAAAAGTTGGCAATTTCTGACAGATCTGATAAAGAGATTGATTGGGGTTGATGAGATTGCTGAAGCAGGGAAGGGACAAGGAGGGATGCTGGGGACGCACTTACCTTTAGAGAAGGAAAAAATGCAAGCCATTGAGGGTGATCAAGACATGGGTTGATACAATTGGTAAACTGAAGTGAAGTTCCATACTTTTCTTATGCTTCGCCCCTTGGCCAGCCTCTGCTAATGCTAATCCACAGAAAGTTCATACAGATGTAATAGGGTGATCACCGAGCATGAACTAAGTGGATGAGAAAATGATTGTTTTTGATTCTCACTGATAAATTACTGACTCAATGACCTTTCATAAAAGCCATATTTTTAAGGAGAGCAAGTAGTAGAGGATTAGACTTGTGAGTTTTATGTGATAGAAATGAGGAAATATGACTAAGTGTAGTGATTTTCCTCCATTTTGAAATTGTTATACCTTTTTTTTTTTTTTTTTTGCTTTTGATCATTGGTTAATTGTAAATCATTAGGCTATAGTAGTGTTGGAGTGAACACAAATTGGAAGACTGTAATACACTTGGCTGGGCATGATGGTTCATACCTGTAATCTTAACACTTTGGGAGGTCAAGAAGGGAAGAACACTTGAGGCCAGAAGTTTGAAACCAGCCTAGGTAACGTAGAGAGACCCTGTCTTTATAAAAGAAAAAAATAGCTGGGTGTGGTGGTGCATCCCTGCAGTCCCAGGTAATCAAGAGTCTGCGTTTGAGCCCCGGAGTTTGAGGTGGCAGTGAGCTATGATTGTGCCACTGCAATCTAGCCTGGGCAACAGAGTAAGACCCTACCTCAAAAAATAAATAAATACATAAATAAATAAGTTTAAAATGTTTAATTTGGGGAATGTTGTAATACCTTATAAGTAGAGAAACATTGGGATATTTTTGAATCAGTAAGTAGATGAATATAAATATATTTTCAAATAGTCTATAGCAAAAACAAAGTGAAGACTTTAAAAAAGTCATTTTAAAATTCAAAAATTACACTATGGCCAAAATATTTGTCATGAGTGATACATTTATTGAAACTAGCCTTGAAATATGAAAAAGTAAGTTAACATTATTTGCAACACATTTTTTAGACATAGAAATATTTATATTCATCTTTATTTCTGCCAACAAGTAAATACATTAATACTTTCATCATTTAAAAATATCAGGAATTCAAAAACATAGATTTCTCAATTTTATTGGAAACTTCTTATGAATGTATTTCCATAGTTGCACATCTGAAAGAAAAAATATACCATTCTGTCCATCTAATGCTTATAAATTTCATTTCATTTATATTAAATAATGTAATTATGTCTAATGGGAGATAAGCTAGCAGAATTATTTGAATGGTCTATGAAGATATATATTTTGTTGATTTATTTCTTACCTTTATTTTATTTCTCAAATTCTTTGTCATCCTTAAAGAAACAGCTGTAGCAACATAGTATTACTGAAAAGGTACTTGTGTGAAACCTATTATTGTATTTCTCCCATCTTTAATTGACATATATACACATATGTACATATCCATAAATTTATATATAATTGTTGCATATGTGCAATTTAAACAAGTTAGAAATGTTTAGGTAACTCATGGATAGAAGTCTACTTTAGATTAACTATGAATGCCACTTAAGTTTTTGTTGTAGTTCAGAGAATCCTCCATTTGGAATTTTTGTAAGATGTTGATGTAAATTAAAAGAATATTATTATTAATTGAAAATTTCAAGTCTTGCTTTTGGTTTTTGTTTTTAATGCTATGAAATGTATTCACTTTTTTTCCTTTAACAAGATTGTAGTGTAGACTTTGAGTTATAGAGCAATATAGCGAGGAGACAATAAGGTAACAGCTTTAAAACTGAGCATAACTTAAAACCCTTTCACTTTGGGAGGCCGAGGTGGGCGGATCACGAGGTCAGGAGATCGAGACCACGGTGAAACCCCGTCTCTACTAAAAAAATACAAAAAATTAGCCGGGCGTGGTGGCAGGCGCCTGTAGTCCCAGCTACTCGGAGAGGCTGAGGCAGGAGAATGGCGTGAACCCGGGAGGCGGAGCTTGCAGTGAGCCGAGGTTGCACCACTGCACTCCAGCCTGGGCGACAGAGCGAGACTCCGTCTCAAAAAAAAAAAAAAAAAAAAACCCTGTCATTGACTGGGCCTTCCCACTTTAACAGCATCATATCATACAGTTCCTGGTGCCTCCACTGTGTTCAAACTCCACTTTTCTTGGTTTCATTCTCTCACCACCATGCCCTTTCCTCTCTTTTGTTGCCATTCTAACCTCCAGTCATCTTTTAGTTCTTGGCACTTGGGGTGTGAAGCAGTGTAATTTAGTGATCAAGAAGATGGATGCTTGGTCCACAATGCCAGGTGTCCAATCATGACTCACTTGAAAGATGTGCCACCTCACTATGCTTCGGCTCCCTCATTTTTCAAATAGAAATAATAACAGTCATAACTCATAGGATTGTTGTGAGTATTACATGAGTTAATTCACATCAATTACTTAGAAAAATTATATCACTTGCAGCAAGCAGTCAGCGTTAGTGATTCTATTCTTCTCTCTTCTCTCTGTTTTATTCTGTTCTATGTTCTCTGTGTCACGTCCTCTGGGAAGTCTTTCTCAGTCTCTGGAGGTTGCAATATGACAACACTATCATACCTAGTCTGTTTACTTATCTGTTTTTCTCCTTGGACTCTGTTTAAGAACAGAGGATATATCTTTCATCTTTACACCCTAAACACCCAGAATTGAGCATGCTGTGTAGAAGGTACTCACAATTGTTGAATGAGTAAATAAATTAATAGGATTTTGGAGATATGTGCCACCATATGGGGATTTATATAGATTCAACAATAGCCTACCATACTGAGTAAGCTCTAGTAGAAGCTAGGAAACTGAAAGGCTAAGAGACCAAGGTGCCATAATTCTAGAATCATGTGGTTTGTTTCTTCTCTAGCCGGAGGCAAGGATGCAGATGGGGGTAGGTTTACACAATTAGGATAGGAATCCATGAGGTGGAAAGGCCACACTTCCTTAATTTTGTTTTATGCCATGTTGCAATATCATAATTCACGTTCTGTCACATCAGCTATTTCTGCTGATGGTGTGCTTACAAAGACCAGATATGCAAAGAAGCTCAATAGCTGGAAGATGCCTAGAGGTAGTAGCACAAGTCTTACTCTATTGGAGAGATTCTGGGACTCAGACACCCAGCCACAGCTGTAGCTCACTGATTTAACCTGGTGAGCTACTAAGGCTTGTATCTGAGTTTTTCAAGTAGAGAACTCATTATGGTCATAATGATGCCATAATGGATGTCACTAGAGGAGATAGATTTAGAGTCAATGAATAACAATCTGGAAGTGATATGATCTGGGCTTTATGAATATTCAAAATTTATGGTCTTTTCATGTTTTTCTAAGTGACAGTCTTATTTGTTCCATTCTTGTTATTGATGTTCAGCAGAACTGTATTTTATAATATGTCTGTAGCTTACTAAGTTACTCTCTATTTTAAGTACATCTTACGAGTTTTGGATATGTTTCCCAAGCTACTTGTCTATCCAGTGTGTATATTTAACACGTAAGTTTTATCTATGCCTTTTGTTTCTTTTAACCTACAGCAGACTGGATATTCTCTTTTTTTTATTTTATTATTATACTTTAGGTTTTAGGGTACATGTGCACAATGTGCAGGTTTGTTACATATGTATCCATGTGCCATGTTGGTTTGCTGCACCCATTAACTCGTCATTTGGCATTAGGTATATCTCCTAATGCTGTCACTCTCCCCTCCCCACACCCCACAACAGTCCCCGGAGTGTGATGTTCCCCTTCCTGGATATTCTGAATTAAAACAGCAAACACTATATTACATGTATTATAGTTACGCTAACCATATGTTCTAGTTTGCTTAGAGAGACTCAGTTTACACCTGCTATTCTGCAGTAATCCTTAATAGTGTCCTCTTTCACTCCCAAAGTGTCCTGATTTGGGTGATAATTTATATAATCACCTTGGTTATAATCCAACATCTGCTATTTACAAAACTATGTAAATTGAAGTAAATTATTTAATATCTCTTCTATAAGTTAGTGGATTGGGGCTAGGTTATTTGTAAAGCTCTTGCTAAATTTGAAATTATTTGACATTTATGGAATGACATCTAAAGCTTTTTACTTCTTTAAGTCTATTCATAAGACTTCTGCCCTCAAGACCAATTTTTTTTTCATTACAAATGGTTCTAAATGCAAGTTTAGCATAAATGTATGCATTAACTGCTTTGAAATGTGCAAAATTAAAGTTTTAATTTATACTTGGGACAAAATATTTAAGACATTATGACCATAGATTTAAAAGTAAAGAAACTAAAAGTGCTTTTATTAATTCCTTTAGAATTGAGTATATTAAATAAAGGGCTTTGAAATCACTACATGTGGCTTTAAAAATATTTTATGACTTTAAATTCAACCTATGCTTGTATTCCTTATCTGTACATTGAATTAAATAGTTGGCAAGGAATACTAATTTATAAGGAAATTAATGATTTTAGTTTTCAGTATGATGTATTTCCAGGTGTCCATGAGCCAGTTCTGTAGGGATTTTGAAAATAATGGGTATTAAATTAAATAGAATATTTAGCCACAGATTTGGACATTATCTACAGAGAGAAAATTGCTTTACGTGCATGAATTGTCTCAAAAGTGTTAGTGTAGATATAGAAGGGTAGTGAAGAAAATGCAGATAGCATTTCTGACTGTTTCTACTGGTCAGCTGTTCCCTGGGTCTCTCAAGAGGTACAACTATATGGTCTTTCAAGAGGACAACTATATGGACCAATTTCTATATGGTCTTGCCATACAGAAATTGGGTTTGCTACCCTTCCTAAAAAAAAAAAAAAATCTTCACAGAGTATATGGATATTTGAACTATTTCTTTTTAATGCAACAGTACTTGTTTCAGCTCTTGTCAAGGCTAGAAAGCTCCATGGCTCAGTGCTGAGTTTGGTAAACACAGACTGTGCGGAGAGATTTTTGCCTTTTGGAATTTTATACTTTTGTTGTTATTCCAGTTCTGAGGGGGTGGGATAATATGTTAATTCATTATTTAAGTTTCCCTGCACCCCAGCTTAGACGATCTGATTCTACTGCAAATATGATACTCCCAGCTCTCTATAGTGCCTCATTAATTTTGAAAATATCAAGAGATTTGATAGGTGATTAAGTGACTTCAGCTGGTGAAAACTTCCTCACTCTTACAGGTATATGGAGAAGAAAGAATATTGGAAACATTCATCTGTGTATTTTTGGCAGTTTACGGAAATTAGTATAAATGTAGATGGCAACACTTGGCGCTTAAAAGTACTAGAGAACTTACCGCATTCTCTTCAGTTATGGTTATGTGTATTTTTCTTCCTTATTTGGTTATAAAATCCTTGAGGTAAGGACCTGTGCTTTATTTATCATATATTTGCCAGAGTTCTTAATATAATCCATGGCTCATAGTGTTAACTCAATAAATATTTCCTTACTGGTTATTAATTGTAATGCAAGTGGCAAAATATTTGTGATTTATAGAATACGACCTATGAAAGAATGAAGTTGCTGCAAAAATATGGTAATGATTATATTGGCATATCACTTCAAGCTGGTTGAGCAAATAAAAGCAAAGAAAATGAGGTTGTGTATACGCATACATGTTCTTTCACAGACCTGAATCTTGGTAAAAATAATTAGGTGCATTGCTCCCACGTGCACCCTTAGGAAACAAGGGTGTTTTGTTTGTTCTGTTTTCCCCTAGTCTAACTTGCATTATACTAACGGGCTAAAGTTCATATTTCAGTTGTTTGCTTCTGGGCTTTGTAGAAGCAGCTCACTAATCCCCTTGGGATTGTGGAAAGGGAAAAGAGGTGAGTGCCTTGCATCATTCTGTGGCAGCCTCAGGGATTCATTCAAGAGTCTTAGTGGCTTGATGTGGTGAGAGTGATGAACAACCTTCCAGCTGGAAAGACATTATTATTATAGCATCTCATTTCCTTCCTTCTGCAAGCATTTACTATTCACCTACTGTGTGTACCTAAATGACTGCATCCAGACCCATGATAGAAATCTGAAGATTTAACATCTACTTGGGACGAAATTACAAATGAATAGATAAAATATAAGAAGCAAAGAGAGCAATACTGATTTCAATAATCTTTGAAGTGTACAGGATGCTTGTTGTAATAGAATTTACATGTATGATGTACTCTCTAAATTTCTAATAGTACACTTTACATTTCCTCACGTCTTCATTGCTGTGCCCTTAGTAATTATTGAGAAAAGCAGAAAGATCTTTTTATCATCCAGTATAATTTTTGTTAGCCTATGGAATTATTATTTTCACCTTTCATAACCTAACTTTAGAGTGTGTAATACAGTGTCTGTGTTTCAAATGAAGGTGGTGTGTTCTACCACATGCATATAAAATAAGGAAAGGATCATTTTGGTTTTCTGAGTAGATTACTTATTTGATATCATTCAATCTGTTTTATAACATGAAATAATCAACAAGCTAAAACAAGATATTTGGTAGAATTGATGATCTCTTCCCTTAGGAGTGATCTTGGAATCAGAAGGCATACCTTAATTTATACAAAGGTCACCAGTTTATACTGTGTGTGAGGAAGGAAGGTAGTCAGCTATGCGTGACTGCATCTAGACAGAAAAAGTCTTGCATTTATAGCCAGAGCAGCTTTTTGCTTTATCTTCAAAGTTAGAATAAAAGCTTGTATGACTTGGAGTGGGAAAAAACTTTATCAGCAAGATCATTAATAACTTGGGACTCAGCTTTTCAAGTTACAATTAGCTGCTCAACAGCTGTGACCTTCAAGAGCTACTCACTATTGTTGGTCCTGATTTTTCACTCCCACTGTAGAGCTCTTTTCAGAAATAGTTTCTCTGACATCATTGACCCCAGGGGTCAGAGTGAGAGATGAGTCTTCAAGTACTCATTTGTAAGTCTTGTTTCTGCAGGATGCTGCATGCGTGTGTGTGTGTGTGTGTGTGTGTGTGTGTGTGTGTAAGGAATTCAACTGATGGCTAATGCCTCATTGTAAATCCAGCTGTTTGGTCAGATCCCAATTAGGATGATGCCTGTTAGATGAAGAGGCACTCCTGGGAGCAGCCAAGGGATTCAGTGTCCTCAAATACAGAGTAAAACCAATAGTAACACCGGCTCTGTTTTATTTAGATGTTTAAAAAAAAAAAAAAGGTCTCAACACACATGCTTGCCAAACTCTGCCATGCACTGTGTAGCATCTGAACGGATCAGCAGGGATTTTAAACCTGCTGTGTGTTTGGCATACACTGCAACCAAAAGAGAAAGTGGGGATTAGAGAAACTGTAGTGAAGTATGAAATGAAAGCTCAGTTGGAAAAGGAGGACTGGATTATATTCAGCTTCTTTGCCTCAGTTCCTTTAGATATTAAGAACATGGGACTCTTTGGAAAAAGGGATTTACTTCCCAGGACAAGGTGTAGTGCATAATCTCTACATTCTGAAAGCAGCCTTAATTAGGGAAAAATGTATCTGCCATAAAACAAAAGAATAAGCAAATTGACAGGAAAGTTGATAGAATTTTGATAAGGATGTTTCTGGCCAATGAAGACCCAGAATTAAATCTTATACTCTGTGGGAGTCTTATCAGTAAAATGTATATATGATGAAGTTTTTCAGCATGCAACCTTGGCAGTTTCAACCTAAGATCTCAAAGGTTGAAGTCATTGTAATGTGGCAAATGGGATCTCTGTAGGAAGAGGTAGACGGATTTTAGCTCTGACTCCCAAACCACGGGAATTAGGACAGTACCTTTGGGCTGTGTGTCTGAGTCCTCATTTGTGAAAACAAAGGAACTAGGTTAGACTTGGATAATATATATTTCCTGGGAAACTGGGCTAGATTGTAATCTCTCTGAGAGCATTTGTATTTCTTTATCACCTTCATTGTAACTATTTTCACTAGTTTCACCATTGCTAACCTCAGTAACTAGAAGATAAACCATTGAATAAAATCGAAATAAATTTCAAAGATCCCTTTCTTTGTTCTCTGACCTTAGCCTCTATATCATAGCATGCTTAATTGTTTTTTATGTCTATTGTAAAATGGTTAGGTTGTCTATTTTCCATTTTTTGAAATGACCACATGGATTAATTTTCTAATATTATGATTTCTAAAGCATAGCTTTGCACTCAAATGTCTGATGAGGTTCTCCTAATAAATAACTTATTACTGGTGAAATGGACACTTTTTTGACATTTTAGCATACAAAATATGCAAATTAATAACAATGACAGCAATAAGTAGCTTAGTGAAAAAGTGCTATATACTAGGTACATATTTTTTGTTATTTTTTTTTTCAGACTCGGGATACATGTGCAAGTTTGTTATATGGGTGTATTGTGTAATGGTGACACAATTTTGATTGTTGCATTTGCTTTTGAGGTCTTAGTCATAAATTATTTGCCTAGACCAATGTACAGAAGGGTTTTTTTCTAGGTTTTCTCTTAGGGTTTTTGTTGTTTCAGGTTTTGCATTTAAGTCGTCTTTATCCATCTTAATTTTTCTATATGGTGAGAGATAGGGGCCCAGTTTCATTTTTCTGCATATGGCTAGCCAGCTTTCCCAGCAGCATTTATTGCATAATGTGTCCTTTCTCCATTGTTTATTTTTGTCAGCTTTGTCAAAGATTAGTTGGCTGTCTCTGTGTGGCTTTATTTTTCGTTCTATTCTGTTCCACTGGCCTATGTATCTACATTTATGCCAACCTCATATCAAGCTATTTTGATTACTCTTGCTTTATAGTTTAAAGTCAGGAAATGTGATGTCTCCAGCTTTGCTCTTGTTGTTTCGAATGCGTTAGCTATTCAGCCTCTTTTTTGGTTCCACATAAAGTTTAGACTTTGTTTTTTCTAATTCTGTGAAAAGTGATGTTGATAATTTGATAGGAAATGCACTGAATCTCTGATTGCTTTGGGGAGTATAATAATTTTAATGATAATTGACTCTTCTTATGCATGAGCATGGCACTTTTTCTATTGGTTTATGTAATCTACAATTTTCTTCATCAGTGTTTTGTGGTTCTCCTCGTAGAGGATTTTAAACTCCTTCATTAAATGTATTCATGGGCATTTTATTATTTTTGTGTGTGGCTATTTTAAATGGGATTGAGTTCTTAATTTGGTTCTCAGCTTGAGAATTGTTGGCATATAGGTATGCAACTGATTTTTGTGTATCAATTTTGTATCCTGAAATTTTACTGAAGTCATTTATCAAGTCTAGGTGTCTTTTGGAAGAGTCTAAGATTTTATAAGATCATGTCATCAGTGAACAGAGATAATTTGACTTCCTCTTTTCCAATTTGGATGCCTGTTATTTCTTTCTCTTGTCTGATTGCTCTGGCTAGAATTTCCAATACTATGTTGAATAGGAGTGCTGAGAAATGGATATCCTTATCTTTTTTGAGTTTTTAGGGGGAATACTTTCAACTTTTACCCATTAGTATAATGTTGGCCATTAGTTTGTCATATATGGCTCTTATTATATTGAGGTTTTTTTTTTTATACGTAGTTTGTTGAGGGTTTTTTACAAAGAAGGGATGTTGGATACTATCTAATGCTGTCTCTGAATCTATTGAGATGATCACATGGCATTTGTTTTTAATTTGGTGTATGGAGTAAATCAAATTTACTGATTTGTGTATGTCTAACCATCCTTGCATCCCTGGAATAATACCCATTTGATCGTGATGGATTATTTTTGGATGGGGTGTTGGATTTGGTTTGCTAGTATTTTGTTGAGGATTTTTGTGTCTGTGTTCATCAAGGATATTGGTCTGTAGTTTTCGTTTGTTGTGTCATTGCCAGATTTTGGTATTAGGATGATACTGATTTCATAGAATGTGTTAAAGAGGAATACCTTCTCCTCAACTCTTTGGATTAGTTTCATTAAGATTGGTACCAGCTTTTCTTTGTACATCTGGTAGAATTCAGGTGTGAATCCGCCTGGTCCTGGGATTCTTCTCGTTGGTAGTTTTTTTACTACTGATTCATTTTCATAACTAATTATTGGCCTGTTCAGGATTGTAATTTTTTTCCTTGTTGTTAGTCTTGTGAGATTGTATGTTTCCAAGAATTTACCCACTTCTCTAGGTTTTCTAGTTTGTGCACATAGAGATTTTCATAATAGTCTCTGATAATCTTTTGTCTTTCTTTGGCATCGTGCTTTTTTCCATCTTTTTTCTTCGTTAATCTAGCTGGCATCTATCAATTTTGTTCATCCTTTCAAATAACCAATTTTTTACTTCATTTATTCTTTGTATTTTTAGGCTCAATTTTATTTAGTTCTTCTTGATCTTTGTTATTTCTTCCCTTCTACTAGCTTTGAGTTTGGTTTGTTCTTATTTTTCTAGTTCCTTTGGGTGTGATATTAGGTTGTTAATTGGAAATCTTTCTATCTTTTTGATGTAGGCAATTAGCACTATTAACTTTGCTGTTTTTTTGCTGTATTCCAGAGGTTTTGGTATGTTATGCCTTTTATTTCTTTCTAAAAAGTTTTTGATTGCTGCCTTAATATTGTTGTTTACCCAAAAGTCATTCAGGAATGAGTTGTTTAGTTTCCATGTACTTGTGTGGTTTTGAGAGTTCCCTGTTGTACTGGTTTCTAATGTTATTCCACTATGTCTAAGATTATACTTGATATTATTGCAGTTCTTTCGCGTTTATTGAGACTTGCTTTATCACCAAGCATATGGTCAGTTTTAGAGAATCTTCCATGTGCAGATGAGGAAAATGTATATTCTACATTTGCTGGGTAGACTGTTCTGTAGATATCTACTAGGCTCATTTGGTCAAGAGTCTAGTTTAAGTCCTGAGTTTCTTTGTGTGTTTTCTGCATTGATGATCTATCTACTGCTCTCAGTGGGGTGTTGAAGTTCCTCACTATTATTGTATGGATATCTATCTCTTTTGTTAGGTCTAGTAGTATTTGTTTTATAAATCTGGGTGCTCTGGTGTTGGGTGCATATATATTAATATTTAGGAGAGGTAAATCTTCTTGTTGCATTGAACCCTTTATCATTATATAATGCCTTTCTTTGTCTTTTTTTAGTATTGTTGGTTTAAAGTGTCTTTTAATTGATACAAGAATAACCGTCCCTGCTCTTTTTTGTTTTCCATTTGCATGATATATCTGTCACCACTCCTTTACTTTGAACCTGTGGATGTCATTACACATTAGGTAGGTCTCTTGTAGACAACAGATGGTAGGCTCTTTTTTTTCCCAATTTGCCAGATAAATCTTTTAAGTGGAGCACTTAGGCTCTTTACATTCAAAGTTAATATTGACATGTGAGGTATTATTCTTGTCATAGTGTTGTTAACTGCTTCCTTTGTACTCTCAGTTGTGTAACTGCTTTGATAAGATCTGTGAACTTTGTACTGATGTGTGTTTTTATGTTAGTGTGTATTATCCTTTTATTTCCACGTTTAGAACTCCTTTGAGCATTTCTTGTAGAATGTGTCTAGTGGTGAAGAATTCTCTTAGCATTTGCTTGTCTGGGAAAGACTTTATCTCTCCTTCATTGTGAAGCTTAGTTTGACAGATTTGAAATTCTTGCCTTGCATTTTTTTTTTTTTAATTTAGGTAGTCTAAAAAGAGACCCTCAATCTGTTTTGGTTTGTAAAGTTTCTGCTGAGAAGTCAACTGTAGTCTGTTGGGATTTCCTTAATAAGTGATTGACCCTTTTCTCTATCTGCCTTTAAGATTTTTTTCTTCAGCATTGATTTTGGTCTGATGAGTGTGTGCTTTGGTGATGTTCAGCTTGTGTTGTATCTTGCAGGTGTTAATTTCCTGTATCTGGATATTTACCTCTCTGTCAAGATTACGGATATTTTCTTGAATTATTCCCTCAAATATGTTTTCCAGATTGCTTATTTTTTCTTCTTCTCAGCAATGCCTACAAGTAATAGGTTTGGTCACTTTAAATAATTTTATATTTCTCAAAGGCTTTGTTCATTAAAAAAAATCTTTATTTTTATTTTTGTCTGACTTAATTCAAAAGACAGGTCTCCAGTCTCTGAAATTCTTTCTTCTTCTACTTGGTCTAATCTCTCATCTAGTCTTCCAACTGTATTTTGGAGTTCCTTTAGTGAATTTTTAAATTCCCAACATTCTGTATAGAGAGAGACATTTAATTCTTCATTCTTCACTATCACTATAGTAAGATTGCTTCGATTAAGATCAAGTATTTCCATTTTAATAAATCCAAATTCAGTGCTTGTTTCCTCTATCCTTATTCCAGCTATCTTGTCTTTCATATCCTGAATTATATTTCTGGTTTCATTTTACTGGTTTTCATCCTTCCTATGGATCTCATCAAGCTTCCTTGCAATCCATTTTTTAAAATGCTTCATCTGTCATTTCAGAATTTTCATTCTGGTGAGGATTCATTGCCTGAGAGCTGGTACAATCCTATGGAGGTCTCTAAATACTCCGTGTTTTTGTACCGCTGGAGATTTTACATGGATTCATTCTCATCTGTAGAAGCTATTGCTTCTTATTTTTGAAATGGCTTCAGTTGGATGGGAAATAAAAAAATAATAAAATAAAAACTTTTTTCCCCGTGAAGCCATGTCTATAGTGTTCGTTGTGTATATTTTGACTTCATTTCTAGGTGTTTTCAGGGGGCCAAGACTCTTTATGTGCTTCTTTGTTGTGAATAGCTATTGTCTACGTAGTGGCTTTTTCAAATGATGCTTGTTGTAGTGATGTGTTGGATGTGTGAGTTGACACACTATCTTCTGCAGGTCTGAGAGTGTGGTGGTCCTAGGGAGATTATCTCATACACTAGGACTATGCCCTTCTGATAGCAGGCATTTTTTATTGTTGTTTGTTTGTTTGTTTTTTTGTTGAGATGGAGTTTTGCTCTTGTTGCCCAGGCTGGAGTGCAATGGTGCGATCTCAGCTCACCGCAACCTCTGTCTCCCAGCTTCAAGCGATTCTCCTGCCTCAGCCTCCTGAGTAGCTGGGATTACAGGCATGCACCACCACGCCCGGCTAATTTTTTTGTATTTTTAGTAGAGACAGGGTTTCTGCATGTTGGTCAGGCTGGTCTCGAATTCCCTACCTCTGGTGATCTGCCCACTTCGGCCTCCCAAAGTGCTGGGATTACAGACATAAGCCACCATGCCTGGCCTGATAGCAGGTTTTTATTTGGTGGTACAGTTTAATCTCCAGTCCAGTAGATAGGCATGTGCCTTTGGGTAATCTGACAATGAATGGAAGCACCTGCCCTGACTGGGGGTGGCTGGGGAAGATTGCATTGGGTTGCATTGAAGTCTCAGGAGCAGGGGTGGTAGGTGTGGGTGCACCAGCTTCTTGTCCTGTGCAGGCAGGAATGTAATTAACTTTCCTATTCCATCCCTGTCATAGGGATCATGACCTTCAGCTCATATAGACCGTCCTTTGCCTCTGGCTACAGGGTGATTGCAGACCATGGTGGCTACCACCAAAATGGGCTCAGGGCAGAGCCCCTTCCCCCAGTCCAGAGCTGACAGCTCTGTCACTATTTTGCCCTGTGTCGCCCCCTACACAAGCTAGTGCTTTATGTAGGGAGGGAAAGATGGGCTACACCCTTCATGCAAACCTGTGCAGTGCTAGCTTACTTTCAATAGGGGTGCAGCTGCCGCAAAATGCACAGAGTGGCTGTCTCCGGGGCACTGATGCCAGCCCCCAGTCAGGAGAGCCTCTGCTGTGTCTGTAACAGTGGGTTGGGGAACAGGAGACAGCCTTCTCTCCACGTCTGTTCCTTCTATCCCTGGTTATCAGTACAATTGACAATGCCCAGTGGGCTTTGGCAGGCTGCACTCCCCCATCCCCTATGGGTGGCCCTCACTGAGCGTTAGATCTTCAGGGGCCCCTAACTCTCCAAGGATCTGCTAGTCCCCTACAGTTGCAAAAGTCAGAGTGTGCTCTGGGGTCTTTTTGTAGGGAATCAGGTTATGTGGTGACAGAAAGGCTGAGATTTCTAGGGCCTGGCAGTAGCCCACAGTGGGTACACAACCAGTGTGGTGTGCATCGTCTCAGTTCAGGCCTGAAGGGGAGAGCCAGTGTACGTGTCCAAGCTGGCTACTTGGTGCTCTGTCTCTGGGAAGTTCACAGATCACCACTGACAGTGTTGCCCAGGGTCACAAGGGCAGACTTTCTCCCCGACAATTTGGTGGTAAGCATATTGTTGCAGGGGTAAGGGGAGCAGAGAAGCACCCCCACCTACTCTTCCCACAGGGCTCCAAGTCCCTCATGGGACTGCCTCTGCCAGAGCCTTTCTGCTTCCCTTTTCTGTGCCCTGACTTCTTCCCCTGGGCTCTCTGACAGGACCTGGCTCTCCTCCCTCAGCTTTCCATTCAAATCCTGACCATTCACCTACCACTTTGATCTTCTTCTTAAGGAGAACTGGCATTTGAACTAAGCATTCCCTAGTCAGCCATCTTGAGAAAAAAATAATGCAGGTACATTTTTCAGCACTAAGCATGTATTAATTCATAACCAACCTATGATGTAAGTACCATTATTACCCCTTTTACAAATAAAGAAATTAAATAACTTGTCCAAAGTCATATCAGGCTAAAGATTTGAGCTCAGGGAATCTTCCCTCAAAGTCTGAAATATTTACCATTTTACCACATTTTAAACCCCAATACCGAGTTAAATACAGTGGAAATCTGCCAGGCATGGTGGCTTACGCCTGTAATCCCAGCACTTTGGGAGGCCAAGGCAGGCAGCTCACTTGAGGTCAGGAGTTCAACACCAGCCTGGCCAATTAGGAGAAACTCTGTCTCTACTAAAAGTACAAAAATTAGCCAGGTGTAGTGGCACTTGCCTGTAATCCCAGCTATCTGGGAGGCTGAGGTAGGAGATTCACTTGAACCCAGAAGGTGGAGGTTGCAGTGAGCCAAGATTTTGCCACCGCACTCCAGCCTGGTTGACAGAGCGAGACTCTTTCTCAAAAAACAAAAAAAAGAAAAAGAAAAAAAAAATACAATGGATTTTCTTCAAGGGATGTAAGATTTCCATATGTTTTAGATATTAAAATTATTAAGCACATTCCTAAAACTGGATTGAATATAGCGATACTTTTAGAGACAATATTTGAGAATAGAACACAATTTTCAGGTTAAGTTCATTGTGCTTGAAGTTTAATGTAAATTTAATGCCCAGGCTGACATATTAAAGGAACACAAAAAAATATTAAATATGTGCATATCAGGATCTACTGATTACTACAACCGATTAGGAAGAGCAAGGGGCATCCTTGGGTATACAAAAGAAGTTGAAATATAAAACGGTCATTTCACTGAACTTTTGTCAAAGGCTAAATTTGGTATAGAACATATTCCCCAAAAGAAAAAAAATAGCTATGTATGTTTAGTCACAGTGTAATTATGATCAGCTGAGCTGAGGAGGTAAGGAGGCAGAGGCTTGGTAAGCAGAAACCACTGTTATCAGAGGCAGGGTAAGAGGGGCACTCCAAAGTTCACAGAAACTGCTGGCAGCCTGGAGAATTCTAGGAAGTGAAAGATCCTGGGTGAGATGGGTAGAAGGAGTTCGTGGCCCCAGAAGCAAAAAAAAGTACTGAAGCAGCTTGATTGCTTATTCTTGGTTGTCTTTATTTGTTCCGCCCCTGGTGAGAGTTCACCCTGAGAGAATCTGTACAGCAGGTGAGAATAACTGAAAACAGCTGGCTGTCAGTGAGGGCAGGGGTGGAGCAGATGCTGTTTTCTAGTAGAGGTTTCTTTTTATTTTTTTCCCTGACACCTGGGCAAGTCACATGTAGTTGACTCTTTTAGCCAGACATTATAATGGACTTTCCTGTAATCCCATGCATGCAGGCTGCCATTTTGTATCTTTGAAAGCCTGTGTGTCTAAGGAAATATCAACAGAAAGAATTGGAAATGAAATATTGACATTCTTCACTAAGGGTGGTTTGGTCCCATATGATAGCTGAACTCCAAAGTCATTATGACCAGAAAGTTGCTCCTAAGAAAGCCAGAAGGTATAAATGGGAGCTCTATTCAGCCTGGTTACCTGGACAGCAATTCCTCGCTACGTTTCCAGAGGGAGCTCTCTGCTAAAAAGATAATTCGCTGATTATCCAGTGTTCCCTTGTGGCTCTGTGTATGGCCTTTCTTTCTCTCTTATCAAAGCAAATAATCTGTAAAGAAAGGCAACCAACCAGGCAAGTGAATTGTTTGAGCCTTAGATATATATGTGTGTGTGTAACACACACACACACACACACACACTAGTATTTCAGTAGCTGAGCTCGTCGAGTTTTTGAAACCATTTTAAATCATTTTATTCTCCATGTGACTATCACCATGTTTTGTGATAACGTGATGTGGGGTTGTGGCCAATTTATCCACACTTTAACAAACTCTGATTATTAGAATTAGTTCAAGAGATTTTTCTCTTTTTTCCTGATAATTTTTAATCTAAATTAACTATATAGATTTTTAGGTAAGTAGAGATGAATATGTGACTATAAGACTGTAACTGGAATCTGGATACTCTCATAAAATGTTTAAGCTAAAAGGAACCTTTGGGATCATAGCTTCAATCCAGAGGAAATTGTGGCCTAGAGGTTTTATGTAACTTCCTCATAGTTAATGGGCTGACACCAATTTAGTGAATCTTGGTTCCATTTCTAATCAAGTTTTACAATTTATTTACTGTGGACACATATACATTTTAGGTGAAATATTTACATTTTTTTTGTAGCTGCTCAAATAAAAACAGCTGCAAAAAGTTCCCCATGTCTAAACATTTTCTGAGAGTTGAAAATAATTTCTGTCCATAATAGATAATTAAGAGAGTACAGAAAAATTTTAAAGACAAAAATCCACATATCAACCTGATAAAGACAACCAATATGGAGGCTTGCATGTATTTTGTCGTTTTATCCATGCATTTATTTCTTTCAATGCAGTCGCGATTGCACTATATAAGTACATTTTATCTGCCTTTTTTTTCTCTTTTGAGAACATCAGACTCTTTGAAAGTGTTTATAGCAGTTGCTTATGCATCATAGTCCATTAAGGGGATGGAATGATTTACTTTAATGCACTCTCTATTTTGTGGCATTTTATTTCTGCTAGAAAGAGATTTTTGCATAACACAAATACATATTTATGGAAGTGTGACTGTGCTTTCTTACTATTCCTTTACCTCACATCCTCTCTTCAATACACTTTAATCCTACATTCTTTGCTATCGCTACTCTAAGATTGCTTTTATTGAGGTCAAGTATTTCTGTTTTGCCATATCCAATGTTTGTTTCCTCTACCTTATTTTGGTGACTTCTCAGCATCGTATGACACTATTAACAACTCCTCAGTCCCATCTTCCACTTTTCTTTATTATATTTTTTAGTCAGACTCACAGAATTGAGTTGATTTTATTCCTTATTGGGTGGCACACTATTACCATTTTCCCAACTTGTTCAGTATTTGTTTTATGTATTTACTAATACTTTTCTCTATGGTAAGCAGAATAATCCCTCCCCCCCACCCCCCCACCTCGGCTTCCCCAGAAATATCCACATTTGAATCCCTGGAACCTGAGAATTTCTAATTTTACATGGCATAAAGGACTTTGCAGATGTGATTAAATTAAGGACATTGAGGTAGGGAGATTATCTCGATTATCTAGTTTGGTTCATTGTAATCTCAAGGACCCTTAAAAGTGGAAGCAGGAGGCAAAGGGGAGAGTGAGAAGAAGGGAGAAAGGCACAAGGAGATGCAATGTTTGCCATCTTTGAAGATGAAGGAAAGGAGCTTCTAAAAGCTAGAATGCTCCCTTACTGGCAGAGAAAGGAACATAGCCTTCCTGACTGGCTGATTTTAGCCCGGAGAGAAGCACGCCAGATTTTTGACCTGCAGAACTAGAAGATAATAAAATTTGTGTTGTAGTAAGTCACTTACTTTGTGGTAATTTGTTACTGTGCAATAGAAAACTTAATACATTCTCTTCTTCCATTTTCAAGTTCATTCTCCTGCCTCACTCTAGTATATTTAACGTTTATTCTTCCAGTCTTACTTTCAAAGTTTACTTAAACATACCTGTATCCTTAATAGAATAGAAAATGCTTCATGTTTTTAACCATGCATAAATGCATAGGTGGTGTTGTGCTATTCATCTTACTTACTACTTTTTTCACACGATGCTGTATTTAAACTGCATCTGTATTGCTATAAAGTTTGTTCAGTGATTTTAATTTCAACATATTCCGTTATTTGAATATTTCACTGCTGTATCATCTTTCTTCTTAGGCATATACCACATTTTACCCATCCAGTCTCCTCGAGACTTTGCTCATAATAGTCCACTGTGTGTTTATATCACAGTCTACTTAAGTGATGGAACTACTTAGGATGCTTCTAACTCTTTATGATCAAAAATAATGTGACAAGCATTGTCCTGCATGTCTTCTTGTGGATCAGTGTGAGTTTCCTTGGGAATCTATTTAGGAGTGGATTACACACATAGGTAACTTTACTGTTGAGCAACATTGACCATTCTCCAGAATGACTGCATCAGTTTTCACTTGCACCAGTGAGTCAGCTCCCCTTTCTTCGTAGCTGCACCCAAGCTTAATGGTGTTCAGTTTTCTGATATTTTTTATATACCTGAGAGACATTAGGTGGTATCTCACTGTTTTGATTTGCATTTCTCTGATTACTAAAGAGAATGAACTTTTCTTCAATACCAATTAGCTATTTGGACAACTTCTTCTCTAAATTTACTCTTTTTTTTTTTTTTTTTTTTTGAGACGGAGTCTCGCTCTGTCGCCCAGGCTGGAGTGCAGTGGCGCGATCTCGGCTCACTGCAAGCTCCGCTTTCCGGGTTCACGCCATTCTCCTGCCTCAGCCTCTCCGAGTAGCTGGGACTACAGGCCCCCGCCTAAATTTACTCTTTATAGTCTTTACCTATTTTTCTCTTTGTATTTTTTTCACCCTAGCTTGTAAGAACTACTGATGGTAAATAAGCCTTTGCCATTTTCAAATGTGCAAATAACTTCTTCCTGTCTATCTCCCTTTAGATACATGTGGACAGAAATCTTTCATTGAGATGTAATCAGAAAATTCTGTTTTTTCCCTTTTGGTTTCATATTTGCAAATATTAGCTTATAAACCATTGTTTACCCAGTAACAAAAATACTTTACTTTTCACATTTATAATCACATTAAGAATTTAAATACATTAATTTGAAGTTTTTATATTTTATGAGTTAGAAATACATTTTTTTATGGAGCGAGTCTTATGTTTTCAACATGTATTACCAAATAATGGAACCTCTTTCCAATGATTTATGATGTTTGTTGTTTAGAACAAATTCCCATGTATTCATAAACTCTTTATTCTCTTTCACTGCTTCATTAGTCTGTATCTATTTCACTATCACTTTGCAATATGGCTTAATACTTCCATTAACAAGTATTTTTTCTTTTACTCTTCTTTTTCAGAATTAGATAAAAATGTTAAAACACATTGTCAAATTCCTTTTTAAAAGTATAATTGGATTTTGACTGGAAGTTTGTTGAACTTAGATTGATTTGTGGGAAGTTGATTAAGTGAACCGTGCTGATATCCAGTCAAAAATTTAGAAGTAATCTTGGATCTTTCTTTCCTCTCCCTCTCCTCCTGCATTGTCCTTAACATTTGTGGGACATAAAATAGGAGTTTAAATGGAAGTCAGCATATCATAAGTTGTAGTTAAAAATTACAGACCAAGCTATCCCCATGACCCAGCCCATGTTCCCACTGAGGTTATCATTCTGAAATCTAGAGGCAAAAGGAGTTCTCCTCCTTGTAGGGCCAACCCTGACAAACCTGGTTAGTACTGATGTATGTGGCAAGAAAAAGTAGAAGCTAGGTTCAGCTCACGATCCACCCAGAGCTAGGACTGACCTAATGAAACCCTAGAGACAGAGGTTGGGGCAGTGCCTCTCTTTCGTATCTTACTTTTCCAACTCAGGATTTCCAGACTGCTCATTAGCTTTCAGACTCATTTCCTTCGCCTCAGGGAGCCAGTTCAGCTTTTCTCCCTGTCTGTCTTTCCCTGAGTCTCACTCCGTTGCCCAGGCTGGAATGCAGTGACACCATCTCGGCTCACTGCAACCTCTGCCTCCCGAGTTCAAGCCATTCTCCTGCCTCAGCTTCCTGAGTAGCTGGGACTACAGGCGCCCGCCACCACACCCAGCTAATTTTTGTAGTTTTTAGTAGAGGCAGGGTTTGGCCATGTTGGCCAGGCTGGTCTCAAACTCCTGACCTCAGGTGATCTTCCTGCCTCGGCCTCCCAAAGTGCTGGGATTACAGGCGTGAGCCACTGCGCGGGGCCTCTGTGTCTTTCTCTCTCTATGTAATTCTCCTTGGTGTTTGAGGTTTCAAAAATCTTTCTTACAACCAAAAAAACAAACAAACAAAAAAACTTTCTATGTTTTTATGACTGCGATATGTGGGTCCTCTTGGTTTAATCTAAGGACTGTGCTGCCCCCACCTCAAACCATCAATAAACACTGTCAGTCTGCTTCCAAATCATCATCCCCATTCCTGTCTAAGCCATGGTTATCTTTGCCTAGACTATTTCCGGTAGCTTCTGGCTGATGTCACTGCTTCTGCTCTTACCTACTTGAAGTTAATTCTCCAGAGCACTGAGAGGGAACATTTTAAAACACAAATTGAGTCATATCTCTCTCTGGATTTCAACTCTCTGATGGCTTAACTTTACTCTTTGGATGAAATAAAAACTCCCAGCATTGGTTTACAAAGCCCTTGCCAGATATGTCTCTGTTTACATCTGCATCCTCATTTATATTACTATATGTCTGTATTACACCGGTGTGCTCAAGCTGGCTTGCACTGACCTGTGAGAACCAGTCGTTAAATTTTCAGGAATTTTGCAAGCCAGTTGTTAACAACAACTATTACAAATATTGTATAATCTTGCAATTAAATAGATCTCATTATAAGGAAATATAATAACTACTCCAAGGTTATTATTTCCTAGTTGTTTTTACTATATTTTACTATTCTCATTGCTTTTGGTGTCTTTTTATATATTGTATGTGTACAGTAGAAATACCATATAATGCTGTACTACTGCACATCCTTTCCCAGCTTCATGTTCAATGAAGTCATGTTTATAGCCAGAAATCAACCCTGAAGGGAGTATTTACACCATTGCAATTGGCGAATATTACAAAATAGGGTTTCATTTAATGATTTGCCGATTCTCTAGACATGAGAAAATGTTTAAAATGCAGACTAAAGTTAAAAGGGTGTGTCTGTAGCTGTTACATTGTGAATAGCACAAAAAAAATTGAAGAAATATTGCAGTATTTGGAAACTTGTGCAATGCAGCAAAAGTTATGCACATCACTGATGAGCAAGTGAAGTTCCACCATATGTCTTTTTTGTTTCACTTTCATCTTGGTCATGAAAGTAAACAAAAATATCAAAAAATATTTATTTCAGAACTAAACTCATTTATCAGTTACAACCATAGTTTGATAACAGATACAAGAGTTCATCAAAACTCAGTGAAAATATTCTGAGAGAATCAATTAGCTGTATAGAAATTACCATAGAAAGCATTGTGTATTTATTGTTTGCAGATTGTGTGGTTTACGTATTTTACATCAGTAAATTATAATAAATTTAATGTACATTTCTGTATACATGCATGTGTTTTTCTAAAGAACCAATTGTTAAATATGTACCAGCACACCATTGCTCTCTGTGTATCTATCAGCCACAATAATTTTCTGGGTTTTTTGTTTTTTTTTTACTTTCTTTTTTTTTAGGTTTAGGAGTACATGTGCAGGTTTGTCATATAGGTAAATTGCATGTCACAGGGATTTGGTGCACAGATTATTTTGTCACCGGGTAATAAGCATAGTACCTGATAGGTAGTTTTTCAATCCTCACCCTTCTCTCACCCTGCAACCTCAAGTAGGCACCAGTGTTTGTTGTTCCCTTCTTTGTCTCTGTATGTTTAACTCCCACTTTAAGTAAGAGTATGTGGTATTTGGTTTTCTGCTCCTGTGTTAGTTTGCTTAAGATAACGTCCTCAAGCTCCATCCATATTACTGCAAAGAACATGATCTCGTTCTTTTTTATGGCTGCATAGTTTTCTGTGGTGTATATGTACCATGTTATCCAGTCTACCACTGATGGGCATTTAGGCTGATTCCATATCTTTGCTATTGTGAATACTGCTGTAGTGAATATACACACGAATGTCTCTTTACAGTAGAACAATTTCTATTCCTTTGCGTATATACCCAATAATAGGGTTACTGGGTCAAATGATATTTCTTCTTTCAGTTTTTTGAGAAATTGCCAAACTGCTTCACACAGTCGCTGAATAAATTTACGTTTCCACCGAGAATGTGTTAAGTGTTCTCTTTTCTCTGCAACCTCCCCAGCATGTGTTATTTTTCTGACTTTTTAATAGTAGCCATTCTTACTGGTGTAAGAAGGTTGTTTTGATTTGCATTTCTCTGATGATTAGTGATGTTGAGCATTTTTTCATATGCTTGTTGGCTACATGTATGTCTTCTTTTGAGAAGTCTGTTCATGTCCTTTGCCCACGTTTAATGGGATTGTTTGCTTTTTGCTTGCACATTTATTTATGTCCCTCATAGATTCTGGATATTAGACCTTTGTCAGATGCATAGTTTGCATATTTTTTCTACATTTGTAGGTTGTCACTTTACTCCGTTGAGAGTTTCTTTTGCTGTGCAGAAGCTCCTTAGTTTAATTAGGTACCATTTGTCAATTTTTTTGTTGTTGCAATTGCTTTTGATGATCTTCATCATGAAATCTTTGCCAGGGCCTGTGTCCTCAATGATATTTTCTAGGTTATGTTCAGGAGTTTTTATAGTTTTAGGTTTTACATTTGAGCCTTTAATCCATCTTTAGTTGATTTTTGCATATGGTGTAGTTAGAGGTCCAATGTCAATCTTCTGAATATGGCTAGTTATCCCAGCACCATTTATTGAATAGGGAGTCCTTTCCCTGTGCCTTTGTCAACTTTGTCAAAGATCAGATGGTTACATATGTGTGGTATTATTTCTAGACTTTCTGTTTTGTTCCATTGGTCTATTTGTCTGTTATTGTACTAATACCATGCTTTTTTGGTTACTGTATTCTTGTAGTATAGTTTGAAATCAGGTAATGTGATGCCTCCAGCTTTGTTCTTTTTGCTTATGATTGACTTGGCTATTTGGGCTCTTTTTTGGTTTCATATGAATTTTAGGATTGCCTTGGCTATTTGAGCTATTTTTTGGTTCCATGTGAATTTTAGAACTATAGTTCCCTAGTTTTTTTCTGATTGTGTGATGAATGTTGTAGGTAGTTTGATAGGAATAGTGTTGAATCTGTACATTGCTCTGGGCAACATGGGTGTTTTAACAATATTGATTTTCCTATCCATGAGGATGGAATGTTTTTCCATTTGTTTGTGTCGTCTCTGATCTCTTTGAGCAGTGTTTTATAATTATCATTGTAGGGATCTTTCACCTTCCTGATTAGCTGCATTTCTAGACATTTTATTCTTTTTGTGGCTATTGTGAATGGGATTGCATTCTTGATTTGGCTCTCAGCTTGGATGTTGGTATATAGGAATGCTACTGATATTTGTATATTGATTTTTTATCCTGAGGCTTTGCTGAAGTTGCTTATCAGATCAAGGAGCTTTTGGGCAAAGACTATGGGGTTTTCTAGGTATGAATCATACTGCAAACAGGGATAATTTGATTTCCTGTCTTCCTATTTGGATGTCTTTTATTTCTTTTTCTTGTCTGATTGTTGTGACCAAGACTTCTAGTACTCTGTTGAATAGGATTGATGAGAGAGGGCATCCTTGTCTTGTTCAGGATTTCAAGGGGAATGCTTTCAGCTTTTGCCCAACTTTGCATTAATTATTTTCTCTGCTTAGATTGTTCCTTCTCATTTTTGCCTGAGAAGTTCCTCTGCTATCCTCAGTGTAATTATCCTTTTTGTGGAGACATGCTCTCTGACAAACAGGTTTACCCGTTACTCCTTATTGCATCATTCTGATTCAATTCTCTGTGGAAGACTAGATGTTATTTTTTATGTTTTTTTTTTAAATTTTATTATCTGCCTACCAAATTTTACTTTATTCCCCTAAAATATAATTTACCATAAGATTCAGGTCCCAGTATTGCCTGGCTTAATCACTGCTGTATTTACAGGGCCTTGAACAATATCTTGCATTTATTAAGCACTAGAATATATTTTTAACTAAATTAATATAACTTGCCTGATTAAAATTAGTTTCTGAATCTGATGATTAATAATGTGAATATTTAAGAAGGGATAATTTTTTTTTTCTTTCGGCAACATATTGATACACATTTCAACCCAGCAATAAATTCTTATATTTAAATAAAATTTTTGTGGCTTTTTCCTCTCTTTTTAATCTTAGAAGTATACATTTAAAAATTGTAGTTTCATTGTTAAATCACATTTAATATACTCAAATGCAGCATATCAACTGTCAAAACTAATGGTGTTTTGATTTGAGAGTAATTTTTAGTGTATAATTTTAATCATATTACAATAGCACAAGGAGAGATAAAATTACTTACTAAAATATAGAAATATCATGTAATATATTATTTGAAGATTTATTTAATTCAGATACTGTATTCGTCTTTATGAAAATATTTTTGATCAGAATAATTTTACTTTGGGATTCAGTTGAGGTCAAGAACATAGGTAGGTTAGTGGAACTAAATTGTTTTTACTTCTTTTGTGATTTCTAGGATTAAAAGGCTACCTAGATGTTGTTTTAAAAGGCAACAGTGTTAATAATTACAAAGTTGGCATGATAAATTAAAATAATTCACTTTTCTTAGGAAAGACAATTTTGAACTTGTTTACTTTCTCAGAAAGTGCTATGCCTTATTTCTACCGTAATTCAGATATGCATGCATGCAGGTGTATATACCCTAATTGGACAAGACAATAGAATATTATGGCAAAACAGATTATTTCTATGTCCTATAACCTTTGTGGATTCATTTTTAAGATACTTTGGTGTGGGGAGTGGTGAATCAGTGATATTTGAAGTAGTAGTCAGGTGGGGATAGCAAAGGAAAATTTTTAAGATTTTCTTAAAAAATTTTCAGAATACTTTGGTGTGGGGAATGGCAGATCAATGATATTGGTAGTAGCAGTCAAGGGGGTAGCAAAGGGAAGAATATACATCTGATGCTAACAGTATTCTTACTTGTGAAGTGTATTGATTTGGAGAGGCTGGCTAAGGCTTAGTTTTAGAGCCATGATATATTTATTAATATATAGGTCATTAATCTAGGGAGCTGGCCAACTAAGTAGTTACCCTGTTTAATAATGGCTCTATAAATCCAGGTAATTCCTACATATCTCACTACTTAGATTACAAGTCGAGCTGGCCACAGGGCCCGCCTTACAGTTCTCTGTCAGCTTGAATGTGTATGTGTGTGATTAGGCACTTGTAAATTTTTACATGAAGATATTAATCACATGGTAGCTACTTTTTCTTTTCTCACATCAGCTTACATGTTAGTAGGCTGTAAGTAAACACCTGATCCAAGGGTGACTGCGCATATTCCTTTTAGATTAAATTAAAGATTCTGAGGCTGTTTCTCCAGAACCAGGCCTTGAGACAAGTGTAACCGCAATTATACAGTAACTCCTTAAACACTTAAAACTTAATTATTTAGCAACCTATTAAAGGTGTTATCTAATGCATAGTGACTTTTATATAAAAGTTTTGTAGTGAAACTTTTTCAGTGAAAAAGAAATGACACATATCAAGGTCATAATCAGAACGCATCATTTCAGCTAGAGTTAAAAATATGTATTTAAAAAGTCATGACACTGTGGATATTTTTATGTTAAAAAAGTGTTTTGATTATTTTTCTCGTACATCAAAACTAAGAATTTTAATTCTAGAGGATACTGAAAGAACTGTGATAATTGAAGAACCCAGCATTTTACTCATATGAGGTATGGTTGGCATTTATACAAGCTGTGATTACATTTATATAAAACTCATGAGAGTTGGATGTGACTACTTTTGCTAAGACAAAAAAGGTTGTTTTCTCACCCCTTGGGTTGATAAAGCTCTAATTATGGGGTAATATACACAGATTATAAATTGCATAATTTATGCTACACATTCATCTCAAACAAACATAGTCACAACTGAATTTCTGCAAGGATTCACAGAGCTGGACAATACTGAGGAGTAAATAAAACCTCAGGACATATATTTTTAAAACATACATTGGTAGTTGCAGAAAGACAATAGTTTGCAATATTCTGAAAAGACTGAATTTATGACTGTAAATGGAACTATATGTTTATATACACTTATATATGCATATATTGTATAAGATGCTTGTGTGTGATGGCGTCAAAATTAATGTAATTACGTACTGCAACTTTGCCCAAAATGTAGAGGTCATCACTCCACTAAGGGTAAGTAAAACCACAATTTATTATTTGGATTATTTATTATAACAATACCAATTTAGGGGCTGTTTTGTTTTTTTTTTTTTTTTTTTTGAGACGGAGTCTCGCTCTTTCACCCAGGCTGGAGTGCAGTGGCGCGATCTCGGCTCACTGCAAGCTCCCTGCCTCCCGGGTTCACGCCATTCTCCTGCCTCAGCCTCTCCGAGTAGCTGGGACTACAGGTGCCCGCCACCACGCCCGGCTAATTTTTTGTATTTTTAGTAGAGACGGGGTTTCACCATGGTCTCGATCTCCTGACCTCGTGATCCGCCCGCCTCGGCCTCCCAAAGTGCTGGGATTACAAGCGTGAGCCACCACGCCCGGCCTTAGGGGCTGTTTTAAGTGTTTAAAATATGTATTGATTATAGGTATAGAATTTGTGAGTGCCTAGGTAACAGATCCAATAAACACAGAAGCAGCTGCTTGATGACAATAACAGGCTCATATATGTCACTTACTAATTCGTTCAACCTTTTATTGAGCACCTACTATAACATCAGGCACTGTCTCAGCATTTATTACCAGTTGCTGTCTTTACTTCTTAATCTATAGTTCAGGTAACTGGTTACAGAGATTTGATTCACATGTTTCAACTTAAAAGTATTCTTTCCTTATAAGAAAAAATCCCCAGAAGATCACCAAACTGTATCACTGGGTGAGTACCACAAAACCGACTCCCATTTTCTTTTGAATCTGTTGAAGGTAACATGTCACTTGCCTTTTTAATTTTTAATTTTATTTCATTTATTTATCTTGAGACAGGATTTCGCTCTGTCTCTAGGCTGGAGTGCAGTGATACAATCACAGCTCACTGCAGCCTCAACCTCCCAGGCCTAAACAATCCTCCCACCTCAGCCTTCTGAATAGCTGACATCACGGGTGTGTGCCACCATGCTTGGCTAATTTTTTATTTATTTATTTTGTAGAGATGGGGTCTCCCTGCATTGCCCAGACTGGTTGTGAACTCCTGGGCTCAAGTGATCCTCTTATCTTGGCCTCCCAAGATGCTGGACTTACAGGCGTGAGCCACCATGTCCCATCAGCCTTTTTAATATCAAGGCCAAGAGTACACTATTAGACTTTGTATACTAAAAATACCTAAAATTGCTTCCCTGTTTAGCTTCTTTCTTTGTTGTCTTGTGTATTCTTCATATACTGTCCTATATTCAGCTTTTTTTGTATTGGTCTATTTCCATAAATATTTATGAAGGCCTTACAGTGTGTCAGACAATGGTGAATTCTGGGAAACAAAGATATATACTATCAATCTCCACCTAGTAGTCAGGGAAACAGGTAATTTCAGTGCATGTTAAAGGTTTTTGGCTTATTGCACCTGAGCCGTTTGAATTATAAGCTGCCTCTAGTCACTTTGAGAAATAAGCATAGTTCGTAGGTACATATTGCACATTTGGATATGTTACTAAATTGCCTGGACAGATCTCTCTTAATCAAATTTTATATAAATGTGCTGTGAAATAAGTGAAACAGCTATTATTCCTGTATTTTCACTCTCCTTTGGTTTGAAATTCCACAGGCAAAAAGAGCATTTCTATTCAACATAAGCATCTCTGTACCTAAAATATATAACTGAGGTCAAAAATAATAATACAAATAAGTATAAATAAGCTTTCAATACAGTAGACAAAATGGAAAAATAGATTTTTAGGCAGATGAGATTTTCTTGAGCTTGATAAAATAATACAACTATTAAGTATTCTCTCACAAACATACAATACTTCTCAGAATACTAAATGAAGCTAAAATGTATTAATGATTTAGCATTAAAATAGATTCAGCCTCCAAGTTATGAGCCATTATTTATTTTTATTTTACCCACATGCACTTACTGATTGTCTGACATCACAATATAATAAGAGAAACAAGTATTATTTAGGTTTTAATAACAAATGTAGGCATAAAAGGAAACTTCAATAATTTTAATTGATTGTAATTTTTTTTTTTCAAGTGCTTCTCCTGTTCTAACTGTCTTGCCCAGTGGAAGTGTTTGGTTAATCAGTGGCTAGGCAACAGGATATTTTGTAGACTTGGTCCAAGCTCTCTAAACTTCTAAACTAACTCCTACAATTCACATCTTTGGGTTTTTAGTTTCTCAAGAACAGAACAGAGTTAACAACCCACTTTTAAATTAGCTTATGCAAATGAAGAGTATTTGAGCCCTGGCAATCAGAATTTACATATCAATGGTATGTAGTGTTCTCTAAATTAGTGCTAGTGTGTCCGGAATTGGTGGGTTCTTGGTCTCACTGACTTCAAGAATGAAGCTGCAGACCCTCGTCTTGAGTGTTACAGCTATTAAGGTGGCGCATCTGGAGTTGTTCGTTCCTTCCGACGTTCGGATGTGTTCGGAGTTTCTTCCCTCTGGGGTTCGTGGTCTCGCTGGCTCAGGAGTGAAGCTGCAGACCTTCGAGGTGACTGTTACAGCTCTTAAGGTGGCATGTCTGGAGTTGTTCGTTCCTCCTGGTGGGCTCGTGGTCTCGCTGGCTTCAGGAGTGAAGCTGCAGACCTTCGCAGTGAGTGTTACAGCTCATAAAAACAGCATGGACCCAAAGAGTGAGCAGTAGCAAGAGTTATTGCAAAGAGCGAAAGAAAAAAGCTTCCACACTGTGGAAGGGGACCCCAGCGGGTTGCCGCCGCAGGCCCGGGCAGCCTGCTTTTATTCTCTTATCTGGCCCCACCCACATCCTTGAGCTAGATACAGAGTGCCGATTGGTGTATTTACAATCTTTGAGCTAGACATAAAGGTTCTCCAAGGCTCCACCAGAGCAGCTAGATACAGAGTGTCCATTGATGCATTCACAGACCCTGAGCTAGACACAGGGTGCTGATTGGTGTATTTACAATCCCTGAGCTAGACATAAAGGTTCTCCACGTCTCCACCAGACTCAGGAGCCCAGCTGGCTTCACTCAGTGGATCCTGCACCGGGGCTGCAGGTGGAGCTGCCTCCCAGTCCCGCGCGTGGGCTCGCACTCCTCAGCCCTTGGGTGGTCGATGGGACTGGATGCCGTGGAGCAGGGGGCGGCACTCCTCGGGGAGGCTTGGGCCGCACAGGAGCCCATGGAGGAAGTGGGAGGCTCAGGCATGGCGGCTGCAGGTCCCGAGCCCTGCCCCGCGGGAAGGCAGCTAAGGTCCCGGTGAGAAGTCGAGTGCAGCGCCAGTGGGCTGGCACTGCTGGGGGACCCAGTACACCCTCCGCAGCCGCTGGTCCGGGTGCTAAGTCCGTCATTGCCTGTGGCCGGCAGGGCCCACCGGCTGCTCTGAGTGAGGGGCCCGCCGAGCCCACGCCCACCCGGAACTCCAGCCGGCCAGTAAGCGCCGTGCGCAGCCTCGGTTTCCGCTCGCGCCTCTCCCTCCGCACTCCCTGCAAGCTGAGGGAGCCGGCTCCCGCCTTGGCCAGCCCAGAAACGGGCTCCCACAGTGCAGCGGTGGCTGAAGGGCTCCTCAAGTGCCGCCAAAGTGGGAGCCCAGGCAGAGGAGGGGCCGAGAGGAAGCGAGGGCCGTGAGGACTGCCAGCATGCTGTCACCTCTCACTAGGGCAATGCTCCTACCTGCCGGACAACAGAGGAGAAGGTTTTTGAGTGAAATCCGATAAAAGAACAAAAAAAGGTAATAAGAATCTCAAAGTCATAGCTACAGATATATACTGGAAATTAGGCTTGGACCTTTTTTTTTTACATTTTAAATATTGGATCCTATTTGCTTATAAAATATTTCTCTCCTAACTTAGGTATTTTATTTTATTTTATTCATTTTTTGAGACGAGTCTTACTCTGTTGCCCAGGCTGGAGTGCAGTGGCGCAATCTTGGCTCACTGCAACCTCCGCCTCCCAGGTTCAAGTGATTCTCATGTCTCAGCCTCCAGATTAGCTGGGATTACAGGCGCGTGCCACCATGTCTAGCTAATTTTTTTTGTATTTTTAGTAGATACAGGGTTTCACGATGTTGGTCAGGCTGGTCTCAAACTCCTGACTTCAAATGATCCACCCGCCTTGGCCTCCCAAAGTGCTGGTATTATAGGTGTGAGCCACTGCGCCCGACCTAGGTATTTTATTTTTATTCATATCTAAAATTTCATCCACCTGCTTTCTTACCACCATCTGTGTAGGTTGTGCACTGCGTGCTTGTGTGTGTGTGTGCACTGTGTGCTTGTGTATGTGACAGAGAGAGAGGGAGAGAGAGGATAAAATTGGTTTGAAAAAAATTGCTGAGTAGCACATGCTTTTAAACTTACCACATTCCTATACTTTAATTTCGGTGGCCATACTGAATTAGATTGTATCTCTGTTTAAGTGAAGAAAAACTTTTCTCTGCCCCCTTAGGTTATGGAGCTGGGGACTGTGAATTAAACTGAGGAAAGACAGATTGACAGAAGAAGTTTATTTCACACACAGGGGTTTCCCAGAAAAGAAGCAAAAACCCCAAAGAGGGAGTTAGACCCAGGGGCTTGAATACCTTTTTAACAAAGAGTAATAAAGTATGGAGAAGATATTAGACAAAGGAAAAGGAAATTTGGACTGAAGCAGGTAAATTGACCAGGAAATGTATGATAAACAAGGATTGTTTAGTAAAGTTTGTCCCCCCGGTAGTAAGAGCTGTCTCATTTTCTTCTTCTTGGTACAGGAGAGGAGAACACCTTTACCCATGTAAATTTCCTTTACAAATATTAATTTATCTTACAGAAGTGAAATTTATGCCCGGCTTTTAGGCAGAAAAGAGGAAAGCAGAGAGCACTCCTTCTATGTTTGCTGGTTTCTTAATTGCCTTCAGCTCAAAATAATCCTTATTCCAAAGTGGAATATTTGGGGATGGCATATTTTGATCCCCTTCATCTACTTTAGAATATTATTAAAGGTTCACTAAGATAAGTTTCTTCCAATTTGTATAGACATATTTTAATTTTACCTTATTATATACCTTAGCTGTTTATCTCCCACCTAAAAGACAGCAGAAATGTTTCTCTTTGTGAGTGCAAGTAACACATGAGGCTCTTCAGAAAATAAAGCCAGAATTGTATTCATTCTACTTCTGTTTCAATAAATATTAAATGAATGCATACTGTGCTCTCTTCTTCTAGATGCCGAGAACACAGCAGCCAGATGGGGATAAGCAACAGACAAAATAGCCTGCCCTCATGGGAAGGCATTTTAGTGGGAGTGTTGCAGGAAAGGGGTTCCAATCCAGACCCCGAGAGAGGGATCTTGGATCACAGGGCGAGTCTGTAAAGTGAGAGCAGGTTTATTAGGAAAGTAAAGGAATGAGAGAATGGCTACTCCATAGACAGAACAGCCCTGAAGGCTCTTGGTTGCCCATTTTTATGGTTATTTCTTGATTATATGCTAAACAAGGGGTGGATTATTCATGCCTCCCCTTTTTAGACCATATAGGGTAACTTCCTGATGTTGCCATGGCATCTGTAAACTATCATGGTGCTGGTGGGAGTGAAGCAGTGAGGACAACCAGAGAGGTCAGTCTTGTGGCTAGCTTGGTTTTGCTAGGATTTAGCCGGCTTCTCTACTACAACCTGTTCTGTCAGCACGGTCTTTATGACCTGTATCTTGTGCTGACCTCCTATCTCATCCTTAGAATGCCTTAGTTATCTGGGAATGCAGCCCAGTAGGTCTCAGCCTTATTTGTCCAGCTCCTATTCAAGATCGATTTGCTCTGGTTCACAAGCCTCTGACAGGAGCAGAGAAAGAATAGAAGTATGAAAATATGGTGAAAAATATGCCATACCTATATTTTTATGTGCTATGGAGAAAAATAAGGTGGGGAAGAAAGAATGGGATTGTTGATCTATTGGGAGTTGGCAAATATAAAGAACATAGTCAGAGGAGATCTCAGTGAAAAAGTGACTTCTGAGCAATGGCATATCTAGGGAAAGAACACTGGCAGAAGGAACAAGGAGTACAAAAGGCTGTGAGACAGGAGTGTGAGGAACAGCAAGGAGATCTGGTGCCACTAAGGCTGAATGAGCCGGGGGAGAGCAGCAGGGAGGGAGCAGAGTCATGGAGGTGGGAGGTGTTAGGGCAGAGTAAGGACTTTGGATCTACAGAAAATGAGAGGGCTTTGAACATAGCAATAACATGATTTGACTTCACTGTTTCAAAAGAGTCACTCTCCCTGCACTATGGACAACAATTTGCAGTAGGGAAGGGCCTTTCTGACTTTGAAATTAAAGATGTGGCCAGATACCTACTAAAGCTAGACTCAACAAACACAGATGCTTTGATTACTGGGCCAGAAGATAATATGAAAAAGTAAAGATAAATGATTAAAGCAGCTGGATGTAAAATGATAAAAGGCAATAGGTACTTAACCCCGGTGACAAGGATTTGAAGGAGTTATTGAGGTTGTGTCAAGTTCAATGGTGGGTGCCCACTTTGGAGGGGTAGATGTTGCTCACCTCCAGTTTTCACAGTGTGTTAACATAGGCTGGGTGTTGCTGGGTCTTCAAAGTTTTTAAAAGAAGGTTAGACTCTGAATTTTTATGCATCCCCTGAGTTTTAGACATATGGACACTAATTCGTATTTTAGACTCTCTTCAGCACAAGAATGTCTGGGCCAATTAAAGCATGTCTAAGTGTGGAATTTACCAGAAAGACTTCAGTTTGTGTTTTCTAATCTACAGCAAGATAAAGCCAGTAGTTTCAACACTGGTAAATAAATCAGAGGTAAGATAAAAGATGATGGGAGAGAGATCAGTCTCTAAATTATTTTTTTTTCAGGTGAAAGGTTTATGAAATTTTCTTCTTAGAAATATTTAGTCATAATTCAATAATGATTATGGCCTAAATTAAGGCAATGTTTGCCTTAATGATTTTTAATGTGCTATCAGTTTAAAATGATTCTTCACAGAAATACACATTAGAATACTTCATCCTTAAATAACAGGAACACTCATACAAACATATAATCTAAAACAAATTTCCTTTATGAACCTATAATAGATGGATGGTTCAGTTATTTTTATTACAAATACATCATTGATTCACAGACCTCAGGCACCAGGAATTGCTGGACTCCGTAGACTCACTATGTAGTTTTAGTAAAAATAAAGCAGTAAAAGTCGATAACCCATTTATTATCAATGTGTACCCTCTAAATAAATGGGCATTTTAATGATGGCACTGCCTATTCCAGTGGATAGAGCTGCCTTACAGTGGCATTTATAAGTCATTACTAATGTAAAATTGTACAGCAGGCTGACTGCTCTTCAATGCTAAAGTGCTTTAGGTCTCCAGAGTTGCAATTAATAAGAACACTCAAACACTAACCTTAGGAATTCCTCACAGGGTGTGCATTCTTTAGTGTGAAAGTATATACTTTGGCTATTTTGCTCTGAATCATTGATCAGGGTTTTAGTGGTTTCTTTTTCTTGGTTGTTTCGTTTTGTTTGTTTGTTTGTTTACAAAGTATATTAGAAAACTATGGCTCCAGCAGTTTTCATAAGAAGGGAATATAGGTTGCCTGGATAAGTATATTTACAAAACAACTCAATTGAGGTCATGTGGATCTTTATCTTAAAAATCCATTGTGCAACTTACAGCAACCTTGATATAGGGGCTTGTGAAATATGATTTCAAAAGTGTCTCAAGTTTTGAGACTGTAAGAATACATATTCTGCATTTTAGTAGCTCTACTGAGTTAGTTCAAAATTTGAGATACTTCTCTCGGAAATCCCTACATATATATATATATATATATAGATTTACACTCTGTCTTATCGCAGTATCCTGAATTTCCTGGCTACAAAAATCTTAGGGTAGTCTACTTGAATAAAAGTTGACAGAATTGTACTTTTAAATAGTTTTTCTTATGTGTTCCTGGGATCCTTTCTTCCTTGGACTTTTCTAGTCTGCATTGGATGCTCATTTTAGTGACCAAGTAAGAAAATATGGCACTTTAAAATAGATATTTAGCTATTTGGTAATCCTCTAATCCATAATATTGCTTTCGGTTCTCACTGTCTTTTACCAATACTAGAGACCAGAGATAAAATAGATCTCTTTCTCTTTTTAGAGATCGCTCTGTCTCTCTCTCTATCACTCTTTATCTATCTAGATCTCTCTCTTTTTAAATATCTGTTCATTGATCTGTCTATATGACATCTATCATCTGTCTATCAATCAATCATCTATCTGTCTGTCTGCCTGCCTGCCTGCCTGCCTATCTGTCTATGTGTCTATTTATCTATCTATCTCCTTGACTATATCTGGCTATCTAGATTTACTGCCTTTAAAATTGCTCCAGGAACATCATGGTTATTCAAGTTTTTTCTGCAAAATCTCTTAAGATTCCTCCATGGGACTATTTTATTTTTAAAATGAATTTTATTAAGTCCTGGCAAAAACAGCATCATTTTCTAGGGCACAAAGAACATATCTGACATATAAAAATCTCTTTTAAAGTTTCATTGGGCAGATGACTTAAACTTCCTGAGTCATTTTTTTCCTCATTGGTAAATAGGGGATCATAATACTTCAGTTATCATAAATATTAAAACAAAACACTGTATGCAAAATAGTAATTATAATAAGGATTAATGAGAATAATGCTTAGCACAGGTACTGGTGTAGAATAAGTGCTTTGCCATATTTCAGGATTATGATAATTATCATGTATTTTTCTATGTAAAGAAGAAATGAGACAGTTTATAGAATAAATTTAATACTGTGTTTAGCCCATAATAAGCACTTGGCAATGGTAGCAGCTTAATTCCCGTCATCATCACCACCACCAACCAAACCATTGACATCTTCTTACTACATAAAATGTCACCTTTTATTCTCTGAATAATAAACAAAATCTACTTGTAGAGGAATAACTCAGTGGATATGAATTGTTTTTAAATTCCATTTAATTTTTGTGGATGATCTGAATATCTTCTGTCAGTTGCCATTCCATTGCCAGTCTAAGCTGCTTTTGTTTATGGCCTGACTAGATACTTAAATAAAAATTAGAAAATGAAAAAGTTTAAAAATAAAAGCTTGGACTGCACCCATCATGGCATTTTAGTATGATTAGCCTGGATTTGGCTCTTCCTTGTGCGCTAATAGTCAGTGCGTCTGACACATTGGCAGTAGGTTTTTCTAGCACAAATGTTCCTGCTTTGTAATATTTTGTACTTAGCTTGTGGACATATTTGTTATGTGTTACTTTATTTCTGGCATGCCACAAGGGGATGAAAGTGTGACTCAAAATGTAGAGAACAAGAAAAGCATGAGTGAAATATTTGTGTCTCTCTTCTCTATTTGCTCATGTCCATACTAGTAAATATAATATACTTGCCTAAAGAGGAAATAATGGGGTACTTAGGCAAAACCATCATCATTTTTTTAATTCTAGTGTTATATATGTTTTATCAGATAAAAAATTAACTGAGAAGAAATAAACTATGATGCTCTGTGTGATCGTCACTCCCAGAACATACTGTTTATTTATTCATGACTATTCCCTTTACATGACATTCTCTTCTTTCCCTTTGATCCTTAACCATCCCTCACATATTCACATTAAAAAGTAATAATCCTTCAAAATTAAGCTTCAAGACTCATTCCTTCTTTAAAAAGGCTTCCCTATGCCTTACTCCTTTTCTGACCAGAGAGCATTAAAGAAACCCCTCTTTGCTTCCATTGTCTAACCTCCATACTTCTATTATGGCACTTAGCCTATTATATTGTCACTACTTATTTGCCTGGAAACACAAGAGAAACTAGGGGAACTGCTGAGTATGCCTTTATTGTTGTTTTAAACCGTAATGATTAGCTTGTAATATGCAAGAAAAAACTGTTTCATAAGATAATGCATGTTGAGTATAATGGTTAATAAGGTATCTTTTATGTACTTAGAAGTCACCTGAAATATAACATCATTTCCTTTCCACTTCAAAGTAGAAATTGTAAAAAAGAATGGTAATCTGAGTATATTTGACCTTTAAGTCACCAGGAGAATCTAAATTTCCAAAGTACAAATTAATGAGTCTTGAAATTGTTCTATGATAATTGGGTTTGTCTTGTGGGAAATGGTGGGACAATCTGAGCACCTGTAGTAACTATGGGGGATACCTGCCTTTGGAGGTCATTAAGTTAGCAGGGATGGAGAAACACAGTCCTACTACATCTGCCCAACATCCAAATCCCATTGAATTTGTGGGGTTTTTAATTTTTTTTTTGCCTTCCTTTAAAGAAATGGAGAATAATTTACTCCCTTTATAACAACTTACAGATGTCTATTATCTCCATGTAACTGACTCAATATGGCTTCTCCGTCTACTTAAGTTCTGCTGTATATGGATTTCCCTATTTATGTCAATAAACCAGTGGGAAAGAGATAAGCCTATCAGTTCTCCAATCATAGTTTTGTTTTCATTTTACTAAAATATAGATTATCTGATTTATTTAAGGTTGTAGCTATTTTCTTTCAGGTGAAAGGTCACGGTAACAGGTTGCTAATAACTTGAAAAAGATATACAGATATTGGTAAAAGATATAGTATCATATAAATAAATTAACAAGTATCTTTAATTCAACATTGTCTCAAGGTGTCTAAGGAGGATGAATGTGCATTATTAATAAGGTTGATCAGTAGTTACACGGCAAACTCTTATATCAGATTTATTTGCCATTCAGAGAAAATTAATTCTGCCCTTCTAGATTCACTTCTATTAGGATTCAATGCTTCATGTTTAATAACCTTATTTGGTAGAAGATAGAAGAGGAGGTAATTCTGCTTACCTTGCATTATTTAACAATGCCATTTTAAAGTAATTTTGAAAGAATGGATTCCATACCCAATCTTCTGGTTTAAGACAATTGTTGAGAAAGTAATGTATATGTTGGAAAATGATAGACATTTTATTGATCAAGATTTAATTGCTTCAAACTGCATCTCCTTTATAATCTCATTTAACTCTAGGTACATTAGAATCTTTATGTTTCCTGACAAAGCTTCTCTTTTCCAGGAAGAAAAATAAGACATTTCTGGCTTTTTTAAAACAAATGATTCAGGGGGCTGGGGAAGAGGAGTGACAAAAATGCCTTTAGGGTATTTGACTGACTTTAGGTGAAATTTTAGAAGATCTTAAATATCTAGCCTTATGCTAAGTGAATATTGGTTAAATCTTTATAGAGAAAACAAATATTTTCTGCACGTTTCTATTATGAAACACACTAACAGTTGTTCAATTTCTACCTCATAGAAATTTGTAATTTATAACCTATAAATCTCATAAAAATGTATCATATAAACATGAATTATTTTATCAATTCTCAATAAGGTTGACTTTAGAATTATTATTATTATTATTTTGGGAGGGATGAGTCCTCACTATGTTGCCCAAGCTCGTCTCAAACTTCAAGCCTTAAGCAATCGTACCACCTCAGCCTCCTAATTACCTAGGTTACAGGCATGCACCACCATGCTCAGCTAAAATTATTTTTAGCTGGAAGATCCCTTTAGGAATTCACATATCTGTATCTATATCTATATGTGCATGCATAACTTTGAGATATTGAGGGTTTGGTTCTGGACCACTGTGGTAAATATTGCAATAAAGCAAGAATAAAGCAAGTTTCATGATTTTTTTTGACTTCTCAATACATGTAAAAGTTACGTTTATACCATTCTGTAGCCTATTAGGTGTGCAGTAGCATTATATTTATAAAAACAATATACGTACCTTAATGAAATTACTTTAAGTTGCTAAAGATCCTCTGAGCCTTTAGTGAGTTGTGATCTTTTGGATGGTGGAGGATCTTTCCTTAATGCCGATGGCTGCTAATTAATCAGGGTGGTGGTGAAGCCTGGAATGGCTGTGGCAATTTCTTAAAAGAAGACAACAACGAAGTTTGTTACATGGATTGACTCTCCCTTTCACACAATATTTCTTTGTAGTATGCAAGGTTGTTTGACAGCATTTGACTCACAGAAGAACTTCTTTCAAAATTGAAGTCCGTCGTCTAAAATTCTGCTGCTACCTTATCAACTAAGTTTATGCATTGTTCTGAATCCTTTGTTGTCATTTCCACAAAGCTCCCAGAATGTTCACCAGGAGTAGATTCTATCTCAAGAAACTACTTTGCTCATCCCCAAGAAGCAACTCCTCTTCTGTTATAGCTTGATCATGAGATTGCAGCAGCTCAATCACATCTTCAGGCTCCACTTTTAATTCCAGCTCTCTTGCTATTCGAACCACAACTGCAGTTACATCCTCCACCAAAGTCTTGAACCCCTCAAAATCACCCATGAGGGTTGAAATCCACTTTTTCTAAGCTCCTGTTTATTTTGATCTTCTTCAGTCAATCATGAATGTTCTTAATGGCATTAAGAATGGTAAATCCTCAATCCTTGCTTGAACTTAGCAGTTCACGGCTGCAATGAGCTGTGATTGCACCATTGCGCTCCAGCCTGGATGACAGAGCAAGACCCTGTCTCAAAAAAAAGAATGGTGATTCATTAAATCATGAATTATTCTTTCTAGAAGATTTGCAATCTACTTACCCAGAATCATCAGAGGATTCACTATCTATGGCAGCTATAGAGAGCGTTATACGTATATAACACTAAAATCTTATAAAATGTATTTTTAAAATAATAACACTTGAAAGTTGAAATTACTTCTTGATCTATAGACTGCAGTATGTATGTTGTGTTAGCAGGCATGAAAACAAGATTCATGTCCGTGAACATCTCCATCAGAGCTCCTGGGTGACAGAATGCATTGTAAATAAGCAGTAATATTTTGTAAGGAGTCTTTTTTTTCTCTGAGCAGTAGGTCTCAACAATTTGCTTAAAATATTCATTAAACCATACCATAAACAGATGTGCTGTCATTCAGGCACTGTTCTATTTAGACAGCACAGGCAGAGTAGATTTAGCATAATTCTTAAGGGCCTTAGGATTTTCAGAGTGGTAAATGAGTATTGGCTCAACTTAAAGTCACCAGCTGCATTAGCCTTTAACAAGATAGTCAGCCCGTCCTTTGAAGCTTTGAAGCCAGGCATTGACTATTCTCAGCTAGGAAAGTCCTAGATGGTATCCGTTTCCCAAGGAAGGCTGTTTCATCTGCATTGGAAATCTGTTGTTTAGTGTAGCCACATTCAACAAGTATCTTAGATAACTGTTCTGGGTAACTTGCTGCAGCTTCTGCATTAGCACTTGCTATTTCACCTCACACTTTCATGCTGTGGAGATTACTTCTTTTTTAAAAACTCATGGGCCAGGCATGGTGGCTCACGCCTGTAATCCCAGCACTTTGGGAGGTCGAGGCGGGCAGATCACAAGGTCAAGAAATCGAGACCACCCTGGCCAACATGGTGAAATCCCGTCTCTATTAAGAACACAAAAATTAGCTGGGTGTGGTGGTGCACACCTGTAATCCCAGCTACTCGGGAGGCTGAGGCAGGAGAATCGCTTGAACCGGGGGAGGCAGAGATTGCAGTGAGCCGAGATGGCACCATTGCACTCCAGCCTGGTGACAGAGCGAGAATCTGTCTCAAAAAAATAAATAAATAAAAACACAACCTCATGAACCAACTTCTGCTAGCTTCCAACTTTTCTTCTGCAGCTTCCTCACCTCTCTCAGCCTTCATAGAATTGAAAAGAGTAAGAGCTTTGCACTGGATTAGGCTTTGGCTTAAGGGAATATTATGGCTGTTTTGATTTTTTTTTTTTATCCAGACCATTGAAACTTTCTCTCAACAATAAAGCTGTTTTGCTTTCTTTTTGGGGGGCTTTGTTTTTTTGTTTGTTTGTTTTTGTTGGTTGGTTGTTTTTGAGACAGGATCTCTCTTTGTCACTCAGACTGAAGTGCAGTGGCATAATTACAGTTCATTGCAGCCTCAAATTTCCAGACTTGAGATCCTCCCACCTCAGCCTCCTTAGCAGCTGGGGCTACAGGTGCACACCACAATGCCTGGCTAATTTTTATATTTTTTGTAGAGACGGGATTTTGCCCAGGTTCAGGCTCATCTCAAACACCTGGGCACCAGCAATCTGGCTGCTTTGGCCTTCCAAAGTGGTGGAATTATAGGCTTGAGCCAGAGCGTTTGGCCTGTTTTGCTTTCTTATCATTCATGTGTGACTGGAATAGCACTTTTAATATCCTTCAAGAAAATTTCCTTTACAGTCACAACTTGACTGCTGCTTGACATAGAAGGCCTAGCTTTTGGCCTGTCTCAGCTTTTGATATGCCTTCCTCACTAAACCTAATTCCTAGCTTTAGTTAAAAGTGAGAGATGTGCCACTCTTCCTTTCAATTAAATACCTAGAGGCCATTGTAGATTATTAATTGGCCTAATTTCAATAATTGTTTTGTTTCTGGGAATAGGGAGGCCCAAAGAGAGGAAGAGAGGAGATGGGAAAGTGGCCAGTTGGTAGAGCAGTTGGAGCACACACATTTATTGATAAAGTTTGTTGTCTTTTATGGGCATGGTTCCTGATACCCTAAAACAATCACAATAGTAACATCAAAGATTATTGATTACAGATCACCATACAGATGTGATAATAATGAAAAATGAAAAAGTTTGAAATATTGCAAGAATGACCAAAATGTGACACAGAGACAGGTAGTGAGCACATGCCATTGGAAAAATGTCACCAATAGACTTACTGAATACAGGATTGCTACACACCTTCAATTTGTAAAAAACAGTATCTGGGAAGTGCGATGAAGCAAAGCAGAATAAAACAAGGTATGCCAGTGTATGTATATACATACACACACATACACTGACATAATGTTTGTTCTTTTCATATCATCTATTGTATGGTTTTATAAAAAACTCAGGCTTGCCTTCTTGAAAATGTATATATTATTAGTGAGATGACCCTAAGTTTATATTAGTGTTTTGAAGAAGACTTGAAATTCATATTTAATGACATATTATTTTGGCATAATTGATGATGATATGGGAAATAAGTCTTGTATAACTGACAAAAATTGGAACTTAAATAGAAGACAAACTCAGTGAGACTTGGATATATCAGCTTATGCATGGGATCTCTTCAGTATACTTGGATTTGGGCTTCTTTAATTTTTTTTTTTTTTTGAGATGAAGTCTCACTCTTGTCGCCCAGACTGAAGTGCAGTGGCATGATCTTGGCTCACTGCAACCTCTGCCTTCCGGGTTCAAGCGATTCTTCTGCCTCAGCCTCCCAAGTAGCTGGGATTACAGGCACCTGCCACCACACCCAGCTAATTTTTGTATTTTTAGTAGAGATGGGATTTCACCATGTTGGCCAGGCTGGTCTCGAACTCCTGGCTTCAGGCGATCTGCCTGCCTAGGCCTCTCAAAGTGCTGGGATTACAGGCATGAGCCACCGCACCCAGTCGGATTTAGGCATCTATTATATAGATTAGCAATGCTACTACTAAAATGATCCCTTTCCATCCTGATTTTCTTGAGTTTTCATAGATTACTAAACTGGAAATCTATGAAATATACCAAGTTTTTCTTGGAATATACGATTTCCAGTTTACAGTTGTGAAAGAGAAAAATCTAAAATTATAATTGATTCAAGGAAAGGTAGGTAAGGGGATTTGCCCCAGAACATTGAACTATAGGAGTTTATTAGTTTGCTGGAGCCACCTTAACAAAGAACCGTAAACTTGGTGCCTTAAAAATAGAAGTTTATTATCTCACAGTTCTGTAATCTAGAAATCCAGGATCAGCGTGTTTGCAGGGTTGGTTTCTGCTCAGGGCTATGAAGACAAGATTTGTTTCAGGAGTCTCCCCTTCGCTTGTAGTTGGCTGTCATTTCTCTGTGTGTGTCTGTGTCCAGTTTTCCCCATCTTATAAAGACATGAGTCCTATTGGATTAGGGCCCACCCTAATGATCTCACTTTAACTTAATCACCTCTGTAAAGACCCTATCTTCCAATAAGGTCTTGTTCTTAAGTACTGGGGGTTGGGACTTCAATATAGAAACTTGGAGGGAATGGGTACAATTCAACACATAACAGGAAGGAAAGGTTGAATTTAAAAGAATGATCTGGAAAATTTTTTTCCTCTGGCAGGTTTGTACTTGCAATTTTAAGATGTTTTTAAAATATCAACCTTTTCTTGGTATCTGTGGTATGTATGGGAGGAGACTAACAAAATAAATTTTGGCATAAATTGAATACTTTTAGTGTATCTGATGAAGATAAAAATATATAATAAATAAAGCTAAGAGTTATATATAATGGAATGTTGGTAGTTTGCAGGAAAGTTATCCTTATAAATAATATTTTTGAATAATAGATTTAGTATAAAATTTGTACACATTTACTATTATTAGAATATGTGTATGTAGTTTTATTGCTCCTTTTGACTGTTATTATTAAAGTTTTCTTTTTTGAAGGAAATCTATTTTCTCAACAAAAATATAACATCCTAACTTATATAATGTAGAATTACCCATATTGTCTCATCAATTACCCATTCATCTTGTACTCCAAGCTTTAAGAACATTATTAATCATTTACTTTACTTCCCATGTTGTATGATAAGGAAGTGGATGTCTAAAGCAGGGAAAGAATTTGCCAAATGCTATGCAATTAGTAGAAAATGCAGGGCAAGAACCTAAATGTTATAGAAAAAAAATTCAACAATTTTACAATTTTAAAGGACCTTTGAGTTCATCAGCTCTGTAATTTTCCAGATGAGAGAACTAAGGCTCAGAAAAGTTAAATAATTTGTCAAAGTCATACAGTTAGCTCACTGGTAGAGTAATTACCCAAGTGCAGGCTTAACTGCTGCATTACCTTCTAAATCAGTTCAATCAAGATCATTGTCAAGGGATGTTTTAGTAGCTGCTAAGTTCTGAATGTTTGTGTCCACCACCCTCTCCAATTTTATATGTTGAAAACTAATGACCAAAATGATGATATTAGGAGGTGGGGCCTTTGGAAGGTGATAAGATCACGAAGGCAGAGCCCTCATAAGTTGGATTAGTGTCCTTATAAAAAAGGCCTCAGAGAGCCGACTTGCCCCTTTTACCATGTGAGGTCACAGCCAGAAGGTGCCATCTATGAGGAAGGGGTCCTCACTAGACACCATATCTGTCAACACCTTGGTCTTGGACCTCCCAGCCTCCAGAACGATGAGAAGTACCTGTCTAAAGTTTGTGAGTCACCCAGTTTATGGTATTTTGTTTTAGTAGCCCAAAGAGACTAGGACAAAGCCTTAAGTAACCTACACTGATTTCCACCACCCTTTCCTCCAAACAACCCTAAATAAAACTACTAAAAGTTTTGGCAAGTACATACGTAAGTAGGGAAATAGAGTATGTATCTTGCAGTCTTTGAGCTATTGAAGTTGCACCTCAATTTGTACTATTATCAGATTAACTGGCCAATTATTAAGAAGAAAAAATAGTAGTAAAGCTTAAACAAGACCCTTTGTCTTCTCACCATCTGAATATTTAGTTAGATTGCTACTTATTCCTTATTCCCTCCTGGAACCTCCATTGAATTATCTGATGTCTTCCTCATACCATTCTTGTCAAGGCAGGAAGTAAATTGAGTCTAATTATTAATTCATTTTGTTGTGGTCTTTTCCCTTATTGTGGTGCCTTATATTTTTTTCTCATTCAATTTTCATTTATCTTTGAATCTACCAATTATGTGATTATTGTATTATCTGATTTCATCAGAAATATTCTTTCTCTATCAGCATATAACCTTATCTCCTTTCATTTTTAATCTTTTTTTGCACGGCTCCACATCAAATATCTATAAATGTTTTTAAGGCTTCTCCAGGAAGATATGCCCAAACAAACAAAATAAGAATTATGATAATTTCTAGAAGTCTATATACTACACTACTCTCCGTCTCTCTTCTGATTTTCTTCAAATTATATTAATACTTTGTAACTAAGTTTAATCTTTATATTCAGTGGATCCTAATTTGTATTTTCCTTTCTTTTCTCTTTGAATTCATGGTCTAACTACCCCCACTATGGTACAGAAACTATGCTTACTAAATTGAAGCAGTAGAAGAAGAAAGGCATTGTGAAGTAATTGCTTACATTTATGGTTGGAGCTCTGAAAAACTGATAAATTTCCCATGATAATATACTTAAAAAGTGGTGAAGTCAGGATTCCTTAACAAAGAATTTCTTCATAGTCTATGTTAGTCCTGCTATAATATACTAAAGCAAAAGTTAATGGTCTTTTTTTCAGTCTTCATCCTCATTGAAAATTCTGCACTATTTGATCCGGTTATATCCTTCATGATCCCTTTTCTGCCATTCGCTTCTATAAAGCATAATCATGGTTCTCCTCTTTCTTCTTTAACTCCTTTTTTCTCATGATTCCTTCTTCTATGTCTCTGCCTTCCCTCAAATTTAATCTAATCGTTGAGATGATGTTCACCTATCTTGCCTTTTCTAGAACAGTGGCTGTCTTCAATCTATGGATCCTGACTAGTGGTTGCATTATGAAGTCAGTTTAATGGAATCAGATGAGAATTATTTTGATAAACCAGAATAGAACAGAGTGAATCTCATATAGCAAGCATTACTTTTGTTTCGAGAGACTTTTTTCATTATGTGTGGTAGTGTGGCAGGGGTGGGAGTAGGGGTGGGGATTTGTATTGGGTTAAGAGAAAATGTATTTCTTAACTATAAAGTCATGGTTAAAAGACTTTCAGAAACACCTCTCTGACTACATTGTCTTCCTTGGCATTATTTTTGTGCTTTTTCATAATACGTTTTATGATAAAATTTATTTTTATTATTTTTACAATACAATTTATTTAGATGCAATTCACATGCCATAAGACTCATTCACCTAAAGTATACAATTCAGTTGGGTTTTATAATATATTTGTACAGTTGTATGACCATCTGCACAATCTAGAATTTAGAATATTTTAATCATCCCAAAAAGAAAAGCTCTACCTATTAGCAGTCACTCACAGTTTTCCTTCAAACTCCCAAACCTGCTGGGTGCGGTGGAGCATACCTGTAGTCCAGCTACTCGGGAAGCTTAGGCAGGAGGATTACTTGAGCTCAGGAATTTGAGAAGAGCCTGGGCAATATAGCAATACCTTGTCTCTGACAATGACAGTAATAAAAATACTCCCAAGCCCTAGGCAACTTCTAAGCTACTTTCTAACTCTATACCTTTGGCTATTCTGGACATTTCACATAAATAGAATAATACAATGTAGTATTTTGTGTCTGGCTTCTTTTATTTGGCATAATGTTTTCAAGGTTAATACAAGTTATAACATATATCCGTACTTCAGTCCTTTTTTTAAAGTTTTAATTTTCCTGTTGAGGTGAAAGTCATATAGCATAAGATTAGCCAGTTTAAAATGTGCACTTATGTGGCATTTAGCACATTCACTATAATGTTCAACAACCACATAGATCAAATTACAAAAATATTTTTATCACCTACTTCATTTCTTTTTATTGCTGAATGACATTACATTGTATGAATATACTACATTTTGTTTATTCATTATTTGATGAATATTTGGATTGTTTTGATTTTTGGCTATCATGAATATTGCGACTGTGTTCATATTTGCACAAGTTTTGTTGGCAATGTTTTTTCATTCATGAACTTCATATATCATTTTTAATTTATATGATCATCATTTACATAACTGATTTACATACAAACTCTGGATTTAAGGGCTAAATAGTTACTAAGCTTTTTGTATTGCCTTAAAAAATAAGTGAACTTATCTTTGCTATCTCCCCTGACTTTCACTTTTTCTGCTAGTAATACAGCCATCTCTCTCCATTTTGATACCATCCTGTCCCTTCTGTCCACATCCTGATAGTTAACAAAATTCATAGGAATTTCCTCAAATCTTTCAGGGTATTACTCTCTTTCTATTTTCATTACTAACATAATATAATTCAAACTTTCATTCCATCTATCTGGGTGATTACAATTATCATCTTGTTATTCCTTCTACCATTGCCTCTTTCTAAATTCTCTCAAATTCATCTTGCTTGTCTCAGGCATATTATTCTTCCTAATGTGCTGTTAGAACCAAATCAAGACTATTCTCAAAGATATCAATGCCTCATCTCTGAAACACCTCCCTGTCTTTCATAGTCTATTATAATTTTGCACCATTACACTACCACTAATGGACAGTATGAATTTGTGGTTTATTTTCTGTCTCTCACAATCGGAAATTAAGCTCCATGAGAGTAGAGGGAACTTTTTTTTCCATTTATTTACTTCTGTGCCCCAGCTCTTTGCACTATATCAAGGAACTCAATAATTATTTGTGGAACCAAATCCAGTGTTCTCTCCAACATAATCTAACACATATTCTCCCTGGTCATTTGCATTATTTCTTGTCTTGTATCTGTAGCTATATTACAAAGTTATACTTCTTGTCATTTCTGAATGAATGCATGTTTTCTTATTTCTGTGTTTATTTCGGTTTAAGCCAAATGAAGAAGTGGGTAAGCATGGAAATAACCGAGGCTGGAGGCCTATGGCTCAGGATTAATGGGGGGTTGCTCAAATGGCCCTTTATCTTAGAACTTGTAATCAAGGTTATCTCAAAAGAGATTTTCAAATAGTAAAGATGGAGTAGGGGATGCAAGAGATGATCTTGGGGGAAAGACATAAAATCCAAAGATCTGTATAGAAATGGAGACTATAAACACAAGATACATTTACAGACATCAGGTCTATTAAGGGGCTCAAAGGCCGGGTGCAGTGGCTCATGCCCATAATCTCAGCACTCTGGGAGGCTGAGGCAGGAGGATCATTTGGGTCCGGGAGTTTGAGACTAGCCTGTGCAACATGACAAGACCCTGTCTCAACAAAATAATCAAATCAAATCAAATCAAATCAAATAACATAAAATAAAATAAAATAATATAAAATAAAATAAATAAAATAAAATAAATAATAAAATAAAATATAAATAAAATGAAATAAAACAAAATAAAATAAAATATAAAATAAATAATAAAATAAAATAAAATTAGCTTGGTATGGTGGCACCCACCTTTAGTCCCAGCTACTCAGGAGGCTGAGACAAGAGGATCACTTAGGCCTGGGAGTTCAAGGCTGCAGTGAGCTATGATTGCACCATGGCACTCCAGCCTGGGTGACAGAGATCCTGTCTCAAAAAATAAAAAATAAAATATCTCAGACCTAAGGAACCTGGAGAGTTTAGGCTGCATGGAGGCAAATAGTTATTTTATTAGATACCTGTGCGTACTTAAGGCCCCCAGATGGCTCTCTGTGCCTGTGTTCATACCATTGCTTCTACCGGGAATGATTTTCTGTATTTCTCATATATTCACTTGAAACCCTAGTAGCATCAAAACATACTAGAAATAAAACATTGACTAATCATTTACTATGTGCCTAACACTGTGCTTGATACTTGATTTAATTCCAATGAGAGAAATTCAAGTTATTATCCTCATTTACTATTTACTACTTTAAAAGTTTGAGAAATTTGGTCATGAATAAATAGCTTTTGGACAAGAATCACAGCATTCATATTCATTACATTCATATTCATCTCCCAGAGAATAAAGCCTCTTTCTTGGCATGTAATAAAACTCAACAGCTGTTTGTTGAATGAATGGTTGAGCAGATAGATAAATAAATTGTATTAACTTACAAATAATAAGAGATTCACATTATATGATTTTTCCCAAATGAACTGTTTGTATGTTTTTGAAGATTTTAATAATATTTGTTAGAGAGTTTTTGAAAATTATTTTGGCTTTTTATGAATCCTTTTTCTTGGCAATACTTGCTGTAATAGATTTATGTTATGGTAAACAGGCCCATAAACCATACAAAACACTATAATCATGCAATTCATCATTTCTTTAAAAGTGCAAATATTATCCCAGTGGGTTTATAGTTCCTCTATGGAAACTGATCAAGGGACCCCAAGTACTGAAGAAACTTTAACTTTCAGCAAATACTTTGTGTGCAGTTATTCTTCCTTAAGTCATTTTGTGCTTCAGTGAAAACCACAATTCACTCAACTTCTCATGGTCTTCTATTTTGTTCTGTGTACCAGTTTATAGCATAGTCTGTTACTAGACTTACTTAAAACCCTTAGTGTACCCAGATATCGTAACATGAGAAAGGAAACACAATATTAAATGCATATAAATTTAAAAGTAATTTAAGAAATAGTATGAATTATCTAAGTGACTACAGATAAAGCTATTTTTAAATATATATTTTAACAAATACATTACCCAATCCTTAGAAATTTTAAACCATGGCCTCTGTGACTGGTGGGATTTATTGCAATGTGGTATCTCAAAATACTATAAATTAAATAATATACCAGCAAGTTGTGATTAATTAAATTTTCACTTAGTTATGTCACAAATTTTTGATCCATAAATAGTAGTGTGTTAATTTGTGTCATGTGAAATTAAGCACTTTGGAGCTTTATAGTTATTTCAAATGTAAAAGTTCCATGATGTCTTCAAGGCTCCATCCTGTGATCTGACCTCATCTGTGAGACCACCCAAATAAAGAACTGCTTTCAGCATTTTGAGTTCCCAAGGATCTTTATGTAAATGATAATCTTTTGCCAAAAATTCAGATATTTTACATGCCAAACTCTTAGGGCACTTGTAAAATAAGATTTATGGGTCATCTGAGCCAAATCTTAGGACCTACATAACAGTTATTTATTAGCACAGAAAGCTAGGGATGTAAAAGCATTTATTCAATAAAAATTCAACACCAACAGTGTGCTAAGCATAGTGTAAGGTATTGCTATCCAGCAGGATATTCTGTCGTATTTGAAAGAATAACCCCATTAAATATAATGTGTATGTTGCTTATATTGGCCCTAATATTATATAATTTTGAATATTCTGGAAAGTTTCATATTTTTCCTAACTTTTTTCCAAATTAGAATTATGAAGTCGTCAAATTGAATTTGTGTTATCATCATTATAGTACACAGATTTTAAATATATCTGCATTCATCTTAGCCATGGCTCCCTATAGAGAAAAAATTTATTTTCATTTTCCATCTTTCAAATGCTTAAACTTATTTCATAAATGCTAAATAGACATTTAATGCATATTGAATCAGTGAACGATTGTGGGAACATATATCTAATTTCTAATTCTTCCCCCTCTCCATTATTCCCTTCAGGTAATCCCACTCTATTCCTAATGTGATGTAACAGTTTTTTTCTAAATTGATATTCATGTAATATTAAATTATTTTTTAGCAAAATGGAAATCCATTAATTCATATTTGCCATCAATTTGTCAACTAGAATATCTTCTTTTGTGTGTCTTTGGAGCATCTTTGGACAAGAAGGCCATTCAATTAAAACTGATAAATATAAAGAATGAAATGAAAAATACTTCTTATTGAGCTACATTCAACAAATAAGGCTACTAAATTGTGTTCACTGTGCTACAGGCTTGGACATATGTAACAATCAGAGAAAGCATAGTGACTGTGAAAGACTGGATATTATTCACTTTTTATTATGGAATGGTATTTGACTTTAACAACCACTAACCTTTCTTTCTTGAAAGCTCATGTGGCAGAAAAGCAATACAAAATTTTGACCATATAAGTGTATAGACAATAAAAATGAAGAATGTTGAAAAATACATTCATAGTTTATTTTTAAAATTGTTTGATTAAAGGGAAATACTTTCATTCTCAAACCAACAGGCCTTTGTCACTCAACCTGTTTTATAACTAGGGCATTTACACCTATCCAGTCGCCATGAAAGTCTGCTTCAACTCAAACTAAGATAAAGAGTGCAACTCCATCAGACCTAAACTAAACCATCAGCATTACTAGAAAGATAATTGAAAATGCACATTTTTCATAAAGCAGCCATATGTGCATCTGTGTATATTTGGGTGTGTGCTTTTTTAACATCTTGCATATATTGAGAAATCCAGCATAAATAAATAGAATAATTGCAATAAGGTATGTGGATGTAACTATCATTCATAAAAATTTATCAGTTTATCACTTTAGAACCTTACTAATTAAGTAGAAATGTTAATTTCGAAATAGTAAAATGTTGGCAAAATGTCTTCTTAACTTACAGTCTAAATACAGTGAGCAAGGTAATTGAAAAAATACTTTATTACAAATATTAAGGACAGAATCTTATTTAGAGGGTAGAAAAATATCAACAGTAATCAACGTCAAACAAGAATCTTGGAGATACTAGAGCACAGCCAAGTTGTCAGTAAATATGAAAACAGATGATCAGAATGATATAATTAAAGTTAAACTCAATGAACCAATCTGGTTTGACAGGAAGATGGGTTGACATACAAAACAATTTTGAATTAATGTATTTCTAATGATGGATGTATTTCTTGAAGCTAGGGTACATTTCTAGGCATTGAAAGGATTCTTTCATTAAAAACAATGTACATTTCACTTTGTAATCCTGAAATGATAATTTTAGGATTTACTGTTTTTGCTCATGTAAATTTTTTAGAAATAGAGAAACTGGCTAATTTATATGAGAAAATTTTAGTATGTTATTTATTATTAATATTAGGAGGCTTATATGTTATTATTAATGTTTGCAAGCATCATCTTACAGCTGCTTTCTCAGGAATGTTATCTTTTACACCAATTGAATTAAAGAACTAAAAATCTCTTTAAAAATGTCAGTTGACTTTTTCTTAACCACCTGTATTTGAATATTCTTGCAATGTGATGTGGTTTGATTGAAGTGGAAAAAGGAATGCAGTTTATCCCCTCATTTATTCTTTTTTGGTTTGAATCACAGAAAGCCATTTGTGAATTTAATCATCCTTTCTACTTTCTCCTTCAATAACTTATTGATTCAAGTAAATGTCTGTTTTTAATAATATGTTTTCAGCTTCCTCTAATAAGAGTTTTAGCAAGACTTAATGAAATAATTTATTTTGAATAACATAGAGAACAGATGCATTATGAGATTTTAAATTTGTGTTCTAGTAATTTTGAAAATACTCTTGTTTAAAATCTTTTTGGATACCCCCACTTTCTTGGGAGAGCTAGAGACAGATACGGAGGCAGGTGACCTATGGATGAAACTGTCGTATGTTGTCTCATAGTATCATATTTTGTTTTGTTTTTCCATCATAGTTCTTGTGGACATTTTGTTATGTATTTATTCATTTTTAATATTTATCTCCTGCCCCCATCTACTTTGTAAATTTCATAAACTGATGAAACAATGTTTTATTGACCACAGAATACTCACCATCTCAAACAGTGCTCAATTTTTATTTGTTGGTCAAATTAATGAAGTTAATCACTGAGGTGAAGGGTTGATATTGATCAGTCAGGAATGTCAGAATATGTATTTCTCAACCACCATTTTGAAAATTCACTTTTCTTTCACAACTTATGTTTAATTATATGTTTAATGAATTGAGGAAACATGTGTAGAAATCCAGAACCTTTATTTTAATCTAGTCTAGAAACTCTCTGTGTGGCCCTGAAAAATGTATTTTATGAAGACTTTCTATTAATTTTTTTGTAGGTGGGAAAATGTGTTTTATTAACCCCAATGGTATATTCTGTGGTTGAGCCGAACAAATATAATAGAGTGCTTTACGTGCCCTGTGTCATTTCATGACAGTTTTCCAACATATAATCCTTGGTAAAGCCTTTTCACCTGTTTCCTGTGATTTCTTTATGTGGTTTTTGAAGTCAATTCATACAGCTTTAGAAAGTTAAATGTGTGAGCTGGTTTTTGTCCTTTCAGAATATTATTGTTGCTGCTATTCCTGTTCGACTATAAAAACTTGTTCATTCAGAATATTTCTGATGGTTTTGCTGCAAAGCTTGGGAGAGGTGAGAGTTTCTTTCTAAACCAGCTACATATTTCATTTTCACTCAAAAGGTCTTCACTAGTGTCTAGAATTATCCAGCATATGATGTGGGGCTTTTCCTTGGTTTTGAGGGTATATTTTGCCTAGAATTGATGGTTTCGTTTAGGCTAGTCTTTCACATCCTGATTTTTTTTTGTGCTTTGGAAAGAAAACTGTCATTAGAATTTATGAAAAAACAAACTGGCTACTCTTCCTGTCCCACATTTCTAGCATTTGGCAATGATCTGGGCTTTCATAGGTTTAGAGACTTGGTTGGTTAATGCATTCCTCATTTACCAATATGACAAGTAGAGATTCACTGTCCTTAGAGTGGGAATTTACATTTCACATCTAGTGTGCAGTCAACTTCTTAATAAAAATATATTTGTTTGGAAACATTGTTAATGAAACTTTCACTGGAAATAAAATAAAGAATAAGCATTTGATTTTTGTAAGCAGCATTGTCAATTTGCAGACTTATTCCTAACAAATATACTCTAGTGGAATACGTATCAACTTCTAGTTGCTACAAACATGCACTCCGAAACTTTAGTTAGAAAACGTAACAATGTGAAAATACAAATTTGGTCAGACTGTTTACGGTTAGGTTTATTGTTCTAATCTCAGGTGGATTATGTAGACAGCAATAGTCCCATTCTGAATGGGTGAATAAAGGGGAATATTTTCCATTCCAAAGCCATTGTAAAGCTTGTGGATAATGGATTTATAAACATTGTTGTACATGCTTTTCAATATTGAAGATATTACCAAAGAAGTTATTACGAGGTCTCTATTGTGGAAGATTTATGCTTCAGAATTAGAAAGAAAAGCCTTAGTATTACTTTCCCTAGGGACAAAACAAAACAAAAATTATATGCCACAGAAAGCTCTTTGTCCTTTCCAGTGAATAATTTTGTGTGTGTGTGTGTGTGTGTGTGTGAGAGAGAGAGAGAGGGAGGGAGTGTGTGTGCGTATGTTAGGGAAATGGGGAGGGATGAGGGAGGGAAAGGAAGAATGTGAATAGATTATGCATTTCTCAATAGCATGTATAGTGCAGTGAGGCATTTGTTGCTTAATAACTGCTTTCCTTCAAAATTAAAATTTTGTATAGTTTTAACTGTGACCTCTGTTTATTCAAAACTTTTTTATTCTTCACTAAGTTTCTTCTGTTAAAATCTGCAAATTTTCTTGGCTCCACCATAAGAATAACATAAACTTTGTAATTGTTTATTTGCAGTAAAGAAGATTGATGTTTATATACTGCTATGAAATTATACTTAGGCCAGATGAGGTGGCTTGCCCCTGTAATCTTAGCACTTTGGGAGGCAGAGGTGGGAAAATTGCTTCAGGCCAGGAGTTTGAGGCCAGCCTGGGCAACATAGTGAGATACTGTCTCTACAAAAAATAAAAAAAAAATTAGCCAGGCATGGTGGCGCATGCCTGTAGTTCCAGCTACTAAGGAGGCTGAGGTGGGAGGATCACTTGAGACCAGGAGTTTGAGGTTGTAGTGACATATGATCATGGCATTGCCCTTTAGCCTGGGTGACAGAGTGGAAGCTTGTCTCTTAAAAAAAAAAAAAAAAAAGGCCAGGCACGGTGGCTCACGTCTGTAATCCCAGCACTTTGAGAGGCTGAGGCGGGCGGATCATGAGGTCAGGAGATCGAGACCATCCTGGCTAACACAGTGAAACCCCGTCTCTACTAAAAATACAAAAAATTAGCTGGGTGTGGTGGTGGGCGCCTGTAGTCCCAGCTACGCAGGAGGCTGAGGCAGGAGAATGGCGTGAACCCGGGAGGCGGAGCTTGCAGTGAGCTGAGATTGCACCACTGCACTCCAGCCTGGGTGAAAGAGACTCTGTCTCAAAAAAAAAAAAAAAAAAAAAAGTGTGATGACCAAATTAGACAATGAATGTCACATTTTAAAAGGGAAGTAATGATTTTCTATTTTACTACAGTAGATTTTTATACAAAGATTCATATTAACTTTCATAGTATAATATTAGAGTTAGTAAATAATTCTTAAAATTATGTTTTGTGCTGTTATGAAAAAAAGTTCCTACCAGGCACAATAAATTGAATAGAATGTTTAACTTACATTTCATATTCAGGAATTAGATTTCACTTCCCTAATGAAATGGGAAACCATAAAGGTTATACAACTGATTATTGGTGTGATATTCTTGTATTTCCTTACACATTTCCTAAAAGAAGTTCCCTTTCCTGTTTTCTCTGTGTGTGACACCCAAGGAGAGTTATTGCATCTTATCTCTATGACTTTCTAGTTCATGCCTTCTATTCTTCCTATCTTTGTCTAAGCCACAGTTTGGTAAATGGGGATGATAATTTTTCTAAACTGTTATCATTGGGAATTTGAAATAAAGTGATACTTTTAAAGCACCAGTACATGAAAAACACTTGATAAATTTTAGCAATTATCATTGTCATATTGCCCTAAATAGCTCATCCCAGTATCTTCCTCATTAATACCCATACTCTCTTTCCTTTAACCCTAATCTGTTTAAATAATCTATTGGCTAATAACTTTTAAGATTAATTTGATAAATCTCTTTATTATGTCATTATATTATATCATAATCTTCTATTGCTTTAACTAATTGGAACTATATTCTGTGTCTAATTTTAAGGCTTTCTCTGATTTTACTACTGTTCAGTTCTGTTCCTACCTCCCTTATAAATACACCTTTCATTGCTCAGACTTTTTGCCTGAAGTATTTTACTGTCCCCTCTCCGATATCCGTACATATTGTTTCATCTTTAAAGGCCAACTCAAATCTTCTTCCTTCAGGAAATCTTTTTTAAGCACACTAACACATGTTTATTTGATATCTCTGAAATTCTTACTTTTTATCTGTTCCACGTCATTCTGCTTTATAATGTTTTAAGCTTTGCATAGGCATGTATTCATTCTTTCTCCAACTACAAGCTTCTAGAGTCCCGTGGAGACAGAAAGATTCTTAGTATCCATCTTCTGGGTCGTCGGCCTATCTCGTCTCTCCTGCTCTGAACTTTCTCCCTTCTGGTCTTGTTAATCATGAGTAACATCCCTTGCCTTTGGGAGCTTCTTCACATACATGAAGTTTTATCATTTCCTTGATTTCATTTGTTCACTCTGAAGTTTCTGCTAGACTCTTGGAACTCCATCCCATATAGAACCACTTCTAGGCCTGAGATAATACCTAATGTGAAGGGACACTTTAGATGACACCCATGTCTTATGTGTAATAACTCCCAGCATCCACGCTCTAAGGGATCAATATGCATTTAGAATTAAATTGGCATATTTTAAAAAATTACTTTTGAACTAAATAATTCTTTTTAGTGGATTCTTGTTTATCTTGAAATTACAGTTCTTACTCTGAAGAACATGTTAAACAGCCAGTTTGGAATTTTTGACATTCAGAAGATTGGGAAAATTGTGATATGTGAAATTTGACAAAGTTTCAGAAATGTTATTTCTCATGAATTGGAAGACAATGTGGAAAGTGATTTTTATTAAATGTTGAAATGCTATAGTAAGTAGATATGAAATGCATTTATTCAAACGCTTGCTGCTTTTTTAGGCAATCTTCATGTAGACAGTTTCATCTGAAGGTCACAGCTTTGTGTATGTGCCCTCAAAAAGGATGAGGTTCATTATGAAGCTCCATAAGTCAGAATAATAGCTGCTTAATTGTTTGTTGATGTAACACTCATTAGAACTTTTTTTCTATAAGTTCAGAAATTGTATATTAAAACATCTGAATTTCATGCTTTTCTTTTGACCTCAGAACATAGTTGTCTGGTTATTCTTTCAGGGTGTCAGTTTTAATTGTCACTTTGTTACACTTAGTTAAATGCTAAAATGCCATTCAAATTATATATATTCTTTTTTGAAATAGAATTGTTAGAATTCAGTGTATTAGAAGCTTACTGGTAGCATATGTACTTTCATAGAAAGTACATGATGGGTTATTTCTTTTGGTTACCAGTGTTGTTTTTACTGCCAAGTGTTTTGGATTAGATTTTCAGAGCACAGTTCTTAAAACTTAGATAAATGTGTTGGCATGTAAAATGACACAGAGAAAATACATGTATTTAAGAAAATTATGTCAAAAGCTCTGCTGAAACTTAAAATTGATAATATTTACTTTTTGGCAGCATTTAAGTAATTAAATGTTTTTCAAGGGCATTGCCAATAAGTAGAATCATGTCCACTTTCAGATATGTAAGTGTTCATATCTATAATTAAGAAACTCTTTTAGAATCATTAGCCTTGACTTACAAATAGTTTAATTAACTTCTTCCTCAGGGGAATCAAATCTGTTTCATTTTTATTTTTTAATTTTCAAAAGAGCTCTTTTTTTTCGTATGATCAGTGAGATGCAGGGGGAAAAAATCGTTTTCAGCACCTATTAGTAATTCAGCACTGTTTCCATAAAAAACTAATAGCCTAAATGCTGTTTAAGCAAACGGATGGTAATACTAGACTATTTGTATGATCATTCATAATATTTTTCTTTCATTTATTTGGTAATTTTTCAATATCTGTCTAACAGTTTCAGTGTCAATTCTTTAAACATTCAGGCTTGTTTCTGGGCTGTATTGTATAGCCAAGAACTCTGTGGCTTAAAACAATAAACATTTATTATCTTACACAGTTTCTGAAGGTTAAGAGTCCAGGAGTAGTTTAATTAGTTGGGTATAGCCCCCGGGTTTCTCATGGGGTGCAGTTGCCTGAAGGAAGGCTTTCTGGTGGATGGAAGATCAGCCTCCAAGGTGCCTCTCTCATGTGCATCCTAAGTTCATCCTGGGTGCCTCAGTTCTTTGCTCCCTGGACCTCTCCATCTTGAGTGCTCTCAAGATATGATAGTTGGCTTCGCGCAAAACGAGGGACCCAAGGGAGGCTGAAGTGGCAGTGTGTATTTAACGAACTACTCTCTGAAATCACATACTCATTTATACCACACTCAGTCCTTTAGAAGCGAGTCACTCAGTACATCCACCTTCAAGAAGAAAGGGAAGAATACTGGAAGAGTATCAAAGAACTGTGAACACATTTTAAAACTGCCACGTGTTGATGGCTGTTGTGAAAGTTCGGTTCTTGTCTTCTTAGTTTAAAGAATTTAAATAAGAGACACACAGCAATAGAGATGCAGCATGGAGCAATTTATAGCAAAGAAGAAAGAATATTTTGAAAGTTAGGTGCAGAATAGACAGTACACCTTGAGAGATGATTCAGAGAGGGCTGCTCATAAGGATGAGACAGCCGCTGTTACTGGGAAAACTCCCTTTATGGGAATCATCTTACATGATTATTCATGAGAGGGTGGGAAGAGCTGTTACTAGTAAGCATGTTCTGGGTGGTCCTGTGGGTGCACATGCACGGTAGCTGTACATGCTTGTTCATACATTACATGTCTCATTAGCATCTTAAATCTCTCTCCAGGGGTGTGTTTTTCACTATTATAATCAGCAAAGAGTAATTTTGAGAACAGGTAAAATCAAAATGCGCATTCCATCTGTGTGTGGGTCAATTCCCTCCTAGAGATAGCTCTTTTTGAATGAACTTGACTACAATGTGAATGCTGAAAGAATTGCTCTTAAAGGGCCATAGCTGCTGTGTCTCCAGGACATGGTCGCTTCCTTGATTACCTATCCTGACTCACATGGACCTCTTTAAATATCTCCCTCCCTAGGTTATCTTATCTACTTCTGTGATTTTTAAGCACTACCTTTTCACTCTCAGATTGATGAAGATCACTCTTCTGATTCATAGACTTGTATATTTAACTTCCTACCAAATTTTGCTCATGACACAAAAGTCTAACCATTTGCTTATGTCAGAAACCTGGTAGCCATTCTTGTCACTCTCTCCCTTACCTTCCATATTCAGTCAGTCATCAAATCATACAATTTTTCTTCCTAAATGTTGATCAAATACATTCTTTGTCATTACCCATTTAAAACAACCATCTTTTCTTATCTTTATTACTACAAAATAGCCTTCTAATTTGCATTTCTTATTGTTTCTTTTGTAAAAAATTCTTTGATACATTTCCTGTTGTTTTATTTTATTTTTTTTTTTTTTGAGACGGAGTCTGGCTCTGTCGCCCAGGCTGGAGTGCAGTGGCGCAATCTCGGCTCACTGCAAGCTCCGCCTCCCGGGTTCACGCCATTCTCCTGCCTCAGCCTCTCCGAGTAGCTGGGATTATAGGCGCCCGCCACCACGCCCGGCTAATTTTTTGTATTTTTAGTAGAGACGGGGTTTCACCGTGGTCTCGATCTCCTGACCTCGTGATCCGCCCGCCTCGGCCTCCCAAAGTGCTGGGATTACAAGCGTGAGCCACCGCGCCCGGCCCCCTGTTGTTTTATTTTTAATACACAGGATTTGGAGTAAATGAAATATGAAGGGAAGGAAATAGAAAATAAATATAAATATAAGCCATTTTGCTAATGCTTTTATAATTGTAGAAAACAGACAAATAGGGCAGTCTGAAGATTTTCATCTCTGCTATATGGAGATTAGGCTGTAGCCCTTATTCTTTTTTTTCTTTTAATTTAATTTAATTTTATTTTAAGTTCTGGGATACACGTGCAGGACATGCAGGTTTGATATATAGGTAAATGGTGCCATAGTGGTTTGCTGCACCTATCAACCCATCACCTAGGTATTAAGCCATGCATGCTTTAGCTACTTATCCTGGTACCCTCCTCCCCCAGCCCCTGCCCCCAGGCCCCAGTATGTGTTGTTCCCCTCCCTGTCTCCATGTATTCCCATTGTTCAGCTCCCACTTATAAGTGAAAACATGTGGTGTTTGGTTTTCTGTTCCTGCGTTAGTTTGCTGAGGATAATGCCTTTGAGCTCCATTCATGTACTTGCAAAGAACATGATCTCATTCCTTTTTATGATTGCATAGTATTCCGTGGTGTATATGTACCATATTTTCTTTAACCAGTCTACCATTAATGTGTAGCCCTCATTTTTGACTGGATCACTAAGTATGTAGAGCAATGCAAGAAAAAGAAACAGATTTGACTAGGACATTGAAGACTTGGCCCAGGGGGAGACAGAGAAATGCTTGATTCATCTATCATGTAATTATTTACGTTCTCTTCCCCCAGTGCAGTGGCAGGTGATTTAGTCCATACAGTCAAAATCTTCCTTGAATAGATGTGAAATGCCCTTCTCTATTTTTCTCCCATGACTAAGGAGCACCTTCTTGAAGTCGTCAGTGACCACTGATATTCCAACTTCTTTGTTCTTCTCTCTTCTCTTACTCTATAGACACTCACTTAGCTACTTTATATATTAACATGGTTTTAACCTATATTCTACTCCTGAATTCTAGACTCATGAATCCAACTGATTATTAACCATTTGCAGGTATCCTGACACCTTAAATTTAACGTATTTCAACTGAATTAATTATATTTGTTATAACCTCAACCAATTAATTGGCTACTTGCCTCTTAGACTGTGTTTAGTCTTTTACTTATTGATATGTTTTGTCCCGTAATTGCATATTACTTGTCTGAAGTAATATTCCCTTCTTTGAAAGCCCTCTGTTAATAGCCTAGGGTTACCTTGGCAAATCTCTGACCCCAGTCCTTGGAGACCAAGGGGAATCACCTGACTCTTGATTGATCACCTACTTCTAGCCTCCTGACTTCTCATCCCTAGTCTGGTGTCTTTAGTTACCATCACGCACAAGTTCATCAAGGCCTTTTATAGCATATCGAGTCAAAAAGCACCAAATAGGCTTATCAGTAGGGGAGAGAGCCCAAGGAGAAGGAAACAGAACAACAAAAGGTTTCAATAATGAAGTGGCTAAAATTTCAGAAAAGAAGTAAAAAATAGGATTAATTTCTGTGGAAAACAAATGAGCAAGACTAGGGAGCTATTCCTTTTATTATTTGATATTTGTTTTTTATGTGCTTTCCTCACAGTTGATACGTAATCAAAAGCACTTTTCACTAGCTGTATGTTTGATATGAATTTTGGAAACTTTCTGAGGTTCTGACATCTTTATCAGAGAAGTTTAATTAGTTCATGTCCCTTTAGTCAGTCCTATGGTCAGTGAGTAGTTCCAAAATGTGGCATCCCAGCAGAAGGTTTCCAGATTTCACATCTAAAACTTTTCCAATTTATTCAGCAGATATCTATTACACACTTAATAGATGACACTGTATTCTTTGATATAACAGATTACCTCATGGAATAAAAGTGGGAAGGAGCATAAGAAGGTATGCATATGCCTTCTTTCCTCCAAATTATTACGTTATGAGTCACTCCACAACGCCCAATGCAATGTTAACCTAGCACAACATGCAGTAGACTCTTTGACTGATTACTCTGCATTTGAATTGTTGTCATTTTCCGTGTTTTAGTGTTTTCCTCTTCTAACCAAGTCTTTCCATTAGTAGCATGATAACTGAATGGCAAAAAACTTTTCTTAACAAAAATCATTTTTTTTCCTTTGGAGTTTGGTTGCTATTAAAACAGTAACATAATTAAAAGTAATTTAAATAGCTAATTAGATAATGTTATAGAGTAGTTTCCAGCAATACATTCCCATTACCAAATTCCCTTAAACAAAGCATCCATCGTTTATGGAGTGCAATTTGTCACTGGGTTACTGCTGATATAAATGCAATTATACGTTCAGTGGAAGAAAGCATACATAAATAAACTCTGGTTCTCCATAAAAATTGCCATATCCATAACTTTTGAATCATTCTTACAAGTCCAAAAGATACATGGAAAATTTGGGCCTTGACATTTTAACTGACTTTGCAACTGTCTAGTGTCTGGTACTAAATCATATTTTTAACAGTGAAGACCCAGATTAAAGCTATGTCACTGTTTTGACAAAACTGACCCATGAGTTTAATAAATCAAATTCCCCACTTAGCGAAACAAATGCTTTTTGCTTATTTGTTGTTTTTTGTTGCATTAACCTTTCTTTAAAAAACTTAATTGACTGGTTTAGTCAACATACTATAGCTAGATGAATTCAATGTTTGGAAGCAGTTTCAATGTGATTTTTTATAAAATGGTTATAAAAGTTAAGAAACAATTTGTCTCTTAATAAATGTTTAAAAGTTTACTCTAAAACTTATGGGAATTCTGATATTAAGGAGCCTTTGTGAAAACAAAAACAAAAACACCTCTATGATTCTATTTAAACTGACCAAAGTCCTTTTTTTAATTCAATGATTCTATTATATAAGACTTTAAATACACTAATGAAAATGTCTATATCCATGAAAATAGAATCTCAGTGTTGAAAAGGACTTCAGATTTAAATAAGCATTCAATTTCTGAATGATAAAGAATTTTATTTTAGGGACAATAGAAATGCACATATCAAAAATTCAGTGTCTATTGTGAGAGTACCTTGCTAAATGTTGACACAAGAACAAACTTTAAAAATAACACTATAACCAATCTTTAATTGTGCTGTCTTCAATCAATGCTGTGGATGTGCTAGATTCTTCTAAGGGTGTGTGTGTATGTGTGTGTGCACAAAAAAGAAAGAGAGAGAGAGAGAGAGAGAAATAAAACGTTGAACACCAACCAGAATGGAATTAACTGTGCAGTGCAGCTTGAGTAACTTCAAGTGACCTGTTAACCTGTTAAGAAGTTTTTCCTAGGGTCTATGGTACAGTCCTACTTTTTCAAAAATATCATACAAATGAGGTAAAAACCCATATCACTCTCAACTTTTAAATTATAGGTATGTTTCATAAACCAAATCAATAGTTTCTCTGAACTTCAAGTGAAAATATTTATAGTTATATGTTTTCTCTTTCTTTGCCCCTCCATTTTTCACCTCCCTGCCTCTCTCCTCCCGTCTTTTCACATTTCATGCTTCGTGAAAAAACCACAAGAAGAGAAGCACATATTTATTTAAATACATGTCTTTTGTGCATGTGCACATTAGTGAGTTAATCAACTATAAATGCAAATTTAAGCTATCATGTATGTTTCTCTATAACTGATTCTCTTAATGTGGAAATCAACTTATTTGACAGTAAACACTTCATTTAAAATTATATTACATGCTTATAAAAGAAGATTTGTTGAGTTATCATAAATTAACATTTGACTCTTTTCCAATAATGTAGTGATTATATTCACAATCTTGAAGAGGGAAACTGTTAAACTTGACAGGAAAAGGCAGACCTTTTTCTGTATAAAAATTAAATATATATGTCCAGCAAACATCTAAAATTAAACATCAAGCTAGAAAAAGTGTATTTCTCATAAATATAAAGGACAAATGTTTATTTTTCTTACACAAAAAACTTTTGTAACAGCAAATTTTACATAAATGTAAGCAAGCCATTCACAAATAAAAGCAATACAAAAGGTCAATAAACATATGAAAATATATTCCACAGTACAAGTAAAGTAGTACAAGTTAAAGATATTATACCATTCTTTATCAAATTGACAAAGCTTAAAGGAATTGATAATATTTAGTTTTGAAAAAGAAAGTATTATTGGTAGAAAGTATACATTTTCAAGTTTATTTGAAATCTATTGATATTTGCCAAATTTGAAATGTATTGCCCTTTTGATTCATCAATTTCATTTTTTAGAAATGTACCTTAAAATATATTTGGATAATTAGGTTTTCTCAAATATATTACAGCCAAGGTGTGCAGATAGGTTTAGGCTTCCTTGCAGTATTTTGACACAAAAACACCAAGACCTTTCAAAATGTCCATGAACATAGGACCAGTTAAATAATTTGTATATTTATGCGATGTAGCCATTAAAAATGAAGGAAACGATATTCAGATATGGAAAGATTTCCATCATATATCATTACATTTATAAATAAAATAATACAAAATATCAAACAATATGTATAGTGTGATACTACTTGAGTAAAATTTTCAGAGTAAAATGAAAAGAGGAGCGGGAGAACACACACACATGTCTGTTTCTGTGGAGAAAATTCTAATTGGGAGGTCTCCACATGGGTAATTAATTACCTGTTGACATTGGGGAAGAGTATGGGGAGGAGCTAAATGAAAATACAACTTTTCCTCCAATCGAATCTCCATTTTCTTAAATAAATAGCAAGCATTAGTTCTACAGTGAGCTCATAAAGTATTGCCTAAAACAATGGACGTGCGTTGTAAAATTGAAATAGGTTACTTAAATAAGTGTATTTGTCAGCAATAGTGCAATTTTTCAATGATGATTTTGTTATTAAAAAGAGAGAAGAAAGGAACACTTGCAAGGTTTATTTGAATATCTGATTGTATAAACTGGATGATATTTCTATCTAGTTTTAATCTGGCACACCAGGCCAAGAGTTTAATAGAAAATCAACAGTGCCTTTTTCCATTTATAAGAAAGAAAGTGTGATAAAGATTTTAAGAAATAACTGTTTTGGTTAGATTAGAAGAAAAATATTTATAAAGTTACTGAAGAGAAAAATATTCTAGTTTAATTAAAATTATGAATCTTAACTGCTTTATATCTTCGTATTGATTTACCCCAAACACTGGAAAAGCAAACATATGTGGTTTTCCTTTGTATGTAGTAACAATGGCATCTCTTTTCTTCCTCTTCCTTTTGGCAGCTTTCAGCCGTGCCCCAATTCCGATGGCTGTGGTCCGCAGAGAGCTATCCTGTGAGAGCTATCCCATAGAGCTTCGCTGTCCAGGGACTGACGTCATCATGATAGAAAGTGCCAACTATGGCAGGACTGATGACAAAATTTGTGACTCTGACCCTGCTCAGATGGAGAATATCCGATGTTATCTGCCAGATGCCTATAAGATTATGTCTCAAAGGTATGATACTTCTAATAGTCTTTTCTTTGTGCACAATATAAACCTTCAACATCAATCTGTGTTGCATGTTAAACATAAGAACATAAACAGTGTTATGTATTTTAGGATACTTCAAAATAGTTTTTCCATATCTGACTATTCCCTATATCACCAAAATGCTAATTGCAAATAGCATTTGGAAAGTATTACAATTTATTGGATTATCTATTATATTTCAGGGTCTGCATGACATTGCATACTGTTATTTTGATAGTGTTCTTTAGAATTGAGTTCATGACATGAGAGAATAAATGTATTTTTCACAATGTGCAAAAATAGGATTTTCTCCAAATATGGCAGAAAAATTATTTTACTGCTAACAATAACTTTCTAACAATGTAGGGAAAAAAAGACGTAAAAATTAATAGGTAATTTTATAATCATTAATCAAAATGTAGTAAGAGTATTGATTAAGGACTAGTTGGCCTTGGAAAATAATTTTAAAAGTATTCTTTTGCTATTCAGCATAGGAAATTAATTTAAATATTTGAGCAATCTAAATATGGCCATATTAACATCATATAAATTAATGTATCATATAATATCAGTGGGTAAGAAAAATATTTTTGATTCTAAAGAGACTGGTCAGTAGGAATGCATATTACATAAGGTTCAAATTATGTTAAAATGTCTTGATAAGTTAGCTAAATATTATATATCTCTTAGATATTTGTTCACTATTACTATGCTTTCTCAAAAATCAGGGATAAAGTCAGTCCTTTACTATAAGCCTACAGCTATTCAGTTATTTCTTTTCCTTCTATTATTTAAGGACTTTTTTAAATATAGGGAAAACTATATTTTAGATACAACTAAACAAATTGAAGTCTAAAGACAAAAACAGTAGATTTCAAGGATTCTCTCTTTTGTACTTAAGAGAGCCTTCCTTATTTTTCACCTTTTGTCTTCTTCATATTCAAAATTTTGATACGTATTTTTGTGTGTAATTAATACATTCATAGTCAATATGTTATTTTTATAAATTACTGTTATATAAACTATTAATACAATTATAATATGTCAGGTTTTTGATGATTAAAGCACTGATGTGTACTTGAAGGGTAATGAAATATGGGCAAATCTGAGGGCTTTTATTTGTCTATTACTAAAATGATGGCTCATGCTAAGGTGAGCATTAATAAGAAATAAGATATTAAAATTAGGGATTTCATTTGATAAAAGTTTGGTTGCATCTTCTTGTTCTTGTGTGTCTCTATCATCGTTACGTATTTGACATACCTCCAACTATACTAAATGCTGTGACTGAAAGAGTTCTGATTATTTCATTGCGTGTAGCTATTGTAATAGTGTTTCAAGAGTGGTTTTCTATGAGTAGTATGCAGTGGGCACTATGACTAAACTGATATTTTTATTTGTTTTAGTTAACCAAACATAAGATTCTGTAGAATTCATTTGGAATATGAGTTGAGAAGGAAATGCTGCCCTTCTCTGATTCATTTTTCACTTAAAATGTAATAGAAGCATTAGCTCTTTCATCTCTATATTATTTTCACTGAAATTGTTTTAATCCTTTCATTGATATTATTAACGGCTCCAAAGATAATCCTTTAATCTTGTAATTATTTCAAAAAAGTAGTTACAATAGATCCTTTGGAGCCACTGAACTATATGGGATGCGTACACTAAGTGACAAATCTGTAGAGTAAAAACACTTTAAGCACCTTTAGTAAATCATTTGTGTAAGCCCTCCCGGTGGTTTCACAAATATGAGTTGTCAGTTAGCTGAAATAACTGTGGTTAATTCTCCATAGAAGCAAGTTTCTCACTTGCCTTTTAACTATTAAATGTACTAGATTTAGATTTGTCCAAAGTAAATGTTTTTGACTCTCTGAGAAAAGAAATCAGGTTTTATTATATAAGCTCCCAAGAGACGCGATGGTCATGGCCATTTAAGCTGCTTTATAATGAACTTAGTTACACTATTATGCCAACCACAGCATGTTAAATAGTGCTAATAATTACTACTTATGATATGGACATCATACTAATGGTACAAACAGTTTAAATAGATTAAAGCATTTAAACTGAAATCATAATGGAAAACATGTTTTTTTTAAAAGGTATCTTAATCCTTTTCTTTTGTTTAAACTTCTAGAAAGAGACAGTGTCAGAGTCTAAACATTTCTAAGCATGTCTTATGAAGGATTATTATTCAGTATAAACAGCATTATTATCAGCGTATTCTTGTTTAGCCTTGTTTAAAAAGCCCATAACTTGCTTCAGAGTGATGCAGTAGACAGATGTCCCAGGCAAGGAGAGATATGAAATGTCATTGAGGCAGATGTGTGAATACACGTTGAACAAAGGCATAAATTAAACTGCATACTGATGTGTAAATTAAAGCTAAGTGTGAAAACTTTGGAAGTTGGATTGAAAGGCTGTAACTCTTGATTTCCATATTTTTCTTCAGTAGAGCTTTGCAATCTGATATATGGTCTAGAGAAGCCACTTTCTTCATTGCTTTCTAGATTGCATTTTCTCCAATCACGTGTACTCTCATGCCATTCTGTCCACCACCCACCAATCGTCCATGCTTTACTTCTGTTTCATTATCTTACCAGAGAACTTATTAAAACATCACAACAGATTTATTTGTCCTTCTCAGGAACTTATACTTTTACTCAATTATTATCATCTACATCCCTCTTTAATCTCATCTAAACATTAATAAACCTGTATTATCATACAGCTGCCTTGTCTAAAGCAAATTGTAGGCTTCTAGAAGGCAGACTGCCTGTTGATTTTACCTAAAACCAACTTTGGATATATAAATGAATAAATAAATATGCTCTCTAATTTTGTTATACCACTTAAAAGCTTTCTTAACTCTATTATTTGAATGTTTTCTATTTCTTTTTGTTTTACTTTTGTATATTTTAGAGAGTTTTTAAAAAAATTATGCATAACTTTGGAAATCTAAATATGAAAATGACAATTTAGCAACTGGATAACTTTAGAAATTTTACATTTGGCATTCAGCTTAGGTTTCATGTTATTCCTTACTATTAATGGAAATATTTCAGTTGTTAACCAGCACTTGAAAGTTTACAATGTGCAGTTTACCGTGACAGTTACTTTTGGGCTTGATGGATGAATAAGTTAGTCGTGTTTTCTCCCCATAAAACTGTGTATTTTTTGGCAGATGAGAAAACTCAACTATACCATTTGCTCCACATTTTACTTTTTATCTCATTTATATGTTTTGAAGAGATTAAAGGAAGAAGGCTCTTTCAGCTAAATGATATAAAAGAGCATTTCACTGGAGAGGAAACCTTAGAGCTGCTTCTTGAAAGATGGCAGTGTTAGTGGAACCAGAAGAGACCTAAGTGATACTAGCTATGTAAGTGGAAGAACACTAGAAAAGAGCACAAGGGCATAGCTTTTTTCTAGTAATCTTTTGCTCATCCTTGTTTCACAAGTTTATTGCTGTTCTGCTGTGGACTTTTTATTAATGTATGATATGCCTACAGAAAATTCCGTATATCATACATGTACACCTCAATGAATTTTCACAAATCAAGCTCATCCATGTAACTATCACAGATAAGGCGGAAAATTAATGTCACCTCAGAAGCGCCCCCTTGTGCTCTGCACCAGCCATATTCCTTCCTACAAGGATTGCCCTATCCTGATTTCGAAAACTCTAAATTAGTTTTGCCCACTTTGTAATTTTAATAAAAAGTTTCATATATTATATACTTTTTGTCTGGCTTCTCTCATGTAATGATTTATTTTTAATGTAAATTTGTTGAAGCATTTGTCTGTACTATGTAATTCACTCATTTCAATTGTACAATGATGTTTTCAGTGAACTTAGCAAGTGTTGCAACCATTGCAATAAATCAGTTTTAGAATATTGTTGTCACCACAGTAAGATTCTGCATGCCAATTACTGTTCATCCCAATCTCCTTCCCCATCCTGTGCAATGTCCAATCTACTTTCTGTCTATATGTTTATCCTCAATGTATTATTTTAAAGCTAAAAAATGAGTATTTAAAATCAAGTTAAATTTAATGGGCTTTTCAGTGGGTACAATATAGAAGAAATATTGGCAGTTATTTCTGGAGGTATGGAAATAAATATGTTGCTTGTATTTTGAATCCTCTTAGAATCAAACATCATGAATCTAGACATTTAAAAATTATTTCTTTTGAGTTTTCTATCAAGTATAGATGTTAAATGTACAAAGTAGGAGTATTTTTTTTTCTATTTAAAGGAGCGATCTAAGTTTTGTTTTAGACTCAGGGTGTTCATATAATAGTCACATTAGGAACATGCAGAAAAGAGAGAGAGAGGGAAGGCCGGGTGCTGTGGCTCACACCTGTAATCGCAGCCCTTTGGGAGGCTGAGGCAGGAGTATTGCTTGATTCCAGGAGTTCAAGACCAGCCTGGATGTTTTATGAAACACCCATCTCTACAAAAAATAAAAAGTTACCTGGACATGGTGGGGTGCACCTATGGTCCCAGCTGCTCAGGGTTGCTGAGGTGAGAGGATGCCTTGAGCCCAGGTTAAGGCTGCAGTGAGCTGTGATCCCAACGCTGCACTTAGCCTGGGTGACAGAATGAAACTGCTTCAAAAAAAAAAAAAAAAGCGAAAGAATTGTTTCCCATCTTTCTGAAAAGTTACTTTTCAGTTTATATCAATAGCACTGAAAGTAATTTTATAGGTTACAAAAGATCTTGCGTTCTGCTGAAGTCATTCGGGGTGATGCTAAGAATTTTTACAGTCGTGTGAGAAGGTGAAATGCCAGTGGCGGTTCTGGAGTATACGTAGCCTAGTAAGTGTTCTGCAGTAAATGCATTTATATACACCAGTTGTTCCATTCAAGTATTCTCCTTTACTTCTTTGACAGATCTATTATATTGTCTCGTATTTCTCTTATAAACTATAACAGATCAGAAACAATTCCTCATGTTAGGAACTTTTCCATTGAATCCACATTCTATGTAATAAAAAGAAAGAAAGGCATAGAACCTGTAATATATAATACATTACTTAAGGATTACTGTCTGTGTGCCTGTCTTTTTAAATATAAAGGAAAAGAAAGGAGAGAAGGAAGATAACTTTTTCCAAGGCCCAAATGTAGAGAATATGGAGAAATGGGAAATTTCCTATATGGAGGGCATTTATTTATTTCTTCTCTTCTAATATTTAGCTTCTTTCAATTCTGAAAGTACATTTTGATAATGTCTGCTAAATTACTTTCAAGTATTTCTTGCTATTAATTTAATTTTGAAAGAAATTGTAAAGATTTTGAAAGAAATATGCATTGTTCAAAATTAAAAATTTTAGTAAATGATTCAAATATTTCATTACGGCTTATGGGAAAAGCTAAAGGGAATTGTGTTAGGTCTCCTTTGTCCACAGGAACTATTAACCCTGTATTGCAGCCATACTCAAAGCATGGTTCATGGAAATTTGGAATCTCTTTTAAGGAGTCTACAAGGTCAAACCCAGATTTTTCTCTGGTTGTATGCTTTAATTTCTTGCTTTTTCTTTTCTGTGTATCCATTGCATGTTTTTCATAAGGTTACCATGAGGCTTACAAACACTATCTTATAACCCACTATTTAAAACTGATGACAACTTAACACTGATTGTGTAAAGAAACAAACTCACAAAAAAGAAACTAATAAAAACTCTACACTTTAACTTCATCCTCCCACTTTTTAACATTTTGTTGTTTCTCTTTATGTCTTATTGTGCTGTTTATGTCTTGAAAAGTTGCTGTAGTTATTATTTTTCATTGGTTCATCATTTAGTCCTTCTAGTTAAGTCAAGAGAAGCTTATACATCATAATTACAGTGTTATACTCATCTGTGTTTTTCTTTGGCCTACTGTTACCAGGGAGGTTTTTTTTGTTGTTGTTCTTTGTTTGTTTCTTCTTCTTTTGTTTTGTTTTTCCTTCAGGTGATTTCTTATTGCTCATTAACGTCTTGGTTATTTCTGATTGAAGAACTCCGTTTAGCATTACCTGTCTGGTTTTGATGAAATCACTCAGCTTTTGTTTGTCTGGGAAGGCCTTTATTTCTCCTTCATGCTTAAAGGATATTTTCACTGGATATACTATCCTAGGGTAAAAGTTTTTTCTTTCAGCACTTTAAATATGTCATGCCACTCTCTCCTGGCCTGTAAGGTTCCCACTGAAAACTGTTGCCAGATGTATTGGAGCTTTATGTCATTTGGGTTTTTTTTGTTTTGTTTCAGTTTGGTTTTTTCCCTCTGGCTGCTTTTAGGATCCCTCCTTTATCCTTGAACTTTGGAAGTTTGATTATTAAAAGCCTCAGAGTAGTCTTCTTTGAGTTATATCTGCCTGCTGTTCTATAACCTTCTTGTGTTTGAATGTTGGTATCTTTGTCTAGGTTTAGAAAGTTCTCTGATATTATCCCTATGAATCCCCCTTGCCTCTGTCTCTTTCTCTCCCTCCTCTTTAAAGACAGTAACTCTTAGATGTGTTCTTTTGAGGCTATTTTCTAGGCATGCTTATTGGTTTGTATTCTTTTTTCTTTTGTCTCCTCTGATGGTGTATTTTCAAATAGCCTGCCTTCTATTTCACTAATTCTTTCTTCTGTTTGATCAATTCTGCTATTAAGAGACTTTGAAGCATTCCTCAGCATATCAATTGCATTTTCAAGTCTAGCATTTCCTCTTGATTCCTCTTAAGTACTTCAGTCTGCTTATTAAATTTATCTGATATAACTCAGAATTCCTTCTCTTTGCTATCTTGAATTTCTTTGTGTTTCCTTAAAACAGCTATTTTGAATTCTCTCTCTGAAAGGTCATATATCTCTGTTTCTCCAGGACTGGTCCCTGGTGCCTTATTTAGTTCATTTGATGAGGTCCTGTTTTCCTGGATGTTGTTGATACTTATAGGTGTTGTTCAGTGTTTGGTAATTAAAGAGGTAGATATTTATTGTAGTCTTTACAGTCTGGGCTTGTTTGTGCTTGTCCTTCTTGGAAGGCCTTCCAGGTATTTGAAGGGACTTGGGCCCCAAGCCCAATAATGTTGTGGCTTTTGCAGGCTCATAGAGGCACCGCCTTGGTGGTCTTGGATAAGACCTGAAAGAGTTATCTCACTTACCAGGCAGAGACTTGTTTTTTCCCTTACTCTCAAACATATTGAGTGTCTCTCTCTGTGCTGAGCCACTTGGAACAGGGTGTGTAATGATGGAAGCACCCCTGTGACCACCATCACTGGGACTGTGCTGGGTCAGACCTGAAGCCAGCATGGTACTGGGACTCGCTCAAGGCCTTTCCCTTCAGGGTAGTGACTTCCTCAGGCCCTGCGGAGTGTCCAGAGATGCTGACTGGGAGCCAAGGACTGGAGTCAAAAACTTTACCAATTTACCTTTTGTTCTGTTCTTCTGCAGCTAAGCTGGAACTCAAACCACAATACAAAGTCCTTCCCACTCTTCCCTCCTCTTACTATGGCTGAGGATCCTCTCTTGTGGCTCCCACCAATACTAGTCCACGGGGTTTCTCCAGCCCACAGCCAATGTTCACTTAAAGCCCAGGGCATCTTCCTCAGCTTGTGGTGAACGTTGTCAGGCCTGGAACTGACCCTTCAGGGAAGTGTATTCCCTTCTGGCCCAGAGCAGTCCAGAAATGCTGTCTAAGAGCCTAGGCCTTGACTCAGGGACTCCAAGGCTGTCATTGCTGCCCTATCCCACTGTGGCTGAGCTGATAGCTGGGGTGCAAGACAAAATCCTCTTTATTTTTCCCTCTGCTTTTCTTAAACAGAAGTATTTCACCACAGCCACCACAGCTGGGAATGTGATGGATCTTTTCTGAAGCCAGCACGTCTCAGAGCCCAAGGCCCGTTGCATACCCCCTGAGTATCAGTGGTGGTTTTTCAGGGCCCAAGCGTTCTTTAGTCAGCAGGTAATAAGTCCTTCCAGGACTGGGCTCTTCACTTCAAGGCAGTGGTCCTTTTTGACCCAGGATGTGTTGAGAAATGTCATCTAGGAGCTATGGCCTGGAATGGGGGCCTCAATTCTGCCTGGCGCCCTATCCTACTGTGGCTGAGCTGGTATCCAAGATGCAAGACAAAGTCCTCTTTCTTCTTCACTCTTCTCTCCTTTAGCAGAAGGAAGAAGTCACTTTTGTTGCTATAAGCTGCACTGCCTGGGGTTAGAGGAGCGATGGCACAAGCACTCCTTGAGTTGTGCCAGGTGGTGTCTTCCTAAGTCACATGCCACCCAAGTGCACTGGCTCTAAGCCCAGCCTAGCACTAGGAATTGCAGTCCTCGTGTCCCAAATTTCCTTTCAAGTTTACGTAGGACCCCAGAGCACTTTGGCCCATAGTGATGAGGCTTGCCATGAAACCCAAATTCCGGCCCATGGGATGAGTGATTCCCCTCTGTCTGGGGCTGGTCCAAATGCTCCCCCCTTGTGTGGGTGCTGGCTGAGCCCAGCATGGTTTAATTCTCTGCTGTGACAGAGCAGCACTGAATTCAGTGTAAAGTTTCTCAGTCACTGTGTCTCCCTCCCCAAAGTGCACAGATACTCTCTCTGTGCCTCATGACCACAGCCAGGGAATGGGGAGGGGTGTCAATGGCGATTCAAGACTGCCTCTCCTGCTCTCCTCAGTGCCCTCTTTTAGCAATATGAAGCTAAAACCAGGTACTTTGATTGCTCACCTGATTTTTGGTTCTTGTCATGGAGCTTTTCTGTGTGCAGACAGTTGTTAAAATGTGCTCTTCCAGCAGAAGGGGACAAACGGTGTATGCTTCCATTCTGCCATCTTGCTCTGCCCCTTAGTTACTTTTAAATACTTGTAAATGAGAAAATGTATTATGCCAGCCTTTTGTAATCAGACTTGAATATAACTAACTGAGTGCTGTATAATTTCTAATGTTTTATATAGAGACTTTAGACGGAGCAATCTTCACAATCAAACCTTTTGCTAATAAGTTATAAAAACGAAAGTGAATTTTTACTTGTGCCACACTAGTAACTTTGGTTTATTATATACATAAGTTTATTATCGTGTAGCATTCTGATTTTATTTTTCATTCTCTGCCAGAGCTCAGCTTACACTGAAAACATATTATGAAGTTTGCCTCCTCGAATACTGTATCTGTCTCCCAATCATAAGCTTTAATGGACTCATTGTTTATTTATTATTCTCCACGAGCCCAGGAGTTCAACTCTAGCCTGGGCAACGTGGTGAGACCTCGTCTCTACCAAAAATTACATTAAATAAGTAGCTGGATGTGGTGCCACACGCCTGTGGCCACAGCTACTTGGGAGGGTAAAGTGGGAGGATTGCTTGAGTCTGAAAGTTCAAGGCTGAAGGAAGCTGTGATTGCCTTACTGCACTCCAGCCTGGGTGACAGAGGAATACCCTGTCTCAAAAAAGTTGGGAAATAACTGTTATGCTAGTATTTGTTAATATGATAAAATGCATTAATTGATAATGGTTTCTGTAAAGTTAGATATTTACCTTATCGCTTGTGTAGAAAAAGATATGTAAATCGTATCTATTTGTAATTATGATTCCAAATGGTAAAAGTGAAGTATGTTTTTTTTTTCATGCATAAGGGCTAATTTCAATATATAAATATATATGTGTTTGTGTTCTGGCTTAAAAAGACTTGAGATCTTTCCAAAAATGTTAGTGCCCATAACTATTAGTACTATCAATTTTTGAAAACAAACATTTGGAACTGTTTCTTGGACTCGTTTGTGTATTGAGAAAGTAATGCTTGGCAAAGAATATAAGTCTACAGGAATGCTGTAATATAAAAAGAAGAAAATATACTTCAAAAGTAATAAAAACACAAGAAGGAGAGATAGTTGTTACAAAAGGAGGAGACTAGCTGTCTATGGGTTAAAAGGTGAGTAGATGGTAATTGAACTAAAGGGAACCTTTTCACTGAGGCTTATTGATGTTGTTGAATTATTTAGAGCCACTTTGATCCCAAACCTTCACCAATAATCATCTGAACAACTCTGTATATTTTACTATTACATATTAATGTTCTCCTGGAGATTTGAATTTACTTAGCAAATGTAGTGCATCAATGTTATATGAAATATTTATGACAGTTCTTTACCAATACAAACATTTTTTAAAAGATCATATTATAATATGATCCCCTGATTTAGTAACATTGACTTTTTTATTTGTTTCATGGTAATGGTCTTTTTTTTTTTTTTTTTTTTTTTTTTTTTACTTTTACAACTATACACGTGAAGTCCACCAAAGCCTGGATATATGGTATAGCCTTCAGGTTTTCTTTATAGGTGATATATATTTCATATGTATTTCTCATATATGTTATAGCTACATATTTCTACCTACTTAGACAATCATTTTTATCTTCTTTCTCTCTCCAAACCACAAATATCTGTCTTTTTATTATAATTTGGTATAAAAATACCTATGGCCAGTTTCATCAGTTAAAATCTTCCAGACAGTGGGAATTATTTATCTGTATGTATTTTAGAAATTAGGGACACAAAACATACTGCTCTCTCACAAATTAATCTCTGCAAAATTTGTCGTAATACAGGTTTTTCACCTTTCTAGGTAATTCAAGTAGATCATCCTCGCCTTGAGGAGATGCAATCCTGAATTACTTTCTAAGTTTGTTTCTAAAGCAAACATAGAGCCCTTCAAATGGTTTATAGTAAGTTAGCATTTCCTTGCTGTGACATTTAAAAAAATGTTCAACTATAACAACAAACATATGTAGTATAATTTTTTATGGAAAGGCATAGAATTGGAAAAGCATAAATAATATTAGCAGCAGAAGCCCACATGGATACTGGAGGGCAACATGAACCTCCTGCGAACTAACAGAAAAGTGGATCTTAATGTAATTTTTGAAGTACATAACATCTAAAATGTTACACGTGAGCGAACGTGAAGGAAAAATGATTCTCATGAGATGCTATCAGATACATAACTATACATATTTCATAGCTGTAATTCATTATAAAATAATATCGGCAACAAATAACAAAAAGAAGCTACAACATAAATCTCATCCCCTACATTCCTTTAATCTGTTGTTTTATAATTTTTTGTCAGAAATGATTGAAGAACATGTGTTTTGATGGTTACAGCATGAACTCAAATATCCTTAGAGTGGCACCTTTGAAAATAGTATGCCAGTGGTGTTGGCATCCATGTGAACACACAAACACATTTACACACATACAAGTGAGATCATAACTTCTGATGTAAGTATATAAGGTATATATGACATATATTTGTAAAATGCAAATTAATTTCATGAAAAAATGTTATCTAATGGTTTAAGATTTCAAAAAGCTTACTTTTTTCATTTATTAAGGAATAAATGACTATTTTATCCATTTTTTATTTAAAATTTTTTTTTTTTTATTTTGTCAGGATGATAGAGCAGACATAATTATTTTATTGTACTGATGATAGAGCTGATGCTCCAACTGGTAAAGAGATTAATACAAGGATATGAACCTATGCCTTTTAGGGGCCAAGGGAAAACTTACCTTTTGCTCTCTGAAGGTTCACTGAAAAAATCAACTCACTAAAGGCACATGAATTGGATGAAATACATACAAATTTTATGAATGTATACACAGAAGCCTTCAGAATGAAGACCCAAAGATACAGGATAAATTGTTCATTTTTATACTTAGGCTCAACACAGTATGGACAACCATGTAGAAATATGATTGCACAAAATGCTGTGGCCTAATGCTAATAGACTGAGTGAGTAGGGAAACCCAGCAAGGTGCATCTGTCTAGATTCTTCTTGGCCTCTCAGATCATTCATTCTTCTGGGTATGACGCAGGACCCTCTCTGCAATGGGAGTTTTATCATCTACAGTCAAACAAGGTAGGTCAGATAATTCCTTTTTGTTCTTTGAGACAAAATCTCATTCTGCCGCCCAGGCTAGAGTGCAATGGTACGATCTGGGCTCACTCCGCCTCCCGGTTTCAAGAGATTCTCCTGCCTCAGCCTCCTGATTAGCTGGGATTACAGGTGCCTGCCACCACGCCTGGCTAAGTTTTGTATTTTTAGTAGAGATGCGGTTTCGCCCTGTTGGCCAAGCTGGTCTCGAACTCCTGACCTCAAGTGACCCACCCGCCTCAGCCTCCCAAAGTGCTGGGATTACAGGTGTGAGCCACTGCGCCTGGCCTAGATAATTTCTTTATAGTCAGTTTTTCCAAGGAAAACTGGAGGGAAAGATAGAGTAACGATTTTAGGTATTATGGCTAACCTTGGGGAAAAGGGGTTCTGGTTTCTATGGCTAGCCTCCAGGGTGAATAGGACTGAGGCAAGAGAACAGGAGAAGGTCAGAGAAAAATTTATGCTTCTGTGGCCACTTCCGAGGCCTTCATTTTGGGGTATTGTTTTCTGAGTCACAACAGCCTTTACTCCAAGTTTAATTTTATAAATAAATTTTCTGAACTAGTTTATTTGGAAAGCAAAATGACTGATATTTGTTATTTTGATAGAAAAGTGTATCTTCCATTTATTGGCAAGATAAAAAATTGATTTAAACTGAAAGTTTTCTAATTAAAAGAGGAAATGGGCGAGGCGTGGTGGCTCATGCCTGTAATTCCAGCACTTTGGGAGGCCAAAGCGGGCCGATCACGAGGTCAGGAGATCGAGACCATCCTGGCCAACATGATGAAACCCCTTCTCTACTAAAAATACAAAAATTAGCCGGGTGTGGTGGCATGCGTCTGTAGTCCCAGCTATTCGGGAGGCTGAGGCAGGAGAATTGCTTGAACCCGGGAGGCGGAGGTTGCAGTGAGCCGAGATCACTCCACTGCACTCCAGCCTGGGCAGCAGAGTGAGGCTCCATTGCAAAAAAAAAAAAAAAAAAGAGGAAATGAATTGGAAATGAGATATTCAACAACTGCAGACTTTTTTTTTAAGAAAAAGTTGTCTCCTGGAGCTCCAAAATCATGTTAGGTTTAGGAAGGTGTTTAGAAATCAGACCCCCCTACTCCTCAGATACTTATGCCCCTTCTGTAAATTCAGAGCATGTGGTCTGAAATCTTTGCAATAGGCTTTGGTTTGGCATCCAAGCCACATGTCCTGGTACACGCTACTTTGGAGCAATTTAGAATACTTGCTTTGAAGGCTTATTATAAACATAGAAAAATCTGTTTTTCCACAAGGATAGCACCAGAGTGCCAAAGAGGTTATTACTGTGACTAGAGATCAACGTTTTTCATGGTCCTCTATTATTGAATCAGAGGTGTCATTCTGGATTTTGATAATGTTTATTTTTCTATGTATGTCAAAATATAAGGGTCTAAAGAATTCCTGTCTCAAAAAGAAACTCTCTTTATTATGCCTTTAGCAATACATTAGCTTCACGTTCTAAAAAAAACATGGTATATTTACATTTGTGAATGTTTTACTTGCCCATTGATATTTAATTCTTTTCTTATGTGACTTCTCTGTATAGAATTCCGGTTCTGGGAAAATCCTTACAACATATGCAGTTTAACCTTCAAAATCAGAAAAGTTTTAGAAATTGGGGGCATTTTTTTTTTTATTTGGGGGCATTCAGTCTTTTAAAGATTCCGGAATATCAAGCTTCATTTCTATAGTATGGATAGTATCTTTTTCCTACCCCACTCCTTCCTTTACATTTCTATATAAGAATGATGTTACGTTTTTACTTTAAAATTATCTATGAATTTGAGTCATTGTGATTTACAAGTTTTCAATTTATCTATTACCAAATGCATCAAAAATCTAGTAGGCCAATTTCAGTAAAGATACTTTGTTTCCTTTCAAATCACACAGGGAACACCCATTCCTTTATCTTTTTGTTTTATAGAACTATATATACTCTTTAATATTCTACCATTCGACCAGTTTTTGAAACCTATAGAACACAATCTTAACTTTAGTAATTATAAAAACAACAAAATATGTCATTTCCTAATCAATTTATGTCAATTAAACACAATTTTAAAAATATGAATGAGCTCTACTCAATGAATTCAAACTATTAATTCTCACAGAAAACAATAATCTTTGGTCATAATTTTGGGAACAAGTTTTTGCACGTATTCGATATTTTGTTCAGGAAGCCCAAATAACCATGATTGGAAATAAATTATCATTTTTCCTACAGTTTTCAGAACCTAGATGATATTACAAAAGCATCTGTTTACATGCTAACACTCATAAATATTTCAATTTTAATTTTCTCTATCATACTTCATGCCAGTGGTGGTAGGGACTATTCTGTCAGCATTCAGCTGTGGCCATTCTGCTAAGGAAGACAACATAATTGTTTTTGAAAAGATTTTCAGAGGTGCATGGAGAAATAAAAATCAGTTTGTATCTTCCTTTAGCAGATAAGTGGAAGCACTACCATTTTAAGGTCTTTCAAACCCTATACTTAGGTATTTCCATCATCTATGTGTCTTAAAGTGATTTATGTTTTCTAAAACACATTTTCAAGTATTCTGCCTTCTGCTTGATTGTCTGTGAATATATGTTGTTAGATCACAAATGTGTTAAGGAAATTTCACTTTTAAGTGGGATAAAATCTAACTAATTTAAGATAAAAAATAAAAATAACTAGTAAAATAAGTAAACGATTAATAAGTAAATGGAAATACATTGGTTCAGATAACTGAATAATGAAGTTGGCCTTTGAGTTGCTTGATCCATGCTAAAATGACTTCTCTGTCTTATATCTGCCAACCCTGGTTGGGCTGCTTCCTTAGAATTCCAATGTGTAATAACCCCCAGTAGCCCTAGGGTCTCCCGATCAAGACTAAAGCAGTTTTAAGACTCAGTAAGTCCAACGAAAAGCCTCTTTATCCCTACTTTTCCAGAAAAACCCACTTATCCTTATTGGATCAGCTTGACATCATATCTCTAAAGTAATTACTTGGTGAGAGGATGGGAAGCATAGATCGCCTTAAACCAGTTGCTCTCATCTGGGGGTAATTTTGCCTCCGTGGAATACTTGGTAATGCATAGAGACGTTGTTGGTTGTCACAACTGGAAAGATGTTAGTGATTTGTACTGTGAAGAGGCCAAACATGCTGCAAAATATCCTGTAACGTACAGAACAGCCCCCAACAACAAAAAATAGCAAGCTCCAAATGTCTATATTACCAATATTGAGAAACCCTGCCTTAAGCCAATCAGTGCCCACCCTTGGAGCTAAGATTGGTTTCAATCTCCTGTGAAGCACATATTGAAAAATGAAGAAACGAAGCTCACCAAAGGTCAATCTGCAGGTTCTTGACAGAAAGCTTGAGAGACAGATGCTGGGGAAACAATCAAAACTATCCATCCCTTACTTCAAAGGCAATTCAGTATTATTATGCAGAACAATCACAAAACAGTTTATCCTTCACTAGAAATAACAATGCCAAGTATAATACTATATAATAGTTTACAACTATGAGCAGGGATATTATTGGTTTCTCAAAGTAAACTCAGGAGTTCATCTACACACTTAAAAGGGGCTATATTTTGAGCTATGAGAATGTCACTATATTAATCAGAAATGTAGCATATCATATCACCACAAATCATTCCTTTGGCCTAGGTATTGAATAATTGAATTTCTTAGATTTTCTCTGTTCTGTTAAAGTAAGATATTTCAAGCAATAATATTCATAGATTTTTAGAAAAGGGGGTTTATCCTTGTGAATATTGTCTCACAGTGGCATTTCATTCTGTCAATATTGTTGAAAACATTTTGATAGACCACATAAGTAACAGTCACCCACACACTATTTACATTGGTAATTAACAGGAATAGAATTTTAGGGATTAGAGGCATTACCAACACTCCAGCATTTTCCTCTGAATGAAATAACCAGCACAGTGGATGGCCAACTACATTTTTAAACCTAGCAGGCTAAATTCTGGAATCGAAACTATCAAACTCTTAGGGAAGGGTTTGACTATAAAGTTTGCTACCAATGAGTTACACTTGTAAGGAAATGGCTCTTAAACAATCCAGCCTAGGAGTTTAGAAAACTTCAGAGCTCTTTCCAAATATATATTGCTACTCATTTTCTATATAGCTGGTCATGTTCTAGGTTAAAAGGCCACAAAGTGAAAATGGGATCAGAGTTCTCCTTTGCTCATAAACACATTCCACTGTAAGACTAGAACCACAAGTATTTAATTAGGCTCTTTTATGTACGCTTGAAGTTTTTGGAATACAGCACTTATATCTGAGCACTTAGAAGATTTTCAGTAAGAAAAAATGAACAAGGAACAGATGCTTTTGAAAAATTAAACCTACCAGCTCCCATTCCTCTTAGTGTGTGTGTGTGTTTGTTTGTTTTCCCTGACATCTGGGATTCAGTTTAATGGCACCATTCACCCCGGTCACAGAGATTCCAAATCTCAGAATCTTTGAGGGTCCTGCAGCAGCACCATATGCATCCACAAAAACCGAGCCAATCAAAGGAGATAAACACTGTTCCCGTACGGTGGTCCTTCAATTCTGAAAGAAAAAAAATCAGTACCTCAGTGTTCATCTTGGGGCATTTAGAGTGCTGGATGCCCTATAATCTGATTGGAGATCCTGCATGAGAGAGACATTTGGCACTAATTAAATTTGAATTCTAATTTTAGTTTTGTCATAACTTTTGCACCTAAGGTCTTTTCCCTGTCTTATCATCACTGGTCTGGGAAACGAATACTGAAGCCCTGGGCTGTTCTAGGTTAAAAGGCCACAAAGTGAAAATGGGATCAGAGTTCTCCTTTGTTTATAAATACATTCCTCTGTAAGACTAGAACCACGTGGCTGTGCTTCTGATTTTGAGTTGAGACCTGGATGCCTTCATTATGTCAGTGTCTGCCCTCCACTCTAGGTTGTTGAGGTCTAGATAATTAAAAGAAAATGATATAGAAGCATGAGCCATGCTTAGTACTAACTATAACTTTTAAAATTTTTTTGAAATTGTTTAGTTGCTGGTATTATTGCTCTGGAATAAAATGCCTATAAAAGATGCAAAGAAATACCATAATATTTTTTCTCTCGGAATGAAACAACCAATGAATCGCATGTTAAAATTGTTTAAATATTTAACATTGTATAATATGACTTAGCAAAAAAAAGTCTTGAAATAATATTGAAACTCAAATGATCCTTTCTTCCCCTTTCTTTAGTTCAGTTTGAACTTTAAAACGCAGTAAAATAATTCCATGTGTTCTACTCTAAAAATAATTGCTGCAGTTTTTACAGTCCTAACATTTCTTGTTTTTTAACACATATACTAAATGAGACATTGATAGATAATGCACAGTAAAAGGTATGATTCATTTGTAACAGAAAAAAAAAAACAAAACTTGTTTTTAGCAGTAATCAAATGTTTCGGTCCGAATAGAAAATAACTAAAAAGTGGCCAGGCACAATGGCTCATGCCTGTAATCCCAGCACTTTGGGAGGCTGAGGTAGGTGGATCACTTGAGGTCAAGAGTTTGAGAACAGCCTGGCAACATGGAGAAATCCCATCTCTACTAAAAATACAAAAATTAGCTGGGTGTGGTGGCGCACCCCTGTAATCCCAGCTACTTGGGAGGCTAATGCACGAGAATCACTTGAACCTGGGAGGCAGAGGTTGCAGTGAGCTGAGATCATGCCATTGCACTTCAGCCTAGGCGACAGAGTGAGAGACTCTGTCTCAAAAAAAAAAGAAAAAAGAAAAGGGAAAAAAAAACTAAAAAGTATATTATAATCACAAAGTCTACAAAAAATTAGGAAATTTGGATTATAAAAAGAAAGTATCTTGCAGCAAAATGGAAATCAAAAGTAAACTATTCTGTGTTTTGAGGGAGCCTTTACATTCGTCTCATTATAACTTTCACTTCCACAGAAAATAAAGAAGTAATTTTCATAGAATTTGGATCTTAAAAGAGTAAATAATATTTTTTACTTTTTGTGTATAGGCATGGAATGGAGAAGATTGTTAATTTTGTTTTATCAGAGAGAACTTGATGTTTCATAAGAAAAGTCAACAGCAAATGTGTGTCCACAATAATACTAAATAGATAATGTGATCATACTCTGTAGAAGCATCTGGCAAACTCTACTGAAGTCAGAATGAGTGCAAGAATATACACTCTAATTAATTATTCCATATTCTATGTGAACATTGTGACGTGTAAGTGGTTCTACTTATAGTCTAGGGACACAAGTAAATTATGTATCGTTCAAGATCATTGATTTCAAACTTAACATATAAGAGAAACCAAAATGCTGTTGTTTTGGCAATAATATTACCTTGATGCAAAAAAGCGCAAGTTTTACTTTTTAAGCAAGTGACACATATCCATGGTTTCTGTATTTCTTTTTTTTTTTTTTTTTTTTTTTTTTTGAGACGGAGTCTCGCTCTATCGCCCAGGCTGGAGTGCAGTGGCGCGATCTCGGCTCACTGCAAGCTCCGCCTCCCGGGTTCATGCCATTCTCCTGCCTCAGCCTCTCCGAGTAGCTGGGACTACAGGCGCCCGCCACCACGCCCGGCTAATTTTTTTTGCATTTTTAGTAGAGACGGGGTTTCACCGTGGTCTCGATCTCATGACCTCGTGATCTGCCCGCCTCGGCCTCCCAAAGTGCTGGGATTACAAGCGTGAGCCACTGCGCCCGGCCGGTTTCTGTATTTCTATAGACCTTTGTGAAAAGCTTACGTATGTGACATGAGTATCGAGAATTGATGCCGAGCAAGTCCAGGATTGACAGCATAAACAGACTCAAAATGCCCATGAAAATAAGTCTTCATCTAAGATATTCTTCCACATACACTGCTCAGCCCGGAATCATACTAAATGCTGGGAACTTAAACGTGACTAAAATAGTCCCTAATTACAAGGAGACTTAATGGGAGAGATGACAAATACTTTACATAAAATATGGTAGATGCAATGAGAGTGATACAGGTAATTAAAGTATCACCTGGAAGGGCTCCTGATGCAGCCTGAGGTGAGCTAGAAAATGTCATAGAGAGGTTGGAATCTTAGCTCAGTCTTAAACTGTACATAAAAAAAAGGGAGTCACAGTGCATTCTAGGCTAAGGCTTTACCATGGGCTAAGGGGGAAGTATGGGATTGCACAGATCTGAAGTGAACTAATGCAGTTTGGTGAACATTTGAAGTTAAAGTGTGAATCAGAGAGCTGTAAAGATGAGGTATCTACAGTCAAGGCAAAATGATAGCTTGCTTATTATGTTAAGAGCATCGAATTTTCTAATGACTGTGTTAGTTTGCTAAGGCTGCCATAACAAAATACCAGAGATTGGGTGGCTTGAATAACAGCAATGTATTTTCTCATATTTCTGGAGTCTAGAAGTTCAAGATCAAGGTACTGTCAAGGCCTTTCCTTGGCTTGTAGACAGACAAGTCCTCACTGTGTCCTTACTTGGCCTTTTCTCTGTGCCCTTACATCCCTTGTGTCTCTTTCTCTTCTTATAAGGACATCAGACGAGGGTCCCATCTTTATGACCTCATTTAACCTTAATTACCTTTTTAAAGGCCCCATCTTCAAATACAGTCACGTTGGAGGTTAGGGCTTTATTATATGAATTTGGGGGCAGGGAGAGGGGACAATTTAGTCCGTAATAGTGATCATGAAGATGTCTCACTGCAGTTTTAAGTGAGGAAGCAAAATAAATTCTTGCATTAGGAGAGTCCCTGTCTTGCATAATGAGGATAGAATTAAGGGGAAAATAATGCGGGTATGAGGACCAATTGGAAACATAACAAGTCCAGATTTGAGAGGATTGATTTAGGGTGGTTGTAGAATGAATGGAGAAGGGAAACTGAATTGAGAGAAAACCACAGTGTTGAAATTGCCAGGCAGATTCTTCCTGCCCTCTACACAGACAAAAGCAATTCACTGAGACTGTGGTATTGCAGTAAAGAAAGAGTTAAATTAACACTAGTCTTGCCATGCAGAAGAGGAGTTATTACTCAAATCAGTCTCCCCAAAAACTCAGAGGTTAGGGTTGTCCAAGGACAGTTTGGTGGGCAGGGGACTAGGGAATGGGTGCTGCTGATGAGTGGAGGATGCAAACATAGGGGTGTGGAAAACACTCCCAGTGTATCAAGTCTGCCTCTGGTTGGGTGCTCACAGAACTGGTGGAGTCATGAGTCATGAGTGTGGGTGGAACCAGTCGACTGCCAGAATGCAAAAGTCTGAAAAAAGTCTCAAAAGACCAATCTGGCCGGGGACAGTGGCTCACATCTGTAATCCCAGCACTTTGGGAGGCCAAGGTGGGCAGATTACAAGGTCAGGAGTTCGAGACCAGCCTGGTCAATATGGTGAAACCCCATCTCTACTTAAAATACAAAAAAAAATTAGCCGGGTGTAGTGGCGCACACCTGTAGTCCCAGCTACTCAGGATGCTGAAGCAGAAGAATCGTTTGAACCCAGGAGGCGGAGGTTGCAGTGAGCCGAGATTGCACCACTGCACTCCAGCCTGGGTGACAGAGATTCCGCCAAAAAAAAAAAAAAAAAAAAAAAAAATCTTAGGTTCTACACTAGTGATATTACCTACAATTGAAGAAGTCACAAATCTTGTAACCTCTGGCTACCTGAATCCTGAGCAGTAAAGAATTATAAAAACTATGCCTACATTTTTGCAGAATTCAGACCTCTGCAATAATCCTAATCTTGTGACTTTTCATCAGTTTTAAAGAGGCAGTTTCAGCTCCTGAACAAGGAAGAGATCAGTTTTAGGGAGGCACTATTATCATCCTTGCTTCATAATTAAACTATAAACTAAATTCCTCCTGTGGTTAGGGTTAGCCTGGCCCATGCTCTTTTCTAAGAGCCAGAACAGCCAGTCTGTGAAGCTAGAAGCAAGATGGAGTCAACCAGGCTAGATTTCTCTCACTGTCATCATCTTTGCAAAGGCGGTTTCATTGTTAATTGGATTCAGAGCGTGAGGAAAAGAAAAAAGTATAGAATAAATCCAAAGCTTCTGTCTTAGGAAGTAGGTGGTGGCATTCCATAGGAGGAGAGCAGTAAATAAATATCTGTAAGGCCCATTAAACTGGACCAGTCTGCCTCCACTGACTGCCTCCTACCAGCTTCCCACATTTGCACACACAGCTTTGACTTTTCATACTCCCAATCTTGTTCCATCTGATCCAGTCATGATGTCCTTGAACTTGGCAGAGGCCGAGCATCTAACAATGCTATTACTTCTTCCATTGATCAAGTTAACAGCATAAACACTGTTCCTATTAATTTACTATAAAATGCTAAAGACTATTTCAGAGAATATACAGAAAAATAAAAAACCTTCTAAATAAATACAGTTGACATTATAAATAAACTGAAGTAAAAACCAAACAAAACCCCAAAACAAATAAAAACTGAGGAGAATATTAGAAATGCAAAAGGAAAAAAAAAACAATTTGCAAACTCATTCAATCCACATTTTTTTTATGTATTGAAATTTGTTACTTAGCTATTTTATTATTTATTTGCCTCTTTTGCTGGCCTTTCTGCAATTTTACTGCATATGTACAAGGAGATAATAAGAATGAGGAAGTAAAATTTTCATCTGTGAATTTTATTTTCTAAATATGTCTCTGTTTTCTTTTTGGGGACACTATAAGTTCATAGATACATGGAATTTACTATAACTTTTATTTATCTGTACTATTAATTGACAATAGTCTAAATCATTGAAATATGCAACAGCATAGAGATATGATTTAGAACTATAATGGTATTGGTAGCGACATTCAGTCATCTCAGTCAAATCATGTGGCAGTGTTCTTGAAACAAGCTTATTATCTTCTTTTGGAAAATTAATATTTCACTGACTATCTGTGAACCATTTGGAATTGCTTGCTTAAGATTAAGGTGAAAAAAGTAATAGTTATTTTCACTTTAAAAATTGCCTTTTTTTTTTTTCTTTACAGTTTAGCATTCTGTTAGAATGGGAGATAATGCTTATTTGTTAGTGTTTATGTAGATAAGCCTTATCAACTGTGAAGCTATTAACTGTAAAAAGGAAGTCACAGCAGGGATAAGGCAGGAAAATCATTGCCAACAATATTTATATTGGTTAGTCTGTTTGCCAGTTTTACATGGAAAACGATATCTGAGTTCCAAATTGTTTAATGTTGAGATTAATTAAAACTTGCTCATCAGTATTCTCAGAGAAATCTAAACTCGTGTTATTCCTCACCTCCTAAAAAAATAAATTTTAACTCTGCAGACGTGCAAATACACAGTTAATAAGCAAGGTATAATATGCTGTATGTACGATTTTGGACTACACCCTAAAGACTATTTTAAAACCTTTATTAGGTTTCATAAAGTCATTTATGAGTAAGACAGTGCCTGATTAATTTTCATGGCTATTAATATTTAATAGGCTAGCTCTTAAAATTAAAGAAGTAAACATGGTTCATGCAGAAAACACCCAAAATATTTGGGATTAACTTTTAAAGTATTTCGTGTCTTAAATTAGATTATTAATATTGAGTTCAGTTTCTCTGTGTGTGTTTTGAGTATTTTAGAATTCTTCCTCCTGAATTTTCTTTCCTGTATTTATGTACAATCCTGATTATGCAGCCCAGCTTCACCTAATATTGTTATGTCTTAATCCCTCTTTCCCTCGGGCATGCCCTGTGTTATTTTCAAATGTGTAGCATTGTGATAACAAATATATTAAATTAGGACCCTCCAGCTTCTGATTTGAATTTTAAAATGGCCTGTGAGCAGTCATTTTTTAATATACGGAATAAATTTGGCATAAATTATGGATGGTTATTTTAGCTACGTTTAATAACCCACCCCCAAAGAAATTGAAATGAAACAGATATATAATAGGTACCAAAGATGTGTCATGCACAGGGTGGTTTGTATTTATGTCTAAATACAGACATTTTTGAAAGTAAAAATGGGCAGTGTTAGTAATTATATCAAGATTATAGTGGTACACCCAGAGGGTTCTATACTAACTGGAATGTGTGTATGAAGTCTAATGAAAAGAATTAATTGTATTTTTATGAGGATTTTATGTTAAAATAAGGGAAGTGATATATATATATACTTCTTATAAAAGAGCCTGATTTTATTTCTAATGCAAGGGAATCTATAACATGAACATTTAATATATAATATTTAAATCTCTAACCTAGTACCTTTCTTTGAGTCAAGTATCACATTCCTGTAACCCATTCTTAATTTTAAACTTATGTGCATAATGCATTGTTTCTTCATCTCTGATTAGTTCTACTTCCAAGAATTACCCAGGGGTATGTCAGCAACTACAGTTTATAAGGTGTGTAATTTCAGATTTAGACATGATAGATCATCTTCTTCTATCAGGACTGATCTTTAACAGTTGTGATGAACAGAGAAAAAATATTTCCAATCTTTCTTGGTGAAATACCACTTAACCTTTCATAACGTAAATGATGTGTCAGATTAAGAGTAACCGTAGTCTAAGAATTTTTTCCAAGTCTAAGATAATTTCTCAAAATATAATTTCATTGAATTTATAGTGAGATGGTCAAGTGACTAGAGAATGTCACATTTTCTCTTGATTTTTAATAAGACTGTAGACAAACATTCAGATGTTCAGTTAATTCTCCTAACATATTATCTGCTTGTCTGTGGACAGATAAAAGAAAAGTGACTTTAATCATGGCAAACAGAACATTACATTAATGCATTGGAAAAGGAAATTTTTTTTTTCTTTTAAACTAGAATCCATTTTATAGAGGTCAAAAAATAAATATTAAAAAGATAATGGGGTGAAGAGTGTTTGCATATAATCAGCATTAGCAATTTGATTAAAAAGTGACAACTATTTATCAAAATCTTTTAATATTCTTAGGCATAGAGAAAATATTGTCTTTCTTTCCCCACACAAGACCATTATGTCAAAATGTTAATATATGTAGGACCATTCTGTGTTAGGCAGATGTTAGATGCTCTCAGAAATAAACCCTGAAATTTCAGTTGCTTAACACATAGAAATTTATTTTTTGTCCATATGCATTTTTCAGAGTTGATGCTTAACAGGTAGTTTTCTTTCATATGAAACTTGGGATTCCTATCATCCCTACGGCTCAGGAGTCCCCTGCATCCAGCCTATGGGGCAGACAGAGGAAATAGATGAGATGCGGAAGAACCCTCACAGGTACTCAAAACAATGGCCTAGGAAGATCACCATTGCTTCCAGTCACAAGCCACTGGCAAGAACCAGTCACATGGCCATACCTGATAAGAGTGTTGTGCTGGCCTACATAGTTAGTTTCCAGTGAGCAGCCACTTCTCACATGCAGGAATAAAAAACCTAGATTTTTTGTTGAAAAACTAGCTGTCTACGTCATAGTAGCTACAGTAAATTTAATTTGATGGTGAAAACCTATTTGAAATATGAGTATTAACAAGCTGTCAGAGTGCCTCTAGGGAGGCAAGCTCTTCTCCCTGGGAGAACAGAAATTTAAGTGAAAAATATCTTCAGTAAATGTCTTTTTTTACATTTTGAATTAATACTATATGCATGAATTAATTGTTTGAAAATTAAGGCCAGGCACGGTGGCTCGTGCTTGTAATCCCGGCACTTTCAGGGACTGGTGTTGGAGGATCACTTGAGGCCAGATTCAAGACCAGTCTGGGTAATATAGTGAGACCTCATCTCTGCAGAAAATTTAACAATTTATTAGGTGTGGTGGTGTGTGCCTATAGTCCTAGCTACTCAGGAGGCTCAGGTGGGAGAATCCCTTGAGCCCAGGAATTCAAGGTTACAGTGAGCTATGATTATGTCACTGCATTCCAGTTTGGTGACACAGTAAGATCGTGTCTAAAATATATATATATATAGTATATGGAAAGAAATCTTTTAAGTAACTCATTTGCCTTAGTGTTTTAGAATAAGCCTCATACATTTCTTGTTCACTCATGGTAAAAATGGTAAAAATGGAAATTTGGTCATTTAAGGAGAATAAAGTTGAAAACATAAAATAGGACTTGCTTAATTTTTCTATTGGAAAATGTTCCCATATAAAAAACAAACAAACAAAAAATAACTACCTTTATTCTAGTTAGATTGAACTGTGGCCAATTTAAGCTTATGATGAATACTTCAGAAATGAAAGCAAGTATAATACAATTCTTGGCATGATTTTGATACTGTTCTGTCTTTCAGCTATGAGGTTATTGTGGATTTTATCAAATGAAACATTTATCGTTGGGAAGCCTTCTCTCTTCACTTGTGACAGATCTCCGAATGATAGTCTGCTAAATGGCTTCTTGGAAACCAGAAACAGTAGTCAAAGGCTCACTAGCCGCTAGATGGTGAAAAGAATGATGGTTATTTCTGTGTTTTGTCCTGAAAAATATACACCTTTTAGTTATTTGTGAGATCAACCAAAAATATGAGGAAACTCTTGACTAGTTTCCAAAGAGTTCACTTACCACAATAACCTTTTCCTTACTTCTACAGGATAGTTATTACCTTTAGTAGATAGAGTCACATGCTTTGGAAGATCACTAAAATACTAAAAACACTTTTAAAAAACCTAAAATGCAAAACTCACTCCCTTTTTATCATTTGGAAAATGAAGTATGTTGCTAAAAGCAAAAGTGATGGATTTTGGCTTTTGCAACCTAGTATGCAGAATGAAGGGCCATTTATAGATTACTTATTACTATATATGGGACGTCTGAAGTGCTGTGCTGTTTAGTGTAGTCTAACCCATTGAGCATAAGATTGGCAGTTCCACATTAGGTTCTAGTAGGTGTAACCCGCAGGGCATGACTGGGAGCTACTGTCTACATAAGGGGAGAAAAGAGAGAAGAAGAAATCTTAGCGCTTTTTTTTTTCTTTTTTTTTATTATTATTTTACTTTAAGTTTTAGGGTACATGTGCACAATGTGCAGGTTTGTTACATATGTATCCATGTGCCATGTTGTTTTGCTGCACCCATTAACTCGTCATTTAGCATTAGGTATATCTCCTAATGCTGTCCCTCCCCTCTCCCCCCACCCCACAACAGTCCCCTGAGTGTGATGTTCTCCTTCCTGTGTCCATGAGTTCTCATTGTTCAATTCCCACTTATGAGTGAGAACATGCGGTGTTTGGTTTTTTGTCCTTGCGATAGTTTACTGAGAATGATGTTTTCCAGTTTCATCCATGTCCCTACAAAGGACATGAACTCATCATTTTTTATGGCTGCATAGTATTCCATGGTGTATATGTGCTACATTTTCTTAATCCAGTCTATTGTTGTTGGACATTTGGGTTGGTTCCAAGTCTTTGCTATTGTGAATAGTGCCGCAATAAACATACGTGTGCATGTGTCTTTATAACAGCATGATTTATAGTCCTTTGGGTATATACCCAGTAATGGGATGGCTGGGTCAAATGGTATTTCTAGTTCTAGATCCCTGAGGAATCGCCACACTGACTTCCACAATGGTTGAACTAAAATCTCAACCAGGTGCATTTATTTGCTTCTTTTTTTTATCATCCTAAATCACTGTATAGGATACCTATATGTGATTTGAAGTAACTTAACAGAAGTGTTAAAGGGGTAAATTAGTTCTGAAAATTAAGTAATCGTATCTTGTGCCTTACCATGGCCTTCAATGCTCAACATGATGTGAACCTCTAAATTCTATCATCTCCTGCCGTATTCCCCATGCTCATCAAATTCCATTCACATGATTCCTGGTGCTGGGTATGTTCTTTTGTTACCTATTCTTTAGATTGATCTGGGGACTCTTTGAAGCAGATTTAAATGAGAGTATAATTTTTATTTTTCTTCTTTGGTTGTCTTGTTTTGAATATTTTGCTACAAAGAAGAATCATCTTTTATATTTGACATGGTATATTTAAGACATACTCATGAAATTCTTGTATCCTGAAATTTTTCACTGATGTTTTCTAAAAATTGTTGTGTGTTTAAAAAATTGATCAAAAGTTAGTCCTGAGCCGGGTGCAGTGGCTCACGCCTGTAATCCCAGCACTTTGGGAGGCTGGGGCAGGTGAATTGGTTGAGGTCAGGAGTTCGAGACCAGCCTTGCCAACATGATGAAACCCTGTCTCTACTAAAAATACAAAATTTAGCTGGGTGTGGTGGTGCACACCTGTAGTCCCAGCCACTCTGGAGGCTGAGGCAAGAGAATCGCTTGAACCCGGGAGGCGGAGGCTGCAATGAGCCAAAATTCTGCTACTGCACTCCAGCCTGGGTGACAGAGCTAGATTACAAGTGAGTCCTGTTTACATGTTGTAGTAATACATTTAATTGTAATCACATTAGTATGATGTTAAACAAAATATGTAAACTGAGATGCAAATAGGGGGAATATATCACCTATAAAAATGAACAATGGAATAGCAGTGCTGCAACTTGATACTACTGCGTGCAAGATTCCAACTGTGAAGAAAGAGGCATGTATACTGTTTCAAAATGCTGTGCATCAAAGTCGTCAGTATGAATTTGTCCAAACTTTAGTGGTAAGGTTGGTTAGTGAATAACGAATTTATTTCTCCACATGTTTATTTTTTTAATAAATTGAAAAACAGTATTTTTACAAAGGGAATACAGTATCTATAGCTCAAAAAATTACAAAATAAAAAAGTACTGCTGCTAACTATATTTTCAGTATTCACAATTACCAACCAGCACAGAATTGAAAATTGTCTGTATACTGGAAAATTCAAAGGCTACCAGCATAATGCTCACTACAGACCTCTCACTAATAGCATTATGCGTGCTTACACTGAGAATCACCTCAAAAAAATTGAATTTATCCCAAGTGGCAAACTTCAGAAGGATCTCTTTCCAAACTTTGTAGCATGCAGTTCAGAAAGTGATTGATCTTCTTAAGCAGTTGCTGTTGTCTGCTAGGAGGCAGTTAATGTTTAAGGTCACTACTTATTCTGTGTGCCATTCATCCCTCCTTCAAATACTTTCACTGAAGGATGTGAGCAGTCAGTTGGGATCCTGATGACTAAAATATAAAGGCTAGCTTCTGATGGTTTCAACAAGCCACACTAGATTTAAAGCAACTTTTAGCATAGTAATCACCCTATTGCTAACAGAATAAAGGTAAATGTATCAAATCTAATAGAGAAAGAAAATCCAGGATGTCAAGGAAGGACATATTGTATGTGGAATGATGAGCACTTTATTCAGTGTCTTCTTAAAAGTCACCTCATAAAATAAGTTTTTCCTGACTTCCCTGTCTAAAATAGAAGTCACAGCACCCACCTCCATCAGACACACTTATTTTACTCCTTTCTTTTGATTTTTCTTCAGACATGACTACCAGTCATTATACTCTATTTTAATTTTGATTTGTTTATTTTTGTCTCATCCAACTAGAATATCAGCTCTATGAGCATAGAGACTTTGGATTTTTTGCTCATTGCTGTTGGTGTTAAAAGCAGTGCCTGGACATAAGCAACATTTTAAAAGAAATAAGTATAGGAATGATATGGAGGAAGAAAGAATGTATTGTTCTTTCTCACTGGGACAGAAATAAGGCATTTTCTGTAAGCAATCTCAGAATATAGAAAGACTTTTAAAAGAGCGCTTTATAATGAAAGAGAAGCTATTAATTTATGGCATAATGATTAAAAATGAGTACAGTTTGAAAGTAAATGAAAATATTAGCTTGAGGTATGCCTAAGGATGAAGATTTTAAGAAATCTACCATTTTGAGAAATAGCTCTTCTGAATTTGTTTGTAATAATTAATAAATTATCTTTAATGTGCCCAGTGTTTTGCTGGGCTTTACATAAAGAGAGTAATTGATCATTTGTCCTGTCCTTCAAAGGTTCACAGTCGATAGGGATGAGAACAAGTAAAAACTATTTCAATCAGTAATGTATGTGCTAAAATAAACGCCGGTAAAAGGGTCTGTGAGAATAAAGAAGAAAAACGCCTTGCAATATTAAGGGGAAGCTTCAAAAAAGGGGTGATATTCAAATTGAATTTTGAAATATGAATAGGGATTTGTTGGTTGGTTAGACAAAAGAACAAAGAAGAACAGAAGTGTGAAAAAGAATTTGATAGGCCGGTTGGAATATTGTGTGTGTGTGTGTGTGTGCATGTGTGTGTCCTTATGTTTGTGTATGTGTGTTATGTGACAGAATAGCAGGAAACTCTGATGGAGAAAAAGAAATGATACTTTGGGGTAGAAGGTAAAGAGACCGCCTTACCTTATTTAATGAGTCATTTTGTTGCTTTTGGGAATTTATGACTTGCATTGAAAACTATCATAGATTTATTGACTATATATGTATGTATTTATATGTATATATATGGTACTAAAAATTTCAAATACAGGTATACTTGAATTTATTAGTCTGATTTCCTCTTCTCATGATTACGTGAAATCAAAGGCAGGTTTCTTTTCAAAATTCCTTAGAGACACCTTGAGATAAGGAACAAACTGGCTCTATAATGAGTAGGGAAGTTTGCCTCTCACAGCCTAAGAACATATATTTCAATAAAACTGGCTATTTCATTAGATTCAAGGGAAAACATTGCAAACATTGTACAGGTCATATTGAACATTATGAGGAAATTAGACAGACAGACAATAGTCCAAAAGACATTTATTTTTAAAGGCTGACAGTGTAAGTAATTGGAAAAGAAAACATGAATTTGAGTAAGTTATTTGATAAAAATAACTTGATAAAAATGGTAGTTATATAATTGCTATGACTTAGAGATATGTTATTGGAACTAAAACAGTATTAGAAATGAGAGTTTTAAAAAGCAATGTCTTACTGAAAATATGTATGATAGATGCCTAAAACTCATATAATTGACATGTGAATATATAATTTAAAGCCATTATATTTTTATTTTGATAGTAAAAACTATTGAATAGTTAAGTGGGCAAAGCAATTTCATTACTACTGGACATTAATTTTCACTTCAATAATCAGAGAAAGGAGCTTGAATGTTGCTGTCCTTAAGATATCGCGTAGAATTTTAAGCAACACAAAAACCACAAGAGACGCCTTGTCCTTCTCAAACAGCTTGATTAGTTGAAGATTAAAAAAAAACCAAAAAACAAAAAAACAGTGCTGCCAGTTGGAAAAATAGTCTCTATCCAACTATTGACTACAACCTCCCACATTGACCGAGATTTCCTTTATGATTTTGATTGATACCTGAAACGTGAAAGGCTGGATTTCTAATAGTAATTTGTGACTTTCAGTTCTATTCCTCATGCTATATGATGTGACTAATATAAAAAATTAAGCTTCCGTGTTATAAATATATAATCTCTTACTTTGGTATCCAAGATCATAAATGCTATCATTATTATTTTTTTAACTTTTTTTTAGAGGTGGGGTCTTGTTATGTTGCCCAGCCTGATCTCAAACTCCTGGCCTCAAGCAATACTTCTGCCTCAGCCTCCCAAATTGCTGGGATTACAGGCATGAGCCACTGGGGCCAGCCAGTAATGTTATTAATTTGAATAGATTCTTAATATTTATACAGGATCCTATAATTTCTGATATATCCTTAAAATAAATTTTTATATTTGTGGTACAGTGAACACTCCTTATATTTTTTTCCATTTAATGAAAATCCAGACTATAATTTCAGGGGTCCTTTCGTAGGCATAGGATTGATTAACTCTGATTCCTAAAAGATTTGGTCATGAAATGCAGGTGGTCTGCATTGTTCATTAGGATGACATTTTCCCCTTACTTTAAATGTGTGAAAAGGTAACCTCACATATATAACAGAGTAGCATTTTCATTTAATAAGATTTTTATTAATTCCAATGTATGTTATTCAAGACAAATGGTAGCCTTTAGAATTTTTGGTGATTGATTTCATTCGTATTTTCCTTATTTTCTTCTCTCTCTTTTTTAAACATTTTCTTCACTGTACCTTTTTTGCACATTTCCTTAAGCATGGTAAAGTAAAAAAACTTGCTTACTCTAAGCCATTTCATGAACACTATCTTTCCAGGTCTCTGATTCTTCTTATTATTTTCCGTGGTCACCGACTGGTTCTTGCACCGTTTAGATTTTTCCCAAAATTACTGCGAAGTTTCCTGTAAGAAAAACACCTCTGCAACTCAATTAGAAAGAACCTTCCTTGTTAAAGCTGCTCCGCATGTATAAAACGGGATAAGTAAGAGGTAGCAAAATTTCAAACAGCATCTGCTCCCAAATCAAGCCACTTCAATGTTTCTTGCACAGTAGCTCTAGTTTTTGTTTCTTGAAATCTGAATGTTATTTACATTACTTGAATTCTGAAGACATGCTCCATATTTTCTTCCCTAAGCAAAATCCTCAACGTATTCTCTGTTAACATGTGTTATAAATCCTACTTGAATATCTATCTGCTTCCGTTGTCTAGCTAGGATTTTCTCTGACTGCTCTGTAGCAGGGAAATCAGAGTGCTTGTACTAGCAAATTTGCAGCAATGAACATAGGTTAGATATCTACTGTTTGAAATATTTAATACTGGACTGAGTATTATGGCTTCAATGACAATAACATATTTGAGAGAGAGTCTAGTGGGGGATAAAGTCACATCAATAGATAATTTCAGTCTAATATTGTAAGCCCTGGAATTGAGGAATAATTGGGGTTATATTGGGATCTAGAAAGAGATTTCTTGGTGCTACCTTAAAACCAAGGGAGAGTTTTCTGAAAAAGATGCTGCCTTGAAAAGTATGCAGGTAGGAATGTTTTCTAATAACAGAATCTCTGAGATTTGAAATAGAATGGGAGTAAGGAAAACTATGTTTTATCTTTTTATTTAGTAAAACACAGATTATTGTTAATACTTGTTTCAAAATTTAATTTTGTTATCCTTATGAATTTCAATCAGACAAACCAAGATTGGGCATAAAATTATGTATCAGCCAGCTGTTTCTGTGTAACAAATTGCCCCAACTTGGAGTCTTAACAAATTTCTCACATTCACAATTCTGTTTGTCAGATGTGTGGTTCTGATCTGATCTGAGCCTACTAGGTTGGGGCTTGATGGGTCAAGTGGCCACACCAACATTTCTAGTGGTTGGCGTTGATTAGTTTGGTTAGGGGAGGAGGGATCTTAGATGGGACTGCTTATCTTAGCTTTACTTGATCTCTGATTCACTAACGTAACAGTCAAGGTGGTCTCTGGCTTCCAATGAGCAGCAAGAAAGAGCAAGGCCAAATGTGCAAGCAGTTTTCAAGCCTATGATTTTTCCTCGTTCATTTGTTTGTTTTGATTTTGAGACAGAGTCTCACTCTGTCACCCAAGCTGGAGTGTAATGGAACGATCATAACTCACTGGAACCTCAACCTCCCTGGGTCAAGTGACATTCCCTCCTCAGCTACTCAAGTAGTTGTGACTACAGGCGCACGCCACAATACACAGCTAATTTTTGTGTGTTTTTTGTAGAGACAGAGTCTCTATGTTTCCCAGACTGGTCTTGAACTCCTGAATGCAAACCGTCTGCCCTCCTTGGGCCTCCCAAAATACTGGGATTACAGGCATGAGCCACCACGCCAGGCCCCAAGTTTATGTTTAAGTCACATTTTTTAAATGAGCATTTAGGCAAAGCAAATCACATGGCCATCTCTTGTAGAAGGCAAGTCACAGAGACAATTTGTGGAGAAAGAAGCAACATTTTTAAGAGAGTAGCTGCAAATTCACATTGAAAATAGAGAATACAGTAGGACAGAAACAACCTGTGGCTGTCTTTGTAATCTACCAGTCGTGCATAGACTTTACAAAGTTTTATCATGAGTATGTCAGCCTCCTCATGGATGTCCTTGTTTTGTCTACTTGACTTTTTTTAATTGTAATCTTTCATGAAAAACTTCCTCCAATACTTTTTTCTAGTTTTAATTTATCAACTCTGTTAAGAAATCAGAGGCAAGAAAATTATTTTCTTTGGAAGGAGATATTGATATTATTTTTAAAGAAATTTCCATGCTACTCAACACAGACTTTGAAATGTTCCATTTTTGTTTCATTGCTTTATTGCTAGGTTTTTGGAGAATGTGAGATACACACACACACACACACACACACACTCTAATCATAACCTCGTGTGTGTGTGTATTTATGTATTTGTCATACTTTCGATTTACAGCAACCTTTATGATATTTTTGATCCAGTTTTTCCCTGGTGTTCGAAGTACTTCTAGCTAGTAATTGAAACTCATAAGGTGGCTCATTGCTGCTTTCTGGCCACCAGGGTGCCATTCACAGCAGAACCACTGGAGCCACTGCAGTTCACACTTGAAAGTTCTAGGGACTGAAACTGATCTCATGTTTTTCTTTCTTTGTTCAATCCAACTATATCAACCGTTTGAACTCTGTGTTATGGAGGAGGCAAATTTAATTTCTGGAGCTTACTGCTAGCTAAGCAAAAATGTGCAGCTTCTCATTCTTGTAATGGCAAATAGTTAAAACTTCATCTGTGTCAAGTTTCTTTTCTGGGAGTTTTTATAAGTAAAAAGAGTAGAATTCGTGAGTAAAATCACGAATGAAAAATATTTATTTTAAATCTTAGTAATTTAGGATAATTTTTTATATCTTGAGAAATACATATATATATGTATATATATTATATATATACATATATATATATGAAATAAGGCTGGCTTTATGCTTCTTTCTTTTAAAAAATGCCAGGGTATCTTTTATGAACAGGAATACTTCCCAGTAAATACAGCAGATTAAACTCATACAACTAATTTCTCTACGTTCTGAAACCTTTACTAAAATGGCAGTGAAGAAATTTTTAAGACATACATTCTAGGGCAATGGAAAGAACAAGACACAAGACAGGAGATAATAGCTAGACAGCTTTAGAAACTGGAAGGTAGATGGATGAGTGGTAACTAATTGAGGATACCTGAGAAATTTCAGATCTAAACTGATTTTGAGAAAAGCTTAAAATGACCTTCATCTGAATGTCTAAGAGAGTGATGGTACCAATGATGGTTTTTCCTGAGGTGGAAAATAAAATAAAAGTAAAGCTACTTCGTAAGTCACACTCCGAAAGAAGCCTAGGTACTTGAAGCCGGGTACCAGTGTCTCTTGTATGCCTGGCACTCTCTTTCCTTCACTTCTTAAAGAAGTAGACAAGCAATTTAGCTGGCTTTTCTAATCTGGTGTATAGTATATATAGTGTAAATTGTGACTTTTTTTTTTTTTTTTTTGAGATGGAGTCTGGATCTGTCGCCAGGCTGGAGTGCAGTGGTGCGATCTTGGCTTACTGCAACTTCTGCCTCTCGGGTTCAAGCAATTCTCCTGCCTCAGCCTCCCAAGTAGCTGGGACTACAGGCACCTGCCACCATGCCCAGCTAATTTTTGTATTTTTAGTACAGATGGAGTTTCACCATGTTGGCCAGGATGGTCTCCATCTCCTGACCTCGTGATCTACCCACCTCGGCCTCCCAAAGTGCTGGGATTACAGGCGTGAGCCACAGCACCCAGCCAATTGTGACCTTTTTTAAAGGATAGTTCATTTCTGTATTATGAACAGGTTTTATGATTATTATTTTATCAGTTTGTTATTTTTGTTTCTGTTTTCTATTTGCTGTTTTGTTTTGTTTTAAACAGTAAAGTATTTTTAGGACTCTTTAGAGGACTTACCTTATTGAACAAGTACATGTTGATAATAACCAATCTTATGGCTTTATTTAACTTTGATTAGTGCTTTTATATCCTTTTTTTACGTTTCTTACTTTCTTTTTTCTAGCTTTATTTTTTATCTGTATCCTGTCTCAATTATATAGTTTATTTTATAACATTGATGGATTGAGGCCTTGATGTTGCAATGAAATTATCACAGATAAAATTTTTGTCTTGATTTTAAGCAGCAACAATGGTGATAAATACAACAATAACACTCTTTCTAAAAAAGATATTACTATTACTGTCTTCCCTTTCTCTAGCCAGCTGACCCCAGGATACAGTATCCTTGCTGCAAATTTCTTAGTGTTCAGAGTTGTTGGAGAACTTTATATGGTAAATTGGTAAAAACCTGAATGGAAAAGAAGAATTATTAATTTTGAATATTTTTCGTTAATGAATGTTCAGTGTTGGGATATTATGTGTTAACACCTTGATCCTTTTCATTATCTTTTTAAAAAATACTATAATCTTAATATTAGTGAAAATCTTTGTAAATAACTGTTCTCAGTATGACAAACATAGCCCTTTTTTTCCTCAGTAGGCTTATTTAGTTCTTCTAAGCAGCTAATTTTCCCTTTACTTTTGGTCATCAAGATAGCAGAGCTAATTAATTGAATAAAACAAGGAAATTTTAGTGTTTTATTTCCTTTGTGGTTTTAATTTTTGCTATGAAATTTAAAATTAAGGGAGAAAAATAGTTACACAACTCCTTTTTTGCCTTAAAGGGAGAAAAAGGCAATTAATCCCCACCTACAGAATTAATTCGAGTGAAGACTAAGGGTAGAAGAAATTATTGTTTTCATCTATGTCTGTACTTGTAAGCAAAACTTTAGTCAGACAATTAGACTGCAGTAATTATTCATCAAGCGCCTGCTTGCATGTCGGTAGCTGTGTTGGTATATTTATGTCAAACTAGTGTTGCTTTTAGTGATTTCTAAGAATTTACAGAACCAAGTTAGAGGCATGTGTACAGAACAAGGAAACTTTGGGGCTGAATTAAACATTTCAAATGAAAGTAGTCTTTTAAAGTAAAATTATATGCAACCATTGACCTGACAACAGTGAGCCAAATCTCTTCATTTTCATTTAAAATATTCTGTAAAGCTTCTGTATTCAGAGTAAAATCCCACCATATGCAGATTATTCTATTAAAAAAAGAGAATGCTAATTCATACCAATATTGACATTACAGCTATTGGATTAAACAAAAATGTCCATATAATGTTCTCACTGGGTGTTACAAATGACACATATCCAACAATGAGAGGATGAACTTATTGCAAAAAATGTCTTAATTTAACATTCTCATCATTGCCTCCCATTTTTCCAAAGATTTGCTTATCAATTTAGTCTGATCCATTAAGAATCTTTTTATACATGTGATAGGATAATAATTAAAATAAAAATCATAATGATAAGAAGGAGGAGGCGGAAGAAGAGACAACAATGAAGATGATGATGAAAAAGAAAAAAAAGAATAGTTAACATTTGTGAAACATTTACTATGTGCTAGGTATTCTGGTGTGCACTTTATGTGGATTATCTCATTTAATCCCCTTAAAAAATGGGTAGATACAAATTGTGCTTCTATTTTAAAAATGAGGAAAATCGATCTCAGAGAATTTGAATATTTTTTCTCAAAATCACATAGCTAGCAAGTAATAAATTTCAGATTGAATTCAAAGCAGTCATATTCAAGAACTCACTCTAACCATAACATTCTACTCCTTTCTCCTCAATGCTAAGTTTAGTCATATCATAAAGAAACTATTATAATGTCATCCTTTTCAGGAAAAATTAAGCAAAAAATGAGAAAACCACCTATTTCCTCACGAGTTTTTTCATTTCAGAGGGAAACAACATTCAAAAAATTAATGTTCCAGAGGTCACATTAATAGACCAATAAATAGAAAATGGTTTTGAAATCTCTCTAACTTTAAATTGTTTGCCTTTATAACCAAGCATTAATCTTTCCCACAATGGCCTAGAATAACATGTCTATCAATTTGAAGAACTGACCCAGGCTCACTGACTTCAAACCTTACTCTGTTCTTCCTACCCTCTTTCATTTAGTCTTTGCCATGTCTTCTTCCCTAAGTTCCTCAGTTGTTCTTGCTTCTCTTAGTTTAACCGTACACACTGTCCTGATAAAACCAGTTCTCACTCAGCAATGTCTTGACTTTCCAAGAGACCATCCCAATCAGTGTGCTTTGGTTCTTTCAAAAGTGGGTACAACAAAAGTTATCTCTAATTTTTTTTTTAAGAGAAAGGATTGTGTTCAAGCAGAAGTATGTAGTCATAACCCTATAAATTTAAAATAATATGAATGAAAAACGGGAAATACTATATCACCTTATTTTGTGAAGTTTGAATTTTAGGATGCAATCCTTTCAGAAATATTTCTGTTTAGTTTTCTCCAAAAATAAAACACATTTCATGTTTCAAGAACTGATTCAGTCTCTCCCATCCTTACCTGTAATTTCCAGTAACTGGTAGGCAATTTGTACCTGACGTTAATTCTTCCAGCAAGTATTTACTACACTCTTCATATGTGTTTGGCACTTACTAGGCTATAGGGAGTCTCTATTGAGGAAGGCAAACATTCGGATAATAACCCTAAGAAGTATATTATTAGTCTGATAGATGTCGTCTGAAAGATAACACTGTTATATAAGAGCACTTAATAAAGGAATGTGATCTAGTCTGAGGTGTTGGTGGTGGTGGTGGTGGTGGTGGTGGGTGTCATGTGTAACCCCTAAAAGGGACATGAGCTGAAACCAAGGAGAAGAGTCAGGAAGTGCATGAAGGTGGAATGGAACTCAAGAAGAGGAAACAACATAGCCAAAAACCAGCCTTAAAGACTCCATTTAAAGTTTGTAACTGGCACTCAGAGTACAAAGGGGTGAATAAACAGTGATGCTAGAGATTCGGGCATGTTTCAGATCATGCAAGGTCTTACTGGCTACATGACAACATTATGGCTTAAGCCTATAGATAGTAAAGGTTTGTTGAATGGATTCAAGCAATGGTGAAAAACAGTCTTTTCAATTTGCATTTTTTAGGAAATGAATGGCTTAGTGAAAAAAGAAAAAAATAAAATCGATTGGCATTTTGAAGAGATATGGCTGTAGAGTGGATCTGATGGGCCGGAGCAGATATTCAAACTGGAGTCAGCAAACAGCTTTTATAGGTTATTAGAGTCTAAGGGAGCTATGATAGCATTTTAGACAAGTAGTGAAGAATGGGATATAGAAAATGAGTCCATTAGGTATATTCTGGATGACTCCTGGGTTTTTTGGTTATATTACTAGATAGATGATAGTAAGAAAGAAAACCTGGAAGAAGAACAGTTTTGGGCAGAATATTCATTCAGCAAATATTTTGTGAGTGCCAGCTCAAGCCCTTCCCAACCAGGATTCCTTGAAAGAATTAAGCCCTAAATGCCTCCTAAAACATTTATTATATGTAACGAATTACTGCTTTCCTATGCATCTAGAATGATACCAGTCTTGTAATCCTTGGAAGAATTGAAAAAATAGTTCATAAAGTCATTTTATATAGAGTTTAGTTGTTTTGTGGAACCCAGGTTGAGATATGAGATGTCATTAAGAATTTGAAGTGAAGATAAATCATTGCATAAGATTAACTATAATGATGTAATTTTATTTACTAAACTACCCCCAAAAGCAGCTTAAATATTTTGTTATATACGGTTAAGAAATCTATTTTTTAAAACTTATAAATTACTTTAAAATTACACTATTGTAGTAGATATGCCTCATTAATGTCCTCATTCTCAGGTACTTTAGGGATAATTTTTTTACCTTTTATTAAGAAATGCAAATTATTTTGAAAAACTGCCTAGATAATGATACTGAACCCGATAGAGCTGCAAATGTAGAAAGTGAAATGTAGAAAATGAAACAATGTCATGTGAACTTTGAATCTTGTATGTAATTACATTAAGGTAAAGTATTGTTTTTCATCCAGCCAAATCATTCAGCAGTTATTTATTTAGTGCTTGGTATATGCCAAGCATTGTTCATGCCACTGAGATAAAGCAGTGAACAAACTAGATAAAGTGTATATGTTTGTGGGTGGGGTAGGCCATGTTGCTCTTTATATAGGGTGCTCAGAAAAGTTCAGTCATAAACATAATTGGTAGTATTTATTCCAAAAACTACATGAACTTAATGTATAAGTATTAGATGCTTTAATGCTGTTTTTTTACTTGCTTTAGATAATAATCTTGTTAGAATAAAGCATATAAATATATGCACACATATATATAGATACATGCATACCAACATGAATTGGCGTATGTATATATATCAGCACATACATTAGTTACGTCACTAATTTATAATTTCTCTCTATATCAACCCTTAGCTAGATATTTTCTACTTATTAATTTGAGTATTTTTGAATTTGAATATAGGCCATTTGTCCCTTCACATACCTTAGATTCCTAATGAGAGGTCAGACAAATATATAAAAATGCATAATACAAAGCTAAGAATTTGGATAGGGGTCAATACAGGATGATACAGGATCACACTGGTAAATCATATGTCTCAGCATAATATGGTAAGGAAGACTTTACAGAGACAACTAAGCTTCTTAACGTAGGAATAAAGATGAACAGAAGTGTGGGTGTGGGTATTCTAGGCATAACATTAAACTAATTTTGAGCAGTAAGTAAGTAAAGGGTAAAAACTGCATTCATTAGCAGTGTTCTCTTTTGCTCTATTTTATGTATTTCTCTATAGCATACAACCATGATTAAGTGTCTGCAAGTGTCTGACTATTAAGAACTCCTTAGTTTTTGTAGAGTAAATTAAATGCCATTATACTTTCTTAACACTCTACAGTTTAAAATATATATTTACATGGCTTTCTATTTGATCTTAAAATCAAATTAGAAAACCCTGGATAAAAATATTAAGTCATTTCTCACTATAAAATCTACAAAAAAAAATTTACTTTTTTATGTGATTTAAGGATTTATTTTAAAAATATTCCTGTATAGTGATTAAATTAATGTTTTACACAGTGACTTTTGTTTGTGTCTTTAGCTCTATTTCTTTTTCTCTAAATATCCATTTATTTGGATTAAAGTGCTTATCGTCAAGTATTCATATTTTCATACAATTCATAATTCAGCCTATTTCTTCAAATGCAAAATTTAGGTAAGAACCAAGTTGGTGTTATTGACTGTATGCCATTTATAATCTCCTCAAACATCTTTAAAGGTATTTTTTTCTCTTTTGATTTCTAATTTAATATCCTATTAATTAGGATCTAATTTAATATCCTATGGCAAAGTTGAAATGTGAAATTTCTTCTTTCTCAAGAAGGATCAAGCACACCAAAATCATTAATCACTAGTTAAAAATTTCACTTCAAGACCAAGGATATGTTTCCTAAGTTATGTTTATATAAGTCCCTTATTTTATAATTGTATTTTCTATTATAACTTTATGAAGGAAAATTGGAAGTAGTTTGGTGCGGATGAAAGAACACAGTTTTAAAATGATATAGACCTAAGTTAAGTAACAGCTTTTATTTATCAGTGAAATTATCTTTACATAATCCTCCTGAGTTTTACTATTTTAATCTCTAAAAGGAAATAATATTATCAAATATTAACATATAGGTTTTTATGAAAATTAAATGAAATGTAATATACTACTCAGACAAGTCCACCCTGCCTGCTTATATTGCCTTAATTTCCCAATTTTTTAAATCTCTCTTTTGCATTAAACTTTAAAAAAATATGAACACATTGCTTTGAAGGTTATCTGAGTCACTGTCATATGTTTTGTGTTTGGGTGGGCTAGAGGATTGAGGAAATAAAAGGAGGACATTCATAAATAAGGCTCTACAGATAGGCAGGGAGCAAACTGAATAACAAAGGATGCTTGGACCAGATGGGTTCATATTACAGAGTAACTCTCCTTGGAGTTAATTTGATAACATGGTACACATTCTAATGATAATGGGAATAGTAATAATAATAGTGGCTAATACTTACATAACATGGTTATGTGGAAGGCTTGCTATTAATTTACTTAATTCTGTAACTACCCTTAAATATAAGTACTAATATTGTCTCCTATTACATCGTGGAAAAAAAACTGACACAGAGAGGTTTAATAACTTGGCCAAAAATTACACATCCATGAAGTGGTGAAGTCTGGAGACAAATGTGAGCAGTTCTATCCTAGAATCTCTCTGCTCCTCACTGTTACCCTGCACTGCCAATCTGATCAGCCTTGCTGGTCCTATCTACTACTGACAACTACAGTGACTTACTGATTAGTAGGATGAAAATGATGCATGTTTCAGATTCTTTGACAAAGTATTCACTTTAAGACAAAGAAGCTCTTAGAGAATAATGAGTATTTATAATGTGGTTTACCCATCACTGAGTTCATTCAGCAATTTCATTTAACATTTTTCATCTTACTAATGACAAGTTTAATTTAATTATAAATGAAGGGTATGAGTCTAAATCACAGTTTGACATATTAACTTCCCTACTTAGAAAGTTCTGATATAGTTTCCTAGCATGGAAGATGATTGGTTCTTTTCTCCTGCAGAAAAGATTACTCTTAGCATTTTTTTCATTCTTGTTCAGGTTTTGAGGGAGGTGTTCATTTCTTCTCAAAGATAGGGCTGTAAAGATGGTGGGAACTGCTTTGCCGAAATTCAACTCATTATACTTCAAAATACAGCTCAGGGACAGCCCTGTATAAGAATCTTAGCATTAAAGAAAATAAAATTGGACTTTGTTCTTGTTGACAGTATATAAAACCCCCAGAGAGTAAGTGCTGCCACAGGATGGTATTGGTACTTTCTGTTTACATAGCACCTATTTCTACAAAGCAAATACAGCTTCACTTGCATGGCAGCCTCCCAGTCTCTGGGACCTGAAATCTTGCTACAGCACTAGGGTAACAAATCCATGCTGAGAAAACAAGTGAGACTTTGGTGAGAATGATATGTTTTTCAGAGAAGCAGGGTGAGAATTAGTGAAATTTGTCATATACAGATGGAGACTCTTTGGGAACCTCTTTCGCTTAAAAATACTATAGAGATAGAAAAGATTCATTTTCATTTTCTGAAAGAACAACCTGGAACATTTGCAAATAATTGATGCTGACACTATTAGAAATTAATAGAGAAAAATGTTTATCTTCTTGGCAATGTAGTGAGAGTAATTACACCCCTATTATTACTTACTTTGTAGACATGTATTTGCAGTTTAACAACATAAATCTATTCATCTTGTTTATTCAGGGCATCAACTATTAGTATCTCACGTTGTTCTATATGGTTTTTCTCCATTTTAAAAAAAGTCTAAGTGGCCAGGTGCAGTGGCTCATGCTTGTGAGGCTGAGCACTTTGGGAGGCCGAGGCAGGCAGATCACGAGGTCAGGAGTTTAAGACCAGCCTGGCCAACATGGTGAAACCTCCTCTCTACTAAAAATACAAAAATTAGCTGGGCGTGGTGGTGGAAGCCTGTAATCCCAGCTACTCGGGAGGCTGAGGCAGGAGAATTGCTTCAACTGGGGAGGCGGAAGTTGCAGTGAGCTAAGATCGCACTACTGCACTCCAGCCTAGGTGACAAAGCAAGACTCCGTCTCAGAAAAGAAAAAAAAAGTCCAAGTAATTTGGATTCATCCAAAAATTATAATGCAGACTGCCAGAATCACAGTCATTTTCATTGAACATGTGTCCTAATTGTATCCATGTGTTGGCATGATATTCTGTAGAGACTAATTCTAATCAATTCTGTCTAAACATTCTGGATTTCCCATCAATTACTATGCTAAGTCGTTGACACAATTCCTGCCAATCTTTGGGCAAATGCCTCCCAGTACTGCTATTTTAACACCGCAGAGTGTGAGCCATATGACAGATCTCTTCATCTATGTATTTTGCATGCACACTTTCTTTAAATGTGAAAGACTACCCCTATGAAATCAGCACTTCAAAGTTATTATACATTTCATGGATTTTAGTGTACTGTGTAGATTGGAACAGAGTATTATCCCAGTTTTCTGAACTGAATCGACCATTAAATTCTCATAGGATTTATACACATGTAATATTTCAGGCATACTTAAACCCTCCTAATTAATATAATGTTTCTTGAAAGGTGAAGTAATTTTTTCACTATTGATGTTATTAAAATTTCATATATGTAATTTTTTATGACATTTCTGTTGTAATCATAGCTCTTTTTACTGCAAGTAATAGGAACTCAGTAAAGAATAGCTTGATTGAGAAAGAAATATTTTTGGTAAAATACTGTTATCTGACTTCATGTTGTCCTGGGACAAAAACTGTAAAGATATCAAGGAGTCAGAAATCTACATGCTGTTGGTTGTTGTTGTTGATCTTCCTCTCACTCTTTCTCTTTTTATCCCTTACCCTCTTTATAACTCTCTCTTTTTTCACTCTTATTTTTGTCATTGTTAAATGATTCTTACTGCTTAAGTGTGCAAATGGCCAACCTTCTCATAGTCATCATGTTTACATGTCTGTAATTTAAGAAATCAGCTACAGCTGGCTAGCCAGATACCAGGAAAGAATATTTGGTTACGTTGTAAATCATGGTCACACAGTAGATACACAAATGTGTGCAAAGCACATATGGAGCCGTTCTATGGACAGGGAGACAGATGGTAGTTCTCAGATATGAGGTTGGTAGACTCCTTGAAAGATGTCTCCTTACCTTTTCATTTAGAAGATACCATAGCAGTCATTAGGTATTATGGTCGAAATAGGACTGTAATTTTCCCTTCACTACCTATCTTACTATTCTAAATAATTCTGAGTGCTAAATAAATGCTTACTACATGATTAAATGACTAAAGTAATCGATAGCAGGCATGTCTTAGCATAGCTCAACTTATGTTGGTAATTCTATTATATTCCCATCTCCTGGGCTAAAAATTGTGGCAGTTACCTTTGACTGTTCCGTCTCTTTTGTACTCTTTTACAGTACTCTCAAAGGTTTTCTTTTTGTTGTTCCTCTGTTATGTCTAATGAATTTGCACCTTTCTCAGTATTTCTAGTGACATCTCTGTAATCCTGACTTCATCTAGATCAGCACTTTCTAAATTCAATTTTATGGACTAGTCATAACCAGTGATATATTAATGAATGTTCTGGAAAAAAATAATAAAAAGTTTCTAAGATCAAATAAATTTGGGAAAGCTGCATACTTTATCACCCCTTGGAGATTCACAATGCACATTAATGCCTTTAAAAGTTCTATAATAAAGAAATCCATTTAATATTGATTAACTCAAGATTTCTTTAAAGCATCTAACCAAGGAACCCTTTTTATCATAAAGTACCTGTTAGTATCTCATAAGACTGGTGTTCTATAGATCAACGATTGGTAAATGCTGAGGTAGACTCTTAGAAGGGATTCCTGTTTTCTCTTTGCTTATTATCTTGCTGAGTCTCTCCACCCTATACATTGCTGTTAAAATAATTATTACAAAATAGCACCAGGTAATGGGCACATATAAAGTAGTTACCAAACTTTTATTGGCTAGATTAACTACACAGATGAAGAAGAAAATGAGTTTAATTAAAATGAGAAATGTGACACTTGTTACTCAACTAAAATAAGCTAAATTTATTTCTTTTCTTGTATTTTTAGTAGAGACAGGGTTTCACCTTGTTAGCCAGGATGGTCTCAATCTCCTGACCTCCTGTTCTGCCCCCCCCCCCTCGGCCTTCCAAAGTGCTGGGATAACAGGCGTGAGCCCCTGCACCCAGCCGCTGAATATAATGTCAAAAAGAACAATCTAACTAGTAGTGTTTTCTTTAAAAGTAAACTCTTATTTATGTGCCTGTATCAATGAGGTGCCTATAAGAGAACTATAAAACAGTATCTAGACAACTTCTTAGAACACACTCACCAAGTCAAAGATAATTACTAATAGGACAAGTCAATTGCTATTAATTTTGATCATTGCTTTCTTCATTTTTATTTGCCTATGTCTAATTTTATTATTTCAGTCAAAATGATGAATACTAGGAAATGAGTTTTTTGTTTTGAAATTCCTACCTAAAAAAACATTTATTTTTGCACACTAGAAATTTTAAGGTTGCAATAATCTTTTCCTGTTAAATAAATGTCTATATATATATATATTGTGAAAGTCACATTCAGAATGAGAATATCTTATTGAGTCTTTAGATCTCTGTGAGTACTAGCTTGTTCTTTTAAGTTAATGAAAGAAAGCAATAGTCATCATCAAAGCACATATTGTTTAAAAATCAATGAAGGAATTGCCCTCTTTCTTGCTCTTTCTACTTTCATTTTTTCTTCCCCTGCCTGGAAGCCTAGGAAAAGTCTTTGTTCAGCCTTTAGATGTACAGTCTGGTGTCATGCCTGTTAAGTTCATGATAAAATTGAACTAGTGTCATAATCTAGCCTAGATATTGGCCCTTGATGTTTTATACCAGGAAGTTAATTATCAGCTTCCTTTTCAGAGCCTTGTTATACCCACACAACTGTTCTGTTTTCTTGCTTACTTTATTTCTCTTGCTAAGTGGAATTACAATAATTCTTCTTGTTTCCTTATAAAGTGTAAATACATATTACCAGTATATTAGAATCATCAGCTGAGATAAATGACCTTTCTGGCTTTCCAGAATGTTTTAACCTTAGTTGATCTACCATATTTGTGTAGGATTGATGCGTTATATAGAAGTCTGAGATATTGACATTTTAAAAGGCTCATTACTTATTTTTTCAGGAAATAACACTGATAACTTTTAAAGTCTGGAGCTTCCCAATATTAATGGGGTTGTTCACATCTAATATTTGAAAACTATTTTACAGATTTTCAAATATATCTTCATGTATTACTTTATTTGGTCCTTGCAGAACCCTGTGAAGATTATAGACATTATTATTCTGTGTAATGAAGAGTGAACTGCATAATAGAGAAAGTCAATTGCATTGTGCCCTCATATACGTAGTGTTGGAGCTGACTATTGGAGCAACTCTAATGCCAATTTTTCTTACTCTCTTGTTCTTCAAGGTGTAACCTGATAAAACTGTACCTGTATTGCAGTTTGGGATTTTAAAGTATGAGTATTGTTTTGACACACATACTTAGCCTTGACATCATGTATTATTTTATTTGGTCCTGGCAGAACCCTGTGAAGATTATATTGTTATTCTATATAACAAAAGAGTGAACTGCACATTAGAGAAAGTCAACTGGATTGTGTCCTCATATACATAGTGGGTGTTGGAGCTGACTGTTGGATCACTTCTAATACCAATTTTTCTTACTCTCTTATTCTTGGAGGTGTAACTTGATAAAACTGGACCTATATTGCAATTTTGAGTTTTAAAGTATGAGTATTGTTTTGACACACATACTTAGACTTGACATCTATTTTACGTACAATCCTAAGTTTATTTTATCTTTTGTGTGTTCCTTTTATAATATAAAATAAAGTGGACAGTCTCAGTATTAATGCTAATTGTAAATCACCCCTGAATTATAGCATTCTGTCAGCATATGATTTCACATCCATTAAGGGCACAAAAATGAAGCAAGTGTTAGTATACTGAGAAGTAAAAACAGTGTACTACTTAAGAGCTCCATACAAAGTCAGAGTACTGTGGCTTAAATTCATCCATTGCAAGCTCTGTGACCTTGTCCAAGTTACTGAAGACTTATTTTTCTTACCTGCAAAGAGGCCATCATTAAAGTGCTTTTCTTGTAGTGTTTCTCTGAAAATTAAATGGCATAATATGTGTGAGATATTTAATGCAGTGTGTCTATTTAGTAAACACTTGAAAATTGTTAGCTGTGAAAAAAATAAGATGAAAACTTCAAACTATACGCAAGCCCTAGAACATCAAAACACACAGCTCCAAAGAAAAAAGAAATGAAAAGGAAGATAAACAATTGGGGAGATGAGAAAGGATAATTAAAAAGAAATGTGATGGGCTGCTGTTTTTATTTAAGATGTAGAAAGTTCTAAAAAGTCAATGCCCTTCCCAGCTTAATGATAAAAGTAAGCTGCATAACCTACAAAATAAAATATTGTAGCTCGTCAAAGAATAAGGTCCAAAGAGAAAGTAACTGAGTGAATTAAAATCCAAATGTGATCCCTCCTACTATATACAGGATATATAACGGCTTTAATTTTTGGAATGAACATTTTTCATTTGAAATCTGCAAGAGCCCTATTTACAAAGGGGAACCTTTTCCTATTCCCCATCTCTTTTCCATTCATCTTCACTGAGAACTCATGAGAAAGACTGAGGTGAGGGCAAGAAAACTGAGAAGTAAATCTTTTAAGGAGCAGGCATACTGAGTCTACTGTAGTCTCAGTGAGAACTAAAAGAAGGGCCTTTGCATTCTGGGCCTTACACTGAGCAAGTGGCAGAGACAGTTTACCTCAGGAGAAGGGGAAGGAAAATTGAGATCCCCCCTCCCATCATAGGTACATATGCACAAGACTGGACCTTAAGCTGGGGAAGGAGGGGAGAAAGAAGAGCTGAAACTTCACTTGCAGATTGCTAAAGCCTGAGAGCAATGGAGAGAACTGAGAGAAGCCCCACAGATACTCTCCATTGTGTGACCCAATGCATATCTTCCATTCGGGGAGGGAGAGAAGAGTTAAGAGAGAAGTCTTCTACCTCACAAGTGCAGTGCATTGATGGTAGAGATAAGAACTGAGATAAATCCCACAGGTGTCCTGAGCCTTGCAAAAGTACCAGGAAATGGCCCTATACGATTGGGACAGGCAAAAGAGAGTTGAGGTATACCTCTCATGCATCCGAAGACAGCACACAAGAACTAAGAAAAATACCTCTAGGCACTGAGACTCTTAAGTCCTGCTACAGAGAGGATTCTGATTTTGACCTCAAAATTTAAGCCCATGGTGAACTGAATTTACTGAAAACAGCAAGGCTCAGACCCATTGTAACAGTTTCCTAGGGCTGCCATAACCAAGAACCTCAGACTGGATTGCTTAAATAAAAATGTTTTCTTAGGATTTTGGAGGCTAGAAGTCCAAGATCAAGTTGATGGCACGGATGTTTTTTCCTGAAATCTCTTTCCTTGGCTTGTAGATTGCCATCTTCTCCTTGTGTCTTCACATTGTCTTTCCCTCTGTGTGTATATGTGTCCTAATTTCTTCTTCAAAGGACACCAGTCGTATTGGACCAGGACCCACCGTATTTGTGTATCACTGCCTCACTATATACAAGTCTCAGTTATCGACATCTTAATGGCCTCTTTTAACTTTACCTCTTAAAAGACCTTATCTACAAACGTAGACACATTCTGAGGAACTGAGAGTTAGGACTTCAACATATGAATTTGGGCAAAAGGGGATACAATTCACTTCCTAACCCCTATCGAAACTACACACTAGACTTACTCATTGGACTGTACTGTCAACCTGTCTGAACAAATGATGTACTTTTTGCTGTGTGTAAATGTTACTTCCCTCAGTCCTTATTTTTTATACACAATGCTCACATTCACTAAAAAAGTTACAATACACAAAAAAGCAGGAAAATATAATCCTTTACCAAGAGAGAAGGAAAGAATCAATAGAATCAGAGGTAGACATACCTCAAATGTTGCAATTATCAGTAAGGGATTTTAAAATTCCTGTAATAAATATATGAAGGGGTTTATTTGAAATGGTGTACAACATGTGGGCTAGTCTCAACAGATGCAGTGGAAGCCAGGAGATAATGGAATAACATATTTGAAGTTCTGAAAGAAAAAACTGTCAACCTAGAATTAATACTTCACCAAAATATCTTTTAAAAAGAAGGTGAAATGGAGATACTTCCCAAAATTTAAAAAGCTAAATTTTTCTCTAAAGCCCTTATACTACAGAAATGCTTTTAAAATGTTTTTTAGGCTAAAAAGAAATGTTACCAGATATGTATGTAGTGATCTTTGAGTTGAAGAACATTTCAGAGAATCATATGTAAATAAATATAAAGAAATTTTCATTTATATAAATAGGAATATAACATGTATATGCATAAGAATATATATTTATGTAGGAAGATATAGAGGCAAATACATACAGGATGTATATACATAAATATTTTTATATAATAAATATACATATATTTTTAGTATTGTTAAACACATTTGTCTGACTTAAGGAAAAATAATAACAATATAATGTGTTTATGGCATATATAAAAGTAAAACGTAACAGAACACAAGGAATCAGAGGGTGATAATTGAAGGTATACTATTGTAAGGTTCTTAGGTTTGTCATGAACTAGTGGACTATTTTTTGAAAGTAGACTGTGATATATATTAAAGGTACATATAACAATATTATGAGCAAAAACTAAGACCAGCACAGAGAACCACTGTTAACAGGTTGAACTGTGCATATGTTAAATTTCTAACCCCCAGTACCTCGGAACATGATCTTATTAGAAAACAGGGTGACCAAAGATGTAATTAGTTAAGGTAAGGTCATATTAGAGTAGAGTGGACCTCAAATCCAGTATGACTTGTGTCCTTTTAATAAATTGGGGGAATTTGAACACAAGCATGCACACACAGGTAGAAAACTATGTGAAAATGAAGGCAGAGAAAATGAAACTGGGCTCATGCAGCAGAAGCCAAGCAACGCCAAAGATTGCCAGCAAATCACGAGAAACTAGTAGAGATTATAAGTTTCTGTTGTTTTAGCCACCTTGTTTGGTGCTGCATTACAGCAGCTCTAGGAAACTAATATGGGCATAAGAAAAGGTCAATAGAGGCCTGGCGTGGTGACTCACGCCTGTAATCCCAGCACTTTGAGAGGCCAAGGCGGGCAGATCACTGGAGGTTAGGAGTTTGGGACCAGCCTGGCAAACATGGTGAAACCTCATCTATGCAAAACTACAAAAATTATCCAGGTGTGGTGGCCTGCCTGTAAATCCAGCTACTTGTGAGGCTGAGGCACAAGAATCACTTGAATCCGGGAGGTGGAGGTTGCAGTGAGCCAAGATCATGCCACTGCACTCCAGCTTGGGTGACAGAGTGAGACACTGTTCCCCCACCCCCCAAAAACGTCACTAGGAAAGATAAAATGGAATACTAAAAATAGTAGAGTTATCTGTTTCCAAAACAAGGCAAAAAGAAGGAACAAAGAAACAAAATACAGATTGTCTGAGATGAATTCAAATACCTGGATAGTAGACCTAAATCCAAACATTACAATAATTGCATTGAATATAAACATCCCAATTAAAAGACAGACTGGATAATAACTGTTTGTCAGTTTCTCATAAAAATTAATACATATCAACTTTATGGCCCTGTAATTTGAATCCTAAGTATTTATCTATGATAAATGAAAACCTTCATCCACAAAAACACTTGTATAAGAATATTCATAGTAGCTTTGTTGATAATAGTCAAAAAATCAGGGAGTAGCTTACATGTTCATCCATAGGAGAATGGATAAACAAACTGGCATATTCCTACAATAGAAGATTGTTCATCAATAGAAAGGGACAAACTAGTGATGCATGCAACAAAATGAATGACTCTCAGAAACATAATGTTGAGTGAAAGAAGCCAGGCACCATGAATTTAATACTGTATGATTTCTTGATCATAGAAATCAGATGAGTTGTTTTTGGGGGCAAGTTGAGTGGGGGTTCAGTGAAAGAGAGTATAAAGACACTGGGGTAGTAGGATATCCTAAACTTCATAGTGGTGTGGGTTAAATGAATCTAGGCATTTGTCAAAACTGACCAAAATACATTTAAAATCACTTTGTTTTTGGTATGTAATTTGCAATAAAAAAGGAACATTTACTTATTCTGGCATATAGTCCACTTTTTAAATTATAGTACAGTTTATCTTTACTAACCACTGTACACCATGATTTAATCTCATGTTACTACTACTACAAATATTTAGCAGTAATGTTTATGCACTGAGTTCCAGTTTACAAAATATTCTACACAAATAGTGTTTTATTTAGGCTTCAAAATTACTCTAAGTTAAACAGGAAAGGCTCAGTATAATTATCCCTCCCCTGTAGAGGCATAATGTTGCTCATATGTTTATCCAGAATTGGTGACGTGATCAGTGGTTAAAGCAAATCTTAAATGATGATATTTTGGCTCTGACTCACTTCAGTGAATTTCTTCTATTAAAAACTCAATTATATGTAAATTTAGTTCCTCCTGCTTTCCTCTTCACTTAATTTGAGTGGTCCCATGTCTCATATATGTGAAGTAGTTCTTTTCTAGCATTGTGTGGTGTAAGGCTTGGTGGCCTTTTATACTGACCACATTTCCTAAGCCAGTAAGACTGTACTCCCACATCCCTCAACAAAACCTGGTTACTGAAAGAAGCCAGAAAACCAAAGACAATAGTGAGGTTATTTCCTATGTGAGTATAATAGATTTAGAAATGGAAGAAGTGACAATTCAAAGTGCCTTTGTACTCTAAAATAGAAAACCCATTTTTAAGCCATATTTGTCTTCCAGTCCCCATTCCCCTACTGCCTCGTGAATGTTAGGTGTATTGTGATGATTATTCAAAGATCTAAAGTTTTTGAGGCCTTTGGTCTTTATAACTGTCTTAGGTGTAAGATATGAGTTTGGAATGTTGTTTAATGTAGTATATGAATAAATGCCATACCTATAAAAATAAAATAACCATATACAAAATTTGAAAAATTTGAAAAAAACTATGTCCCAAAATAGGATTGAACATTATTACTGCCATGTTCTGAAATTAGTTATCAAAACCTATACTGTGTACTTTTAACATAGAAGGAAAATTTCAACAGCTACACTCGCAGACATAGGAAAGGGTGAATATAAATTAAAATCCCTCTGGAAAATAGGTTTATTATCCAAAATCATACTGATTCATTAGGAGAGGCTATTTAACTCAATTAATAAAATATACTTTCTGCTGAAGACTTTACTGAAGCAACCATATACTGAAATAGAAAGGTTATAAAATTTCATTAAACAGGATTTTTAAATTGTAGTCTCAGTAGTGAATTAAATTAAGGAAAATGAATCCACATTTTTCTCTTTCAGTAGTATGTGTTCAGAAGTATGTGTTCATAAGTATAATTTTTCAACTTCAGTCATATAGCCCATATTAAATTCTAATTAATATTGGCCATCTTTTCTAATGTATTTAGTATCTAGATTTCTACTTAGTCTTTCATGTTACAAGTTACATGGACAAACAATTGAGACTGTCTGTATTTCATAGCGGCTATCTAGCACCCACACTCATTAAAGGAGCATAGAATTGTCTGAATAAATTACTTCTGACTTTCCTGCTGACAGCTGGAAACTGAGGAGCAGTTAAGAGTATAATATTCTTACCTCCTTCTGCAAGAAGTGGCCAGAATAGTTAACACTTCCTTTTACTTTCAGCAGCCTTACTACTTAGAATCATTTAAACTGCTGTGACCAAGTTATCAGATCATGCTGCTGCCACCAATCAAAGCTGTTCAACAAGCAGAATATGGCAAGAGGAAATAATAGAGTATGTTTTCATTTTGAATAGAAAAAAAATGCAAAAAAAGGAATTAAATACAAACACCAGGTTTGTAACAGGTGTTTTACAAGAATTAGTTACAGAACAGATCGTTCTCCCTCAGACAAGATTCACCAGAGACATCTGCCCTCTATGGTGTTAAATAAAAAGGTTCATGTTGCCCCAAAGATCCCTGTTTATATATTTAGCTTCAGTTGCCTTTTTAGGACCAACAGTTCCATTAGGTGGTATTTTGAAAGCAAACCCTTCTTTGCTCCATTTTCTCACTATATGATCTTGTAGTGGTGACACATTATCATAAGCCTTTTGATTTATTTATCCATATCCGTCTCTTCTCTGTGGAATAATTCTATGATGGTGAGAACTATGTTTTGTTCATTTATGTGCCAGTGGTTCCTGGTTCAGGACATGACACATATTAGACAATCAATAGGAATTTTTGTTTGCATATAACACTTTTTATTAAGAAAACTCTATTGACTTCCACCTGACAGTGCTTAGATAATGAGACAATATTTAGTTTCTTACATACGGTAGTCAGCAGATCTCAGTGTTATTCTTGAGTGCTGCTCGGATGGGCCCTTTTGTTTTGTTCTTTTAACAAAAATACTTTGTCTATAATAAGTTTATTGTCCTTTGTGAATTAACCAGAATTTGAGAGAACAAGGTTCTGCTTAATATTCTTCTAATACTCAGTTTGTTGGATTCAACAATACATTTTTCAAAGTTTTTTATAAGCTCTTTCAAAATATATTTTTGATCACTACATATTGTTTCCACTTAAACAGTTTATATTTCCTAAGTAATATTGAAAAGAACACAGAATACTGTGGTCATTAAAGGATAGAGTCAGATAAATTTGACTTAAAGTTTCTGCTAAGCTTATTTCACCTATTTTTTAAATTTAAAAATAGGACTAAGAATAATAATACCAACCTCACATGGTTATTTTGATGATTAATTTTTCATGATTACATGATGTGATGCCTACTTGGCACAGTGCTTGTTATGTAGTAAATAAAAATAAATCCTATTCTTTACTGAAATTTAATTCCCTTTAGACATTGAAATGAATGAATACAGGAATTATGTGTTTAGTCTCATAATAATACTTTTGAATTTTATTATCACCGTTTTCTAGTTGATCACAGACATTTAAATGCACTCCTTCTTACTGTAAAATTTTCAATTTTTGATATCCTTTTCCCTTGTCCTTTCATAGGCTTATTTTCTTATCTGACCAATGATACTGTCATCAATTTTATTTATTTTTATCCTTTATTTCTTTTCTCATATGTGTGTGTATGTATGTATATATGTATGTGGTATACAACACCTTTCTTAAAATTTATTTTTGAATAACAATAAAAATAGTAACTATTGAGTGCTTATTCTCTAAATCACTCTATGATCATTCTATGATTTAACTTTTCAAATTGCCTAAAAACTTTAGTTTCATCATTTTGAATTTACAGATGAAAAAATTAAAATTAATTGAGTTTTATTATCTTATAAAGACAGTAGAACTAGGATTTGTATCCACATCTGAATACCTGTTTTTTCACACATTGGTAGACAACAGTGTAAAATCATGACTTTATGCTGCATTGAAGTCTCATTGATGGTTTATACGTGAGGGGAAAAGGTATTTTCTTTTGACGTTAGCCTTTTCATGATAGGTGTGCCATTCAGATTTTTAGAGGATTATGAGAACATCATTTAAAAAATAAAATTCTGCATAAGAGCTGATATAAATTTATTTTATATTCCAGTGTTTTACATTGATACAGTAATTGTACTATTCTGAAATTATCAATAAGAATGCAAAAATTAATAGACTTTTCACGCTGAAATTCACTTTTTATTATATATGAGTAAAAATTGTATAAGAAATTATATAAATAGAAAACATGCATTTATTAATAGCCTTTTATTTTATTTCCACCAGTTTTCCACTGTATATTTTCTTTCTTTCATGGCCTCTCAGATATTGGATATTACTATATTTAAAAGGAAGCTTGTAAACTTTCTCCAAAGCAAAAGAATCTTCAAGTAAATTTTTATGATCCATAATTTTCCTATTCTGTGGGAAGACATTTTATCTATAACCACACACACAACATGTTCTTATAAAATGTATATGTTCCGTTTCCTTTTATTTCTCATAATAATTCTTTCAGAGAGATTCCACTGAACTGACATGTGTTTAAATAATGGCTGTTATTATTTCAATTCCGTATGTGCTAATCAGCTGTACCAAAGCTAGGTGAAGGGATAGAAGACACTGTGCACACCCTGTGTACTCCTTGAATATGCTGTATGCTATTTGACTTTAAGTATTCCAGATCTTATACCACCTTAAAAAAATAGAATGGAAATAAAATATGTAAAACAAGAAATCTTTTATACTTAATCTAGGATTCTAGTGAGTAGCTTTTAAGAGTTAGGAAATGAAATCTGCTTTTTTTTTCTTAAGTTGAAGACAACCCTTAATGAGTGATTTTCTGCTAGGCTATGTTGAAATGAGAAACATTCCTTTCCAGGTCAGTAAGTTAATCAAGTCCAGGATTTATGTCTTTTGTCATTCTTATCAGTCACAGATTAATTTGCATTAGGAATTTTTTTTGTTTTTTTTGTTTTTTGGGGTTTTTTTTTAGATTTTAATAGTCTTTTTCTTGCTGAGTAATCCCTTTTTTAAGTTTGTGAGACTAAATTTTTAATAAGCTATGCTTCTATTCTCTAACTAGAGGAGAAAGAACAGTCTAGAATATAAAACATCATTGCCTTTCACTAATGAACAGGCAGAAAAATGAGAGAATTGGCATTCTTTTAGTAGCTGCTGTGTGCCAGACACTGTTAAGCACCTGACATATATCATTTCAATTACTTCTCATCTAAACTACTCATCTGGATATTGTTCCAATTTTATTGATGAAGAAATTGAGGCCTAATGGATGTGATCATTTTTATATATAGTTTTATAACTTAAAATTGTTAGGGACATGATAAGAACACAGTTTTCCATGACTTTGAAGTTATTCCTTTTCAGTATTTTCTATACTATTTTTCTTACTTTTAAGTTTTTCTTTAAATTATGTTTCCCAGCAACCCCAAATCTAATTCCTAAAAGTAACCAATTTTAACAGTCATGTTTTAATGCCACTAATATTTACTATATAATATATAAGAAAGTAAGATCTTTATCTACTGATCTGTAACTAGATATTTGCAGTTCAAATGTATTTTGGAAACGCATGCTAGTAAATATAGTTTACTAGCACGTCATTCCTCTTAGTAGTTACATATGGATGTAACATCACTTATTTGCCAATTTAAAAAAATCAAGTTTATAAATTTTTAATATGATAACCAGACATGTATGCCTCTAGGATTTGGTATTATATTAATAAGATGTAGGTTTATAATTAATTCATTCTTAATAGCAGCAACATCTAAATTTGCCAAATTAAATGTTTAAGGTTGTAGGTCTTTTTTAATTCTCAGAACCTGTTTGCCTATGGCTTGTATGCCTTCAGTCCTCCATAGATTTGTAGGTGGAACTTTGCTCTTTTCTATTTTATTGATTTTCTGGAGATTACTTCTTTTGCCAGATTTACAGTTTATGTACTTTGTAGAAGAGTTTAGCCTTTTATCATTGTCTTTATTTTACTAATTGATACTTTTATAACATGTAGCAAAACACAAAACCTCCTCTGGGCTAAATTTAATAATTGGATGTCATCATTTTGCATCCTTGTTTGTTTAAAACGAACGTTTAGAGAGACTCCAGTCTCTTTTTCATAGGTAGTCAAATAAATGTGTCAGTGTTAATATTGTTCAACTAGTCAGCATAGTAAGAACCAGAACCAACAGACATGGTACATTTTCTGTATCAGTTATTACCTCTGCAAAATATTGACCTGCAAAAATGTGTGTGTATAATATGGACTTGAGTAACAACCCAGTTTACTTTTTTGTTATAGTGACCCTTCATATTTTAGGAGGGAATTGTGATTTTTTTCTTCCAGTAGAAGTGACAAAGATTTACTGACTCAGTCTTGCCTAGACTTTACTGTGACACTTTTCAGGATGGGCAAGTGGAGTTAAAGCTGCAGTTTGTTGTCTGGCTGTTTCCTGCTCTTTTGGAAGAATACTGCAACCAGTAACTGTGGGAAAGTGGAGGAACATTTTAGAGCAACTAAATCTACGGAGAGAAATAATGTTATTTAATATTTGTCTTCAACAAGAGTAGACGTTTTATATGCCATCCTATAAGGATGTATACTGTAAATTTATTAAGCAGGATAATTTTTTTGTAAAATAAAATACCACTTTTAATAAAACAAAATCCTATTTTTAGAAACTATAACCAAAATTAGACTGTGATTAATTCTCTCAAAATACTGTTACTTTTTAAAAAGTAAAATGTAAAAGAAATACATCCTAAGTAACATGAGAAGCAATGAGTAAAAGCATGTTACAATGCTTCCAAAGATTTTTATCAGTTTCAACATGCAGTTATATTATTAACCCTGTGCTCTTATCTTGGCTGAGGTTTCTCCATATTTTTCGTAATGACATATTGTGAAAACTTAAATAGTAAATTTTATTTTTTAACACTTTTACTCACAGTATTGAAGAGCTTTGAATCCTAGCTCTTGTGGTGGTGGTGGTGTTTTATTGTCTTTAAATATATTTTCTGGGTTCTTTTCCTTTCTTTTTGTTGAGGGTGGGGAATTGTGAGATTCTTTATCATAAAATTGACTACCAAGTAAGCTAAATGAGTAAATAGTAATAATTTGACAGAGGTCTTTATAAACGGAGGAGGGCAACTTGACTTTCCAGTCGCAAGGTTGTGATTAGAGTGCATACTTCACCCCAACCATAGTACATACAAATGAAAACGAAATAATTATGGAAATAATGAAAGTGAATATGGTTTCTAGATTTATAAATGAAGCAAGAGTGAGCTGACAATATTCATGTTTATTTTGAGCAACAAATGATTAATAATTTTAGGAAGGGTATCTTTTGAATATGTTTTTGTTGTCAGACAAAAATAAAAAGAATAGTGGAAAATAGTAAGGAATCAAGGAAATGACAAAGAGATTTAAATAAGTAATCTGTCACTCATACTCAGCCTCAGTTCTTATGATTCTTGGGGCAAAATTAAATATTTTTCTATTTACTTAGCAGTTTAAAAAGGTTAGGAAGAAAAGTTCTAGCTTATGGAGGCATTTCCTATTTGAGAAAAGCATAGAAATCTTAAAAACGTGTTAATTGTCCATTAGAAAGTGGAAATTATTTTGGGGATCATATAGCAAGAATAATTGTGATCTCCAAACAGCACAAATGGGATAAGAAAAGTTAATAAAGGTACACCATAAATATAAATCTTTTACGTTTATTCTGATTCCTAAATCATAAAAATCACCAAATATATATATATTATTTCCTAAATCAAAAATTACCAAAATTCCTGTGCCTTTAACTGCTATATGAAAGCACTTTAATTGCAGTAGCCTTATCAGCATCCTTAGTTTTGAAAATATATCCCAAGTGGTAATGCTTCTGCAATTTGGAATCAAAACTCCTTATAGACTAGTATTTGTTTGGGGGAGGGCTTAAAATATTATTGAGTAATGTTTTCAAAATAAATAGCTTTTTTTGTTTGTTTGTTTTTGTTTTTTTTGAGACGGAGTTTCGCTCCGTCACCAGGCTGGAGTGCAGTGGCGTGATCTCGGCTCACTGCAACCCCCGCCTCCTGTGTTCAAGCGATTCCCTCGCCTCAGCCTCCTGAGTAGCTGGGACTACAGGCTCATGCCCCCAGGCCCAGCTATTTTTTTTTTGCATTTTAGTAGAGACGGGGTTTCACCATATTGGCCAGGATGGCCTCTATCTCCTGACCTCGTGATCTGCCTGCCTTGCCTCCCAAAGTGCTGGGATTACAGGAGGGAGCCACCGAACATGGCCCAAAATAAATAACTTTTTAAGGTCATTTTTTAAGGTCATTTTAATAATGTTTAAAAACAAAATTTGTATTAAAAAAAGAAAAAATGTATTAAGCCAAAAACGAAGAATTAGATTAAGTATTCGTTGTTAACAATTTTGTTCTGACATAGTTTCCATGTGCATATTGGAAAGGAATGTATTTAACACCCTCTAAAAGAACTGGAAAAAATGTGTAAGAGAAAACATAGCTTATTTTCTGTATTTTGGCAAGCATTCAAAGAGTGGCCTATAGTGTAGATAACTTCATCAGAATATCAGGAGGTTTTTTTAAGACACCAAGATAATGCATGGAGTGCAAAGCTTTATAATTAAAATAGGATTTTTTTCATATTATTTCATAAAATTTTGAATTCTAGAATTTTAGCATTACTTTTACTTATATTTTTTACCCAGTCTGAAGATTAAAGATACATATTATTGTTGAAACCATCATGAAAGTTTCTTTGGATTGATTGATTAAATAAAGCAGAGGTCAGCAAGCAATGGTCATCATTATGAACTAAGCCTGTTTCAACACACTTTATGTGTTTATTGCTTTCTTGCTACAGTGACAGAGTTGAATAATTATGATAGAACCCATCTCTCCTACATCACCTAAAATATTTACTATCTGAACTTCTAATAAAAACTCATGCTGACCTCTGAAATATTAATAGATACATGCTATACATACATCATCAGCCATATTATGGTGTATATTTAAAAAATCATTTTGTAGAAAGTATCTGGACACCTATACGCTCACCTAAGATTATCTCCATATATGCTTCCCTGAACTACAACATTTATATTTCTGTCATAATTATAACCACTTTTTCCCCCTGTAAGAACAGGTTTCATAAAACTGCTATTAATAGAATAATTAATGCTTTAATCCACTACTGAGCATTTGCCATAGGCAGAAAAATGTATTAAATACCAATGATACAGAAGAGAATAATGTTCACAATCCAGTGGGAGGGTCATTGATAATATAAATCAATCCATGCTGCTATGTACTGAATAATGTCTGCGTCCTCCCACCCCTCCCCACCATCCATATTGAGATGTTGAAACACTAAACCCCAATGTAACTGTTCTGGATGAAATGAGTAAGTTTAACCTTAACTTACTTAAGGTTAAATGAGGTCATAAGGGCAGGGTTATAATACAATAGTATTAGTGGCCTTATAAGAAGAGAAAGATAAAGGCTCTCTCTCTCACACACACACACACACACACACACACACACACACACACAGAGCCATATGAGAACATAGAAAGAATCCAACTGTTTGCAAGCCATGTAGAGAGCCTTCACCAGAAACCAAGCCTGTTGGGCCTTGCACTGGGACTTGTAGCTTTCAGAACTGTAAGAAACAAATTTATGTTATTTAAGCTTCCCTGTCTGTGGCATTTTGTTATGGCAGCGCTGAGCTGACTAAAATGTATGCGTTGTACGCCCAAGACAAAATGGAGTTTGGCTGGAAGGAGCCACAACTATTCAGGACTCTCAGTTGCAAGGAGTTCAGACCTAACTAAAAATGCCTTAGAGAGAAGGAAATTTCTCTTTTAATGGAAAAGTCCAGGGTTTAACTAGCTTTGGGTATCTCTTCGTTTGGGTATTACTTCATCAAGTGATGTAATCAGAAACCTGTCTTCCTCCACTTCTTTTGTCCTTTGTATTGGGCTTCACTTATAGGTACACGTACTGTCCCTCAGCACCACCAGATTTATTTGATTAATCTTTCAAACAGAGTTTTAAGATAACCAGCAAACTTTTTTTCTGTTGTTTTTAGCAAAATCTCCAGATTTGGATATCATTCATCTCTCTTGGATTGCATGCCTATTCCTAAACCAATCACTGTGACAAGGGACATGAAGTGGGCACACATGGGTCACATACCTGCGCAGATTGAGAATATGAATAAGTGACTTTCCAGAGAAAAATCCAGGTGTTCTTATAGGAGTAAATACTAGGTGGGCTATTTCCCCACCTAGCTTAATGTCGCTACATTCAATTAGCCTAAAAGCTGTTGTTCTCAACAAACTTCAATAGTATACTAGTTCCATATGAAAGGGGCCGGGCGGAGACCAAACTACACTGGTCACGGTCAAGAGATCTTTATTGGAGGTATCGAGTGGAGAAGGAAGAGAAGAGAGGGCTACTGGTGTGCTGGGTTTTATATCCCTTGGGCCTACGTGGATTGGGCTAGGGGCGGGCCCAAGGGAAGGCGGGAGATGCTTCTTTCTGATTGGCCCTCCTTTGGCGGGTTCAGACAGTACCCGGTCAAGGAGGGGAGAAGAACCCGGAACCGGCCCCATCTTAAGGTATGGTGCCATTTTAAGGTACCCCATGTTACCTATCATTTGTCCCTTTTTGTTTTCTTAAATGGGGGAAAATGGGTGTCGTGGTTCATCTGGCTGCTTCCTGCTGAGTGGGGGCGCTGTGGGGAGGGGGCACAGGGAGAACTGTCAGGGTTGTGCATGGGGTACAGTATGAGTATGAGGCCAAGCAATAGGGCGCTATACATGAAGACTTCGTTAGACGTGAAGTCCATGAATGTTCCTTGTCCTCCAGTGCTGTGAGCCAGTTGAGGGGCAGGGATGGGTTGGCGATGAGCCAGCTGTCTGAGCGAAGGGTGTTTAAGAATTGGTAGAATTGGCTTGCTGTAGCCATCTGGGGTACTAGGGGTAGAGTTTGGTCTGCCTGAAGAGAAGACAGTAGTTAATTTAGGGTGCGAGGGCAGGCCTACCCCCTCCCCCACCCCAATCCTGGGTATCTGTTGCCGGTTGTTGGCCGTTTAAGAGGTCAGCAGGGTGTGAGACTGTCTCTGGAGTCTGCCGTGTCTTCACAAGTCGCTGGGAGCTGGTAGTTTCTGAGGAGAAGCTGGTTAAAGGTTTGGTTAGAGATGGACTCTTTGAAGGAACGGGAAATAGTTATGGTTTGAGTTGGATATGCCCAGGCATTGCTGGGATATATGCCTCCTGTAACTGACTGGCCCCAGACCGGGTCGGCGGGGTTGTCGATATGTATGGCTCGGGAGGAGGCGTTGTTTTTAGTGGTATAATATAGGAAGGGGGTGTGTTTGTTGATGTGGGAGCCAGATGGCGAAGTGAGACATGTGGAAAAGAGGGTCCCAGCTGTTTTCTATCATAGCGAGAATAGGGCTGGGAAGAGAGCCCACCGGCGGAGGAAAGGGTAAAGATGTGAGAGGTGGAAAGCCAGAGAAGAGGACTTAGGAGATGCATGAGAGCGGGGCGTAAGCAGTTTGGTTCTTCGTGTGGTCCGGGTTGGTAGCCGGTTTCAACCGGTTGAGCGGCGACCGGAAGATGAGGTGGAGGGTGGTGGTATGGGGGTGGTTTGTCGACCAGGTCAAAGTCGGCAGCGGAAGGAGAGGTTGGTAACTTGAGAGCAGCGATAAGGCGTTGCGGCTTGCAAGGGAGGCAGAGGTTGGGTTTGTCCCATAGTAGAAAGAAGCCATGAACGTAGGGGATCTCTGCCCATTTTCCTGTTCGCTCACAATAGTTGTAGAGATCCCGGAGAAGGTTGGGATCAAAGGACCCATAAGTGGGCCATCTGTTTTGGTTGTCTAGGGGGTAGGTGGGCCAGTTTTGAGTGCACAATTTAATGAAAAGGCATTATAAGGGAGAGTCGGCCAGCAGGGATGCAGAGGCTCCCATTATGAGAAGAGGGGGTTTATGGAAATATATGGCAAACGGCTGGGCAGGGCGTCCCCTACCAGCTGATGACCGTGCTGTGAGTCAGACCCTTCGAGTCGGTTGTCACCGAAACGAAAGGACTGAGGGCCTCTAGGAGGCCGAGGGCCATCTGGTACCAGGATTTTCGGAGCAAGAAAGGAGAAGGGGCCCAGGCCTGGCGAGTGAGGAGGAAAAGGAGGGAACCCTGCTCCCTGGAGGCCGAGTCTAAAATAGGATTTACGGCAGCCATGTGGGCAGCCGAGGCGGGAGCCAGTCGACTGGTGTCGGACACCGGAAGGGGAGACTTACCGAGATGAGGCCGGTGTTGGGCGTAGAGTTTGGTGAACAGGAAAATGAGCAAAGACCGGCCAGGGTCTGGACTGAGCCCGAAAGGGATCGGGGTCCCACCGAGAGGGGTGGGGAGTCCCGATCCGAGTCATGGCACCAAAGAAAGGGGACAGGCGGAGACCAAACTACACCGGTCGCGGTCAAGAGATCTTTATTGGAGGTATCGAGTGGAGAAGGAAGAGAAGAGAGAGAGGGCTGCTGGTGTGCTGGGTTTTATATCCCTTGGGCCTACGTGGATTGGGCTAGGGGCGGGCCCAAGGGAAGGCGGGAGATGCTTCTTTCTGATTGGACCTCCTTTGGCGGGTTCAGACAGTACCCGGTCAAGGAGCGGAGAAGAACCCGGAACCGGCCCCATCTTAAGGTATGGCGCCGTTTTAAGGTACCCCATGTTACCTAACACCATATATTTAGGATTTCGTCCAGTGATTTTTTTAAGATATTTTGGGCTAAAAAGAATGTAACTTTTGTCTTAGTCAACATACATGGGAAAAGTATTGTACAGGAGAGGATTATACTAACTGCAATTTTTTTGCTAAATTTTTAATTTCTCCTATTATGTACCTACTGATAGTTAATTCGGAAATTTGAAACTTCCAACAAATATTTTGGTTTTTGTAATATCTCTGATAATGGAAATATCATAATTTGTATTGAATGTGACTTTTTTTATTAAAAAAATTTTGAATTTTTTCTTAACATTAAAAATTTTACAAAATTCCATATCAGATTTGGATATGCATACAAATATAGCATGATTTTAATATTAAATTTGATTCTTTTTACTCATTATTAACTATGGGGTGATTTTAAGCATTTCCAGATGAATATATAAAATTGTTAATATGCTGTAGAGATGTACTGGCTTTAAATTAAATATTAAAAGGATTGTAACACTTCTGTACTTTTTAGAATTCTATTCTATTTTATGTTCTATTATTTTCTAAAATAAAAATAATTACGAAATTTGTATTATATAGTAATAATACCTGAGCCTACTTTTAAAGAAACTAGACTGGGTGTGGTGGCTCACGCCTGTAATCCCAGCACTTTGGGAGGCCAAGGTGGGTGGATCACGAGGTCAGGAGTTCAAGACCAGCCCAGCCAAGATGGTGAAACCCCATCTCTACTAAAAATACAAAAATTAGCCAGGTGTGGTGGCGGGCACCTGTAATCCCAGTTACTTGGGAGGCTGAGGCAGGAGAATTGATTGAACCCATGTGGCAGAGGTTGCAGTGAGCCGAGATCTCACTACTGCACTCCAGCTTGGGCAACAGAGTGAGACTCCATCTCAAAAAGAAAAAAGAAAACAAAAAAAAATAAACTTTATTCTTTAACTCATGTATGTAAGTCTATAGAAAGAAATGAGGATGAAACAGTGTTTTGAGGTAATAATAATTTAAGACTTATGATTTTTCTAAATGACTTGTCTTTTCATTATTATTATTTTATGTGTGAATCTTACTATCAGCTGTATTAAAATATAATAATATTGTCTTCTTTGTGGCCAGCAGTGTACTCACACATACTGTATGACTTGCCTTTATAGGGTTCATACAGCAACCCTATCAAGTGCGGGTACAGTTACGATCTATACTATGTAGATGAGTTTGAAGACTAGACGAGGTTAAGTAACTTGTAAGCTATAATAGCTGACGAGTGACTAAGGATTCATCATCAAGTTTGCCTAATTTCTAAGAGAATATTTTTAACGGATACAAGTCTGCCTCTCTGCCTCTGTGATGCAATTTGAAAGTTATACATTCAAAAACCATTTTAATAAAAGCAAAAGTATATATATATAAATTTTTCACTAGCAAATTATTTATTATTTTCTTTAATTATAATATGTTTTCTCATGCTTACCCATCAGTCATCAGTATTAACTGTAATAAATTAAAGTAAAGTAAAAGTAAAAAATACACTTTGAAGAAAACAGAAATACACTTACACTTGGAAAAAATTAAGCTAAAGTTTGAGTTGTTTTTATGTAAATGTCCATCTTTCTTCTTTAGCATTTTGGCTCAAAGCTGGGGCTGTGGTTGGTAGCAAGAAGGTTGTCATTTTTCTCTTAATTGATAGATTCATTCAAAAAGTTTTCTAATTAGTGACTTCCATCTTTTGAGTGCTATAGGAAATTGTGATATAAAATGGCACTATACTTTCACATGAAGTTCCCAAATAAGATTTATTTTAGTTCTTACAGAACTCTAAGTGTACAGTTAACTTGAATTTAATTCAAATGAAACAAATAGAATGTTTGTATCTTTAAATTTTGAGTAAAAACATATTTTTTTAAATTCCTGATATTCTAGATATATTTGGAATGTGGTTACTCACTGATATTAAAAAGAAAAATGCCTGTTTCCTTGTCAATGTTGAAATTCAGGATTGGTGGTTGACTTAGTTATGTTTTCTCTGTTATGTTTTCCCCAGTGGCTTGCAATGCATTTTCTTAATCACAGGTTTTTGATGTTGAAGTAAAGCATTAGATTCTTACTTTGTTGCCAAAAGGGCAATCAAATGAAAGGGCAATGCTCTAGTGAGGCGTACTTTTCATCTTTCAGTAGACAATAACACATATTTTATGAATGCTTCTTAATGCTATCTTTTGATACTATCACTTATATGTGTGACTGTACTACAGGATCTTAAAATGTCTTTAAAAAATTAGTATGACTCAGATTATGATTTCTATACGAAGCTAAACTTATATGTGACCACTTGTTGAGTGAAAAAGAAAAGTGCAATGAAGGTACTTTTTTTTGGTTGAAATATACAAAAGCCAGATTCTGTGAGGCTTTTGTTCATTGTTGCATGCAATGGCCTCAAGAAGTCCTTGAAGAGTAGGGTAAATATTTATTGAGACCAATATTCCTTAGTTTTGGAATCCAAACTTTAAAACCACAGGTAAAAAATGACTATATAGGGGAGTTATTTGGTTCCTCGGTAAAATGGAAGTCAAGAAAGGATTTTTCTAAAGATATTTGAAAGGTATGCAAAAGGTTTTATTTTGTTTTGTTTTTTACAAAAAGTGTTTGTGTATTCTGGCAAGTTGAGATGTAGCAGTTGTATGCTACATTCTGAGACTGGGTCACTACTGACAGAAAGGAAATCCAATGTAGGATTTAGGGAGTTATAATAAAACAATGAATTTTCTAGCTTTAACCATATTTTCACTCAGCATATACCATCATGCTTGCTAGTTGACTGATTGTTCATGTCAATTTAAACATTTTAGATGTCCATTTGGACATTTCAACTGCTTAATTTTTCTCTCTTGCTATTTTCTCTCTCTGTTAAACTTCTGCTGCATTTCTAAGTTGGCATGCTCTTAATGGCAGTCTCCCAGTATTCCTTTCCCTTTGCAAAAGCAGCAAACACATCCTTCAGTTTGCACACTCTTGCCAAATGTCTATTCTTTTGGTATTTTTTATTTGCAAACATATGTTTATTTATCAAGTGGATTAAAATGCTTGAAATACAGTAGCCAGTAAAAAACATGTGTTTTTCCCCTCTCTGCTCTTGTGATTGTACTTCACTCTTAGAGTTCTCCATTTTTCCCATCTTTTTTTTTTTTTTTTTTTTTTTTTTTTGAGACGGAGTCTTGCTCTGTCACCCAGGCTGGAGTGCAGTGGCGCGATCTCGGCTCACTGCAAGCTCTGCCTTCCGGGTTCACGCCATTCTCCTGCCTCAGCCTCTCCGAGTAGCTGGGACTACAGGCGCCCGCCACCACGCCCGGCTAATTTTTTGTATTTTTGGTAGAGACGGGGTTTCACCGTGGTCTCAATCTCCTGACCTCGTGATCCGCCCGCCTCGGCCTCCCAAAGTGCTGGGATTACAAGTGTGAGCCACCGCGCCCGGCCCCATTTTTATATAACTTGCTTCCAACTGAGAAGCCGTAAGAGTGGCTTTCCCTTAAGCTGACGCAGGTATTGCTCTATAATTAGACTATAGGGAATGCTGCAGAAGGAAACAGCCACCTTCTTTCATGCCTAAAGGGACTGTCTGTCATCCCTGCAGCACACTCAAACTTCATATCCCCCAAGAGCCCCAATCTGCAGACATATATATATATATATATATAATATATATAATATATAATATATATATATATTATATATTATATATATTATATATATATATTACCTAAGGCATATATATATATATGCCTTAGGTAAATAAATGTTTATCATTTCATATGTTCAAAATATATTGCCAATCAATGGTAACTCAAATCAATATCTGAGAGTATGGGAATTTTATTCACATAGGTATTGTTCTCTCTATAGTTTCAGTTTTTTTAATGGGATATAAAAATTCTCATTTAACACCAAAAGCCAACAAACAAAGCTGTCTTTTTACTACTGTGCTTAACCAACTACAGGTACCTGAACCATTTCTCAAATTTTATTTCTGAGAAAGTCAAGGCCTTCTGAATAATTTTGAAAATGTCCCCTTGCTTTGGAGAAAAAAACAAACAACAATGAAACATTCAAATTTTATAAATGTATGCATATTGCATTGGAAAGGGCTAAACATTTCAGACATATCTGTTAGAAAACCAAATGAATGCCCAAGTTATTCCTTTTGACATCAGAGGTTGAGATTTAGACTAAATCTCTTAGGGACTGCAATAAACATTGGAGAGGAAGAGAGAGGAGTGCTTCTATCTGCCCCCGTGGCACATTCTAGCATGGTATTGCAGAGGATCAAATGCTTGATGAAAGACACTGGAGGTTTGGTAGCAGCAATGCAGTGCTCTTACTGTATGCAAATCAACACACAACCAGTAATTCATCTGTCATTTTCCTAAAGTCAGTCCACCGTAATTTATACTTCTTTTTGTATTCCTTTTCTTCATGGGTTGCACCACCATCAATTCATATTCCAAAGCTGGAGCCCACCTTCTTCCCTCCCTCAACTCCTGACATTTCAACTAATTATTAAGACTTGCCAATTTTCCATCTTAAATATTTCTTGACTTCACTTATTTTTTCCATCTCCAATATGAGATCCTTATATCTTCAGGTCTGTACTGTACCGATTCGTTTTCTACAAAAATGACAGGCTTACCTGGATCAAAAGCAGTGAGACCGTATTGTTCCTTGCTTATAACATATTCTATGATTCCATATGATCAACTATATCAGTCCAGGCTCATATAATTATTAGCTGGATAACCTTTACATAAATAACATAATTTCTCTAAGCCTTAGTTTTTTTTCACTTAAATGGCCCCAGTAGAGTCATTTTGAAGATTACACAAGATAAGGTAAGGAAAACACATTGCACAGTGTTGGACACAGTGAAAGTGATCAATGTGTGTTAATAACTATTAGTTATTAACATGTTATATTAAATCTCTATATTTGAGCCTTGCTTACCTTTCAACCTTTTCTCTTCTCAGCCTGTGCCTTCTAATCTAAGAGCGTAGTGACCTCCAGATCACTACGTTACCATCCTGTGTCAATTCCCTTTCTCTTTTTATCTGCCTGCCATGCCTTTTCTACCCTCATTCATTTCATCAAGCTGATTGACACTTGTCCTTTAACAATCAATTCTGGAGTCTCCTCCTTCAGGAAACCTGGCCTGAAAGCCCTTACTCTGCCCAGGTTAGGGACCTGTGTTGGTTTCCTAGAGCTGTTGTAACAAAGTACCACAAACAAGGTAGCTTAAAACAACATAAATTTACTTTGACAGTTCTAGCGGCTAGAAGTGCTAAGGTATCAGCAAGATAGTGTTTTAGAAGGTTCTATTGAAGAATCATTGTTTGCCTCTTCTTAGCTTTTGGTTGTGGCTGTTAATCCTTAGCATTCTTTGACTTGCAGCTGCATCTTTCCAATCTGTGCCTCTATTACCACATGGCATTCTCCCTGTGCGTGTCTGTATCTGCATCCAAATTTCCCTCTTCTTAGGACACTGGTAAAATTGGATTGAGGACCTACCCTATTCCAGTATGACCTCATCTTAATTACATCTGCAACAAGCTTATTTCTAAGTAACACCATATTCTGAGCTCCTGGAGGTTAGCTCTTAAACATATCTTTTTGGGGACTACAATTCAATCTGTAATAGTGACCCGTATGTATTTTCGTATCATCTGTGCATAAATGCACTAAACCTACCATATACTGATAACCTGTCCAGATGCCTGTCCCCTCTAAGAGATACTGAGGTCTTGAAAGCGTGTCCCATGTCTAATTTATATTTGTTCCCAGCAGTGGACACATGGTAGTCTTTTAATACATGTTGATTAAATGAACAATCTAATTTGCTGTTTAAAAAACAGGTCTTATGATACAAAAGATTACAAAGATTAAAAATGTCACATAATATCTAATAACTGGCTCTATATTATCCCATTACTACAGAAAAAGGAAGCAGGAATACCTTGAATTGAGAACAAAGAGAAGTTAGTTCTTTTCCCAGGCTGTTAGTACAGCCTTGGGGAAATTACTTAATTTCTTCATGCATATCTATAAAATATAAATGAAAGAAATTATAGCTTACATATTCACTTTCAGATATTTATATTTTGCATTTCCCATTTTAGAACCACCAGAGACTCAATTTAATCAGAAAATAGAGACTACTTATGAAGAGCCTGGTATTCATGCTAGGCTGGGTCATGAAAATCAAGTGAAGATTACAAAAAAAAAAAAAAAAAAAAAAAAGCTGTAGTGAAGCTGGTTAAGAAGGGATACACCAGAGAGAGATTAGGAGGAGCACACGTAGGATACGGACTGATTGGAGGACAGAGGAGAAGGATACTCAGGGAACACTCTCAAATGAATTTGTGGAACACAGCTTAACCAAATGCCAAACACGATGCCACAGAGGCTGGAATCTGAAAGTTTAGGCTTTAGTAGTTGAATGATATTCCTGAAAAATGTGTGAGGCTTTTTAGTGTCTTTCTTTGTGTATGCATACCTCAGTGAGACCTCTTTTGAAGTTATGATACTATGTAATTATAAAATACTTACATTTCCTCTACAGTTTCCCACACCAGGTTAACGTTGATGTAAGGAGGTAAAGCTCTGTTACAGTCCCTATCGTTTTACATGAGTATAGTAAAATTCAGAAGGATAAAGTCGTTTGCTTGCACAATTGTTACTTTGAAAATTGTCTTTTGATTCGGAATCTTTTTCTTAAAGCATATATGTAATTTTAATCATACTTTCTCTGGCTATACCCACATGTATTCCTTTTTTAAATCTATTTTAAATGAATAGATTTTTATTTAGTCATTATTTATTTGCAAGGAGATCTCCCTAAAGCCAAAAATATTGTTTATGTGGAGATAGAGATGGTCTTAAAGTACAGGCCAATTCTCCCTAACTAAATGGTTTCCTATTTTTGTCTCTGTTAATCAAGAGTACTCTAATTAAGCTGTTGATGAATAAAGTATAATGACATAGTGATATAAAGATTACCATGCATTAATAATCTTAGTAGATGGTGAGCCAGTGTAAAGGAAGAAAAGTGATTTTTATAGTGCTAAGAGGTGTCTTTCTTCTGAGTAACTTTCCACATTAAACCCAATTGATCAAAAATGAAACTGCATGGTTTGGATGTAGAATACTTTACTTGGTTGCCTGTGTAATCATTTTATTTTATTTAGAATCTACATTATAAACATTAATTAGACCAATTTTCTTTAGAAAGCCTGTTTTGTTTATACCTTTTCAAATAACTTACTTTTTACTATTTTTAAGTATGATCATATATCTTAGATTCAGTAACCCATCATTTACTGAATATGTATATTCAACTGGGTTGTATGTTATGTTGTCCTATATGTTATTACTTCAAAATAATCACTGATTAAAATTACAAATAAGTAAATATTAAGGCCTTGAGAGGTTACATAACTTGTCTTGTTTCTCACAATATTAAATGTAGACTTCTGAGTTTATTCACTAATGATATCTAACCTATTTGCTTTAGACTGAGTTTTTAAAAATTATTTCACATTTTAAGCATTGTCAATATCCTGACATTTGCACATATTGCATTTTTTAATACACATACAATCTGTTGTGAATAATACAGAATAGACCCATTTAAAAATAGTAAAGATAAAATGATCACTTTCCATTATTGACTTTTTCAATCAAAAACTAATAAAACTCTAACTACTATCCTGTAGTAGAATTATGATTTCTTAATAAAGGGAGACTATATTCTTGAAAAAATTGAAAACCACAGCCTTATATCAGAGCATTCTCCTAAGTAACATATATGAATAATAAAGTCTACTACATAGTAGGTATTCATACAAATATTATTATTTTCATTGTGTGGTTGTTAGTTATCAGAAATATTTATGAAACTTTGTCTCTTTAAAGGAAACAATTATTAAAGGAAAGAACAGTGTTATGACTTAATATTAATATTGATTAATATTTTATTTCTGAAGTTCAAGACATAGAGATCATGTGTATTTCATTATAATATCTTTCAGAACATTGCATTAGGCATTTGATTTCATACTTTATATTTCATATTTTTAACTTGATAATTATAAAGCAAACTAATAAAATACAGAAAATGAGTAATCTTATTTGGGATCAATATTAAAAAAGTTCCTTGACTAAAACTTCAAATTTTATATAATATTCATTAAGTATTTATTTATCTGTTCTGAATGCAGGAAGAGGCAACAAATGCCTATTATTGAAAATGGCAAACTAGAAACTAAATACCTTGTATTTATTCTTTTAAGTGTTATTTCTTCCTTCTAAAAAGCAGGTTGTAGTGAAGGCAGTGGTAGCCAATCTGGAGTGGCCACTGCCATAATGCCAGCTACAGTCGGGGAGGCAAGGCCAGGGCTGTGCTCCACGGAGCTGGTAGGTGCCGGGAACAGACGGAAGTCCCGCTCCCTTCCGAGGCGGCAGGACGGGAGCCTCATGCTCCCTGTGTGAAGCTGCTGCCTCCCAGCCATGGCTCTAGACCCAAGCATCCCTGTGTTCCTGAGGTCCGGGCGCAGGAGGAGCCCTGCCCTCCTAGGCACAGCTGTAGCTGCCCAACTATGACTGTGGACCCAGGCATTACTGCACTCTTAGGGGCCTGGGAAGACCCTTTGCCCCTGCAGGCTTAGAAGTGTGTGCTGCCACCGCCCTGGCCTCTTCTCACTCCAGTTTTGGAGCAAAGTTTAGGCTAAGCCTGAGCGCTGTTGCAACCCAGCCAGGTGTGTGCATACTCAGGACAGCACTGACATACCAGCCGCCTGCTGCCTTGGCCACTTCCAGACTTTGGGTGCCAATGAGCATGGGAGAAAGGCCAAAGGTGGGGGCTGAGTGTAGCTCAGCGTGGGCCTGCAGGCACTCCTCAGCAGGAACAGCCTGTGTCCCATGGGCACCATGGATGGCAGGTTAATGGCAGTAGGAGGCCGACAGGCTTCTGGGTGGAAAGGAGTGGTCCCCAGTGAAACCCCATCTTCAGGCCAAGGACAGCCTGAGGTCTGAGGGCTGGGCTGCCTGCAGAATGGAGTGAGAACTTAAGGGTTTTTTTCTGGCCACGCATGGACCAATCCCATAAAAACCCTAGGATTCAGCCTGACTTGGGCAGACAATGGAATGACCTTCTTGTGGAGAGGTGCTACCCACTGTGGGTCTCCTCTCTGCTGAAAGCTGAACACTCATCAGGACACCTTGCTTGTGGAGAGGAACTACCCACTGTGGGTCTCCTCTGAGCTGTTCTGTCACTCAATAAAGCATCTCTTTGCTTTGCTCACCCTTCACTTGTCTGTGTACCTCATTCTTCCTGAACATGGGACAAGAACTCGGGACCCTCCAAATGGCAGGGCGGAAAGAGCTGTAACACAAGCAGGGCTGAAAGACACTCCTTGCTCACTACATTGTGGGTGATGGAAAGGAGAGAAGAGAGAAAGTGAGAATAGCTGTGGCCCTTCAGGGAGCCCAGACTTAGGAGCTCCCTGAGCCAGGGCTGTGACACCCTCTTTGGAGCTCTGCAGTTCCTGGCATCTCCAAGTTTCTGGATTCCAGCAGAAACTGCATTCTCCAATGCCAGCCGTAGATGTCAGCCCTAGAAGCTGTTTGTACTATGCCTGGTCCAGCCACAGCCTCGCTGGGAGCTGGCACCTGTGCTTCTGCCTAAAGGTGCCTACCCCACTGCAGCCGGTGTCCCTGGTGGTGTGCGGTGGATGGGACCCCATGCTCGCTTGCTCACACACCCCTCACCACTCTGTGCCTGGCTTACCCTAGGCAGGTTTGGGATCTAGGCCAGTAGCACAAGCTGAGTGCAGCCTTCCAGGTCAAGTGGGAGGAATGAGCCTAGCAGGCTGGAGCAAAACTCGGGCAAACATGCCACTGGCTACAGAGGTTTCTGTATGGGAAAGTGACATCCCAAGGCTCCTGTGACAATACCAAAGTTTTTCCATTTTTCTCTTTCAACTAAACTTTAAAACGTTGGTGGTTTTCTCAGTCATATGTAAGTTATGAAGACTATGTTTCAGATAATTCATTGTTTAGGATTGAGTATTATAGTTCCATTTTACTATGTTTCTCTTAAATATGAAATAAAAACCACAACTTTGAAAAAGAAAAATGTGAAACACCCCCTGAAGACAATGTCTGCTCTTATTTCAAGATGTCATAAGTTGTCATCAGAATCATTCTAAAACAGATCAACTAACACTGTTATCATCTTAAGGCCTATAGCAACTGAACAGATGTCATCCATTTGTGTATGATATGTTCTGGCTTCCTAGGCATGTGGCAATCTAGATTCCCATCATGCCAGACATCCTAGGTGATCTATAACTGCACTGTATCCCTAAAAAGAGGCTCCGTACTGAAAACAAAGGTAATGTTTTGGGGGCAAAGAGATATGTAGTAAATATATGAGAAACTATTGGGAAATATTACAGAAAAAATAACTTCTATGAAAGCTGCATTCTGTAGATGTTATGTAAAATATGTAACTTTTTTAAAGCATTAAATTTTATCAGAATATGGAGTAGTTAATTCAGATAGTCCTGAAAGAATGTCATCCTCTTTAAATTTTAAATGTGGTTTGGAATAATCAAGAAATAATAACTGTTTAATTTGTTTTATTAAAAACAGGAGAAAAAGTATTAAGAAACTGAAAATCACAATTATCCTACACCTCAGTGATAATCACTGTTGCTATAGATATGTTCATGCCATTCTCTACCTTTATGCATGTATACAGCTACAATACCTTTTTTTAATCTTTTCATTTTAAATTTCAATATGGATTTTCTTTTCAGGTCAATAAAGGAAGAGTTGCCTCATTTTAATGTCTTTCTAAGATCACATAGTAGGGATTCATTTTAATGTATTTAATCAGACTATACACTAAAATGCCTCATATCATATACATTTAAAGTAAAATAATTGTTCTTTAAGTCTGAAAACATTTTTTATATGTTTCAGGTTTATTTTTGTTCTTAGTTATTGTGGTACAAACTTTATAGTATCTTAAATATGAGGTACTTTTCATTACACAGGGGAACTTGAGAGAATGTTGTGTAATATAATGTTGTTTGCCTACCACAAACCCATCCTCTAACCCCCATCCTCCTCTTCTTTGCTAGAAAAACCCTATTTGTTCCATCTCCTGTAGGTGGCCAGGTCCTTAAGAGGCAACCGCGTGCCTCTCAGGTCCTGAGATGATCGTGTAAACATCATTCCCCTTATGTGATTATTTTAGGCATAAATATGTTGTCATGCCATAGGCAGTGAGTCATGTGGCCAGTGTTCTTTAAGGGGTAGTCTTCTGAATGATTTATGTGTAGAATATTCTTACTCTTTAAATGGCGGAACTGCCGGGCGCGGTGGCTCCTGCCTATAATCCCAGCACTTTGGGAGGCTGAGGCGGGTGGATCATCAGAGGTCAAGAGTTCAAGACCAGCCTGGCCACATGGTGAAACCCAGTCTCTACCAAAAATAATAAAATTACCTGGACATGGTGGCGGATGTCTGTAGTGTCAGCTACTCTGGAGGCTGAGGCAAGAGAATCGGGTGAACCTGAGAGGCAGAGGTTGCAGTGAGCCGAGATTGCACCATTGCACTTTAGCCTGGGTGGCAGAGCGAAACTCCGTCTTAAAAAAAAACAAAAACAAAAATAAAAAACATGGTAGAGCTTTACTTTCTTCTGATTATGTTATCATCTCCAAGTAATACCTGGAAATGCAGTAACCGTCTTAACCATCTTAAGACCATAAGAAAAATCCATTAATCAACTTAGAACCAACCCACCTTTCAATTTTTAATATGCAAAATTATATATAGATTCTTATTTTTAAGCCACTTTTATTTACATTGGCTGGTTTTTGTCTAAAGCATTCTGATAGAAATGCCATGACATTTCTATTTATTGCTTACTGGTGATACCATAAATTGAAGCAGTAGGATACAGGATTGAGATGTGTCTCTCTAAAGTCATCACCGGACTTAATACATCAGAGTCAGCCTGACTAGACTCAGTAGCAAGTGGGAGCTAAAACATGTATGGAGAAAGGGGGCCTTGAGATTTATTTGTCTTCAGTCACTGGCATTTGTGAGCTCTGCTTCATGGTTTTTTATGCTATGCCGTGTCTGTTACATTATTCTTATAAAGGAAGATGACTAAGATTATTTTATGTAGTATAACTTACTACTGCACTCTTCAAAAATCTGTAGATGACAGAGTTAGGTGCCAGACTTCATTTCCCTCTGTTGTGCATTCCTGTTTTGGTAATTTTTTCTTTTTTAACAGCTAAGTATATATGCAACACACAGACACACACATGCACACACACAGTTATTCCTTCGCTTTTGTTTACAACTTTATTACAAGCAAATATGAGGAAGTCAAAGCCATTTTTCCTAGCTCATCTTATATTTTTCTTTTTAAAGGCTTTCATGTTACTTGACTTCAATATCTAGTATTAGTAAAAGTTCCTTTTCTTTCCATTTCTCTTCCTAAAGGTTTGATTCTGTTTCTCCTTTTTTCAAACCTACATAAGTCATTTGACTTGGAAATGTCACATATTGAAAGAAAAATGTCTTAACTAAATGATTCAGTATGACATTCCTTGTCTCAGCCCAGTCGTGCGGAGAGGACATTTTTGTTGCTCAGAAAAGAAAAGAATGCCTTACAGCACTCCATTGAAGTATAATGAATTAAATCTGTCCCAGATGAAAAAAAAAAAAAGAAAGGAAAAAAGAGTAGAATAGTAAGTGGTCTGGTAAAATGGATTCAGATAATAATATCCTAACTAACTCACAGTGAAATGGACATTGTTTTAACTTAAGAGAAATAAAGTAGTATATTATATAACATATGCGATATATAGGGTGCATATAACATATTGCTCCTTTATATTAGGTGAAAATAAGCAATATCTTTGTTTGCTGCACTTTCAGATAATGAATTCAGGCACATACTCCAACTCATTTGGTTAACCATACGTACAAATAAAGAATATTCAGCAATAAAATGCTGCTACAAATAGATAGTAATAAATGAATATAGATGCCATTCTGGTTATTTTTAAATGAAAACCTTTTACCATTTTATCTGGCCATTGATAAAGCATTTAGCTAGTGAAAGATTACAGCTTAGAAATCACTGGTACAGAAGGCAGGGCTGAAATGCTTTTCCAAGCAATGTATGTGAACTTGTTAATTTTAAAAGCACATTTCCATTTATTTTGGATGCATCTTTCTATGAATTTTACTCATGTGTCTGACATAGCTAATCATTTTATTTTTGGAATGGGCTCTGTGAAATATTCTATGGATGTTGACTGATGAATATGATAATTTGTTTTATCAAATATTGTCCAGAGGTGTGTGGAGTATTTGGAAATTAGACTTCTTTGCAAGATTACCACATTTTCAAACACATTTCTACATTTTCAGAATATTATTAAGTCAATTTTATATATTCCTAGGAATAAGCCTTTAAGATTCATACATTTATAAATATACATTTATAGTAAGAAAATCAAAAGAAGTTAGTATTTTTTTAAATTGCCACTGAAAATTTTTAGAGCATAGGCAAATAAGATCTTGTAATATGGTAGAGAATTCATAAATTGTATTTTGTCAGAATAAAATGATTTATTTCAGTCCATCAACATGAGTCATTTTTCATTTGTTTCTAGAAAAATATAGTAACACTGAAACATTAATATAAATCAGTGGATTTGGTTAAAAATTTCTCAATGTTTGATATTTCACGTTTTATGAGGTTTTATGTAAGTCCAAATTGAAAATACATTCCAATTTCCATAAAATGCTTTAAAAGTTTACCTTTCTTGGTCAGCTAAAATGTAGCTCAATTTCTGTCATCTATAGCAATATGCTTTGTATGCTGAGAATTTCATTGTGATAAAAGCAAAACAAACAAACATAATCTTTTAACCAAATTAAAGTCAGAACATTTATTTGTACTAGAGGATAATATGTATAAATGTGGCTTACATGCCTTTTAAGGAAAATAAGTGTACATTACAGGAATAATGACCACTTTAGCCATGCTCCTTGGCAGACATGCATCTTACTAGGTAAGACTTCAAGGTGCCCACTCCAAGAGACACTGTTTTCGATATGTCTTTTTACTTACATGTGTTAGGATGAATAATGACCCCCACCCCACCCTGATATTTGAATTATGATCTTATCCTGTGAATGTTATCTTATATGGCTAAAGGGACTTTTCATATATGATGAAGCTTTATGGCTTTTGAGATGAGCAGATTATCTTGGATTATCAAGGTGAGCCATAAATGTAATCACACGGGTCCTTTTAAGAGGGACATAGGAAGATTGGAAGAGGGGAAATGTGATGTGATGTTAGAAATGAGTAAGAAAAGGTGCTGTGTTGTAGGGCCACAAGCCGAAGAATGAGGGCACAGCCTCCAGAGTCTAGAAAAAAGGAAAGAAACAGATTTTCCCCAAAGCTTCCTTATGAAACAAACCATGCCAGCATCTTGGTTTTAGCAAGATTTAGTTTGGTCTTCTGACCTTCAGAACTATAAGATAATTAAGTTGCATTCTTTTAAGCCTTTAAGTTAGTGATAGTTTGATATAGAAGCAACAAAAAAATGAATACAATATCCTAGGTTCCACAGTCTTCCTTACGCATCTCTTTGGTTATATTTTCACTTGCTAGATTCAAATTATATTTCTTTAAGGTAAAGGAATGTTAGTGAAGTAACATATAAAAGAATATAGGAAATAAAAGAATATAGGAAATGAAAGAATTGAAGCTAGAGAATCACTTTATGAATCACAGATCTTCATTTACATGCATTGGCATAATGTCCTCTGAAAGATCCTATAGTACTTTTAGTTTATGATTTACAAACAATTTTCTCAAAAAAAAAAAAAAAAAAAATGGAGGCCTGACACAGTGGCTCACGCCTGTAATTCCAACACTCTGAGAGGCTGAGGTGGGAGGATCGCTTGAGCCCAGGAGTTTGAGACCAGGCTAGGTAACACAGTGAGACCTCATCTCTACAAAAAGGAAATACAATTAGGTGGGCATGGTTATGTGTACCTGTGGTCCCAGTTATTCGGGAGGCTGAAGTAAGAGGATAGCTTGAGCTGCAGAGATCAAAGATGCAGTGAGTTAAGATCATACCACTGCACTCCAGCCTAGACAATGGAGTGAGACCCTGTCTCAAAAAAAATTTTTTTTAAAGCCAGATTAGGAGTCTTATTACTTTTATAACTCTTCTTAAATTGCCCCTTAAATTGTAAGTGGACAACATCATTAAACTTTTTAATAAATGCTGAATGTATGGCTACAGTATATATATGGGAGAACTTTTATTTTTAATCATGATTAATGTTTTTATTTCGTAGTCATTTAGTCTCTTTTTATTTGAAGTCTAGTTGATTCCTTTATGACCTACATAATTTGTTTTCTACCATTAGATAGTTGTCTCATCTTTTTTGGTCTTCTAAGTTTAGAATGAATGTCATATAAACAAGTCTTAGGATGACAGGCAGTAGAAAATAAGGAAGCTACTGTCTTGAGGAGGAAAATAGTGAATTGTTCAGTTGATTGACATTGAGCAAAATACTACTGATATATGCATCTATTTATGTTTTCTTCTATTGCTGCATTCCATCCTGAGAACTAAAAACCCATAGTTACTGTGATCACCTAAACTATTTTGAGATTTTAAACATTAATATAATATGATGTGGCTTTTTAAATTATAAGGTGTCTGTAAAATATTTTCCTCTTGGAGAATAATTCCATCTTCCTATATGAATCATGCACTGATTCATCATCTGTTAGATGCTATGTTCTTGGGTATACTAAGTGGATGTGTTTTTGCATAACACATGCTTTTGTATAAATATTATTTAATAAGTGCTAATATAAATTCATATGATTAATTTTGCTACCAAAAAGGCATGAGGCACTATATTTTAACATTATCCTATCCTGTCTTTAAAAAGTCAGTGCTTTTCAGTGGAGTTTTACACATGACTGAAACTTCATTTAAAAAGTTTCTTAGCATTCTGAGGAATAGTTTGTGTACACTGACTTTAGAACAGGATAAACATTCATGATTGAAGGGTTTATTAACCTAGAACCCCTGTGAATTACATTCCCAGTATGTAAACACTACAGTATTTTACTTAAATTATTTTAGGCTGGGTGCGGTGGCTCATGCTGTAATCCCAGCACTCTGGGAGGCTGAGGCGGATGGATCATGAGGTCAAGTGATCGAGACCATCCTGGCCAACGTGGTGAAACCCCATCTCTACTAAAAATACAAAAATAAACCAGGTGTGGTGTCACGCACCTTGAGTCCCAGCTATTCGGGAGGCTGAGGCAGAAGAATCTCTTGAATCCAGGAGTTGGAGATTGCAGTGAGCTGAGATCACACCACTGCACTCCAACTTGGTGACAGAGCGAGACTTCGTCTCAAAAATATATATATATATATATATCATTTTAATGATACCATGTTAGATCTATAGTGCTGTGCAATCAACTAATATCATCTTTTATGTCTATTATGTGAGAATTTTTAAAAAATATGTTTAAGGCTTATTTTTATATGCTTCATGCACAAGTATGTTATAATTGAACATGAGATAGTGGGCTGCTAATTTTTGTCAGTATAATGGAAGTGAAAAAAACATCATTTTGTTGCAGTCTTCTTATACCTTCATTTAGCAAGGTCCAAATTCTTGCCCCATGACCAAGAAGAATAAGGCATGTAAACACCAGAGAGTGAGTAAGGTAGAGTGGGATTTATTAAGTGACAGAAAAGCTCTCAGCAGCAAGAGGGGACCCAAAGATGATTGCAAAAAATGATGCTGAGTTCTAGGTCTTTTATGTGTCAGAAAAAAGAGTTTTCTGTGGGTAAAGTTCCCCCCAGGGGTGTTGTGTTTGTGTATGCCTGGGATTGGCCATAGTAACTCCATCTGGATTACCCATGAGTGCCTAAATGAAACCCACAGGGGTGCAAAAGTCACAATGCTCATAGAATTATAAGGAGTTCAGGGTCATTGTAGGATATCCTTGGTCCTTGTCTGTGCCTGCATAGGCAACTAGAAAGTCCTTTCTGAGCAAGCATCTTGGTATAACAGGAAGTTCTTAACCACATTCCCTCCTGCTAGCTACATAACAGGGGCGGTATAGGTGTGTTGTTGCAGGCATTGTCCCCCTTCTGAGACTCTCCCTCTTTATCTGCCTAAATAGCCCCTACCTGCCTCCTCTCTCAATTTTACTGAAATTAGCAGGAAAAAATGGGCTAATTATTTGAATAGTCAATATGCATGTAAATCCAGCAATATCATTTTTACTGTATGGTGCTGTATGTTGTGGCAAATAGAGGAAAAGTTTACCCACAAATGACTTTTTCATTGTCACACTTACTACACTTACACTGCAATGAACCATGTTGAAATGGACAAATTAACAGTAAATGATTATCTTTCCTATTACTAATCTGTGGTTTGGGAAGATGTGTATCTTCTATGACAGTCATCATATGACATTCTTGAATTAAACAATATTGCTTTAAAATTAGTGCTGATAACTAATAGAACTCAACATATTAACTAACATTTATTAAACATCAATAGGTGACAGTTACATGTAAATTGGAGGTTTATATGTGGGTTAAATTAAAATTGCATTTCTTTTTGATTGTGGAAAAGTCTATATATAAATAAATATGCATCATACTATTACTATGCTCTGAAATTTATCTTTCCAATTTCTGTATGCCAATTCGAATTGTGAGGGCCTGGTTATATAATGCCTGATCTACATCATGACTGAATGAATTCTGGGTCACTCAGATATTTCGCAGATGGTCTTTATTTCATCAGATCATCATAGTACTCTTGAGAACCAGTCAGGTCAGGGTGGATTAAATCAGGGTCCCAGAGTGACCATGAAATGTATGACTCATTCTCCCACAAGACAGCAGTATCATGAGTTTCAGGCCACTGTTCTGGACTCCACTGACTATTATTTGATTACTGAGAGTCTGAAAAGCCATTTAACATCTTCATTCCGTCTTCTGTAAAAGTGAGGGTAGCATAATTCATCTCAGAAAGAAGTGACAAGTAGGTTTAAAAGTATTTTCTTCCATTCTGTAGCTTGTGTCCTCACTTGGTTAATTGTTTTATTTGCTGTACAGAAGCTTTGTAGTTAGATGCACTCCAATTTGTTTATTTTTGCTTTTTGACCTGTGCTTCTGGGGTCATATTCCCCCCAAAATTGCCCAGATCAATTTTAAGAAGGTTTTTACATATGTTTTCTTCTAATAGTTTTATAGTTTTAGGTTTTACATGTAAATCTTTAATCCGTTTTGAGTTGGCTTTTGTATATCATGTGAGATAGAGATCCAGCTTCTTTCTTCTTCATGTAGGTATCCAGTTTCCCCAGCTTCCTCTACTGAAGAGTCAGTCCTTTCCTCATTGTGTATTCTTGGCACATTTGTTGAAAATTAATTGACTATAAACGTGTGGATTAATTTCCGGGCTGTCTATTCTGTACCATTGGTCTACACGTTTATTTAGGGGTTGATATCCAATGTATATCAGGAATTTAAACACCTCAATAGCAAGAAAACAAATAACCTAATTTAAAAGTGGACTCAGTCTATCAGCAATGAAACATGATAAATATTTCTTAAAAGAAGACAAATGGATGGCCAACAGATATATTAAAAAGTGCTCAACTTCACTAATCGTCAGGTAAATGTGAATCAAAACCACACAATGAGATATCACTGCATACCTGTTAGAAGAGTTATGTTCAAAAAGACAAAAAATAAGTGTTGATGACAATGTAGAGGAAAGAGAATCCTTGTATACTATTGATGGACATGTAAATTGGTATAGCCATTATGGAAAACAGTATGTAGGTACTTCAAAAAATTAAAAATAGAACTACCATATGTTCCAGTAGTCTTACTTCTGGGTATGGATGTGTAAAAGGAATGAATCAGTATCTTAAAGAGATATCTGTAGTCTCATTTTCCTGGCAGTACTATTCACAATAAACAAGATATATGGAATTGGCCTAACTGCCATCAGCAGATGAATAGATAAAAAGTAAATGTGGTATACATAAATATATAATAGAATATTATTCAGCCTTAAAAATGAAGGAAACTCTTGTCATTTGTGATAACATGTATGAACCTGGAGGACATTATGCTAGATGAAATAAGTGAGACATCAAAAGACAAATACTATTTGATCCCTCTTATATGTGGAATCTAAGAAAGTCAAACTTCTAGAAGCAGAAAATAGAATGGTAGTTTCCAGAAGCTAGAGAGATAGGAGAAATGGGGAGATGTCGATCAAAGGATGCAAAGTTTCAGTAATGCAGAATGAGTAAATTCTGGAAATCTAATATACAGCCTGGTAACCGCAGTTAACAATATTGTATTATATACTTTTACAACACAGTAAAATATAACTGTAAGATGATGGATATGTTAATTAGCTTTATTGTGGCAATCATTTTATATTGTATACATATATCAAAACATTAGGTAAGAGGGATACAGAAAAGCATGTTTTTAATTTATGTTTACATTAAAAATAAACAATGAAACTAAAGCATTTGAGAACATTAGATTACTTTATCTCACTTTTTTCATCTATAGTATTTTAGAATGAATTTACTTTTAAAATTTTTGAAATAACTATAAAAGTAGTCTTTGTGGACTAAATTGTTTACAAATCTTTAATTATATCTTAATTTCATTTTAACTCACAGTAACTGAAGTCATTTAAAAAAAGAAAGCGAAGAAAAGGACAGAACCTTTAAACTCCTGTTTTCAAAATATAGCTAGTTTTTAAACAATCAATATTATAACGTATCCTATATAAAAATAATATTCCAGAGATTGAATCTACCTTTTTCCATTTTATTTTTTAATAATCATAATTTATAATGAACTTTTGATATAGTAATAGAATCACAAATTATTTTGAAAAGTGAATGTTATAAATTACTGCTGTTTTATATAGAATAATGATGATAATGACTATAAATATATTATAGGCATAACATTTTTTGTTTTATATACCACCAAACAGACACTATCTCATTAATTAGAAGGCTTTCTTGACTCATCTTCGGTTAATATTAAATAAGCTATTTGGAACTCACAATGGTAACTAATATTTACAACAGATTGTTGCTTTTATAATTTTCTTACATATAGTTAAATAATTAGTAATTTACAACTTGATAATATATAATATGTAAATTTGTCGATGCATTTTTAGGTAGATAGATAGATAGATAGATAGATGGATGTGTATAGATTCCAGGTTATGTTTTCTTATCTAATCTATATAAACATAACCATTTGAAATCCTTATTGATTCAACACAACTTTCTGTGCAACATATTCTTCCATAATTGTAAATTTTGACTATTATGCTCTGGTCAGAAATGAGTAGTAAGCTGATCTGTTTATATCGTACATTGATTACTTAAATAAAATACTTACAGTTGCCTGTTTATATCTGAAAATTACAAGAGTAGATATTGCTTCTAAATACATTTTTTAAAATTAGAGCTATGGTAATTAAAAAGGTTAATAATAGGGAATAAAATGACTGTAGACCAAGATAGGAAGAAAAGGAGATATGTATAAATATTCACACATTAGAATTAATATTACATTTACAGAATATTTACATTATATTAAATTTTATAGTGCCACCTTTCCATTATGTCTACTTTGAATGTGTTCCTGATAATTGCTAATTTTTCTATAACAAATACAAAAATAACTTTATGAGTTCATATCCCTGCCTATTGTATTAAAAACCTGAGATGGATTTATGAGGTTGTATATTCAAGGTGTAATATGAAAATTGTATTGTTTTAATTGCTAAAAACATGTCACTTGAAGAGCTTCTTCAAATAATTTCTTTGTAATATGAAAGATCTACTATTTTAAGAAGATGTGAGTACACCAAAACAGCAAGATAACATATTTGTGGTGCATGTGTGAGGACAGCCACATTTACCTTAATGTTATTATACATTTGTCTGATCATCAGCCTCTGACATACAAAAACCTTATAACTTGTTAACCCTCAGGATTAGCTGTTATGCTAAATTGCCTGATGAATATGGAGTATTAGATTTTATTCATCTTTCACTGATAACACAGAATATATTTTTCAGTTTAAGACATTCATTAATGAATCAAATTTAGGGACTAAATAAAATCCCCATTAAGCCTGACAAATGGTAGCCTCAGGTAAACACAACGTATTTTTACACTAAATCAAAGTGAGTTCTGCTCTAGATGCTCTTTATGTTGCCAGTATCCTTGCAAGTATTCTGAGGTCACATCAGAGAACAGAACATCTCCTTAAGGAATTAACAGAAGAATCTAGCCCTGAGGTATTATATTTCTGAAATGAATAAACAAGAACATAAAACACAGGGGATAATTAGAGTATCTCATGTTATAGAGTTAGTGCCAATATTATGGGTAGGAAAAACCATTAGCTTTTTATAGAAAATATACTTAAGGATAAATTTTTGAATTTAGAACGTTTCTGCGTGAAATTCTCAGTAATTAGTCCACTGTGAATATGGGTATCTTTTTCAGAATTATAATTAATTTCAACATGTTTGTTTTTCCCTATGAATTAATCAATTTAGATTTGTTTAGCGTAATTGCCACAAAAGTGCACAAGTTTGTATTCATGTTTTTTTTCTTTTTCTGTGGCTTAGAAAGTTTTATTTATTTATTTATTTATTTATTTATTTTTGTGGGAACATAGTCGATGTCTATATTTATGCGAACATGAGATATTTTGAAAAAGGCATGCGATGTGTAATAATCACATCAGGGTAAATGGGATATTCATCACCTCAAACATTTATCCTTTGTGCTACAAACAATCCATTTATACTCTTTTATTTTTAAATGTACAATTAAATTACGTTTGACTGTAGTCACCCAATTGTGCTATCAGATACTAGGTCTTATTCATTCTTTCTAACCATTCTTGTACCCAGGAACCATCCTCACTTCCTCCCCTCCCTACCCCTCACTCCCCTCCCAGCCTCTGGTAACCATCTTTCTACCCTATAGCTCCGTGGGTTTAATGGCTCCCATAAATAAGAACATGCAAAGTTTGTCTTTCTGTACCTGTCTTATTTCACCTAACATGATAACCTCCAGTTCCATCGTATATTTATGTTTTAATAGTGGTATGTCATTATTCTTTTTATAAATTTAAAGTCATTATTTTATAAGATATTGACCTTTGTGATAAGTAATCCATGAGGATCGTATCATTATTTGGCTGAACAAAAGGAACATGACAGTTAATTCCTAAAATGGTTTTAATAAGTAGTAATATTATATTAATTTTTACAAAATAAATTCAAATATCCATTTTGACATTTAAATATTAACTTTTTACTAATTTGTTAGGCTCAGATAAAGCTTTTCAATACCACTTTTGATACCTTTAAAATGAATGTCGTCATAGTCAGTGAATTTATTTTACAACTGCCTAATAAACTCTCTGGTTATATTTTCTAAAATACTTTTTTTTTTGTACCAGAGTGAGTCTTTCCTATCAAATAGTCTTTCCTACTTGTGTTCACATTGGCAATATCCTGTGGACCAGTTAGTGTTGCTTCAGCAATATTTAACTTCTAACTAGAAATTATGCTGTATTCAACCAAATATTAAATTAGCTAATATGAGCAAGCTGAGTAGATTGATTTTAATGTCTAGTTTCTAAAAAGTGTACTACGGATATTTTCTTAATAAGCCTAAAGCAAAATCTTATTTAAATCTGTATAACAGGAACTAAAATAAAATTAGTGTTGATGTTGATAATAATTTAACTTTGCATAAGCTTACTACTTCTTTTCCTTTCTTTTGACTTCAGATGCAATAACAGAACCCAGTGTGCAGTGGTGGCAGGTCCTGACGTTTTTCCAGACCCGTGTCCAGGAACCTATAAATACCTTGAAGTGCAGTATGAATGTGTCCCTTACAGTATGTATATTCCTATACTTTTCTTGGAAAGAGAAAAGATATTAAACTGTGTTTTGCATGCATTGGCAAATATTCTGTTTGAAAACATAAATCACATAAATTAAATGAAAAAATTGGCTAATATTAATTTTCGAGAATCATAGACCTTCCCTGCCATCAGAAGAATTAGATATTGCCTACCCTATCCTACGGCGTTTACTTGTGATTATTTCTGTATATGAATGCCTGTTCTAACACACTTTTCTTAATTAATGCAAGAATATAAAACATTTAGAAAAAGGTTGGGGGAGTGTTATACCAATTCTCCAGGTCCAAGCAGATAAGAGGTGAAAATGAACAATACAAATTTATATATAATGTATAGCAATTGATACATTTTGAATTTGATAGAAGAATTATATCTAAGCTTCATCTGCTGCCAATATTTTGAGAATTAGAAATATATTCATCCAGAAGGAGTAGACCAGAAAGAAAAAATAAAGATTAAAAGAACTTGAAGTACTCTTCAGACTATATGTCTTATAGCTTCAAGAAGTATGTCTTTGCAATGTTTTTATCAGATATGGTATATGCCAACAACATATCTTTTCTTCAGGAATAATGAAGAATCAAAAAATCTAAAATGAAACATTTTCTGACTTTCCCACTCAAAATAAGAATCACCATCTCAAAACAATTTTTGTATCTAACTCGTTAATTATTTATGAGATTCTTAAAAATCACTCAGGAAATTATGTATTCTCATAATAGATATTCAGCTTATCCCAGAGATAGAAAACACCTGGGATCATAAACAAATCCTAGGTTTCAACTTCCTTTGATGTTTCATAAGAAGCAAAGTATCTGGGGATCAGCAAGTTTCCTTTTGTAAAGATAGTTCTAGGCTTGCCTCATTCACACTTATTAAAGAAGCAGGACATTACTCATGAGCTGGAAGTATAAATACTTCAGTAATAGAAATTTGGCCAATAAGAGACGAATTGAAATTTTAAAATAATAGTGAAAACAATTCAGAGAAAATTTCATTCAGCTTCATTTATAGAATGAATAATTAGAGAAAGTTTATCTTGTGAAGTTTCATAAGCTGATCTTCATTGTTATGAAAAAGCCTCAGAGTACAGGATTTATTGATATCTCATTTAGGTTACGCTTCTTATATTGTTATCTCTATAGGCCCTTCTATGAAAACATAAAGCCCCTACTGACGATTATTGTTCACTAGTGATATTTTAAGGAAATAAAATTTGTAAACCATCTTGGAATTGGGACAATTATACTTGGGTTGCATAATAAGACCTTCGTGAAATATAAAGACTCCTGTTCTATCAAGGAATTTTATTTAAAAACACAATAAGTTATACCTTGATTTTAAAGACAGTTTTAGGAAACTTACATTCATATTTTTATGTTCATATTTTGAAATATAAAAGCTGAAGTAAAATTTCAGATTGTAGATTTTATCATTTTTTTTTAAATTAAAGAATTTCACAGCTGTCTCTTCAATTTCCTGTATTACTTTAAAATGTCTTTGAGGATAGCCACTTCAAAATCCTCTGCCAAACTCATTCTGAAATATCATCTACTTAAATCACTTTAAATAAGAACTTGCTCGTACACTTTTACATAAAAGGATTATAGTTTACCACAGATTTCCTTTCTCTCATAAATTTTTGGAGATTGGCAATTTGGTTCCTTAATGTCCTATATTTAGAGAGTTCTGATAATCCTGAAAGTTTACTGCCTGCCTTAGAAATATTATATCCAAATATTTATCTAATAATTTTAGTAAATAAGAATTATACACTCAGGTATACTCACTTGCCAGTTTATACACTGGTTTAATTTATATGTTGTAGCCTGATCATGTCTGTTTAAACTATCTGGAGTATGTTTCAGTTAAAAGTGCAATGCAGAATTGGAATTCATTTAATAAACTTAACATGATTTGAAAAGAAAATAATCAAAAAGAAAGTATAAATCATAAAATAAACTATAGTGACTCATTTGAAAGGTAGATTGGTTTAGGAGAAAGACAACCAGAGATCAGAGAGCATGCGTGCTTTTGTTAGTCTGTTTTGTGTTGCTATAAAGGAATACCTCAGACTGGGTAATTTAGAAAGAAAAGAGGTTTATTTGGCTCACGATTCTGCAGGCTGTACAAGCATAGCACCAGCATCTACTCAGCTTTTGGTGAAGCCTCAGGGAGATTTTACTCATGGTGTAAGGTGAAGGGGGAACAGGTACATCATATGGCAATAAAGGGAGCTCCTAGACTCTATTTAATAACCAGTTCTCATATGAATTCATTACCATGGAGAGGCCTTCAAGCCATTTATGAGGGATCTGCCCCCATGAAACAGACATATCCTGCGTGGCCCATCTCCAACACTGGAGGTCACATTTCAACATGAGATTTGGAGGGGACACACATGCAAACCATATCATTGGATTTAGAATATAGTCTGCCTACTTAACAAAAAGCTAGGTCCTTTTCCTGGATCTCACCTTGTAGACCTTCCCTGATCTATTAATAAATTCTGATTTATAACAACACTCAGCTATTTTTCTTTTCTTAAGCATAAAATTAATGACTCTTTAATGGTGAAAAGAGTGACTTATTTAAAATAGTTATAGTTTATTGACACTTAAACACATGCCATTTTCTACGTGGATATTGTTTACATGCATAGGTTATTTAATTTTTACAAGATCCTCCTTGTTATGTGTATCACCATTTTTCTGAAGAGGAAACCAAAGTTCAGCAGATAAAGTGAAATGTCTCATGTGAAATGTAGACTAGCTAGAGAATGGCAACGATTAGATTTGGGTCTGTTTCTAATACCTGTTCTTAAGAACCTCGCTGTATTTCTCTCCGTAATTGTTTTTCATTTGTATTTTCATGAGCTATTTAATCTTATATAATACTTTTAACTCATAATTTTCATCAGTACATTAATGGCATGTGGTGAAAGAAAGTGTTTCAAGGGCCCAAGCCGTTTTTCTTAGTCCTTTACCTATTTATTTTAAAGATGTTTTTGTCCTTTTTCTTAAAGCAGCTGAATCATTGCAAACTTTTATTTTCCCAAACCTTTATGAAGTAACTAGTTTGTACCGTGAAAATACTACTTGCACTTTAGAATGAGGCTCCTAAGTAAAATACTTTTTTAATTACCTGTATTAGAGAAAATCCTTGTGCTTAATGATATTTTATGATTCTTGATAAAAGATCCCTATTTCATTAGTGTGAGGGAAATTTCAGACTTAGGATTTAATATTAATATTGGAATTAAACAACTGAACAAACAATGTTAGGTTCTGTTTGTTATACAGTTTAGTAATATCTATTTCCATTTCGGATTTATGACCACAAACTTTAGTGTTTGTAGTAATATATTTACTATTTATGAATGTTTTATTCTTAATATTGATATGTAGAAGAAACATTTTTTTTATTTATACATACTAGTGTGTGTGTGTGTGTGTTTCCATGGCAATATTCATTTTTAAGGTGAGACTTTTTTCATGGACAAAATGTAGAAAAACAAAATTTATAGGTAAACAATAATAATGAAGCATATTAAAGGTAATACAGACAAAGAGTCAATAAAGTTCATTGTATCACATAAGAGAAGTAAAGTATCTGAGAAAAGCTTGCAATAATTTTTGCACGGAATTTCAGGAGTCACTAAATAGGTACATAATTGAACAATGACAACTTTAGAGGAATCTTAGCTTGAATCAGTCAAATGATAAGACTTTTAAAGATGCCAACGAGAAAGAAAATAAGAAGAGTTAGTTTTTAAATTGTTTACTGAGACCACCTTCTTTGAGTGTTTTGTACTCATTTTTCAGAATCACTGAAGTTACATTTAATCTTTTCTAAGTCCTACCTTCTTACTTCTGTTCTGTTTTTTCTTGTTTGGGTTCACAGGCACACTTTTCCTGACAAAATTTGGAACAGATGAATCAATACTTTTCTCTGTTCCTCGCACACCTCAGTTCCAGTATGACTTTTGTAGCCTTTGCATTTTCTTAGGAGGTTTGATATTCTTCCTTAGTGAATATTTTCTCCCTAGGAGATGACCCAAATATTCAAGAGGTTAAACCTCACATTTACCAATGCCACGTTTTTGTTCTTCCATCTTTCTTCTTCTTCTCACCCTACTTCCTTCCCTTCTGACCTGATTTGAGATTGAAATTGTGTCATCTAGAGCTGCCTTCATTCAGCAGGGTTACAGGGATGACTTGTATTAGGGAGAAGACAATAAAACAACTAACCACCTACTCAGAGTATTTCTGAGCAAAGAATCTTTACTTTGTAACCTGCTGACAAATTGTCTTTCTTCGGAGGCATACAATTTCACGCACATTACACTCAAAAGGTGTTTGTCTTCTCTCACAATCCAGCTTTTCTCTTCAATTCTTTGTTTCTTTTTTTTTTTTCAGAACAATAAAGCATATATTACTTATTCTAGCAATCTTCTCTCATGGTGAATTTTCTTAGAAAATTGCAGGGGGAAGTACGCAATTTGGAAAGTGACTAGAAATGAATGTTGGATTAAAACAACCTTGTTATAGCACTTAAGACTTTCTCACTAGTCACGTTAGCCATTTGAATAGTTGTGTGCATGATTATCCTTATGAACAGGCAAGAAAAATGAGCATTATTGGAAAATTGATATTTATAAATAATTATATAACTGTTTAATCGTTTTTACTTAAAGAAAAATGTGTTGCACATTTAGCATTTAAAACAATCTAAATATTTAATTATAAATGATTAAATACATTTTTGCAACTAATGTCCAAATCAGTGCATATTTAAATGTGTACACATTTGGTTACTATTATGTAAATAAATAATTACATATTTTTAAGTCATCATGCTGAAATTAACTGATACTTTTAATTTTAGAAAGATCACAAAAATGTCCAAGGTATATTTTAATTTCTTTCCAGTGCCTTTTTCTGTTTCATACATACAGTAGATACTCAATAAATATGTATTGAAGGACTGGAAGAAGAAAGAAAATTTAGTCAAATGGCTTCTCCAAAAGTACTGCATTCATTGCTAGAATGATAAACACAAAAACTCTTGTCTGCAAATAAGACCTTATTAATTCAAAAGAAGGATCTATTTTTAAAAATATACATTATATAAATTTTAGTTTCTCCAAATCACTTGGTGATTACAATCCTCAAGACTGATACCAGCAACCACCTTTTTTCATATTATCATTATTATGTATGCCTTTGTATAATATAGCAAGTATTGTCCCTTGTTTAAATGTTACTCTCTCTGTATCAGCTATGTAAATTTTTTTAGAATTATATTTATAACAAGAGCAACAGAATGTTTTTTTCTTCTCTCCCATTCTTTCTCTCCCTTACCACAGTTTCTTTCCCTCCAAATAATTTCTCTCTCCTTCACAGAATCTTTTATATAACAGATGATTCATGAAGCTCTGGGAAATGAACCAATGGTTAATTAATAATTAATTTAAACCCTGCTTATATTCATATATGTTGCTATCATCATTCTGTTTAGAAAATAGGAAGCATAGCTGCAGTTACTTTCTTTCTTTAATTTTTTTTTTTTTTTTTTTTTTTTTTTTTTGTAGACCCAGGGTCTCACTATGTTTTCCAAGCTGGTCTCGAAGCAATCTTCCTGTCTTAAGCAATCTTCCCGCCTAGGCCTCCCAAAGTGCTGGGATTACAGGCATGAGCCACTGTGCCCAGCACGTATACTTTCTTACAGGTTCTAATCATAAACTCCCTCCTACCTTTGTTGAACTGCTTCACATGTGCATGGAAGTTATTCTCAACTAGATTATATTACCTGCTTGTGAGACCCCCTTCTTTTATCTGCCTTTCATTCACCATCTATTGAGTACCTAATGCATACCAGGCACTATAATAAAATATTAGGGGTCAAAAACCAAGATAAAGATTCTGTCCTCCTTCAAGGAGTTCAGTCAAGTGGGGCTTAGAGTCCCAAAATTTACAATGTTAGCTTAAGCAATTAAGCATTTCACATTAGGAACATACAGAGAAGGCACACTGATCCAAAGTGGCTGATATTTGACTAGGGTGGTGGTGGTGGGGATAGAGGTCTTCATGGATGCTCTTCTAGAGAAGGTGACCCTTCTAGAGCTGTATTTTTTTTTTTTTTTTTTTTTTTTGAGACAGGGTCTTGCTCTGTCACCCAGGCTGAAGTGCTGTGGCACATTCACAGCTCACTGCAGCCTGGACCTCCCTGGCTTAAGCAATCCTCCAACCTCAGCCTCCGGAGTAGCTAGGACTGTAGGCACATGCCACCACACCCAACTAATTTTTGTATTTTTTGTAGAAATGGCATTTTGCTTGTTGTGGTGGTCTTTCTGCTCTTTAGCTCAGCTAGGTTCAAGTTCTTGTGTCACATCCAGGAAGCATTAGCCAAATGGACACTGGAGAGTGAGTAGAGTAAAATTTATTAAGCAAAAGGAAAGCTCTCAGCAATGAGGGGATACAGGAGTGGTTCCCGTACCTGAAGATGAGAAAATGCCCCGTGTGTCTGGGTCTGGGGTCTCTTATGAACCCACAATGGGGAGTGCATGCTGATTAGTTTGTGAGTGTACAAAAAAGGTTAAAGTGAAGACACCACTCAAAGGTGGGCATGACAGTGTAGAAAAACAATTAGGAAAGGGTAGCTATATGTAAAATAGGTGAAGAGTAGGGATCAATCAGAGGAAAGCGCACCAAACAGGAAGACAAGTTCTCAATCCAGTCCAATGATTTATCTTGTAGCTTGGCTTTCAGGCTTTAAACTGTCTTTGGGTTGGAGAAGGGGTTTCACTGGGGACCAACCCCTATCTGCCTAGGCATTTGGCTGCCTCCTGCTGCTCTCACTTTGACCAGGCTGGTCTCGAACTCCTAGGCTCTAAGGATTCTCTCACCTTTGCCTCCCAAAGTGCTGGGACTACAGGAGTGAGCCACCGTGCCCTGCTAAAGCTGAGTCTTAAAATATGAATACACTTTCCTGAGAGGAGAAGGGCAATCATTTTTAGCAGAGAGGACAAGCTAGGTAATAAATTGCATGGAGAATGTGAAACCAAAACCATTTGGTATTTGCATGAAATATAAAATGCAAGAGGTACGGAAAATAAACCCATAGATGGGCAAGGCAGAAATCTTGGATTTCTCTGTATGCTATGATTTCTGTGGAATCTAGTACCAATTACAATGTACAACATGGAAAAGGTAGTGAGCCATTTCTGAATGTCATTAATTGATATATTATTAAGAAATGTTTGTTTAAAAATTTGTGAAAACCAACTTTGGCTAGTTTAAATTAAATAAAGCAGAGGTTTTTATTGGCCAAATACAAAGTATTAGTTCCAGAAACAAAGGAGAAAAAAGGTGAAAGGCCAGGCCTCTGAAAAAGTAAGAGTCAGTGATCCAGAGATCAAGAACTCCTAGACAGTCTCATCAGGACCCTGTGTTCCCGCTAATCTAATTCCTGTAATGATCTAGGCTGGGACATCAAGACTTCATGAAATCCAGTAGTGGAGTATTGTTACGAAGGAAGTAGAATGGGCTGGCAAAGAGCTTATGTGTGACCAGGAAGGATCAGATCCCGGTAAAGACTTTAGAGCAAAGACTGCAGGGTAGTGGCCATGGGTCAGATTCAGCCTGCCGAGGGATTCCCTAGGCCTCCAACACACCTAAAAGTCAGATTTAACATAAAGTCTGGAGCAACACAGACCTTGTGTTCCTTTGGGCAACAACAGGCTAGCACTGATTTGGTTCTGCCCACTTTGGGTGGATTCTGTGCTTTTCTGTTTGTTGTATTTTTCAGTAATTCATTGTATTGTATTCTAAAGGTTCACCTGAATAATTTTAAATATTTCCTGGCTTCTGAAAGGTATTTAAATTTGCAACTGTTGCTCTAGAGTTTCATTCTAATAGATGTAAAAAGCACTCTTAATTGTTAGCACTTTTTTTTTTGAAACAGGATCTTGCTCTTTCACCTATGCTGGAGTACAGTGGCACAATCATAGCTCCCTGCAACCTCCACCTCTTGGGCTCAAGTAATTCTCCCCCTGAGCCTCCCTCCCAAGTAGCTGGGACTACAGTCGTGCACCACCACACCTGGCTAATTTTTTAAATTTTTAGTAGAGACAGGGGTCTCACTATGTTGCCCAGGTTAGTCTCAAACTCCTAGGCTCAAGAGATCCACCCACCTCAGCCTCCCAAAGTTTTGGGATTACAGGCATGAGCCACTGCACCTGGCCCATTTTTTTCTTTTAATTCTCAAAAGCTAGTAATAAGTTCTTACAGCAGCAATAATTCTATCAAACAAGTTTATTGCTGCCTACTATGGTCCAATAACTGTGCTAAATGCCAGTGAAGATGTTAGTCCCACGGGTAAGGCCAATAATGAACACATGAACCAATACATGTAAATGTCAAAGTTAATGATAAAAAAAAAATCAAAACTTCATGATAAAAGAGAAGCAAATCAATATGATTCTATGATAAAGAACAACGAAGGGGCTGGCTTACAGAGGGTGTGATGAAATATCTGAAGAGGATATTTGAGACCTGAAGAATGAGAATGAGATAGGCCAAGAGGCTGGGGAAGAACTTTCAAGGCAGAGAGAAGAGCTCCAAGGGTCTTGAGGTAGGGAAGAGGTTGGCCTGTTCTCATAAGTGGTAGAAAGACAGTGTGGCCCAAGTCCACTTAGGTGAGGTAGACGGACTTGGAGAACTACTAACCAGCAATTAGCACTGTCACCACTACTGATAATGAAAATCTGTTTTTTTCGAGTTTCTAGGATCTGTTGAGAATCAAAACATGTTTGCAGAAGACAATTGAATAAACTGACCTTCTCTTTCTCATATATATTTTAGAAAATATTACATTATACTACAGTAATATGAAGGTAAACTTACATCAAATATCAAACAAATATCAGATGATATAAACATCTAGATAAGATTCATATAGACAGATTATAGACTTATATTCATATAGACTTAGATTAATAATATGTAAATGTACACTTAGATACTAATTAGTAAGGAACCAAGATGAATTGAGAGTATTAAAAATTAATTGGATTGACAGAGTTAGGAAAATATTTGGTTTAGGAAGTAAAACTTTATTATAGACATAAAAGATTGAAGGGGTTAGCTCAACCATGCTCATTTAGCTTTATTCAAAATAGTAAAATATAGAAACTTATGCACTTAAATTTAATTCAAAGACATTTGTATAAGTTATTGAAATTGAACAGTATAAACATGTGGAATTAAAATATCTTGTTTTAAAAATAAACCGCATACAAGAAGAATAGTAAAAGACATACAAAGGTAAAGTTTTCATCCCAAAGTATTTGTTGCTGAAAAGATCTTACAGAAAACATGTTGTGTGAGATCTATGAAGTCAATTTCCAGATAAAACTGTTCTAAATAAATGTAAAATTGATTAAAATGCTATAAATTAGCATTGTTGATTTTCTTCTACTCCAATCATGAGTCTTATGAAACTAAAAAATTTAAATAATTGGTTTAGAAAGCACTTCATCATTCAAATATTTATTAAAAAGATTTGTTTAAAATTGACACATAATTGTACACATTTATGGGATACAGTGTGGCATTTTTATACACCTATACGTTGTGTAATGATCAAATCAGGGAATTAGCATATACAGCACTTCAGAATTAATTTCTTTATGGTAAGAACATTCAAAATACTCTCTTCCATCTATTCTGAAATATACAACATGTTATTGTCAACTGTAGTCACCCTACTGTGCAATAGAACAACAAAGCTTATCCTTCCCATCTAACTGTATCTTTTTACTTGTTGACACATCTCTCCTCATTCCTTCCTCCTCCCCATCTTCCAGCTTCTGGTAGTCACTGTTCTACTCTTACCTCTATGAAATCAACATTTTTAGGTTCCACATATGAATGAGATCATGAGATATTCTTCTGTCTCTGGCTTATTTCACTTAACATAATGTCCTCCAGGTTCATCCGTATTGTCACAAATGACAGAATTATATTCTTTTCTATGTTTAAATTTAACATGATACCTCATGAAAATTAGTAATTAGTAAAGGAATGTGTATGTTAATACTTTTGTTTATATTTTGGGAAAAATGTATCAAATGGTAGGAGATCATAATTCCTGTTAACACCATAAAATCTTTAATTGCCCAATTTTTTTTCAAAACGCTTTAGTAAAATCCAAAGTCAAATAAATACTTATTATATGATAGGCTCAATAAAGTTCCCCCAGAGAAGTCCATATTCTAATTCTCAGAATGAATATGTCACCTCAACTGTCAAAAGAGATTTCTCATTGTGATTAAATTAAGTATATTGAGATGAGAGGTTATTCTGGATTATCTGAGTGGTTCCAATCTAATTACAAATGTCCTTATAAGAGGAAGTCAAGAGAGTCAATGTTGGGAAGGGGGATATATGACAATTGAGACAAAGGTTGGAGTGGTATACATAGAAGATGGAAGAAGGAGCCACTAGCCTCTAATAGTTTTGCTTTCTAAATAAAGATTATTGTATATTTCTAATACATTATTTTAAAATGTAAACATATACCTTGTCTGTCATGGACTAGGGAAGGGTGGGATGTAAAGTATACCATTATAGATAAAAGTCATTTTAAATTCATTTATGAGTACATTAAACCCAAGGCAAACCCAGGTCAAATTAGCATTTAATAAATTTTATTTTTACTATATTACACTCATCTACAATTTATATAAGGCAGCAAAAATAGTAAATGGGTAAATAAAGAGTTGTTTATGAATGTACGTGTTAGATTAATGGGATAAATAAATGTGAGTTTTCCATTTATATTTTCTCATAACTTCAAACAGACAAATTTTTTACAATAATTGACTTGTAAAACTTGAATTAAATGCATATTTATTGACTTACAGGTCTGCTTTGTATGTATTAATTTAATTTTACCAACATTTCATGAAAACTTAATTATATTGAAAATATTGTATGACGTCCAAATGCCCACACCCCCATGATACAAACATGACTGGTTCCTAACTTCCAGAAACATATAGTTTTCTCATCATTCCATCATCATCCAAGTAATCATAACAAGATAGGACCAAAGACTGGGAAAGGAACTCTATAATATTTGGTTCTTCATACTATATATTATAAATACATGGTTTCTTCTGTCTATGGCTAATTGCTTTTCTACTTTGGCTAAAACAGAAACAAATACAGGATAGAATAGTAAGTGATTTGATAAAAAAGAAGTGGCTGTTTCTTAGTCTATCTCTATGGCAAAGACATATTCTAATTATAATTTACATCTTTTTTAGGTCTGGCCACATTTTCCCTGTCTTTGTGTAACTGATTTCCCTCAAGCACTAGAGAATGTAACTTAGTGGTTAAGAGTAAGAGCTTTAGAATCAGAGTTGAATTTGCCAGTTACTAGCTGTGTTCTAATCAAGTTACTTTACTGCTCTGAGTGAATGGCTTCACCTAGAAAATGGAGATGATAATCAATTGACAGAGTTTCTGTGAAAAATTAAAATGAAATGTATTCAAAAAGCTTTGTACCGTGATGGCCACGTTAGAAATGCTCAGTCTATCATAGCCATTCAAATTAATACACCTATTGCATGCTACTCATTTGTAATGTCTTCTGATAATCAGTGCTATCAGGCACTGGAGGTTGGAATTACGTAATCCACCTAATTTATCCTAGGATTTGGGGAGCTCCAGGCATCTTAGAGTTATAGCATTCTCTACCTCCTTTGACTATTTGTATAATTTCACAGACAAAACCTTTGCCTTAATTCTTCATTTTTTATTTCAGATCACTGCTGGATTTTATGTCCCGCTCTGAACCACACAGAGCTAATTACAAAGGCATCTGTCATACGATTTAGCTCTTAAACCAGTTCTCCTTTATGCAGTTGCTTTCTTTAACCCCAGGTGATAGCTAAAATACATAAGACAAATTTTCTTGTTTAGTTATTTATTTACTTTCATTTTTTGGAGATAGGATCTCACTCTGTGGCCCAGGCTGCAGTGCAGTGGCACCAATAGTGGCTCACTGTAGCAGCAGGCAAAATTTCTGAATCTATGCTCAGCTCACTGGTTTATTTTGTCACTGAAATTTCCTGTTCTTCAGCCCTTTTGGAGTTGATATGCTGGTACTGGCAATTTCACGAATCATATGTCTTTTATTTTCTTACTTTCCTTCCACTGGTGTTAGCTTTTGGTACTAGCTGATTTCCCTCCAGGCCCAGCTGTCCCCATATATAACAAGCCTCTCCCTCTTCTTAAGGAGTTACCCATGTCCATAAATGTCTCCAGTTGGTCTTTGGGCCATGTTCTTTTATTTCATTCAACAAATATTGGCTGAACCTGATTATATGAGTCTTGACATACTGTCTCTAGATAGTAACAATGGATTTTAATTATAAAACAATCTAAACCATCTTTTAGTTCTTTTTATAGGTGAAGAACCTAAGACTTAGAATAAGTGAAATAGTCAATGATTATACAATTAGAACTCATTGGCTCTTAACAGCCATTTGACTTCTCTGTCCATCATGCTGCTTTGTTTCTTTAAATTTCCGAAGTAATTTTTCTATACTCTAGAGATGGAAGGAGTTATTAAGGCTTACTTTCAAAAATAGAAAAGATTAAAATATAATATCTTTAATTGAAATTTGCATTCTATCCGGTTTCTCATTTTAATTCAGATTCTTTCAGAGAAATTTCAGAATTCAAAATGATCCTGATGTGACTGATTGATGGTTTGGCCTTTGGTTGCTTTCAGTATGATCTATAATAAGGCACTTGGTGGCATACTGACACATCAAAAAACCAACTTTCTCAATATTATAAAAGAACAGTCTTTCTTTACCTATGATTGGTTCTCAAACTTCATGGTGTTTCTTATAAACTTGTTTCAAAATTACCTGGAGAAAGCCAGTAAATGAACTTTTTATTAGGGAAGGTGGGTGTAAAATTTGCTTTTATATTCACTACACACTTTTATGTTCACTACACACTAAATCGCTACACACTAACCATTTGCTTTTTGGAAGCCTTCAAATATGCATTCAAATTTCTTTGGCAAATCTTTTCTGGGTATAGTTTTTAAAGAAGTTTGAAATGTGTTCAATGCTCAGTAACAGAAACTTCATAGATACCAAAAGTTGTCTGAAGTTGGCCAGACAAAGTGGCTCACACCTATAATACCAGCACTTTGGAAGGCCAAGGTGGAAGGATGGCTTGAGCCCAGGAGTTCAAGACCATCCTTGGTAACATAGTGAGACCATGTCTGTACAAAAAATAAAAAATTAGCCAGGTGTGGTGGTGCATGCCTATAGTCCCAACTACTAGGGAGGCTGAAGTTGGAAGATTGCTTGAGCCCAGGAGGTTGCGGTTGCAGTGTCATACCACTGCACACCAGCCTAACGGAAAGAGCAAGACCCTGTCTCTTTTTTTTTTTTTTTTTTTTTTAATTTAAAGTTAAAAAACAATCAAAGGAAAAACTAATGGAATTACGGAGAGAAGGAAAGACTGAATCTCCCGAAAGTTAGAACATAACAGTTTTCCTATTATGGTTTTCCTTGACTTGCTGTCTCCCATATTCACCTTAACTCTTAGAGAACACATTTGATGTTACATTTAACAAGGTAACAGGGAAGGATCAGAAGAGAGATCATATTCACTTTTGCTGGAGAGGAAATGTATTTATTTCTACAAGGCTTCCTTTATTTCTCTTGGATTCATTCTGATTGCTCAAGGACCAACAGAATTGGTAGCTGGCTACTTGTGTGTATCAGAGTCTAATAGAAACTTTTAATGGCAGTGTTTGGTCTTGTCCTGCTCTGTTACTTATCAAGAGCTACTCATTCAGACACATCAAGCTATCTTCAAGAAACTTGCCTGCTTAGAAAAGAATATGACTGTGGATATTATCAAGAAAAAGCTCTAAGAATTTCTCCTTCCACTTTATTAGGCACTCACTAATACTCGTATTAAACGGGTTCAAATACCAAGTTTGAGTCTCATTAATTATGAATGACTGCTCTGCAACAGATGGCTTGTGTTTCTCTTTTTAAGAATGAATGGTAAGTGTAAAGTGAGAAACATATGTTATTCTGTGTCTTTAGGACTCTGTACTTCTTAATTCACTTATCGATATGGTCTGCATTTGTGATTAGCACTGATGCTAACACACAATTTGAGAATTTATGACGAATTATAGTACTTGATCAAATCCTGACATTCGCTGTTAGGTACCTGATGACAGTTTCTAAAATGTTGAAATACCTTATCTTTATCCTCAGACAGTAGCTTGAACACTATTAGGAGCTGTTTACCAAAAATCTCATTTATTACTGGTTTTGAAGATCTAGGGCTGATAGGGACCAATCTATGAAGGCCATATTGGCCTTATTTTTCTTTTTAACCTAACCCATGGAAACAGGAACTTTTTTCCTTTTTTATGGATATTGGAGTTAAAGAGTCCCATTGTTTACTACAAATATCCAAGTGAATGTGATGCTTTTGAAAAAGGTTTATTTCTTCAGGACAAACTCTTACCTCATGGTTACTTTGACTATTTGAGTAAGTAATGCATGTAACAGAATTAAAACAGTTTCCAGCACACAAGTAGTGCTTGATAAAAGTTTGCTATAATTACTTTAACAAAGTCTATCTAATACGGATATTTAGCCTACTGTTGGAAAAACTAAATCATAAAATTCTGAATACCAGGGTATAAAAATTACTGTATTCTTCTGATTTAAGCTCTTGAGATATTCTACCTGGATGTGCTTTTAAGAGTTAAAATTATGACATTGACTAGTGTTCATCTATCTTCAGATCCTTTTAGTAGACTCTAGACTTTTACAGAAATTCAGATCTAATTTTATATTAGTGATGGTTGCTAGGTAATTTTTTGATGCAAATTAATCATTAAACACTAGCAGCTCATTTTCTGATTGGAGTGGAAGCTAGAATGACTTAGGAGATGACAGCTCAGGAAACGATTGAGAAAGAATATTCTAGGGTGTTTAATAAAAATAGATTATGACTCTCCTACTTGATTTTCTCCTCTTTGTCTTAATCAGAAAAGTAAGAGAAATTGCTAGACAAAATTAAAAGCTTCTTCCTAATAGTAGATGCGGTTCATTGAACAAGTACCGTGTGCCAGCACTAAATACTTTGCACACAATAGTATCATATTCTCACAGTAATCTGTTTAGTTAGGTGATAGGATTTTTATTTTAAACATAAGGAACATAGAAAAAGAATTAAGTAGCTTGTCCAAGTTGGCAATTCTTTTCTACCCTCTTCTCTGAATTTCTTTTCATTCCCCTCTATTTCTCAACCCCATATAAAGAACCCAGAATCAAAGTATGTACTGGTTGCTTAATTCTGTCTGCCTTCTAACTGGTCATTAGTCACCAATTAGTCTCTTTCTCTCTCTTCCTATTTTTTTTTTTTCTTTTGAGACTGTGTCTTGCTTTGTCCCTTGGTTGGTGTGCAATGGCCTAATACCAGCTCACTGCAACTTCCACCTCCCAGGTTCAGGAGATTCTCCTGCCTCAGCCTCCCAAGTAGCTGAGTTTACAGACACCTGCCCCCCATGCCCGGCTAATTTTTGTATTTGTAGTAAAGATAGGGTTTTGCCATGTTGGCTAGGCTGGCCTGGAACCCTTGGCCTCAAGTGATCTGCCTGTTGGGTCTCCCAAAGTGCTTGGAGGCATAAGCCACTGGGCCTGGCCTTTCTCTTCCTGTCTTAATGATAGTGTTAATACTTCTTTAAATTTTTGAATAGCTATTCCCCAGTTCAATCTATTATAATTTTTATTTTACTTTGAAAAATTCCATGATTCTACTCCTTTAACAAACATCTAGTGGGTACCTTTAGTGTGTTCTTGACTAGTCATGGAAAAATGTGGGCTCCTACCTTGAAAATTATTATGCTGCAATCAGTTTCCTTTTTAGCAGCTCTTCATGTCCCTAAACAAACCAAAGTAACGAAATTACTTCGATTTGTTATAATGCTTTCCTGTGTGAAAGTAGAACTTGCAGGAAAATGCCAACGCCAAAATTTATCAATAAAACAACTTAAAGATAAGAATAGGTTTTATTATTATTATTATTATTATTATTATTATTATTATTCACTTTGTAAGGCCTAATGATCTCCACTTTGTGAAAAGAAAAGTAATCATTGGAATGATAATAGAAAGTATAACCTTTTGTTTGATGCTATTATCTTATGCTTTAATTCACTATTATTACAATTATTTATTTAATTTCCTATATAAAGTAACCAAATTAAACAGTAAACTGTCATGTTCACCTTTCTAAAGCTTCAGACTAATGAATTGCTCTAGCTCCAACTAAAGTTTGTTCTATTTTTTTTTTTAATGTGATAGACCAACCAAAGATACAGCATGCCAGAATTCTAACTGGCATGTCTAAAGCTTATGCTAGATCCCTAAAATCGGTATTATTAAATCACCAAGAAGTTTTAAAGTGGTGGAATAAAGACTATGTTAAGTCTAAGATTAAACTGTCACATCAGAGTAATTTGATTTTAAGGCTTGCTCTACCACCTCCATTAGTACTCACATCCTTCACAGAGACAAAGTTCATCCAATATCAGTTCTCATCGTGGATGAGGTATTGATGTTTTGTGTTACTTTGGTCAGTCAATAAGGTTAAAAGGATAAAGTTTATTTAGTTTTCAACATTGCCTTCTTGCAGTCAAATGTCTATTTAATTAAATTTTCCAGTATTTGGCAAGAAAAGACTGGCAGTGTCAGCTTTCTTCAGCTTGATATTAAATAGCATCTTGTGAAATTTGGTAAAGACTATCTACAGTGATGTGAAACAGATATACTTTGATTCCACTTATGAGAGGAGTGAGAAGTACAAATTCTTTGTCAAGGCAGTTAGTAACTTCTAAGTTTCTGAATGCTAAAAGTATGAATGACATCTTTGGATCTTAAGTATGACATTCATTTGCTAACTAACTTTTGGTGACTTGTAGATTTCTGCTTCTACAAATATTGAACAACAACAAAATACATATATATGCAGAGTGTAATTCTCAAAAGGTGGTAATAATGACTTCAAAACAGTGTATCTTCTATATTTTATCTGCAGCTCAGGCACCCATTATATTATATCATGCTATTTTTCTGTCCTATACTATTTTAAAATTTTGTCATTTCATTATTTTTTTTTTTTTTTTAGAGGCAGGATCTTGCTTTGTTGCCTAGGCTAGTCTCAAATCCTGGCCTCAAGTGATCTTCCTGCCTTGACCTTTCAGAGTATTGGGATTACATGCTCCTGGCCCCAGTCCTTTTAAATATAGGCATACTTCAGAGATACTGTGGGTTCAGTTCCAGAACGCTAGAATAAAGGAAATATTACAATAAAGATTTTTATTTCTTGCTTTCTCAGTGCATGTAAAAGTTATGTTTACATTATGCGATAGTCTAGTAAGTGTGCAATATGTCTATGAAAAGAATATGCATATCTTAATTTAAGAATACTTTACTGCTAGAATGTGCTAACCATCATCTGAGGCTTCAGCTACTCCTCACCTGTCTGCTGGTGGAGGATCTCGCCTCAATGCTAATGGCTGCTGACTGATCAGGGTGGTAGTTGCTGAAGGTTAGAATAGCTGCGATAATTTCTTAAAATAAGATAACAATGAAGCTTGTCACATGGATTGACTCTCCCTTTCACAAAAGATTTATTTGTAGCATGCAAGGCTGTTTGATAGAATTTGGCCCACAGAAGAACTGTCAAAATTGAAGTCAGTCCTCTCAAACCCTGATACTGCTTTATCAATTAAGTTTATGTAATATTCTAAATCCTTTGTTGTCATTTCAACAATTTTCACAGCATCTTTACCAGGATTAGATTCCATCTCAACATCTACTTTTTTTTTTTGTTCATTTATAAGTAGCAACTCCTCAAGATTGCAGCAATTCAGTCACATCTGCAGGCTCCACTTCTAGTTCTATTACTTCTTTTGCTATTTGTACCATATCTTCAGTTATTTCCCCCACTGAAATCTTGAACCCCTCAAATTCATCCTCAAGGGTTAGAAGCCACTCCTGTTAATGCTGATATTTTACTCTCCCATGAATCACAAATGTTTCTAACAGCATCCAGAATGGTGAGTCCTTTCCAAAAGTTTTTAATTTACTTTGTTCACATCAGAGAAATCAGTTTATGGCATCTATAGCTTTACAAAAATGTATTTTTTAAATAGTGAGGCTTAAACATTGAAATTACTCTTTGGTCCATGGGCTACAGAATGAATATTGTGTTAGCAGGCATGATAACAACATTAATGTCCTTGTACATTATCATCAGAGGTTTAAGGTGACTAGGTACATTGTCAATGAGTAGTAATATTTTGAAAGTAATCTCTTTCTGAGTAGCAAGTCTCAACAATGGTATTAAAATTTTCATTAGACCATGCTGTAAACAGATGTGCTGTCATCCAGGCTTTGTTATTCCATTTATAGAGTATAAGAAGAGTAGTTTACCATGATTCTAAACTGCTCTAGGGTTTCAAGAATAGTAAATGGGCACTGGATTCAACTTAAATTCCCCAGCTGTGTTAGCCCCTAATAAGAGACTTAGCTTATCCTTTGAAGTTTTACAGCCAGACCTTATCATCTCCTTTCTAGCTAGAAATGTACTAGATAGCATCTTCTTCCAATAGAGGGCTGTTCTGTCTACATTGATAATTGGTTGTTTAGTGTAGTAATCATAGTAATATGTTGTTTTATTGACCTTCATTGATTATCTTAGATCTCTGAATAACTTGCTGCAGCCTCTCCATCAGAATTTACTGATTCATTTTGTACTTTTATGTTATGGATATGGCCTCTTTCCTTAAACCTCAGAAACCAATGTCTGCTAGCCTCCAACATTTCCTCTGCAGCTTCCTCACCTCTCTCAGCCTTCACAGAAATGAAGAAAGTTAAGGTTTTGCTCTGGATTAGGCTTTGGCTTAAGGTCATATTACAGTTCATTTGATCTTTCATCCAAACTGCTGAAACTTTCTTTCAGCAATAAGGCTGTTTTGCTTTCTTATCATTCATGTCTGCGCTGGAGTAGCCCTTGTAATTTCCTTCAAGAACTTTTTCTTTGTATTCACAACTTGACTGTTTGGTGCTAGAGACCTAGCTTTCAGCCATTCTGAGGTCAGAATTTCTTGATCAAATTTGTCATTTCTGAATCTGCATATGACTTGAGCTCCCAAAGTTATTGGGAATATCTTGTTCCAGAAAGTAGCATACTTTCTAGGATAGGGTTTTTCCTGCCCAGGAACTGGTAAGTTACCTGAAGATGATATTTAATCTTTATGGTAATGTTCCTTTTATAAGACAATGGTAGACTTAAGTGTGAATTTAATTATCTACTTTATTTCTTTTCTTTACCAATACTGTCAGATTAAGTTATGATTTATTAATTTAACTATTTAGTGTACTTGGAGTTCAACTAGCTTATATTTTAACTTTAATTGTTACAGATACTATATTTCAAAATTCTACCAATCACAAAAATCTTATTTTTTAAATTTTCATTGTATAAATATTTACTGAATGCCTTCTATGTGTATGATAGGTGATACACTCTCCAAGTTCCTTTTTTTTACTTTTTTTTTTTTTTTTTTTTTTGTGAGACGGAGTCTCCCTCTCTCGCCCAGGCTGGAGTGCAGTGGCGTGATCTCAGCTCACTGTAACCTCTACCTCCCGGGTTCAAGCAATTATCCTGCCTCAGCCTCCTGAGTAGCTTGGGTTATAGGCGCCTGCCACCACATCCAGCTAAATTTTTGTATTTTTAGTAGAGATGAGGTTTCATCATGTTTGTGAGGCTGGTCTCAAACTCCTGACCTCGAGTGATTTGCCCACCTCAGCCTCCCAAAATGCTGAGATTACAGGTGTGAGCCACTGTGCCCAGCCATATTCTCCAAGTTCTATGTGATCAGGAACTATATCTTTCTTATCCATATTCATAACCCCTTATGTATCTCACTACTTAATATAGTAGATACGTAGTAGCATTGATTAAATACTCAATTGAAGATTAAATACAAAGGTAACCTCAATATCCTTAAAAAATTTATCACCAAATAGAAGAAATAATACAAATGTACAAATGCACAAATAACTATTATGATGGATGGGTAAAATCCAAAAATATCACATATCAGGTTTTATAGTAGTAAAGACAAATATTTTAAAATAAATGTTATCCAGAATTGGGACAGGCACAGTGACACATGACTGTAATCCCAGCACTTTGGAAGGTGTTGATTGAACCCTGAGGTCAGGAGTTCAAGACCAGCCTGGCCAACATGGTGAAACCCTGTCTTTACTAAAATACAAAAATTAGCAAGGAATGGTAGCAGGTGCCTGTAATCCCAGCTACTCTGGAGGCTGAGGCAGGAGAATTGCTTGGACCTAGGAGGCAGAGGTTGCAGTAAGCCAAGATCGTACCATTGCACTCCAGCTGGGATGGCAAAAGTGAAACTCCTTCTAAAAAAAAAAAAGAAAGAAATATTCTCCAGAACTTCAAGGAAGAAGTAATATTCTTGGTGAAGGATACTAATACATAGGCCTCAATAAAGCTTTGAATCAAACATTTGCTATTATTTGAACTCTGATAAAAATAGGTAAAAACATCCAAAAGTTCAATGTAACAAACATCAGCCCCGTACAGGAGGTGTAAGTGGCAGAGGTGTTTTCAAGAAAACGATCACCTGGATTCCTCTCTTTTCTGAATTCTCAAGGCCTAATAATTGTAGCATACTTTGGTTATGCTTAGGGGATATTGCTCTTTATATTTACCACTTAACCAGAAAAAATTCTGTTACATGAAGCCCAGGAGTGATCATTAGGCTATCGCAGATCATCTTCCTCTATACCATTAACTCTTAAGCTATGGAAAAATACTTAGAATCAGGAAATACTGTTCAACAGGCTCCCCCACTATTAGGAATTGGGAGTCGTGGAAGAAAATATAACTCATTCTCTGTGGAGATTCTAACCCTTCCTTTGCAGCACCAATACCAAAACGTACTTGCCTATTTGAAGTTATATAGTAGCAATGATCGTGAACATCACTGATTCGTTTGAAAAAAATTATTGAGGCCGAGCTTGGTGGCTCATGCCTGTAATCCTAGCGCTTTGGGAGGCCAAGGCAGGTGGATCACGAGGTCAGGAGATTGAGACCATCCTGGCTAACACGGTGAAACTGCGTCTCTACTAAAAATATAAAAAAATTAGCCAGGCGTGGTAGCAGGCACCTGTAGTCCCAGCTACTTGGGAGGCTGAGGCAGGAGAATGGCGTGAACCTGGGAGGCGGAGCTTGCAGTGAGCCGAGATCACGCCACTGCACTCCAGCCTGGGTGACAGAGCGAGCCTCCATCTCAAACAAACAAACAACAACAAAAAAAACAAACAAAGAAACAAACAAATACAAAAATACTTATTGAGCTAGCTCCAGTGCTGTGCTATGCATTGGGTGAAAAGCTGAGGCCAAAGAAGAAAAGAGGTTACACTCACTCAAACTCTTGTGGTATTCTCAAGTATTTTTTTTTAATGCCATTAATTATACATGAAATAAATTGTTTACAAAACTGTTAGTAATTTGTGAATTTGTCTTATGACATACGTGATTAGGTATGATAGAGAATCATTTTGCTGTGTGAGTCTCCATTCAGTCATGGTGTGTTGCAACCTTTGATGCCAGCCACAGCTTATAAACTGAGATAATTGCATATTACATAGACTTCCCGAAAATCCACTTAAAATTATGTAAATGGAAGACTATTCTTACGCTATGGGTGGCATTATTTAATCCAGTTAAAATTACTTTCTTTTTAACTGTAGGGTTTTGACTTAAATTAGTTTATCTTGAAGCTTTAGCATCTCACTTAAACCATTAGTGTGCTTCTTCCTCTAGGGACTTCCATTTATACTTTCCCGTTCAGAATGTAATCCTATCAGAGATGGTAATAATACTTTGTACTTGGTAACATCTTTCATCCAAAGAGGTCTTGAGCACCTTAAAACATGATCTTGTTGTTAGTGCTTGCAGCATCCCCAAGATGTAGCCAGGCAGCCGAAATAGATGCTTTCAGGTTTACAGCTGGAAAAATGAGGTGAAGGAGAAAACTGAATTCTCCAAAAGTGATTTTGAGAGTGCACTCTGATATGACTTTAACAAGCATTTTTAAATGATGGAAAAACTGAGGGAAGGGTGATTAAGGTGAATATCAGATTCATTCCAAAAAGATATAAATTTTTTAAAAAAATGATATTTCTTAGCAATTATAATATTTAATATTTTCATTATTATTTTTCAGTAATTATACATTAATTGGCTACTCTATGCCCAGCACTGTACTAGGCACTGAGCACAGCAGGAAACAAAATAAAATAAGATGAAGTTAAAGAGAAAGACACATGGCTCAGATCTTATGGGGCCTTGTGGGACAGGTAAAGGATTATGGATTGTTGCAGATGTTTGTTGAAGGGCTTAAAGCCAGTTTTGAGTTTAAGGGAAAAAAAATCACTCTTAGTAGAATGTGAAATCGGGGATATAGAAGGGTAGACAGACCCATTAGGATTTTTATTTCTAACATTGTATGTTCGACATTTTTGGTCTTATCTCTTAACCACATGTTCAGTGATTCTTAAAAACATAATAATTAATTCTAGAAATCCTATAATTAAGTCTATGCAATCATGCAATTATATAGGAATAGATAATGTTAAATGTATTACATTTTGAAATATAATATGCCATTTCATTCATTCAGAAACAACTTGAAAATTGCTTAACTTGGAAAAAAAGTACTATGGATAAACTATGCTTTTAAGAAATTACATCCTAGTAGGAAAATTCAGATCTGTGATCAAACAACAAGGAGATACACACACACAGACACACACACACACACACACACACACACACACACACAGAGAGAGAGAGAAGACATATATATGTCATGTGGGCTATGTAAGTTGTTATAAGAATGCAGAAAACCATTACTTGAGGAAAGAGTAAGGAGGGACAAAGAGGTCGTACATGAGTCAATCCATAAAATGTATACAAATATACTTAACAAATTCAACAAATATTGTATTTTTCCTAAACACTACACAAAGTGATGAAGAGAATATAGACGTAAATAACATTCTTTTTATATTCAGAGTACTCATAGTCTACTGGAATGTCTACATAATTACTTTAAGGACTCTAGTACTAGGTGTGTTGCCCTAAGTATCACAATGTAGAATGTGAAAAAAGAAATTTAATTCAACTAGGAAACACAAGTAGGTTTTACATTAGAAAACAGTGGAAAATAAAATAGCAAATTTTGATTGAAGAGAGAACAGAACTCTCCTTACTTGTCAGTTTAAAATAAGACAAAAGTATTAGCAAAACGGTTTTATAGAATAATATAGCAGTTGCCTTCAGGGTACCGTGGATTCAGTAAAGAATAGACAGGTAACTGAATTAGCAGATGAATGCCGTACTGTGGATGCCAAGTAATCCAACTGAGCTAAGGTGCCAATGATGGTAATAGGAACAAATGAGATTGGGGTGAGGTAATAGAGAAAATTGGACAGAAACTAGCAAATTCTTGAATGCAGTAAAAAGTCGATAACTGAATTTTGAGCCATGGTGATTGTACAGTGGTGATATCATAATTTCCAAAATGAAAATCAAGAAATGTTTACTTGTTGGATTTAGTCATTTGAGGATTAAAAATAAGTCTTAAACATATTAAGTTTGAGATGCTGGTGAAATACAGTGCTCAGCAGCGCTAATAGCTTGGGGATCAAGAATGATCTAGGGAGAGAAAGAATAACAATAGCTAAGAGTAAATGTTTGAGGCATTTTACCTGAAAAGTTAATTTAATTCTTAAAACTTGCTGAGAAAATACTTCTTTAACCCCACTTGTAAGTAGAGACCTGAAGTTTGGATTCCTTCAGAGTCATTACACAGAGTGATACCGCAATTCTGTCACTCAGAAATGAACTAGACATTTGAGAATTATTTATATGAGGTACAATTGAAATTTTGGGAGCAGTAGGAACGTCTAAAAATGACTAAAGAAGAAAAGGTAGAGAATAAAAAGTTGTAAAATCTGGAGGATTGGAGAAGGAAGACCAATGAAGACATATATAGAGAAGGTGTGTCAAAGTTCAGCTAATGCAGACTCTAGCAAATAAACTAACATCACAAAAAGCCGGAGTTTAAAGAAATAGAAGCGCCTTAGCTTTATAGAATTCTGTAAGGCAGCCTATCTCAAAGTAGGTTATATGGAATATCAGCCACATAATGTATTTGATGAGGGAAGAAAATGGTTACATAATCCAGTAAGTTTATAAGACAACGTAATAAGATATCAGAAGCACATTAAAGGTACAATTTTTTTTTTTTTTTTTTTGAGATGGAGTCTCACTCTGTCACCCAGGCTGGAGTGCAGTGATGTGATCTTGGCTCACTGCAACCCCTGCCTCCCAGGTTCAAGTGATTCTCCTGCCTCAGCCTCCCAAGTAGCTGGGACTAGGTGCATGCCACTATGCCTGGCTAATTTTTTGTATTTTTTTTTTTTAGTAGAGATGGGGTTTCACTGTGTTGGCCAGGCTGGTCTCAAACTCCTGACCTCAGGTGATACACCTGCCTCATCCTGCCAGAGTGCTGGGATTGCAGACATGAGCTGCCGCGCACAACCAAAATAATTGAAGGGAGGTGATAACTTCATGATAGCTTAGAAGGCACCTTCTTCTTTTTTTAATCTAAAAAATACAGATTCGAAGATATTTTTTACAATAGAATCATATTTTGGGATATGATGAAGATTCTAGAAGAAAAGTCTTGAGTTGTTAGGATCTGAGGAATGTTAAAGAAGGTGGTACTGAGATAAGAGCACAGTTTAAGTCTAAAATGAGGATAAGGAATAAAAAAATGAAGAAAAGTCATGAAACAAGGAATTATGGAATTATAGAATTAAGACATAAGTGTAAGATCACTGGTTCAGTGACTGTGTGTTAGAATTACTGAGGAAGGGGTCACTTGCAGGGCTGACCACAGACTGACTGAAGGGGATTTAGTTATATAAAGGATGATAGGAATACCAGGCCATTCCTGTCAAATTTTGTTCTGCTAAATACTCCAGTTCCTTTTTTCATGCTTTCTAGATGTCATTTCTTTCTAATTTCAATCTCCAGACTAGTTGTCCTTAATGATATTGCTCTCAAAATAAGGTACTCAGAACAGAAAATAATACTTTGGTTCTTTCCAAGGCACTATGCATTGTCTCTTTTGACAGCATGATCAGAAGGCTTATTCCCTGTGAATCCAGCCAATTTGATGCCATTTACATGGATTTTTCAGTAGCTATACAACTTTTGCACATGAACAAAACATCTTTTTAAGGCTATTTTATAACTTTATTTTATAATTTGCACTTACATTTTAGTAGCATCAGCCCTTTATTCCTGGTTGGCATTTAACTCATTCTTTAAAATATTCATTCTGACTTTCATTTTATTTGAGCCCCTGGTTTTGTGTGAATTTCAGATTTTACTTTTATTTTTATGCCTTTGATTTCTGCAAGGGAATAATTAATATTAAAGTGATCAGTGTAAGGAAAAGAAATTTGCTGAAAGCCTCCAGAAATCATTATTCGAAATTAACTTACCCGGGAATCCCTTTGTGTACAGTTACTGTGTCCAACTCATTGGCTACAACTTTCAGTCCTCTTAAATGAATCATCACTATTGCTTTTATTTCTGCATTCTATGCACTTATATCTATATCTATACCTGTATCAAGATTAACTTTGTCAAAACATTTAGAGTGTAGTTGAAGCTTCACTCCTGTATTTTCTTGATATTCTAGTTATATTCATTTGATATAATTTGTAACTGATTCCATTTTCATTCTTAAGTAATGAGGAGCCATCTCTTCATTCACTCTAGAATCTTGCTTGTGTCTTAATTCAGTATCACTGTGATGTTTTTTAAACATACATTTCCCCCATTTTGACACAAGGTAGTTCTTTGTCCCCTTGTTTCTCCATAACCTCCTTTGTATTTTATTATACTATTTGTGAAGTAGTCTTATCATAATGAGTGAGAATCCTTAAGTAATTTACATAAATTATCCATGCCTCAGTTTCCCTGTCAGTAAAATGGGAATTATAGTATCTATCTTATAAAATTATTACAGGCAGTAAATAAATTTAAATGCTTAAAACACTGCCTGAAACCATGTAGATGCTCAGCAAATCTTGGTTGATATTTTTTTCAGTACCCTAGTCTCAAATAAGAAACATGATCCATTTACAATCCTCCTGTGAAAGTGCTTTTGAGAACGGAAAAATTCTGAGTAAAAACAAAAGTTTATTTCAATTACTAAGCTTGAGGAGTGAAAGGGTTATGCTGAGAAATTAGTATTTAATTATTTTTACATAAATATCCTGTGTTAGACATCTATCTGGTTAAAATATGTAAAAATGAAAACTGCTTATTCTTTCAACACCTAAAAATAATTTTTTATTTTGGAGTTAAAAAATGAAGTATTAGAACAATAGGATAAGATTTTAGAAAAAAAATGATTCACTTACAAGAGATAGGCATAAAGACTGCTATTTCTATTGTTGGAGATAGCAAATTAGGACAGTCTTGCTAGGTAGTGACAGAGAGGAGCAGATGAAAGAGAAAATGGACTAAAAAAAGACCAAACTGTGTCATCACAGAATCTATGTCTCTATTCTCCAGCAGACTATATGATACTTCTTTATATGTTCCTTCTGTTGTTTGCTTTGATTTTTATTTTAGTCTTTTTTTTTCCTACATAAATAAAGGGTTTGTTTGGAAGTTAGAGTGGAGATAAGATGAGGAACAGTATCTGTTCCCCAGCAGGTGGTCAGTTGGCATTGCAGGCATGGAATACTTGCTTAAAAAATGCTGACCAGCATACTCTTTCTTTAGATATAACACCTATGGTTTTTAGAAGACCTAATGTGTAACCATCTTTAAAATCTAATTAACAATGCTTCACAGGGCAACTCTATTACTTGCTGAAGGATTTTAATGGGAACATAAAAATTATAATTGCTAATGAAGGTCATGTATACGCAGACTTTGTTATTTGATATCATAACACATCCAAGATTGATTGAAAAAATGTATCAGAGTCTCCCACTTACCAGTAAGTAAATATTTCCGTATGAAGTGCCCTTCTGTGAGTACAGGCATACCTCAGAGATATCGCTGGTTTAGTTCCAGATCACCGCGATAAAACACATCTTGCAGTAAAGAAAATCATATAAATTTTTTGGTAACCTAGTATATATAAAGGTATTGTTTATACTATACTGTAGTCTATTAAGTGTGCAATGGTATTTATGTCTAAAAAATACATACCTTAATTAAAAATATTTTATTGCTAAAAATTCTAATGATCATCCAAGCCTTCAGCTAGTCCTAATCTTTTTGCTGGTGGAAGCTCTCACCTTGATGCTGATGGCTGCTGATTACTCAGGCTGCTGGTTGCTGAAGGTTGGAATGGCTGTAGTAATTTCTTAAAATGAGACAACAGCAAAGTTTTCACGTGGATTGACTCTTCCTTTCACAAAGAATTTCTCTGTAGCATGACAGGCTTTTTTGATACCATTTGATCCACAGAACAACTTGTTTTAAAATTGAAGTCCACCTTCTCAAATCCTGCCACTGCTTTATCAACTAAATTTATGTAATATTCTTTATTGTCATTTCTACAATGTTCACAACATCTTCACCAGGAGCAGATTCCATCTCAAAGAACCACTTTCCTTGCTCATTCATAGGTAGCAGCTTCTCATTGTTTAAGCTTTATCAGGAGATTACAGCAATTCAGTCACATCTTCAGACTCCATTTTTAATTCTAGTTCTCTTTCTATTTGCAAAATACCTACACTGACTTCCTCCACTGAAGTCTTGAACCCTTCAAAGTCATGCATGAAAGTTGAACCACCTTCTAGTGATTGAGTTGAACAAACTCCTGTTAATGTTGAGATTTAAATCTCCTCCCATGAATTACAAATGTTTGTAATAGCATCTAGAATGGTGAATCCTTTCCAGAAGGTTTTCAATTTACTTTGCCCAGATCCATCAAAGGTATCACTACCTATGGCAGCTATAGCCTTATGCAATGCATTTCTTAGGTAATAAGACTTGAACATTGAAATTACTCTTTGGTCCATGAGCTACAGAATGAATATTGTGTTAGCAGGCATGAAAACAACATTAATGTTTTTGTACATTTTCACATCAGTGCTTTGAGGTGGCTAGGTATGTTCTTCAATGACTAGTGGGTGGATCACTTGTGTACACATACAAGTGATACATATTATTTATATATATTAGATATACATAAGTTATATATATTAGTTATATGTTAGATATATATTTATATATAAGTTATAGATTATAGTTATATGTATATTTTATATATATATATGTATAGATATATACACACACACACACACACAAACACACACACATATTTTTGAGACAGAGTCTTGCTCTGTTGCCAAGGCTGGAGTGCAGTGACACAATCTCGGCTCACTGCTACCTCTGCCTCCTGGGTTCAAGCAATGCCCATGCCTCAGCCTCCCAAGTAGCTGGGATTACAGGCATGCACCACCACGCCCAGCAAATTTTTTGTATTTTTGGTAGAGACAGGGTTTCGCCATGTTGCCCAGGCTGGTCTCAAACTTCTCAGCTCAGGCAATCCGCACTCCCTCCTTGGCCTCCCAAGTGGGCTAAGATTACAGGCATGAGCCACTGTGCCCAGTTGAGTGGTAATATTTTGAAAGGAAACCTTCTTCTGAGCAGGTCTCAAAAGAGAGATTAAAATACTGAGTAGACCATGCTGTAAACAGATGTGCTATTATCCAGGCTTTGATATTCCATTTATAAAGCACAGGGAGAGCTCAGAGTAGATTTAGTGTAACTCCGAAGGGCAATAGGATTTTCAGAATGGTAAATAAGCATTGGCTTCAACTTAAATTCAAATCTGCATTGGCCTCTAATAAGAGACTAGCTTGTTCACTGAAGCTTTGAAGTCTGACGTTGTTTTCTCCTATCTAGCTAGGAAAGTCCTAGATAGTATCTACTTCCAATAAAAGGCTGTTCTGGCCGGGCGCAGTGGCTCACGCCTGTAATCCCAGCACTTTGGGAGGTCAAGGTGGGTGGATCACAAGGTCAGGAGTTCGAGACCAGCCTGGCCAATATGGTGAAACCCCATCTCTACTAAAAACACAAAAAAATTAGCTGGGTGTGGTGGCACATGCCTGTAATCCTAGCTACTCGGGAGGCTGAGGCAGGAGAATTGCTTAAATCCGGGAAGCGGAGGTTGCAGTGAGCCGAGATTATGCCACTGCACTCCAGCCTGGGTGACAGAGCGAGACTCCATCTCAAAAAAAAAAAAAAAAAAAAAAAAAGGCTGTTCTATCTATATTGATTATGTGTTATTTAGTGGTTTAGTGTAGCTACCTTCATCAGTTATCTTTGCTAGATCTTCTGTCTTCTGGATAACTTACTGCAGCTTCTACATCCACACTTGTTGCTTCACCTTTCATTTTAAAATTATGGAGACAGCTTATTTTTTTAAAACCTCATGAGCCAACTTTCTCGAGTTTCAAATTTTTATTCCACATCACCATTTCTCTCAGCCTTCATAGAATTGCAGAGAGTTAGGGCTTGGCTCTGGATTAGACTTTGGTTTAAGGGAATATTATGGCTCATTGGATCTATCCAGTTCACTAAAACTTTTTCCATATCAGCAATAAAACTGTTTTGCTTTTTTAATATTCATGTGTTCAATGGGTTAGCACTTTTAATTTCCTTCACGAACTTTTCCTTTGCATTTACAACTTGGCTAACCATTTTGCACCAGAAGTCTAACTTTCAGCCTATTTCAGCTGTCAGCATGGCTTCCTTACTAAACTTAATCTTTCTAGCTTTGATTTAAAGTGACATACTTGGACTCTTCCTTTCACTTGAATAGTTAGAGGCCATTGCAGGATTATGAAGTGACTTAATTTAAATATTGCTGTCTCAGGAATCAGGAAGGCCCAAAGAAGGAGAGAGAGAGAGAGAGAGACAGGAAATGGCTGATCAGTGGAGCAGTCAGAACACAAACATTTATTAAGTTCACCATCTTATATGGGCATGGTTCATGGTCCCCAAAACAATTAAAATAGTTACATCAAGTATCACTGATCACAGATCCCTGTAACAGATATGATAATAGTGAAAAATTGGAATATTGCAAGAATTACCAAAATGTGACACAGAAACACCAAGTAAGCATGTGCTGTTGAAAAACATGGCACCAATTGACTTGCTCCATGCTGGGTTGCCACAAACCTTCAATTTGCAAAAAAATGCAATTTGCAAAAAATGCAAAGCACAGTAAAATGAAGATCAATAAAATGAAATATGCCTGTGCTAATACTGTGAAAGAAAGGTAAAATACAGAGTGATAATGTTGATTTTTAAAAATAAATAACAACTTGTCCATTTCTTTTAATATGCCTAGTTAGTTCATATTATTTTTTCAATTGATTTTAAAGGTGTTTGACCTTGATTTTTTTAAGGTTATGTTAGATTAATTTTGCTCAAATGTGAAGATTTTCAGTTTTCTAATCAGACCTTAGAAATATTTTTCAGTTTTCTAATCAGACCTTAGAAATATTTGTAAGTGTACAGAGATTAAGCAAATAAAGAAGAAGTAAAAGAAAGGAAAACCCTGGAGTTTCATGTACTTAACCTTCCTCAAATATATCCCAGCATGCTTCCACGATATGTAAGACCATCCACTGTTCTGAGACCCCCTGATGATAGACCCATATGTGCTTGATACCTTCTGCAAGCATAACAAGACCCCATTAGAGACATTGTGGAGGGCTCAACTCACCATGTCACTGCTTGTATTAATTTATTTCAAATTCAATGTGGGTCACTCTCTCTTGCTTTTATTCTTTCTCTTCTTTTGTGGGTTTAATGTGTGATTTGACTAAATTTTCTTAAATATGCTACATTCACCTTACCCAGATTTCAGCTGTTCCCTTCTGAGATTCAAGTTTTGTGGGTCACTTGGCACTGCTTTATTGGATTATTTCCAAACTTACTGTCTTCTTTTTGTTTAGTACTGCAGATATTTTCGTGTTTATTCATGAAAAGTATCATGTGAATTTATATTGGCTCTGGGAGAAAGTGGCCATTGTGCCAACAATGAGTGTCACTTGGTACAGAGAGGGATTTAGAGGCATTATATATTGTCTCATTCTAGTGAAGTAATGTATCAAAGTCATAAATCTGACCTTTCAAATGCCTTTTTAAATTGTAGTTGCTATGTTTTTTGGTTTTTGTGTTTTTTCATGATTAGCAAGAGAGCTTTGATTATTCTTACTCAATATTTAAAATATGGTTTAAAACATGTTTTTAAAGGTACTTTAAAAAATCTAGCTACTTGTTATTTAAAGCTTTACGGTCTTTGTTTTTTTTTATTTGAAATTTTCATATATATTTATCCAGCATATATTTATCCAGTTTCCTTGGATGATTTATTTTTTTTTCCAACTTTTATTTTAAGTTCAGGGGTACATTTGCAGGATGTATAGGTTTGTTACATAGGTAAATGTGTGCTATGGGTTTACTGCACAGATCAGATGGATGATTTTATTTTTGTAAGAATAGAAAAACAATAAAAAATTCAAAGAAGCACATGGTATTTTCTGTTTATATGGGTTTTTTTCAGCTAAAAATAAAAATTGATCAAAGTTGAAAGGTCTCCTGTTCCATTCTTGCCAGTTCTTAAACGTTATTCATTATTTATTTATTTATTTATTTGAGATGGAGTCTCACTCTGCTGCCCAGGTTGGAGTACAGTGGCCGTGATCTTGGCTCACTGCTACCTCTGCCTCCTGGGTTCAGGTGATTCTCCCACCTCAGCCTCCCCAGTAGCTGGGACTCCAAGCGTGTGCCACCATGCCCGACTGATTTCTGTATTTTTAGTAGAGACAATGTCTCATGATGTTGGCCAGGCTGGTCTCGACTCCTGACCTCAGGTGATCTGCCCGTCTCAGCCTCCCAAAGTGCTGGGATTCAAGGTGTGAGCCACTGTACTCAGCTCAATTCTTAAACTTCAAGGCCTATTATACACATAGAAAATTTCCTAATTTGTTATATTGATCTTATTATTACACTCTTCTGACCATTTCTACCACATTGTATCAGCTTCTTAAATTTAGCCCATTATCTTAGCTAATTTTATTTTAGTCTAATTTATACGTAATTTGGTAATTTACTGCTTATTTTATGTTACCTAATTGGCCTATGCAGTTAATTGCCTAATTATTACATGAGTATAAGTCATATCCTTAGTAAAATTATGAAATCTGTGGAAGCAAGTACTGTGTTTTCCTGTTTTATGTTTCCCATTGATCCTTCAGTCATGTTAATCATTTTGCATATAATAATAAGAATATCTGTTAGTTTCCAAACATCTGTGCCAGGATTTTTGTGAGCATCACAATAAGCCAAGGAGTTAGAGATATTTATTATATTTTTATTTAAAAAGGGGACTGAAGCAAAGAAAGATTATATAGAATTCACTCACTGTTACATAGGCAAGCATTGATAGAACTGGCTGGGATTGAATTTGAAATTAATTATGTGACTAGAAAGCCTGGTCTCACAACCTTGCCAATAACTGTGCCCCTCAACCCCTGAGAAAAAACATCCAGTACAACATTTATTGAATAAATTGTTTTTACCTAGAAAAATTTGAATTCTGCCAGTAGTAGTTACTATTTACTCTATTAATGATTACAATCAAATTCTGGTGTATCTAAGAGAGCTAGTACTTTGGCATGGAGGATTATACAGCATGATAGAATAAAATTTAAGTAGAAAAAATGCATCCAACTTCCTGACGTGGCTTGTGGGTCTCATTGACTTTTACCATGATATAGCCATGCTATGTCTTAGAAAAGTATTCAAGGAAGCATATATTTTTATTATAGTCAAGCTGATTTTGCTAATATAGAAAACATACTTATTGTTTGTAAAACTGGAATTATTTAACAGAAGCTACTTTTATAGACATTTAAAAATGAAGTGAGTTCTTCATTTTATCCAGATGGTTAAACCATGGCTTTAAACGCAGTTCTGAAGTCTGTGGCTGGGTGGTAGGTTTGTCCCAGGCTTTGGAGTCAAAGCCTTTCTCCTTTGTGAAATCCTGTGTGTCTATATTTGTAGAAGAAATATTATTGACTCTATTGTTCAGAAACAATAGGTGACATTTATATAAAGAAAAGCTAATAGGGATCAGTCTTGGGGAGTGGCCGTTGATCCAATCTAGAACTTTAAAATATCCTTAAATTTATGCAGGGGGAGGTGTTGGCCTTTTGAGACTTCACTTTGGAATATCCCTTATTCTCTAAGAGATTCTTACTTGCAAGATTCCATGTGCCTGCCAACCAGAGCCATTATCTTTTACCTGAATAACGGATCCACAGGTCCTTATGCCCAGGTGGCAAACCAACAGAACTGTAGCAGTTTATTGAATATTTGAATTTTCAAGTTGGATTTTGAATGAATTATACTAAGCAAGGGTATTGCATATTATTCTTAAGGTATACATAAATGATGCTAAACTTGAGTACATGTTTATTTAAGCACATGTATTCAAAAACACATCTAAATATCAGAATCTTGGTTGTTCTCTTGAATGAATAAATTTCATTCAATCATGTAACACTGTACATTCACATAGTGTGCTGCACTCTCTCTATAACGATTTGCTAATCCGACAACACTCTAATATACTTGTCAAGCAAAGTTCATACACTCCAAATAAATATTATTGATTTTTTTGTTCGTTTATTGTTTTTGTTTTCACATTGGCTGTACTTCAAATGGTATCTCACATGCTACGACATGACTCTACTCACTTAATTTAACATTCCATCCAGCAGACATTATAGTTCTCAGTTGTATTAATAAATTTTCCACTTTGATCAAAATGGCACATTTGTGAAGGATTTGTAGCACATTATACGTTATGTAGATGTGGGGGCTATAACCGTGAAAGTTACCAACAGGTGGACATTGTGCCTAAGGGAGAACCAATCCCAAGATATCAAGATCGAATGGGAAGTACCATTTTGGAGCACAACTACTTCTTCTATCAGGGATTGCTGTTCTCATAAAAGACGTATTGCAAAGCTGGAGGCATCACGCTACCTGACTTTAAACTATACTACAAGGCTACAGTAACCAAAACAGCATGGTACTGGTACCACAACAGAGACATAGATCAATGGAACAGAACAGAGCCCTCAGAAATGATGCCGCATAGCTACAACTATCTGATCTTTGACAAACCTGACAAAAACAAGAAATGGGGAAAGGATTCCCTATTTAATAAATGGTGCTGGGAAAACTGGCTAGCCATATGTAGAAAGCTGCAACTGGATCCCTTCCTTACACCTTATACAAAAATTAATTCAAGATGGATTAAAGACTTATATGTTAGACCTAAAACCATTAAAATCCTACAAGAAAACCTAGGCAATACCATTCAGGACATAGGCGTGGGCAAGGACTTCATGTCTAAAACACCAAAAGCAATGGCAACAAAAGCCAAAATCGACAAATGGGATCTCATTAAACTAAAGAGCTTCTGCACAGCAAAAGAAACTATCATCAGAGTGAACAGGCAACCTACACAATGGGAGAAAATTTTTGCAACCTACTCATCTGACAAAGGGCTAATATCCAGAATCTACAATGAACTCAAACAAATTTACAAGAAAAAAACAAACAACCCCATCAAAAAGTGGGCAGAGGACATGAACAGACACTTCTCAAAAGAAGACATTTATGCAGCCAAAAAACACATGAAGAAATGCTCCTCATCACTGGCCATCAGAGAAATGCAAATCAAAACCACAGTGAGATACCATCTCACACCAGTTAGAATGGCCATCATTAAAAAATCAGGAAACAACAGGTGCTGGAGAGGATGTGGAGAAATAGGAACACTTTTACACTGTTGGTGGGACTGTAAACTAGTTCAACCATTGTGGAAGTCAGTGTGGCGATTCCTCAGGGATCTAGAACTAGAAATACCATTTGACCCAGCCATCCCATTACTGGGTATATACCCAAAGGACTATAAATCATGCTGCTATAAAGACACATGCACACGTATGTTTATTGCGGCACTATTCACAATAGCAAAGAGTTGGAACCAACCCAAATGTCCAACAACGATAGACTGGATTAAGAAAATGTGGCACATATACACCATGGAATACTATGCAGCCATAAAAAATGAGTTCGTGTCCTTTGTAGGGACATGGATGAAACTGGAAAACATCATTCTCAAGGGCAAGGACAAAAAACCAAACACCACATGTTCTCACTCATAGGTGGGAATTGAACAATGAGAACTCATGGACACAGGAAGGGGAACATCACGCTCTGGGGACTGTTGTGGGGTGGGGGGAGGGGGGAGGGACAGCATTAGGAGATACACCTAATGCTAAATGACGAGTTAATGGGTGCAGGAAATCAACATGGCACATGGATACATATGTAACAAACCTGCACATTGTGCACATGTACCCTAAAACCCTAAAGTATAATAAAAAAATAAAAATAAAAAAAATAAAATAAAATAAAAATATTATAAAGACTAAACTTTAAAAAAAAAAAAAAAGACGTATTGCAGCACCACTATCAACATTCACAGACAATGCGACCAAAGTGTATTTGCCTATTACTATTTTCGCAGGAGAATGTATTTCACTGCACTAGTTATAAATGATGTTCAGTTTGCAATGTGGAAATCTGCACATAAAAAGTAGGCAATGATTGCTAGTGTTACTTTTTGTCCTTTCCATTACTGAAGTGAAGATCCAACTGGCAACAGGGGACCTTACAAACCTAACAATGCTATCTTAAACATATGCTTCATTATATATACATATATAAAATAGCATGATTGTAGAACTGTTAAAAGAAAAACTTCAGGCACATTAAATCTAATTGAGCAAAGAATGATTTGCAAATTGGACAGCCCATAGTACCAGAATAGGTTCAGAGCCACTTTGGGGCTGCCACATGATTGGATAACATTTATGGACAGAAAAAAGAAAGTGCCATACAGAAAACAAAAGTGCAGTACAAAAACAACTGGTTTGGTTACAGCTAAGTGTGTGACTTATTTGAACCTGCTTTGAATGGTTGGCTGTCTGTGGTTGGCAGAGACTTCACTACTTGTTATAAGACCAAGTTACAGTCTATTTACACATCAAATGAGATTGCAGTTCAATATATATGGAGAAAACTTTAGGTCAAGCTTAAAATATGTACAGGAGCAGCTTTGGGCCAAACTTAATTTAACAGAATAGATGCCATTTTCAGTAAGTCAGTTAGAGTACCACTAGCTTTAAACACTATCAGGGAAAAACATGTTTGAGAGTTTTAGGAATCATTGCAACAAAAATTATATTTCACCTTTGCATTTCATTCCATACTCAGTTACATTCGCAAACACCAGTATAGCATTTTGGTTAGAAAGGAAGTTTTGGGCCGGGTGTGGTGGCTCATGACTATAATTCTAGCACTTTGGGAAGCTGCCACGAGAGGATCACTTGAGCCCTGGAATTCGAGACCAGTCTGGGCAGCATATTGAGACCCTGTCTCTACAATAAATAAAAAATTAACCAGGCACAGTAGTGTATGCCTGTAGTTCCAGCTACTTGGGAGGCTGAGGCAGGAGGGTCACTTAAGCCTGGGAGGTTTTGGCTACGGTGAGGCATGATTTTGCCACACTGCACTCCTGCCTAGGTGAGAGAACAAGACCTTGTCTTAGGCCAAAAAAAGAAAAAAAAAGAAGTTTAGCAATCTACAAAAGTGAATTGAAACCCTAAACTCATACATTTCAAGCCATGTATCCTCAGACCATTCAGTTCATTTAGCCTCAGATCCCTTATCCACAAGATGAAGATACTGTAAGATGAATAAATCAGAAGTTGTATGTAAAGTGCTCAGTACAATGCCCTTTATACTATTTGAACTCCATTCACTTAAATGAATGGAATTTTAAAATTAGAGTGTGTAATTTACTACAATATATCCCAATCCCCTCAAGTTTTGACTTATGGTCCATGTAGTTACATCACTGATACCACTATGTGAACATACTTTGGTCACCTATTTAAATTCAAAAGATGGCTTCCATCTGAATGAAGCCAGTGCTGTCTTATTTATTCATCACTGTGGTTTTAGTTCCTTTTGTCTCTTGATATGACTCTGTCTGTATACACTTATGTTCTGTGTTTCTGCATTGAAATGTGTTGTTAAAATTTGAAATTGTCGGCCGGGTGCCGTGGCTCACGCTTGTAATCCCAGCACTTTGGGAGGCCGAGGCGGGCGGATCACTAGGCCAGGAAATCGAGACCACGGTGAAACCCCGTCTCTACTAAAAATACAAAAAATTAGCCAGGCGTGGTGGCAGGCGCCTGTAGTCCTGTAGTCCCAGCTACTCGGAGAGGCTGAGGCAGGAGAATGGCGTGAACCCAGGAGGCGGAGCTTGCAGTGAGCCGAGATCGCGCCACTGCACTCCAGCCTGGGCGACAGAGCGAGACTCCGTCTCAAAAAAACAAAAACAAAAAAAAAAATTGAAATTGTCCCTGTTGACAAAAATGACTATTAAATGGTTTTAAGACTGTCAGTCAAACATGGGGATATGAGTGGCACAATACCCAGATACCCGGAAAATGATGAGGCCTGATATTGCAGCTGCAGCAAAGAATTCTGTGCATTAAAAAGTAATTACATAAATATGTAATGATAAAACTTTATAATTATTTAATTATGTAAATATTAATGCATATTACTATATCACTAGCTTGACTCTGGAGCCCTTTTTAACAGTAATAAACATATCCTGCATTTTTATATTAATTATACCAGTAAATAATGATATCTTCTGCTCATTTCCTGCAATAAGAGGAAATTTTGGAGCTGGTTATGCTTGTGTGACAAGCACTGAGTGTGCTCGTTTTTTTCCTGTATGTTCTTTCTCCATCTAGAAATTAGTTCTTATTAACTCATCATTAAGTTCATTAAGTTGATCAATCAGCAAGTATTTATTGTGTGCCTAGTGTTCACCAAAGCATACATTCTGTTGCTTTTAAATTGCTTATAAACATTTCAAGTTCCTTGCTAGTTTACAGTGTTAAATTAATCACCCTTGATCTAATTCTAGGTCTATTATATTCTCTCAGAATCTTAAAAGTTGCAAGGGCTCACTTTTGTATATGTAAATTAGTAAATGAAAGTATATGAGTTGAAATTCCAAGCATTCTCTGTCTCTTTTATACTTTTTATTCAAGAATTCTCTACTCCTTTACATTATACTGAACTAACGATGATTTTTCAAAGTTCCTTTCTAAGGTGTACTTTAAAAGACCAAGAAATAAGAGCCCAGAAAATGAACAATGGTTTTTATGTAGAAGGTATTTTATTTAATAATTTCTTACAATAGAGGTCTATCTAAACACATTTTCTCTCATCAAAACAGGAAAGGCTATTCAAGGGCTAACTTCGAATAAATGTTATATCACAAAATGAAGTAGGAGAAAGGAATTATTACTTCGGTTCAAGTCCCAATCATCAGGTGTGTCTAAGCTGTTTGCAAACTCAGGATTCATGGTCTAGGTGATTTATCCTTCTCTTTCTCCATTCCCAGGATTGACAAGAGAATAGACAGAATTAGCCACAAGTTCTATTTTATCCCCTTTTTTATGCCTGCAGGAGGAGTTCCATGGAATGTGTAAATGTTAGACCTCTAGCTACAATTCTTTTCTGCACTTTCCACTCTTAGCTGCATGTGAAAGAAAGTTACAAAAATAAGCTAGTAATGTTGTAGCAGTAGACAAAAAAAAAAAGTTTTTTTTTGTTGTTGGAGAATGAGTGAAGAAAAGCTGCCATGTAATACACACACACACACACACACACACACACAATTAAAAATATATTTTGCAGTAACAAAATTGAAGTGACAGCTAAATAAATATAAAACTTGATATTATGAGAAAATCGGAGTTAAAGATTATGGTGACTGTATTGTATTGTTTATATGTACTTGAGTACACACACACACACACACACACACACACACATATTTAGCAGATGCCTCTGCATACATGTTGTATCCCCTTGGCCCAATTCTGATTTCAGCCAAACTGAAATGAACTATTTGTGGGCACTTGGGCCTACCTCAGCTACCTAATTCCCATCTCAAATGCCTCCTATTTGTCTTTATACATTCTTCCCTAAGACTTTCCTCCATGCCAGTGGCTTGCTTTGTAGGCACCCTAGCCATCTGCTTGTGTGCTGTGGATGTCATACTGGTAAAGATTGTCCTCAAGCACTGGGGAGGAGGAGCTCATGCAGATTTTTCCAGCTCCCTATTTCAGTTGTACAGTTCTGGGTGGCAGTCTGTGTTTCTCAGGGATCTTGACAGAATTTGGTTCTTCTTGCCAATAGCAACAACTATAATAATAGCAACATATTTTTGGCTTTTCCTCTTTTTCTTCATCTCCTTTCCTTCACACTTGTTTCCTGGATTCATCCTGCAGTAAACTACCTGCATCAAAGTTCTTGTCTTGGGCTCAACTTTTTAAGGGATTCCCAAACTGGAATGCTATGCCACATGGTAATATTTGATCATTTTATGTTTGAGTAACTCAAAACGTTTGTAGGCATCATCAATCAATAAGTATTTCAAGTATTTAATTATTTAGTATTATGAAAATATTACATAACCATTTAGAGATCTGATTTGATAGAATGTTAATTATCTTACCACCTTTTTTAACATTTAACATATTATCTACCTTCTTAAAGAGCAGCTGTAATATTGTTGGTCAAGCGAGACTTACATTTTTGAAACAGTTGACCAATATTATACAAAATCTGCTTCTTTCTTGCATTCGACTGGTTATTGAACTTCTTCTTAACACTGTAATTGAAGATGTCTTACTCAAAGATCAAAGTGGCAAATATCTATAAAACTTTCTTCCTAAGATTTATCTTTTAAAAGCAGGCTGAAAACGTCATAGTGAAGGTGGGATTTCATTCATTTTAAGATGAATGTATAGGAGATTGTTAAAGGCAGTATTCAATGGAAGTGGTGTGTGCAGGGGTGCGTATATAGGAGAATCATGTTTAATTCCAAAACAGCTAATTAAGGAAGAATGGCTTTATAAACAACTTGCTTTTTCTTGTGTAAAAGGAAAGTATTAATATATGTTCAAGAAAATAATATACATAAATGAAAGCAAGACATTTATTCACTCACACATAGCTTTTCAGAAATAAGACTAAATGTGTCATAATAAAAATTCTGGCATGTATCTAATCAGAGATATTTTGCACTTGTGGTAGTTAAAAAAAAGATGTTGCATAGCTATTTTACAGCTATGGATGTGATCTGGTTTAATAAACATTTATTATTTTCTTTCCACCGTATTGCCATAACCAAGGACAAAGTTGTTACATAGAACTTGGAGAGATGAGCTTGTATTATCTCTGAGCATCTATTCTAAGTGCTGCATGCTTGGCCAGTTGGTCAGCATGGCTCTAGAGGCAGTAACATAAGCCATTTTCATAACCATCTCCTTTCATAACAGGAAAGGAATTGGAAGAGGGAGTTTGTTTGCCCTTAAAGTAAAAAAAAAATCCTTTCCTCGACAATACTGTCAGGAAAAGTACTATTTCTACCATTTTCTTTATTCCTCAATCATCAGCTTAAAAATAGAGGACTAAATTTGCCTGCATTTTATTTTTATTTGCTCAAATGGAAGCAAATTAGATTTGCTAATGACTTATTTATTGGTGATAAATTTAAGAAAGGCATCAAGTTAGCATCATAAAATTCAACCAATTAACTTTAGCTGTACTTCCTTCTTCTGTTATTGAAAGAGTTGTGTGGCTCTAGAAACAGTAGATAGAACCTTTTAAAATCTTAATACATCCCTCATTGACCCTTTTCTAAATTTTCCTGAGTACATATCAGAAATATAGATCTGGTTCTATTCAACTGCCATTTATTAACATTAACAATGTAGCATTGCTGCCAGGGGTAGAAAAAAAGAAAATTAACCTCTCTCTTCTGCCTTCTTGAAGTTTGCAAGATAAATACGTACCGATTTTAAAGGAAAGTGAACATCAGTAAACTGGACAGATTTATTGAGTTAGCTTGTAGCAAAATGAGTTTGCTCCATTTTCACATAATTTTTCTGGTAGTAAATGTTTTAATCTATTGATGTCATGGAGAAATGCTACATTAGCTATAAAACAGAACGAGGGCACTGTTCAGTGACAGGACCAATAATATGTATAGTGCAATAAACACTTTGCAAGAATTTAATGGCCCTGAATTCAAATAGATAATATATAGTTCACTAAACTGAGGGAGAAGATTCATAAAAGACTGCTAAATCCTCCAAATGCATAAACTTAGATGTACTATTAAGACGTCAGTTTTACAATGGTAGATGAAACTATGCGTGTTTTGAAAAAGAACAAAAAGCCCATTGTCATAGCATTGCAGCACGCCAGGATTTTATACTGTTTTTCCTTTTATAATGTAGGCTTTTGATGTTAACTTCCATCACTAAGGAGTTAATATTTTCTGTGATAAATCTCTCTTTTTCTGTAAAATTAATAAGGCACAGGAGAGTCTAGAACTTGACCGTGGTGTGATGAATTCATGCATCTAGATGCATGAAAGGTGAACTGATGTTAAGGAAAGACTTGTGGGTTAAGATGTAATTGTTTGTGGTTAGTAAATATACATCTCATAAATCTCAGAAACCTAAAACTTTACCTCCACGCTGTTTCCAAATGTGTATATCATTATTTTCTAAGTAGATGCCAAATTCTATAGGCCACATAGTTTATATGTGTGTGTGTGTATGTGTGTGTGCGTATATATACGTATATATATATATATATATATATATACACATATATATATGACAAACCATTCAAAATTCATGACTTGAGATTTCATTTAAAACATCATGCATTTGAATGTATTTTTCAAATCCATTGACCTTTGAAATAGGGCATCGGAATTGTGTTACTTCATTTTCTGGGTGAGAAAAAAATAATTCAGTACCAACTGATCTGTAATCTTCTTGGAAAATTATATGCTATCCAATGAGCATAAACCTTGGAGCCAGATTGTCTTATAAACTCCTAGCTCTATCTCTTACCTGATTTGTGACCTTGAGCAAGTAATTTAATGTCTCTGCTCCTCACTTGTTTTATCTGTGAAATGGTGATAATATAGTTCCTATCAAAAAGTTGTTTTGATAATTAAGTTAGTAGTAAGAGTTTACACATAGTAAACATTCAATAATTGTTGGCTACTGTTTCTATAAATTCTTCTTGTTTTAAAATTATGCACTTATTTAATTATGTTTAAAATGCCCTCAAATGTAAGCTATTTTGTTTGCAGTTTTCATTATTTAAAAATGTAGCATAATGGGGCTGGGCATTGTGGCTCACACCTGTAATCCCAGCACTTTGGGAGGCCGAGGCACGCAGATCATCTGAGATCAGGAGTTCGAGACCAACCTGGCCAACATGGTGAAACCCCATCTCAATTAAAAATGCAAAAATTAGTTGGGCATGGTGGTACATGCCTGTAGTCCTAGCTACTCGGGTGGCTGAGGAGGGAGGATTGCTTGAACCCGGGAGGCGGAGGTTGCAGTAACCCGTGATCAGGTCACTGCACAGTAGCCTGTGTGACAGAGTTGTCTCAAAATAAATATATAAAATAAAATAAAGCAAAATAAAATAAAAATGTGGCATAATGGAACAGACCATGGTTATTTGTTTTTTGGGTTTTGGTGGGGTTTTTTATAATTAGAATATCAACCAAAAATAGCAAATATAACAAATAGATGTATTAATTAAACTTTATAATCAGAAAATATTCACTTCAGCATGCATTAGTACAATCCACCTAGCTATTTTATTTTTTTTCTTTAAATTTGACTTTCTTAATACAAATAAAATTGTGCCTGTTATTCAAGAGCACCTGAGATAGAAAACCCTTGGATTTATTTAATAAATTGAAAATACTTATTGAGTGGCTTGCTTTAAGTGAATATTTCACAGCAGTGAATGAAGCAGTCATTAAACATATACAGGTTACTTTCTAGTAAGTTAGCAGAATTTGTCATTACATAGTGGTTCCTGAAAACATATAACTTCTATTTAAAATGTGTTTGTTCTTTAAAGTTGAATTTTTTTACAAAAAAGATCACCTTATGTGGAAGATGTACTAATATTTATATAGTACTTACAGTGAATATAAACATAAAATTAAAGATTTTGTAAGTTTCAACTATAATCAGTTTAATAGATATCAACCACTTTTTGTTGTCTACCAGGAAGCTGATTTAATTGGTGAGAAAGTTACACCTAGTAGTGTTATATTGTTGGTAGTTCCTTCCTTAATGATCTCACTAACAAATTTCTTTTTATGACCCTTCTACAGATGGCTTTTAAGGAAAAAAAAAATAGTTGGGGCTAGTTAGTTTAAATAGACTGTAAAGTATGTTGACAGTGGTCCAATAGAGCAAAGAATAATGTGGTCATTTGTTTCATTCTCTAAAACTGACTTTTCCTCTAATTTGACACATTTCACTAAAACAAACAAGACATGCATTTAGTGAATTGCCTCACAGATGTTGGCTTAGTATTATAAAGAATGAGAGGGAAAGCATACTTTATGCTGTGTTTCTATTTGTTTTAATTTGATTTTTCTATTCAGTTTCTCACCTTGGATTGTGTATCACATTATATACATTTGGATAGCTATCTGCTTATTACTTCCTTTGTCAACTTTAACCTACCCAATTTGTAACTACTTTTTAAGGAATATTTATTCTTTCTGTCACTATCTCTCAAAGAAGGAACATAAATTCGTAAGGAAAACAGCTAGGGCATATGATGCCATCATTCTCAGAGTCATGCAATTCTTGTATTAAATAGCCCAATACTGCAGAACTAAATCCATTATAAAGAGTGGAAAATAATTAGAAACCATTCACTATCCAGTTAAGTATATTTGGTTAGACCAATGAATCATGCTACTGAATTGTCATGAACACACTGTGATGGTCACTGAAGAATGAAAGAAGAAACAGGAGGAACCGCATGAGAAAACTGCTACTTCTACAAGTGTACTGTAACATACATGATTAATAAAACATGGCTTTTCTTTCAAGTAAGACAAATACTAGCAAACAGTTTTATGTATACCACTTTCTTCTTGGCATATGTAATTCTTCTACCCCTGCGTTTCTTTCACCTCTGTCATACTTCTTTTTTTTTTTTTTTGAGACGGAGTCTCACTCTGTCGCCCAGGCTGGAGTGCAGTGGCGCGATCTCGGCTCACTGCAAGCTCTGCCTCCCGGGTTCACACCATTCTCCTGCCTCAGCCTCTCCGAGTAGCTGGGACTACAGGCGCCCGCCACCACGCCTGGCTAATTTTTTTTTTTGTATTTTTAGTAGAGACGGGGTTTCACCGTGGTCTCGATCTCCTGACCTCGTGATCCGCCTGCCTCAGCCTCCCAAAGTGCTGGGATTACAAGCGTGAGCCACCGCGCCCGGCCTTCTTTTTTTTTTTTTTTTAAGACAGAGTCTCACCTGGTCGCCCAGGCTAGAGTGCAGTGGCCATGCTCGGCTCACTGCAACCTCCACCTCCCAGGTTCAAGTGATTCTCCTGCCTCAGCCTCCTGAGTAGCTGGAACTACAGGCACCCACCACCACGCCTGGCTAATTTTTGTATTTTTAGTAGAGACTGGTTTTCATTATGTTGGCCAGGCTGGTCTTGAACTCCTGACCTCAAGTGATCTGCCTGCCTCAGCCCCATAAAGTGCTAAGATTACAGGCCTGAGCCACTGCTCCCGCCCCCTGTCAGACATTACTGACTTAACTCAAATGCTGGTTCCTTGCTTTCCAAGTGACCAACATTGTGCCTTGTAAGTCTGGAATGTGATACTGCCTTAAATGGTGTCCAAGAAAAGCAATGTAATCTGAAAAGAGATCTTAAATAGATGACTCTGAGAAGAGATTCTTTAGCAAAACTCAGAGTGATACTTATTTTTTTTTTTTTTTTTGAGACGGAGTCTCACACTGTCACCCAGGCTGGAGTGCAGTGGCACGATCTCGGCTCACTGCAAGCTCCATCTCCCAGGTTCAAGCGATTCTTCTGCCTCAGCCTCCTGAGTAGCTGGGACTTCAGGCACCCACCACCAAGCCCAGTTAATTTTTCTATTTTTAGTAGAGATGGAGTTTCACCATATTGGCCAGGCTGGTGTCGAACTCCCGACCTCGTGATCCACACACATCGGCCTCCCAAAGTGCTGGGATTACAGGCGTGAGCCACCATGCCCTACTAGAGTGATACTTTTTTAAGATAAGTTATTCCTAGTTACTGATATTAACTTTCAAATGTTTTGTTTGTTGAAATCACTATCATATTTTTATTAAGAGCAGGCCATCAAGTAATTTCCTATTTCTGATAAGTATAACTTAGCAGATAAAGCACTGATGGCATGTAGAGAGTAATAGGGGTAGCTGGGAATAGTATTTCCTCTTTAATCAATGGAGATATTCAATAATAGTAGCTTGCACATGAAAGATAGTGGTTTAGCAATTGTGCTCTGGTGAGAAGCCTGGCATTGTATCTTGAATGTGGCACTTACTATTTATGTATCTGTTGCATAGTTTCCACCTTTGTAATATTGAAATCATGACACTATCTAATTGCTAATGGTAGTGCATTAAGTGGATAATAAGGAAGTACCAGGCACTTAACAAATATGAGTTGTTCTCATAATTATCATAATCCTTATGTTCTGTTTTCCCAGGGAGCATAGCACAGAGGTTTAGTGCAGGCTTCAAAGTTCAAACACCAGCTCTACCAATTACTAGTTATATGAGTCTTCTGTTGTCTCCTCATCTGCATAATGGCAACAATATTGTCAGCAGGGTTGCTGTGAGGATTAAATAAGATAATAGAGGAAGTACCCAGCAAATATACTGGTATAGTGTAAATGCTAAATAAGTAGGACTAAGAATAACTTAAATGTGAATATCAATAAGGAGGAATTCCACAGATTACAAATCTTTCTTAGCAACAGTATTAAGGCTCTCTAGAGGGACAGGACTGATAGGATAGATGTATATATGAAGGGGAGTTTATTAAGGAGTATTGAGACACAATCACAAGGTGAAGTCCCACAATAGGCCGCCTGCAAGCTGAGGAGCAAGGAAGCCAGTCTGAGTCCCAAAACCTCAAAAGTAGGGAAGCTGACAGTGTAGCCTGCAGTCTGTGGCCAAAGGCCTGAGCACCCTTGCAAATCACTGACGTAGGCCCAAGGATCCAAAAGCTGAAGAACTTGTAGTGTGATGTGTGAGGGCAGGAAGCATCCAGCACAGAAAAAAGATGAAGCCAAGAAGACTCAACAAGTTTGCTCTTTCCAACTTCTGCCTGCTTTATTCTAGCCCCTGCACTGGCAGCTGATTAGATGGTGCCCACTCAGATTGAGGGTGGGTTTGCCTCTCCCAGTCCACTGACTCAAATGTTCATCTCCTTTGGTAACACCCTCACAGACACACCCAGGAAAAATACTGTATATTCTTAAATCCAATGAAGTTGACACTCAATACTAACCATCACAGTATCTTTGAGGGTTTTACATGGACAGAGTCACTTTCACAAGCAACAATCATTGTGTAAGCCATCCTTTCCTCCCATCACTCCCCTTTTGAGGTATGTGAGTGCTCAGTGACAAACACAAAGCACAAAGATTAGGTAAGACAAAAATAAAAGGTAAATCAGAAGCTTCATGTAGGTTTTACAAAATGTTTGGCCTTTCAAATATGAATAGAAATTTCATAGAAAGCCTGAAAAACAAATACTGTTTGTATAAAAGTTTCTTTCTAGAGATGGCAGATTCATTGAATTTTCTGAAATTATATAAAAATATATAAGAAACACATATTGGAAGATTATAGTAATGAATCTAAAGATTTGGATATCATTTAATTTGAGCCAATATTTTATAAATGAGAAAAAATGAAGCCAGATAATTCAGATATTAGCCCCAAATCACAGTTTACTTTTTTTTTTTTTTTTTGAGACGGAGTCTTGCTCTGTTGCCCAGGCTGGAGTGCAGTGGTGCTATCTCGGCTCACTGCAAGCTCTGCCTCCCGGGTTCAGGCCATTCTCCTGCCTCAGCCTCCTGAGTAGCTGGGACTACAGGCGCCCGCCACCGCGCCCAGCTAATTTTTCTTGTATTTTTAGTAGAGATGGGGTTTCACCATGGTCTCGATCTCCTGACCTCGTGATCCACCCGCCTCGGCCTCCCAAAGTGCTGGGATTACAGGCATGAGCCAGTGCGCCTGGCCCACAGTTTACTTTTTAATCCTTAGGAGTATTTAAAATAAAGTAGTAAGTAATGTGATAATTTTTGATTCACTTAACAATTTTATGGATTGTGAAGGCAGAAATTGCTATCCTAATTCTATTGACAAGATAAACCTTTAGCTGTAAGAAGTGAAGTTAGTTTATTTCTGATAGTATTATAAGTATTATCTCTACCAGAGCTCTTGAAATCTTGTGAATTAATCTTGGAATGGTAAGTTTCTATCTCATTTCATGCAAGAGAATAGAACAACAAAACCCAACAAGACATTCCATGAGAAAAAAACAAAATACCAACAAAACCCAAAATCTTGAGGAATAGCCTAGGAATGCTTAAGAACTATGGAATACTCTGTCACTTTGTAGAATTCTTTCAACTGCCTCGGTCAACTTGGGGCCGCATTCACTAGCCAAAGAACAGAAAATATTTTGTATTTAATAATAACATGGTGAATAATAATATGTTCCTTAGTACAAATATGATTTCTAGAACTGAAACAAAAAATAAAATTAATTGTAGAATTCTTTAGAAATTGACATGTAGAAAATAAGTCAAATATATCCTATATATGTCAACTGAAGCCCTTAGAAGGTAGGTTTAAGATCTTTACTCATCAGTTTTTTTGGTGTTTGATAAAATTGGAATGCCAATTAATCTAAAATAAACTGTGATTTGGAGCTAATATCTCAATTATCTGGTTTCATTTTTCTTATTTTTAAAATATCAACTCAAACTAAATGGCATCTAACATACTTTCAGCCTCCAAACTCTGGGACTATTAATTTAAAAGTGTTTACCAAATTTCTGAAATTAGATCTAGATTCATTTTTAATATCATATTTGTTACATATCCAGAGCTGGATGTATAGAACCTAGTAATAAGAATCAGTCAAAAATACATGTCTTAGGAGCAAATAGATGACATTTTCCATAGGAAGTTTAATTTTAGTCAAACTGTTATGCCTTGTGTTTCTAACTTCAGCTTCTCTTGACAATTCCCCCTTTCTCTGTCATTCACTTCTATTCTTGTCTCTTTTTAATGTCTTTACACAGATTTCTTTGACAGCATTTAAGAACAGCTTATCTTTAGTAAATAAGTATACTGAAAATCACCAATTATTAGACTATAAGTTTCCCTGAAGCAGAAATTAGTTTGTCCTTTATAGCATGGTCGTAATAGTGATATGGCACCAATGACCAGAGAAACACCCTGGTCCCTTGTCTCGCACCGATAAGATTAATCACACGGACACACGTGGAGTGGTTTTAAGGAGAGGAAAGTTTAACAGGCAAAAAAGAAGAAAAAAAGCTCCCCCATACAGAGGGAGTGAGGGCTCTGAACAGATAAAAACCCCTGTCCCTTCCACAGAAAGCAGCCAGTTATACTGGGAGGCTGGAGGAGGCGGTGTCTAATTTGCATAGAGCCCAGGGGATTGGTTTTACCAGGTGTGTCATTCACGTAGCCAGTGAAAAAAACTGGCCCTCCCACCTTAGCCATTTAATATACAGATGCAGGTCTCCATGATGTCTTGCACAGGTGGTGTTATCTAGAGGCAGCCATGACACCTGGCATATGTGGTGACTAGAAGAGGGTGGAAACTAACATGTTGGGTGGATCAGGTTTCTGTTTCCCAGCATTTGCATATCAATGCTTGCCACTCAGGCTTTTCACTTTTCTATTAGAAAAGAAATGTTTTGGGAGCTGTGTTTATTGAAAGAAAAGCCTTACCGAGGACTCCTTACCCTTTCTACATACCTAAAATAATTTCTTAATAACTCCTGTAATAGTAGTACCACCAAAGTCATGAGTTTCCATGAGGATGAAACAAAATGATTCACAGATTGACTCTTCACAGAGTACACATTCAGTAACTGTTAAGTGTTATGATTGTTACTATTCGTCTCTATTCACAGCTGTTAAGTGTGTTGCACATAACAGGAGCTGCACAGATGGATTCAGTGAATCTAATATATAAACAGGCATGGCCGGGCGTGGTGGCTCATGCCTGTAATCCTAGCACTTTGGGAGGCCGAGGCGGGCGGATCACGAGGTCAGGAGATCGAGACCATCCTGGCTAACACGGTGAAACCCCGTCTCTACTAAAAATACAAAAAATTAGCCGGACGTGGTGGCGGGCGCCTGTAGTCCCAGCTACTCGGGAGGCTGAGGCAGGAGAATGGCGTGAACCCGGGAGGCGGAGCTTGCAGTGAGCCGAGATCGCGCCACTGCATTCCAGCCTGGGTGACAGAGCGAGACTCCGTCTCAAAAAAAAAAAAAAAAAAAAGAAAAGAAAAACAGTCATATTTAGTCTTATACAATCTGAGGTAACTCTGCCTTTGTTTTTTGTTTAGCAACTTTAAATGTCGTGTGGTTATCACATAGTAGTAACAAATCATTATAACAAGGGTACATCATTGAAGAAGCAAATGTTGTATCAACTTTAAGTATTACCAATAATAACTTTGAAGAATTATTGTTTTTACTAAAGCTATTATAAACAGATTCTCAAAAGAGTCTGCTAAGAGAGCTGCATTTTCTTCTAAAAGGCTAAATTAATAGTTTGAAAGGTTTTGTAGATCCATCAATGGCATGGAATGTTAATACAAAATAAAAGGCCATCTCAGTTTCTGTAGCATCTATAGATATTGCATTTAAGTGTTTAAATTAGAATATGGCTAGCAAAAGCATTTTATGAATTATTGACATTTTCAATCTGCACACTCCAGGATGAAATTCATTAGGAGGTATTAATTTTGGAAACAAATTATATAAAGCCATTGTAATACAAGGTACTTGAGCAGCACTTTTATTCAGTGATGCATAGGTATGATTTGAAAAACATAATTTAGAAGCTGAGCTGCAGAGATTACTCCTGTCTCTCATTAAATAAAGGATTAGTACTTTAATTACTGAAAGAGACAGATATCTGTCAGAATTTTTGATATGCAATATACCAAAAAATTGAATGAACTTCACAATTTTTTTTTTTTCTATTTACTGAAGTGCTTCTGTATTTCTTGGTAGAAGTGGAATGGAAGAAGAGAATTATCTGTTTTGGAATAATAACAATTAGGGAGGCATGAGTTATTCAGCACAGGTTTGTTTCTGGTGATAAGAGAAACCTTGGTTTTCCTTAGTCAAGAAATGTGGAAACCATTATTTTTTCCTGTATTTTATCTTCTCTAGAGAGTTGCTTTGTAACACTAGTACACTAGTCTCAAGTGGTGATAGCACTGAAGTGTGTCATTCTGTCCCTTTCTTTGAAAATACCATAGTGCCATTTAGTCATTGCACAAAGCATGGCAAATATCAATTAAGCTCTGTTTACGTGTTGAGCACTGTAGATGAGTAAGATGAATTTTTATCTTATTGAACATCAATAATGAATAATATCCAAACCTGAATTCCTGTTTCAACTCGACCTAAACAAAGCCTAGCTACCTAAACTTATTAGCCATAGAGCCATGGTATTTGTGCCTCAGTTTACTCATTTGAAAAGTTGGGATAATGAGAATGCCTGCATTTAAATGTCTACTTAAGGCTGGGTGCAGTGGCTCATGCTTGTAATCCCAGCACTTTGGGAGGCTGAGGCGGGCAAATCACAAGGTCAGGACATCGAGACCATCCTGGCTTACACAGTGAAACCCCATCTCTACTAAAAATACAAAACAAAATTAGCCAGGCGTGGGGGCAGGCGCCCGTAGTCCCAGCTACTGGGGAGGCTGAGGCAGGAGAACGGCGTGAACCCGGGAGGCAGAGCTTGCAGTGAGCCAAGACTGCGCCATTGCACTGCAGTCTGGGCAACAGAGTGAGACTCCATCTCAAAAAAAAAAAAAAAAAAAGTCTACTCAGTTTTGTATGCAAAATTTCAGTACTTAATGAATGAATATTATACCAGATATAGTGCCTACCCTCGGGGAGATTCTATTTATATTTTTGTCTTTTCTAAAATGTGCTTTTTCATGGATTTGATGACAGGGAGGAAATGGAGAGCAAGAGTACAACAATTAAACTGTGTTTCATTGAGTTTGTAAGTTGTGAGAGACAGCATATGGTATTAGACAAATGGCAGGACTCTGCCACCTACCAGGGTTGACCTTGGTCAAATCCTTTAGTGTTTAGACCCTCTTTACTCTTCTCTGATGGGAATAATAAATACAATATCACATTGTTGTGCTGTTAATACTTCAATAATTAAATAAGATGATTCATGTGAAAGCATTTTATTAAATTATAAAATGCTGTTCATATACGAAGTATAGGCTGAGTATCCCTTATCCAAAATTCTTGGGATCAGAAATGTTTCAGATTTTGGATGTTTGGGATTTTGAAATATATTCATTGTTCTGGAGAACCTAAATGCTCCAAAATCTGAAAATTTTTTTGTTTGAAAAAATCTGAAAATTTTCAAACATGATGGTCAAAGGAAATACTGGAACTTTTTTTTTTTTCTTTTTTGAGAAGGAGTCTCACCCTGTCGCCCAGGTTGGAGTGCAGTGGCACGATCTTGGCTCACTGCAACCTCTGCCTTTTGGGTTCAAGTGATTCTTCTGCCTCAGCCTTCCGAGTTGCTGGGATTACAGTCATGCATCACCCTGCCCAGCTAATTTTTGTATTTTTAGTAGAGATAGGGTTTCACCATGTTGGCCAGGCTGGTGTCGAACTCCCGAACTCAGGTGATCCACCCACCTCGGCCTCCCAAAGTGCTGGGATTACAGGCGTGAGCCACCACGCCCAGCCTGGAACATTTTTTATTTCAGATTTTTAGATCTAGGATGCTCAACTGGTATTATTGTGAGCTTTCGATTATGCAACTTATAGGTAACTGGTTGTGATTTTTTTATTACTTTCTTGTTTTGCCTTTCTGCCATATCCCAACTGCCCAGCTGCCATGTGATAAGGGTACCCAAATGTATTTTAATAGTCTAAACCAAATGTTACAAGGAAAATCATTCTTTTAATAATACTATTACGTTGCAATAAAAAAAATTGTTTATAAATTATTTAATATTTTATTACCATGTTATGTCCCCTATAAGTGACTTTTTTCTTATAGATTACAGAAATATAGGGGCATTATTGGATTGTAACATTCTGCATTGTAAATAGAAAATGTGTTCTATGATTTCTATAGTTTAAAAGAAAAGAAAATTTAAACATTAAAATTGAATACAAGTTCATAGTTCTTAGTTATGGCATTAACAATTTTTGGCATGCAAAAAATTTATTTCTCTCTATTTTGTGATGTAATTTTAAAAAGCTTGGCAGTACATACGTATGCTCTCTGATCTGTACCTTTTCTAATTAAACAATGCAATTCAAAGGTATTGCATATGATTCAGAAATGGCTGAACAAATATCTTATTTTTTGAAACAATAACATGACTATTATATCTATTTTATGAACTCTTGGGAAATATAGAGGAAAATTTACTAGTCATTTTTACCTATTTCTTTCTTTTATACAGAATAAAATTCTCCTTAGTTTGAATTTGTCATTTACTCTAACCACAGGATATAGCTTATGACATTAAGTTTGAGAAAGGACAACGATGAAATCACTTTAAGGAAATATATAAACATATTTATAGAGGCTGAATGCACAGTAAAAATAGTTTGGAAATTAAAAGTGTAGAGAGAAAAGGAGACTAACTAGTTTCAAAAACGTTTGGAAATGAACAATGACAGCTATGCCAGAATTCAGGATATTAGACTAGACTAAAAAACAAGAGATCCTGAAAAAGGCCCTTGCACGGTTGTCATCATGCAATTCATTTATTTATTATCTCATTACAGAGAGGAGGGAAGGGAGTATTTTAGGCCTGTGTTTTTAGATCACTGCAGGCTGTTTTATAGCAACAAATGTTTTTTGCCAATATAACCCACAATACCACCCATATACTTTTTCTTCTTTTGCTCTCCAGTTTTATACTTAATGGGTTAGAGATATAAATTGCTTATAAATTTTACTTTCCTCCCTACCCATTAAAATATACAGACATTACACAGATAATGCATTGCAATATAATTTTATATAGTGAATGCAGATTCTGTTTCACCACTTTTTCTTTTTACCACATGCTTAAAATATCAAGAAGCAAAATTGTTCAGTGTTACTTGGATTATGTATTTAATTCAAGAGCTATTCACTGAGTATTTATTATGTGGTTATGCAGAATACAGTAGTGTGCTTGTTTCTTGTATTCATGTAATTTGATTATTCATTCAGTGAAGGGAAGCTTCTAGAATCAGAATTAAATGATAGGTAATGACTGGCCAATCCTTAGTGTTACTAAGCTTTTCAATGACAAATTATGTTGTCTTGCCAGTTTTTGTTATGGGAATATGATTTGTGTGTGCTTGTTTCAACTTAAATTATAGGACTGTTTTACTTCAGTCTTGAAAATATCAAATAAATGATAAATGAGCTACAGCCAGTCATGACATGGGCAAGATCATAATAATTTTCTCCAAAGCACAACAGCCTAATAAATCTTCATTTTGAGTAACCAGCAATCAACAGAGGCAAGCTCTACTTATTCTACAGCTTATGCCAATTTCTCTGATACTAAACAATACCAGAAAATCAAAATCAAAATTTTACCAAATGGCAGTTGAGTTAATAGAGGTTAAAGCTCTTCAAAAAATAAAAATTTCCATCAAAGTGCAGGATAATATTTGAAGAATATAACAGATACCATTGCCAATACTTTTTTGTTACATAGCCTATCTTCCTCATTAAGTATTTGTTGAAGAGAGAAATAAAACTCACAAAGAAGTTAAGATATTTCTACTCAAAAATAAGATTGTCTATGAGTTTTATGTGAAAGAAGACTAAAGTTCCATGAACGAGCATTTTTATGTTTTAGAATGTAAGTCTCTGTCTCTGTATTTATCAGGAAGATATCGCTATCTAAGGCTATTTCAAGGAACTAAATTAGTTCTGAAAACTTCTTTGTAGGCTAGTTGTTGAAAAATGTCAGCTTTCGTATGTCCCAACCTCAGCCTTCGTTATAATATCTATACTTTTGAGACTATCGATTATGCAGTTTGTTAAGGTGCTTAGTTGTCAGTCTGAATATAGGTTTGTTATTATTCTGGTATAAGCATGAAGTGCATCTCAGATAAGGCTTGAGATGCCTGTAGTAGCCTATTCGAGACATACAGTCCAGTAAACCCTGGAGTTACTCAATAAAGGTTAATTGAGGATGATGATAAATATGACAGTATAATACAGTTTGTAAAAGCGTCCAAGAAATATTATTAAAAATAATATTTGTAGAGAGGGAGGCAGGGGGGCGAGGGTTGAAAAACTTACTATTAGATACTATGCTCACTACCTGGGTGATGGGATCAGTCATACTCCAAACCTCAGCATCACATTATATATCCATGTAACAAACCTGTACATGTACCCCCTGATTCCAAAATAAAAGTTGAAATTATTTAAAACATAATAATATTTATTAATTAGTGAGAGGAAGGATCTAAAATTTGATAACCTTATTTGCAACTTTCTAAGCAGAACTTTTGATATATGCCAGTTTTTCCTTGGTGAGATTGAGGAATGTTACCACTCAGTATCACTTTGCAACATGATATTGAGGCTTCAAAAAAGTCGTTGGAGAGAAACGAGTATGGTTTTGACAATAACTGGAGACACGCAAGCTTAGATTAAGTAAAAAGATATCACCCAAATGCAATTATCCCAAACGGTATTTCTTACTTGTTTTTGAAACCTTACTAGCGTTTTAAATTTATTTATTGTGCATATCTCAGTTCATCTCTTCCACTGAAATTGCTTTAGTTTTACATCACTTGAAATCTGTGATTTTTTAAAGTTTGTGTTGTGAACTCATTCTTCCCTGACATTCTCCTCTTTTTCTCATTGGTCCCTTTTTTCATGTTAGAATGTAGCAAATTGTCTCTGTGAAACAAAATGTTTATAAGATAAAGAGATGCTGCTTGATGAGTTTGTGAATATGTTAACAATTTTCCAAAATTTTTACTGACTTGTATTGGTCAGTACCTTAAAAATAATTATGGAATTTAATTTGAAATGTATAAACATAACATGTTTGAGGATCTCTATTTTTATAAGTGTATGTTGACTCTGTTAAGAATTTCAGAAAAGACCAGAGCCAGTGGCTCATTATTTTTCTAAACCTTCTGATAACATATTTTTCTGAAACACAGTATTTTTCCACAGTAATATCAAATACTAATGAGTGGGAGGGAGAAAAGTTTCTTCAATAAGGATTCCAAATCAATTTATTTAGGGTAAGATCATTCCACATTAATGTGTAGCCTCATGAGGTGCATTTCTCATACGACTGACAAGCTACAGGAAATCTTAGGCCTTAGGAAATGAGTTGCCGAGTAGTTCCTTCTGAACAAATTCTTTGAAATGCATAAAAAGCACAACTATTATGTGAAATAGTGGTATAAACTATAATATTTACAAGTGAGACTAGTCAAACTATTTGAAAGCTTTCTTTGTATAATTGCCGACCTGCCTTTCCAATGGAAATATTGGTGTTCTTATTATGAATATTGCATTTCCTATGTCTGTAATTTGGAATGGTGTGTTTATTTAAATCATAGTTTGATTAATTTTTGCCCTTTTTCTCAAAGTTTATATTATATTTTAAAGCATATAATATGATTATTTTTAAATAACTGTATTAGAGAGGTGGGTTTTATTAAAACATATAATGTTCAATAAAGCAAGTATGAGTGAAATAAATTATTTACTTTCAGTTTGGAAGAGGTGAATAAAAAGTGCTTGGCCAATACCGTACCATTAATCTATTCTCTTTTCTCCTTTCTCTCTTTACTTCTCTCTCTCCAATAGAAGTGGAACAAAAAGGTAATTAAATACCTTTCATAAATTATATACTATTTATAGGCTAAGTTATTTAACAGTTTAACATTTAGTTAAAATAATTTTGTTATTAATTCTTATCTATTTTATGAAAATTTATTTACTACTTCTGCTGCTCAACTTCACTTTAATCTGTATTACTGACAAGAGTCAGCTTCTTTTATCTAAGAAGAGTTTATTAGTATAAAATTTTCAACAGTGTATTTTATTCCCCTCTATTTTTGAGTAGTTAGAAATCCAACTCATGGTGATGAATAGTGGTTGCTTTAATTTGTTTTTATTTCTATACTACGTAATTTTTCATAGCTCTGGCATGGTTTCCCTATTCCATTAATTTTTAACTATTGGGAGAAAAGGGAAAAAGTTTTTTGAACCACCTAAAGTAAGTTACTTTAGTTATCAAGGATGATTATTTAGCATAAAGCTTATATACAATTTTGATAACAATGAATACTTATCCTTTATAATTATAGCTAGTATATGAAAGTCTTATAATCAATATTATTATGGATTGTATATTGATGATGGCCCTCTATCCTTGCTATGGAAGATTTTGGTAGTTAGCCTGTTCCCAAACTTGTTATTTCTCTAAAAGTAAAACTTTGGGCATTTTAGTAATGTACTTTTCTTTTTGATAATCTCCAAAACCTACCTGAGTTTCATCTTAGATTGTTTTCCATTGCATCTATGCTTATAGTTACTGTTTAAAAGCTAATCACTAATGCCAAAATAATAATACTTTAATCATTAAAAAAGGGTCAATATCCAAATGACTGTGATTTTCTAATTTTTTCACCCAGTACACTTCTAATCATTCCAAACATAACAGTAGACTGCATGATTATTTTTCAGTGTGTTTGCTTTGCAAATATATTAGAGCAGTGTTTCCCATAGTAGGTTCAGCGGAATTCTATACTCCAAAGAAGCTCTATGATAAAGATGCCATGATCCAATTAGTGTGTGAAATTTGCTCACCCTTCCCACTTCTGCCTTGGAGATTCACGAATGTACTTAAGCGATTAGACTCTCTGCCACAATTATATTTAATATAACATTTCTTAAACACATGTGGCTAAGGATCCCTTTTTTCTTTCTGTGTAACATCTAGCTATGCCACTTGAAACACGTGATTCAAGGACCACCCTTTGGGAAACATTGCTTTATAGCCCCTTCACTACAGATGAATCAGCCAGGTTTTCTTACCGCCATTCACATGATACGCTACTGAATCATACTAAAAATCAACTGAATCAGATGATTCTTGGCCATTTTCATTCTGAAGTATGAGCAGCAAAATATTATAGCAAGTAATCTTGGGTTTTAATGCTCTTCTCATGTAACAGTAAAAGGTACATGTTTTTAAGTTCCAATACTACTGTATTTAACAGGACATTTTTAACTGATTAAAATCCAGATCTTGGGTTCTTTTCTGTAACCTTTCACCTTTTCTTCTTTCTTTATTCCTTCTTTCCTTTCTTTTTCTTCCTTTCTCTTTTCCTTCCAGTATCCATCCATCACTCATTTTTTATTGTGTGGGTTGCATGCTCTGTGTGTGTTGTAGCAACGTTGAGAGCTTTTTTGCTAAAAGATTCAGTGGCCTGTATTACAGGGCTTTTCTTTTTCCTTTATTAAAAAATTACTATGAGATATTCATCTGTTTCTTAATGATAACTACTGAATGGTGAATTTCATCAGAATGAAAACAATAATTTTTGTTTCGAAATATGTTCTTCAGTGAACTATTAAAAGTATTGTTTGTAAACATTTGTATTTCTTATATGTCTATAGAATACATAGACATATGTTACATCTGATATATATTTCCAAAAATATTTTAGCATGTTTACAAAGGTAACAATCACAGGAATGCACAGCTACTCACAAAAAGGCTAGATATTTTTCAGTTATCAAAATCAAAATGATTTTGAAATGAAACCAAAATTAATGTGGAAGAATACTTTGTGTTCTTAAAAGAATGCAGCAAAATAAGTGATGGTGGGTATCTCTTGATAGAGTTGCATTCCATTTGGTGAAAAATAAGACTATATAACAAAATATGAAATTAATATATTTATTTATTTTAACTGTTTCCTTTCCAACAGTTTTTCTTTGTCCTGGACTACTAAAAGGAGTATACCAGAGTGAACATTTGTTTGAGTCCGACCACCAATCTGGGGCGTGGTGCAAAGACCCTCTGCAGGCATCTGACAAGATTTATTATATGCCCTGGACTCCCTACAGAACTGATACCCTGACTGAGTATTCATCCAAGGATGACTTCATTGCTGGAAGACCAACTACAACCTACAAGCTCCCTCACAGGGTGGATGGCACAGGATTTGTAGTGTATGATGGAGCTTTGTTCTTCAACAAAGAGCGCACCAGGAACATAGTCAAGTTTGATTTGCGGACTAGGATAAAGAGTGGAGAGGCTATCATAGCAAATGCCAATTACCATGATACCTCCCCTTACCGATGGGGAGGCAAATCTGACATAGACCTGGCAGTAGATGAGAATGGGCTGTGGGTAATCTATGCAACAGAACAAAACAATGGTAAAATTGTCATTAGTCAGTTGAACCCGTACACCCTCCGGATTGAAGGAACATGGGATACTGCATATGATAAAAGGTCAGCTTCCAATGCCTTTATGATTTGTGGAATTCTGTATGTGGTCAAATCTGTATATGAGGATGATGACAATGAGGCCACTGGAAATAAGATTGACTACATTTACAACACTGACCAAAGCAAGGATAGTTTGGTGGATGTACCCTTTCCTAATTCATACCAGTACATTGCAGCTGTGGATTACAACCCCAGGGACAACCTACTTTATGTATGGAATAACTATCACGTCGTGAAATATTCTTTGGATTTTGGACCTCTGGATAGTAGATCAGGTAAGTTCAACCTTTTGTGGTACTCTTTGGGGAAATATTTACTGTTTGTTCTCAGCAAGTTCATTTTATGTTTTTATTAAACTTTCTTTGTGGTCTTCTGGCCTGTGTACCTGAAAATTGTTCTTTGTCTTTACATCTAAAGAAGGTTGCTGCTGATCACTTTCAGCTATAAAAATGTGTAACTACGAGAAGTAGACTCTCCTTTGTTCTGCTCAACTCCAGTCGTTAGCTCTTCTTCTTTGAAGGGTATTTGTTATTTTCAACAGGTTAGTTCTTTGTGTAGTGAACTGCACAAAACTATTGCTAAAATAGAATGCCAGCCTGTCTAATTAATTGTGAAATGCCCACAGAAGTGCTGTCTACTTGGAACATGTCAAAGGGTTAACTTGATATTATGTTTCAGGAGCCCGCACCAATGTATTCACCTCACAGAGCACATCATATCTGACCTCCCCGTTTGGGAAGGTTGTCAGTTTGAGTCTGCCTGTTCTGAATGAACTTAATTTGTATGTTGAGAAAAATTTCATAACTGCTAAGTACAGTAAAAATATACCTCGATTTGTATAAGACATTGCAATTTTTTATAGAGTTTTAATTGTAATTCTTTAAAAGTGCCCTTTTTCCATTGAAAACATACCATTTAATTTTAATGTTGTATAAAGACAATCATAAATAGCTTTTTTTTTTTTTCATTTTTATGTACTCAACTGAACACAATTCTCTTAAAGGTTAAAATTTTTAGCTAGTGTGTTAGTCCATTCTCACACTGCTGTAAAGATATAAGATATAAACAAGACTGGGTAATTTATGAAAGAAAGAGGTTTAATTGACTCACAGTTCCACATGGCTAAGGAAGCCTCAGGAAACTTACAATCATAGCAGAAGGTGAGAGAGACGCAAAGGCATGTCTTACAAGGCAGCAGGCAAAAGAGAATGAACAAGTGAAAGGGGAAGAGCCCCTTATAAGCCATCAGATTTCATGAGAACTTAACTCACTATCACAAGAACAGCACAGGGAAGACTGCCCCCATGATCCAATCACCTCCCACCAGGTCCTGCCCTCCACATGTGATATGGGGATTACAATTCAAGATGAGATTTGGGTAGAGACCCAGAGCCAAACCATATCAACTAGCCATAACAGTCTTCTCCAAGATAAAGTATAATGGAAAACTAAGATAGAGGTGTCTGAATTTAGACAGTAATATAGCAATTCAAAAATTAAATTATTTTTGCCATTCAGCTGTAAAAATGTGTAACTACAAGAAATTGACTCTCCTTTGTTTTGCTCAACTCCAATTTTTAGCCCTCCTTCTTTGAAGGGCATTTGTCATTTTCAGCAGGTTAGTTCTTTATATAGTGAAGTGCACAAAACCTTTGCTAAAATAAAGTGCAATCCTGTTAATATTTCTTATTTTCTGCATTATGTTTTGAATTACTCTTTTATTAGCACGACATTCTTCTAACTTAGTCTAGTATATGCATATCTTTTTACTGAAGTAGATTCTAAGTTTTTTATGGCGAATGGCCTTGCCTAACCCTTTCTTTTGTTGTATTTTTCTCTTAACATTATTTCTGTCTTCTCTGACTCTAGTGTAATACATTGCATATATATAATAAGGCTCAATCACTCTTGTGGAATGAATGAATGAATGAATGAATGGCTTTTCACTTCTCATTCAGATAGAATGACAAATTAGGTAGTATTTTCTCTAATCATGGAAAGTCTTCAGTCCGAGTTACAGCACTTGTTTCCACAATCAGCAATGCTGATATTATGTTGAATTGGCTTTTACGGAAAGAAAAGACTAAATATGCAATCGCAACAAAAGCAATTTCTCCTAAGTCCTCAACAAAATCTCCTAGACCAACTCTATTGTCTGACTCACTGCTGTACAGGTAAGGTTTTTTGTTTGTTTTTTTTTAACCCACTGCATTCTACAGTTTAAAACCTAATCAATAATCCATTATCTAGAGGATTCTGGGAAGACACTCCTTTCATAGCTGTGATATTCTTAAACTGAAATTTATATTTGGTTAGTGAAAACTTTGTTATGGATGGTTCTTAGCTTTTTTTGACTCTTAACTGGAACAAGAAGTGATTTCTAATATCTCAAAGGAATAATAAATAATAACTCATTTTTTTAGGTAATCAGTGAATAAGAGGCAATAACATAACTCAAATTTTATTTATTTAAAAGATCATACCTTATTTTTATTTAGAATAATAGATAGGTTAAAATTAATTACAATTTCAGGTTCTGATTTGATAAACTAAAGCAAGTTCTTAACTCAGTTTTATTAAGTTGTCCTTAAAGAATAAGATGGTACCATAATCCCATGTGTTTAAAAACTTGCCAAAAATATTTTCAGCATACATACAATTTTAGCATATAATAAACATATGAATATATATACTCATACACATATATGACTATATGCTTTTTGTTTGTACTGTATATATGTATAGTCATATGTGTATTAGTATACATATTCATATGGTTATTGTTCTATGTTTATATATTCATATATTCATGTATCCCCCTCCATATGTATGTACATATCCCCCTCCATATGTATGTATGTACATACATATGGGGGGTGGGTAAAAGAATGAATAATTATAATTGTGAACATAAGGAAAATTATACCTTCATTTTTTAAAAATGTATTTGGTTGTCTGTTTATGGGAGTTAAAACATGGTCCATCTCGCCCTCATGTACTAGTGTCCATATTTGTTAAAAGGATGCTATTGAAGGCTGGGCGCGGTGGCTCTCGCCTGTAATCCCAGCACTTTGGGAGGGCAAGGCGGGCGTATCACTTGAAGTCAGGAGTTCAAAAACCTAGCCTGGCCAACATGGTGAAACTCCGTCTCCACTAAAAATACAAAAAAATTAGTCTGACATGGTGGTGGGTGCCTGTAATCCCAGCTACTAGGGAGGCTGAGGCAGGAGAATCGCTTGAACCCAGGAGGCGGAGGTTGCAGCAAGCCGAGGTTGCACCACTGCACGCCAGCCTGAGTGACAGAGCGAGACTCTGTCTCAGAAAATAAGTTAATAAACAAAAGGATGCTATTGAAGTAGCAAACATTAAGAAGTGATAGACTTCAGCTTTTAAAATGAATTCCTAACTTAAGTCAGGAGATTGAATTTTCATTCCTTTTGAACAACGACAATTAAGACTTTGTCTGTTTTACAAATAGTGAAATTTCACCTGTTAAATTTGTCAATATAATCACAAAAAACTATCAATTTTCATGCATGAATGCTCAAATTGAAAAGCTAGTGCCTTAGCGTGGACTTATTGTAGTTTAGAGGTGGAAAGAATATGTATAGAAATAAATTTTATGCATCATATGTACTGATAGGAAAATTTCAATGATCGTTAATAGAGGCTGTTTATCTTATTTCACACAAACAGTTTCAGCTGGGTATTTTTCTTTAGTGAATTACACTGACTTTTTTTTTCCCCAAAGAAATTGCCTTTAGTGAATTCTTATTGCCATTTTATTTTGGGTCCTATGTGTCTATGTACAGAAACCCTCAACTTATTACAAATATGTTAGAGTCAAAAACTAATCCTAAATCTGTAGACCCAAAGTATATTTGTCATTACCATCTGTTGGTAGCAGGCTGAGTCTTTTTGCGATGATTGTAACTGTATTCCAATCAATGAAAAATCATTCTTTTGAAGTTTTTTATATAAAGGGGTGTCTATGTTTTATGTCTCCTGTAAAAAGATCTGGTGTTGAAAAATAAAAGGCAAATATACTTCTCTTGGGTATATAAAGATCCTCTGGTGACACTTGGTGATGCTTACTCATAGGTAGCATAGGCTTCTGAACATGAGCTTGGGAGTCAGAAGGACATGGGTTTCAATTCTCTGTCTCTTATTTGACTATGGGCAGTTTGTTCAGTCTTCAGTCTCGATTTCCTCAGACTATAAAATGGAAAAATAACTCCTACCTCAGAAGATTATTTTTGTATTTTAATGAGAAAATATATATAATAGGCACAATACAGTAACAACCTAATAGATTTGCACCAACCCTACAAAGACCATTTTTATCCACATTTTCTAAGTGAAAGCCCTTTTAAAGCACTGCAGCTCATATAACTTATTCCAAAATTGTCCGGATGTTAGCACCAGGCACCCTCTAGATACAAGCATCATTTGTAGTTCGTATTACAAGTTAATCACAATGTATTTGTACTCTAAAAATTGTATCTACTCTTCAACCATGAAATCAAATGATTTCTTTTTATAAGGGTCTTTTTTTTTAGTCTTTTTATCATTCCATTTTTTTTTTTTTAAATTACTTCCATAAGTTTTTGAGGAACAGGTGGTATTAGGTTACATGAGTAAGTTTTTTAGTGGTGATTTGTGAGATTTTGGTACACCCATCACTCGAGCAGTATACCTGAACCAAATTTGTAGTCTTTTATCCCTCATCCCCTCCCACCCTTTCCCCCAAGTCCCCAAAGTCCACTGTATCATTCTTATTCCTTTTGCATCCTCATAGCTTAGCTCCCACTTGTGAGAACATATGATGTTTTCCATTCCTGAGTTACTTCACTTAGAATAATAGTCTCCAAGTCCATTCATGTTGGTATGAATGCCATTAATTCATTCCTTTTTGTGCCTGAGTAGTATTCCATTCTATATATTTATATCACAGTTTTTTTATCCACTCGTTGATTGATGGGCATTTGAGCTAGTTCCATACTTTTGCAATTGCACATTGTGCTGCTGTAAACATACGTGTGCAAGTATCTTTTGTGTGTAATGATCTCTTTTCCTCTGGGTAGATATCCAGTAGTGGGATTGCAGGGTCAGATGGCAGTTCTACTTTTAGTTCTTTAAGGAATCTCTACACTGTTTTCCATAGTGGCTGTACTAGTTTACATTCTACAAGGGTCATTTTTAAAGTCTGAAATGGTAACCTTGGAGGAAATACATGAAAAAAAAGCTTAACTCCTCAAAGTATTCTAAAAGTGGTTTCAGGAGTTATTAATTCCAGTTCCTTACTTTTCCTAACACTCATCCCCTGACTTTTAATTGTCACATTTTTTAAAATCCCTACCTTTTGTTGAGCTGCTCAATTGTATGACATGTATGTTTGCATTATTTTTCAGAAGAAATATCTTGAGAAATGGTACGATCTGTGAAACATTGTTTTCAACAATAGCTGTGTTAAGAAATTAATTTCAATTGACTTTTTAAACTTGTATTTAAAATGTTTTCAGAGACTCTAAGTGAAGTTTCTCCTTGAAAAAGATCATTAATTGGTCAGTTTTTCTTGGCAAAGTTTAGAAGAAGTTTAAAATTCATTTACTATGTTTCTCTAAAAACATTACTTTTGGAACACTATCCTGTTGTCACTTATTCTACATGATATTAAATGAAAAATTGCCAGCATTTTTGTCATTTCCCAGCATGAAATTGGTGGAAACATAAATCAGAACTTATTTTGATACTGCTATTTAGCATTCATATAGCAAATATATTTGCAAATAATTTCTTAAAATTTTAAATAATATAGTTATATTTCACATATTAAGGAAAATACAACTCCAAAGAAGCTCTAATTTTTTATAAAAAGTTTTTTTTGGAACTAAGTAGACTTTGATTCACATTGTAATAATCTTATTGATATTGTTTTAGTCAGTTTCTTCTACAAATTCCTTTTTTTTTTTTTTTTGATTGGAGACAGAGTCTCACTGTGTTGCCCAGGCTGGAGTGCAGTGGCACACAGTCTCGGCTCACTGCAACCTCCATTTCCTGGGTTCAAGTGATTCTCGAGCCTCAGCCTCCTGAGTAGCTTGACCTCCCAAAGTGCTGGGATTTCAGGTGTGAGCCACTGTACCCAGCCTGTCTACAAATTCTTAAAATGTCTGATAAATAGTTGGTGCTTTGTAAAGACTGTTGAATGATTAAATGGATAAATGGACTACATTTTTAAATCTGCTTTTTCAAGATACTAGGTGAATAGAAGTATAATTTCTAAATGTGACTTATTAAGATTCTGTGTATGCTCCTCAGGTAGTCATCTTCACTGTCAGCACATGGATCTATAATCTAAGTTTTATTAAGTCACTCAGTCATCCTCCCCACCCCGACCCTCTACCCCCAGCTTCTCCCTTGCTTCACCCACATTGTTGTGAGCTTTGGTAATCTAAGGGGCACTTTAGCGTGTGATAAAGAGAAGTATATTAATACCTAATGTGTTTTCTTCCAGAAGAAATTAAAGTCAGTAATTTTACAGTATGGAAGAAAGTGGGCAACTGTTTAAAGAATTCTATATTAAGAACATATTGTTAAATTGTTTAGTTGACAAATTGTAGGGATTTCTTCAACTTGAAGAAAATGGAAAATATATTATATTTAGAAATGCGTAATAGTTGTGTTCTCTCGAAAATACATTTTGTCTAAAGAACCAGTGATTCAGCTTTGGACACAGGTACCAAAATGATTTTAAGCATTAGCACTTGAGTACAAAGTACATGTGAAAGCACTTCCTCTGTTTTTTCTGGGCAGAGCACCAGATACAGAACTATCAAATCGAGAATTTTCTTCAAATATACTTTCACCTGAGCCTATTTCCTGTCTTATAAAATACAATATAAAAGTATACCTTTATTATTACCTTTAATTGGCTATTTTTTGTAAGACGTACGTTTAAAATGTTCAAATAATACTTAGCTGCTTTGCAGGTTATTTGAGTGATTCTCACATGAGCATCATAACTCTAAAACCATATGTTATATCCAGATACAGCTGGTGGGAGGGGGTCAGATAGTTGCATCACTTGCTTTTAGCTATGATTAGTGAGTGCCTGGTTTTGACTGACTTTCACCCTTAACTCTTCTCTCTCCCAAACCACCTTCTGCCAAATTGATTATTCGTTAATAAAGAGGAGTGGGATGAGAGGTATTTTCTTTGACTCTTACAGTTTGTTTCTAAGCTGTCCATCAAACAGTCTAATTTTCCTTGTTAAATATTCAAATGTTTTTCAGTATTTCCTACTGAAGGAGGAGGGGGAAGTAGGTTCAAATTGGTAATAACAGGCAGAGAAGCTGAGTTTCAAAAATTTCCTAAAATTAGTATGTCTAACAGATCTAAAAATCTACTGGTTGAGATTTAGTGAAAAACACATACAGCAATAAGTACTAACAATAGAATGATAAAGAGATGTAGCTACTGTCTTGTTACCTGCTGTTCTGCTTCCCAAACACAATCCACATTTTCTTGAAAGCCATTTGAGATTATGTAAATATAACCATTCTTATGTATGCTAAAGATAGTAGAATCTAAACCAACAAAAAGCCTACACATAACAGTTTAACAATGAGGATATGGTGCACCTTCTGTCCTTATAATATGCAAATTAAGTGCATTTGTGTCTCCAGTAAAAGCTGTGGCTGTGTAGTGATGAATAAGAACTTTAAACACACATGACACCTCGTTAAAATGTAATTTTCACATCATATATCTGAGCCCTTTACTATGACAGCTGAGTAATGTGAGTGCTGGGCAGAGAATCCTGAACATTTTGAAACTGCCACGTGTTTAATAGGTAGCTGAATCTGCTTCCTGAATGGTTTAGTTAAATATGGTGTACCCTCGTCAGAAAATAGAGCCTAAAAGTAGTAGGATCTTAAATCAAACTTGTCCTCAGCCTAGGGTATGATTCCTTCACAGTTCCACTTGAGATAGCACATTGTCTCTGAAGTTTAATTTACATCTATCTTAGTAGCTGAGTGAACTTTACAAGAAGGAAAAAACAGTCAGCAACTTGTTGCTAATTTCAGCCCTGTCTGTATTTTTATGCATCAGCTGTTTTCTCTGTCTGCAGAGGAGCCCCTTCTTTTTCTTTCCAGTGCTGCTGCTTTGCTTGCAGTGACAGCTGCTGCCGGAAGGACATTGCTGCTGCTGATTTTTCAGGGAGCACAGCCAAAGCTTGCGAAAATTGCAAGAGCTATCCCATTGCCACTTCACAGCAGCTGAATTTTCTCTTACGCTTTTTTTTAAACCTTTCCTGTATTTTTATTTCTTCATAATTGAGGGTAAAACTTCCCAGAATGACATCTGCCTTTCAGGCTCTGAGTAGAAGAATCACAGTCCTGTACAAAGCAAAGCTGAACTTAACTACACAGCTGAACCTAGTTTGTTATTCATCTGACTAGGTGACCTTCCAAATGGATGAGAGAAGAGGCAAGGAATAAAAAGGTTCACAAATGCTCTAACGTTAGTTGTTTCTACAGAATGATGTCCCCGATAAATGTATAATTATTAGACATGAAATCAAAATCATTTCTACCTGTATTTCACAGTAATAAAGAAAGATGACTTATTTGTGAATAAGCTTCCCACTCACACCAGCTGTCCTTTCTGTAGCCGTTTCACTGCTTATTAGCATGTCCACCAGAGGGCAGGCAGGTGGAACTGGAATGGTGCTGTTGCTCTTTACTGGCACATCTTGTAAGGGTTGGTAACAGTGCCAAAAGTAATGATTATCTAGGGGTTCCACCTTAAGAATGCTATGCTTCTACCCATCTTAGCACAGATAAGTGAGAGTTGACTCTAATACGTAATAGCTGTTAGAATAGCCAAGTCAGACATATGCTTCACTTCTCTGTTTTTAATATTTTATTATTATTGTTCTTACTCTTCTTCTTCTTATTATTATTATTATTTGAGATGGAGTCTCACTCTGTCACCCAAGCTGGAGTGCAGTGGCGCGATCTCTGCTCACTGCAAGCCCCGCCTCCCGGGTTCACGCCATTCTCCTGCCTCAGCCTCCAAAGTAGCTGGGACTACAGGCGCCCGCCACCGCCTCCCGGGTTCACGCCATTCTCCTGGCTCAGCCTCCAAAGTAGCTGGGACTACAGGCGCCCGCCACCACGCCCGGCTAATTTTTTGTATTTTTAGTACAGACGGGGTTTCACCGTGTTAGCCAGGATGGTCTCGATCTCCTGACCTCGTGATCCATCCGTCTCGGCCTCCCAAAGTGCTGGGATTACAGGCGTGAGCCACCGCGCCCGGCCTGTTTTTAGCATTTTTAAGTAGTGTTCAAATACCTTGGACTAGGCTTGACAGGCAATAGTATGAGTTTCTAAGCACAATGGTATTTCCTTCTTAATAACTACTTTACCACTAGAAAGCTGAATTATTGGATAATAATGATTAATGACAAAATAATTCAAGATACGTAAATAACAGGTAAAATCTATTATACTATATAATTTTACAAGATGAGGTATGTTAACTGATTTCCCTGAAAACAGATGGAGAATACTTCATCTTATTTACTTAAAAAGAATTCTGAGGCTGGGCGCGGTGGCTCACGCTTGTAATCCCAGCACTTTGGGAGGCCGAGGCGGGCGGATCACGAGGTCAGGAGATCGAGACCAAGGTGAAACCCCGTCTCTACTAAAAATACAAAAAATTAGCCGGGCGTGGTGGCGGACGCCTGTAGTCCCAGCTACTCGGAGAGGCTGAGGCAGGAGAATGGCGTGAACCCGGGAGGCGGAGCTTGCAGTGAGCCGAGATCGCGCCACTGCACTCCAGCCTGGGCGACAGAGCGGGACTCCGTCTCACAAAAAAAAAAAAAAAAAAGAATTCTGGCTGCTTTTCATTATGCCTTTCAGTAGTACAAATCAATGGCCAACTTTTTGCATCTATTTATACTAGTGAAGATACAAATCAAAATTAGCCAGTGCTTTCTATATAAAATCCCTTGTGACTGCAATATTTTAGCCTTAAAATTTATTTTTTTTTCCAATAATGTTAGAAAAAACAATTCTGGCTAGGCGCGGTGGCTCACGCCTGTAATTCCAACACTTTGGGAGGCCGAGGCGGGCGGATCACAAGGTCAGGAGATCGAGACCATCCTGGCTAACACGGTGAAACCCCGTCTCTACTAAAAATACAAAAAATTAGCTGGGCATGGTGGTGGGCGCCTGTAGTCCCAGCTACTCGGGAGGCTGAGGCAGGAGAATGGCGTGAACCCAGGAGGCAGAGCTTGCAGTGAGCCGGGATCAGATCGCGCCATTTCACTCCAGCCTGGACCACCGAGCGAGACTCTATCTCAAAGAAACAAAAAAAAAAAAAAAAAAAAAAATTCTGCCAAAAAACATACAGGAGTAAGTGAAGAGTTAGGTATTTGTTGACATTAAAATTTATCTGAAAATTATCTCTAATGCTAATTATTTTGTTAAGTGGGAATGTCTTTGAAGAAACTTTTGCCTTTCAAAACAAGAAAATAGTACTATATTTAGAAACACACTACTCATTAAATTATAAAATAGATTATTTTTAAAACATGGCAAAGCTTTCAATATCTTTGATAATTTTGCTGTTAGCATTCATATTTAAATAGTAAATGAAAATTTAGACTTCTATATTTTATGAGAAGCCCACTGAGGGCCATGGGTAGTTTGTGGTGAGGTAAAGTGGAATTGAAAGAATTAAGAAAAAGACAAAAATGAAAAATGGAATTCAGGCACAAAAATCTGCTGTGAGATGTAGAAGTAGGAGTTGAAATTAAGTCAGAAGATGGATGATTCATTGATTGATTCTTTTTTTATTCCTTTCTTTCCTTCAGACAGAAACTATGTCTTTAAGTAGAGCTGAACCGTGACACTATTCTATGTTCTGTGGTTGTTACAACAAAGAACAAGGCAGGCATTGGCCCTGTCTTCATGAATTTGCAGTCTATTGAAAACAAATTGAGAAGAAAGAAAAAAGGGGATGATAAAAAAAAAAAAAGCAGTATTCCCTACTATTTTTTAGGTGTTTGCTGGCCATTTACAAAGACTATCAGATTTAAGTCTAACAATAATCATGCAAAGACAGCATCATAGTCATTACCAGATGAAGAAATTGAGCATCAGAGAGTTTTAATAATTAAAATGTCACATACGTAGTCCAGAGCTACATTTAGAATCCTCATCTGCCTGATTTTCTGCTTTGTCACATTGCCTCCATCAGGGATTTAAAACAATACAGGTGCCACAACTGAGAAACAAGGTAAGGAGAAGCAGGATGGACATATATTAGAACTGAAGTCAAAGCAGATAAGCTAAAGGAGCAAATAAATGCAAGGCAACAAGGACGTGTCAATCTTGAAGTGGAATCGGGACAAGCAAACAGTAACCGGTGTTGTAGAGCAGGATTCCTCCTTAGCGGTCCGTGGCCTGTTAGGAGCAGGGCCATACAGCAGAAGGTGAGCCACAGATGTCGAGCAGCAGGTCAGTGAGCGTTACCGCCTGAGCTCCGCCTCCTGTCACGTCAACAGTGGCATTAGATTCTCACAGGAGTGAGAACCCTACAGTGAAGTGTATATGCAAGGGATCTAGATTATGTGCCCCTTAATGATAATCTAACTACCGCCTGATGCTCTGAGGTGAAACAGTTTCATCCCGAAACCTTCCCCCCAAATTCCTGAGTTAAGAATTTGCTTTAGTGTATCAAATGGTACTGAAATGGTAATTAATTTTAACCTATTATTCTAAATGAAAATAAGGTATGACTTTTAAATAAATAAAATCTGAAATATGTTATTGCCCCTTATTCACTGGTTAACTAAAAACCATAGTAAGTTATTATTTATTATTTCTTTTGAGATTACATATGTAACCCTTAAAAACAAACACTATTAGGTACAGAGAAGGGAACTAAGACTCAGAGATATAAAGTCTCCTGCCCAGAGGAACCCATTTTTTAAGTGTAGATTTGGGCCCAATTCTGAATTATGAAGCTGAAATACTTTGTGTTTTCAGTAGAAAAAAGTATATAATGCACACAAGCATACAGAAGATAGTGATAGAGTGGTGTGTGGATTGTGGTATAGTGCTGTGTGGATTCTGGTATGTGTGTGTATCTAGACAAATTTGAAGAAACGAAGATTTAATTATTGGAGGATTAGAAAGATTAGTTAGAAACTTTTGCAGAGATTCTGAACAATTTGAAAGACTAGAGATTTGGAGACTGAATATGTATTAGATTTAACTCTAGCATACATTATTTGCATGTTCTTAATTTTGATGTAAACTGGACATTCAGATGTATTGCTAACAACACTCTCATGCTCATAATCTATGAGCAGGATTGACAAAATGGTGGAAATAGTGAAAAGTAGAATGAAGAAAGGAAAAGAGAAATAAAAGGGAAATACACATTTTTTATTTGAAAATAAATGAACAAGTAATGGATGGGCTCACTTTCTTCTAAAGAAAGTGATGAAAGAACATGCATTTTTTTATTTTAAAAAGTTATTTCCCAGGATTGATTTAACTGACCTTGAGTAGTTAATGATATGATTAAGGACAAAGTGAGGAGTGCTTATATACTGCTGGTTGGAATATAAAATGTTATAACCACTTGGAGAGCAATTTGTCCATACTTGCCTAGGGAAGAAAAGTATTTTGTTCCTGCTCTTATAGATTCTCAGCTTGGGCTCTGTAACCAAAAACAGATTAACAAGAAAAAAGAATAGAAATGTTTGCTTTTATTTAATATAAGTTTTTTATAATATAGGAGGCTTCCTAAGGAAATAAAGACCCCCAAAGTGATTAAACTTCAGTGCTTTTATAATAGGCTTGGAAAGCCTATTATATTGCCTATTACTAGCCTGGAAAGCCTATTATATTGCCTATTATTATATTGCCTAATAAGCCTATTATTATGGAAAGCCATGGAAAAATGTGATAGGACAAAGGGGTATGAGTTAAAAGCAGTAGACTGGAGAAATGTTGGCAAGTTCTGTTCATTCAAATTTCTCTCAGTGTTCCTTCATCCTCAGAGATAAGAATGCTCCTTTCCTCTGGGTATTTGGAGAGTACTTCTTACATGATGGTCTTATGTTCTGCTTCAGGGTACTGTCAGAGGTATTTTCCTGCACTAGTTGTTTCTCTTCAGGTTATAATATTCAGTATGCTGGCTGGGCACAGAGGCTCACAACCTGTAATGCCAGCACTTTGGGAGGCTGAGGTAGGTGGACTGCTTGAGCCCAGGAGTTCAAGACCAGCCTGGACAACATGGTGAGACCCCGTTTCTACAAAAAAATGCAAAAATTAGCAGAGCATGCTGGCATTCACCTGTAGTCCTAGCTACTCAGGAGACTGAGGTGGGAGGATCACTTGAGCCTGGGAGGCAGAGGTTGCAGTGAACCAAGATTGCTGTACTGCACTCCAGCCTGGGTGACCGAGCAAGATCCTCTATCAAAAATATGTATGTATTCAATATGCCAAGGTGCCATATTTTTGGGGTATTGTGTACTGAACCTATTATTATCCCAACTGAAACTTCCCCCAGGAAGTTTTACAGTCCAAAAACTGAGTTGGTAGATTGTCCCATATCCCACTGAATAAGTCTGTCAGTCCTAAGAAGAGGATAGTTCAGTTAAATAATTGTATCTCATTTCAGGAGACACCATAAAGGTAGAAGTAGGCAGCTCCCCTCCCCGAACTCCTCTAGATGGTATGAACAATCAAGCATTTAATAAGGCATATTTCTATGAAAAAAAAAAACACAAAAATGAAAAAGATAACTGGTTAGAACAAACTATCAATTCTGTTTTTGATTCCAGAAGGCAGTCACTCAAGATTTCAGGACATTTGGCTCAAAGTATCTTTAGATGATGGCATGAGAATGGAAGTAGTCATTCAATAAATTTCCTGGCTTGTAGTTTGAATGCCTCTGGTGATGAAAGAGTTACGGTTACTTCTCAGAGCAAAGTATGGAAGTTTCCAGTATCAACGTCCAGGGCTTCTTTAGATATTCCTAACAAGGACCTGAGCAGTAAGGTTTTAACCCTCAGTGGTACCAACTTAAGAGGGTGAGAGAAAAACTGGAAACATTAATTTGAAGAGTTATAGTCAGGTATTGGAGGATGCTAGAATTTAGCATGATCTCGTCTACTTTACAGAGACATAATAAAGTTTCAAAGACAGAGAACAGGATTAGATTCTATGTTTGAAATAATATTGGAATAATTTTATTCTCTATAGTTACATCCAATTCTATCAAAGTAAGACTAATTTGAAAGCAAAATAAGTCCAACCCCATTAAACTTTTCCTGATTATTTACATTAGTGCAGCAAGAACGCACTTGACCACATAGGTCCGTCTTTGAATTTGCTTCCCTGGAACTTATGATAAGGAATCTCAGATTAGACTTTTAAAAGCGCCTGGAGGCTAGGACGCCAAGCCAAGGGACTTGCCATCAGTCTTTGCCTGTGACACCTATAGATCTGGGTGAAATCCACTCTTCCCAAGGTACTCAATGTATTTTGAGGTTCCTGAGCCTGCCAGGAAGTGACCTTCCTGATTCACGTGTAAGGCTGAGAATTCTGTAAGCCAGGTCCAAGGCCAGTTTTCCAAGGGTCTTTGTAATCATTGATCCCATTAAATGAAATTTAGTTCCTTAAAACCTTCTAGTCATATCTGATTCTATACATATTATTCTCAAATATGACCTTCCAGTCAAGGGCTTAGCAATATAACCAATGTTTCCAGTTATTTTCTGTTATAAAAAGTACATATTCTTATTGAACTTATGCATATATTTATATTGCCTTGAAAATAAGAATAATCAACAATAGTTTCCAAATCTGGAGAGATCAGGTAGAGAAAACAAATAAATATTTTATTTTTCTTTATAGTTTGCCAGATTGTTGTAAGGTATAGATAGCTTGAGAGAAAAAGAGAAAAAGTTTTCTTTAATTTGAAAAACAGAATATTAAAGAACCAGCAATGTCTCAATCAAAAAAGTAATTTAAAAATTATAATATTCCTTATCAGTTCATTTAGTTCCATGTAATTAATTCTTTTTATGCTTGATTGTAACCACCCAATGGGTTCACCTTGCCCACTGCCTAGAAATATCTGTATATATATATATATATATATTTTTTTTTTATTATACTTTAAGTTCCAGGGTACATGTGCACAACGTGCAGGCTAGTTACATCTGTATACATGTGCCATGTTGGTGCGCTGCACCCATTAACTCGTCATTTAACATTAGGTATATCTCCTAATGCTATCCCTCCCCCCTCCCCCCACCCCACAACAGGCCCTGGTGTGTGATGTTCCCCTTCCTGTGTCCATGTGTTTTCATTGTTCAATTTCCACCTATGAGTGAGAACATGCGGTGTTTGGTTTTTTGTCCTTGCGGTAGTTTGCTGAGAATGATGGTTTCCAGTTTCATCCATGTCCCTACAAAGGACATGAACTCTTCCTTTTTTATGGCTGCATAGTATTCCATGGTGTATATGTGCCACATTTTCTTAATCCAGTCTATCATTGTTGGATCTATCATTGTTGGACATTTGGGTTGGTTCCAAGTATTTGCTATTGTGAATAGTGCCACAGTAAGCATATGTGTGCATGTGTCTTTATAGCAGCATGATTTATAATCCTTTGGGTATATACCCAGTAATGGGATTGCTGGGTCAAATGGTGTTTCTAGTTCTAGATCCCTGAGGAATCGCCACACTGACACACAATGGTTGAACTAGTTTACAGTCCCACCAACAGTGTAAAAGTGTTCCTATTTCTCCACATCCTCTCCAGCACCTGTTGTTTCCTGACTTTTTAATGATTGCTATTCTAATCAGTGTGCGATGGTATCTCATTGTGATTTTGATTTGCATTTCTCTGATGGCCAGTGATGATGAGCATTTTTTCATGTGTCTTTTGGCTGCATAAATGTCTTCTTCTGAGAAGTATCTGTTCATATCCTTTGCCCACTTTTTGATGGGGTTGTTTGTTTTTTTCTTGTAAATTTGTTTGAGTTCATTGTAGATTCTGTATATTAGCCCTTGTCAGATGAGTAGATTGCAAGAATTTTCTCCCATTTTGTAGGTTGCCTGTTCACTCTGATGGTAGTTTCTTTTGCTGTGCAGAAGCTCTTTAGTTTAATTAGATCCCATTTGTCAATTTTGGCTTTTGTTGCCATTGCTTTTGGTGTTTTAGACATGAAGTCCTTGCCCATGCCTATGTCCTGAATGGTATTGCCTAGGTTTTCTTCTAGGGTTTTTATGGTTTTAGGTCTAACATTTAAGTCTTTAATCCATCTTGAATTAATTTTTGTATAAGGTGTAAGGAAGGGATCCAGTTTCAGCTTTCTACATATGGCTAGCCAGTTTTCCCAGCACCATTTATTAAATAGGGAATCCTTTCCCCATTGCTTGTTTTTGTCAGGTTTGTCAAAGATCAGATGGTTGTAGATATGCGGCATTATTTCTGAGTGCTCTGTTCTGTTCCATTGGTCTCTATTTCTGTTTTGGTACCAGTACCATGCTATTTTTGTTACTGTAGCCTTGTAGTATAGTTCGAAGTCAGGTAGTGTGATGCCTCCAGCTTTGTTCTTTTGGCTTAGAATTGACTTGGCAATGTGGGCTCTTTTTTGGTTCCATACGAACTTTAAAGTAGTTTTTTCCAATTCTGTGAAGAAAGTCATTGGTAGCTTGATGGAGATGGCATTGAATCTATAAATTACCTTGGGCAGTATGGCCATTTTCACGATACTGATTCTTCCTACCCGTGAGCATGGAATGTTCTTCCATTTGTTTGTATCCTCTTTTATTTCATTGAGCAGTGGTTTGTAGCTCTCCTTTAAGAGGTCCTTCACGTCCCTTGTAAGTTGGATTCCTAGGTATTTTATTCTCTTTGAAACAATTGTGAATGGGAGTTCACTCATGATTTGGCTCTCTGTTTGTCTGTTATTGGTGTACAAGAATGCTTCTGATTTTTGCACATTGATTTTGTATCCTGAGACTTTGCTGAAGTTGCCTATCAGCTTAAGGAGATTTTGGGCTGAGATGATGGGGTTTTCTAGATATACAATCATGTCATCTGCAAACAGAGACCATTTGACTTCTGCTTTTCCTAATTGAATACCCTTTATTCCCTTCTCCTGCCTAATTGCCCTGGCCAGAACTTCCAACACTATGTTGAATAGGACTGGTGAGAGAGGGCACCCCGTCTTGTGCCAGTTTTCAAAGGGAATGCTTCCAGTTTTTGCCCATTCAGTATGATATTGGCTGTGGGTTTGTCATAGGTAGCTCTTATTATTTTGAGATATGTCCCATCAATACCTAATTTATTGAGAGTTTTTAGCATGAAGGGTTGTTGGATTTTGTCAAAGGCCTTTTCTGCATCTATTGAGATAATCATATGGTTTTTGTCTTTGGTTCTGTTTATATGCTGGATTACGTTTATTGATTTGCATATGTTAAACCAGACTTGCATCCCAGGGATGAAGCCCACTTGATCATGGTGGATAAGCTTTTTGATGTGCTGCTGTATTCAGTTAGCTGGTATTTTACTGAGGATTTTTGCATCGATGTTCATCAGGGATATTGGACTAAAATTCTCTTTTTTTGTTGTGTCTCTGCCAGGCTTTGGTAAGCCTCATAAAATGAGTTAGGAAGGATTCCCTCTTTTTCTGTTGATTGGAATAGTTTCAGAAGGAATGATACCAGCTCCTCCTTGTACCTCTGGCAGAATTCGGCTGTGAATCAATCTTGTCCTGGACTTTTTTTGGTTGGTAAGCTATTAATTATTGCCTCAATTTCAGAGCCTGTTATTGGTCTATTCAGAGATTCAACTTCTTCCTGGTTTAGTCTTTGGAGAGTGTATGTGTTGAGGAATTTTTCCATTTCTTCTAGATTTTCTAGTTTATTTGCATAGAGGTGTTTATAGTATTCTCTGATGGTAGTTTGTATTTCTGTGGGATTGGTGGTGATATCCCCTTTATCATTTTTTATTGCATCTATTTGATTCTTCTCTCTTTTCTTCTTTATTAGTCTTGCTATCGATCTATCAATTTTGTTGATCTTTTCAAAAAACCAGCTCCTGGATTCATTGATTTTTTGAAGGGTTTTTTTGTGTCTCTATTTCCTTCAGTTCTGCTCTGATCTTAGTTATTTCTTGCCATCTGCTAGCCTTTGAATGTGTTTGCTCTTGGTTTTCTAGTTCTTTTATTTGTGATGTTAGGGTGTCAACTTTAGATCTTTCCTGCTTTCTCTTGCGGGCATTTAGTGCTATAAATTTCCCTCTACACACTGCTTTAAATGTGTCCCAGGGATTCTGGTATGTTGTGTCTTTGTTCTTGTTGGTTTCAAAGAACATCTTTATTTCTGCCTTCATTTCTTTATGTACCCAGTAGTCATTCAAGAGCAGGTTGTTCACTTTCCATGTAGTTGAGCGGTTTTGAGTGAGTTTCTTAATCCTGAGTTCTAGTTTGATTGCACTGTGGTCTGAGAGACAGTTGGTTATAATTTCTGTTCTTTTACATTTGCTGAGGAGTGCTTTACTTCCAACTATGTGGTCAATTTTGGAATAGGTGCGGTGTGGTGCTCAGAAGAATGTATATTCTGTTGATTTGGGGTGGAGAGTTCTGTAGATGTCTATTAGGTCCGCATGGTACAGAGCTGAGTTCAATTCTTGGATATACCTGTTAAAATGGATATCCCTGTTAACCTGATTCAATTCCTGGATATCCCTGGATAATCCCCGGATATCCCTGAGTTCAATTCCTGGGTATCCCTTTCTGTCTCGTTGATCTGTCTAATGTTGACAGTGGGATGTTAAAGTCTCCCATTATTATTGAATGGGAGTCTAAGTCTCTTTCTAGGTCTTTAAGGACTTCCTCTATGAATCTGGCTGCTCCTATATTGGGTGCATATATATTTAGGATAGTTAGCTCTTCTCGTTGAATTGATCCCTTTACCATTATGTAATGGCCTCCTTTTCTCTTTCGGTCTTTGTTGGTTTAAAGTCTGTTTTATCAGAGACTAGGATTGCAACCCCTGCCTTTTTCTGTTTTCCATTTGTTTAGTAGATCTTCCTCCATTCCTTTATTTTGAGCCTTTTTGTGTCTGTGCATGTGAGATGGGTTTCCTGAGTACAGCACACTGATGGGTCTTGACTCTTTTTCCAATTTACCAGTCTGTGTCTTTTAACTGGAGCCTTTAGCCCATTTACATTTAAGGTTAATATTGCTATGTGTGAATTTTATCCTGTCATTATGATGTTAGCTGGTTATTTTGCTCATTAGTTGATGCAGTTTCTTCCTAGCCTCGTTGGTCTTTACAATTTGGCATGTTTTTACAGTGGCTGGAACCGGTTGTTCCTTTCCATGTTTAGTGCTTCCTTTAGGAGCTCTTGTAAGGCAGGCCTGGTGGTGACAAAATCTCTCAGCATTTGTTTGTCTTTAAAGTATTTTATTTCTCCTTCACTTATGAAGCTTAGTTTGGCTGGATATGAAATTCTGGGTTGAAAATTGTTTTCTTTAAGAATGTTGAATATTGGCCCCCACTCTCTTCTGGCTTGTAGAGTTTCTGCCGAGAGATCAGCTTTTAGTCAGATGGGCTTCCCTTTTTGGGTAACCCGACCTTTCTCTCTGCCTCCCTTAACATTTTTTCCTTCATTTCAACTTTGGTGAATCTGACAATTATGTGTCTTGGAGTTGCTCTTCTCGAGGAGTATCTTTGTGGCATTCTCTGTATTTCCTGAATTTGAATGTTGGCCTGCCTTGCTAGGTTGGGGAAGTTCTCCTGGATAATATCCTGCTGAGTGTTTTCCAACTTGGGTCCATTCTCCCCGTCACCTTCATGTACACCGATCAGACGTAGATTTAGTCTTTTCACATAGTCCCATATTTCTTGGAGGCTTTGTTTGTTTCTCTTTATTCTTTTTTCTCTAAACTTCTCTTCTCGCTTCATTTCAATCATTTCATCTTCCATCATTGATACCCTTTCTTCCAGTTGACCATATCGGCTACTGAGGCTTGTGCATTCGTCATGTAGTTCTCGTGCCTTGTTTTTCAGCCCCATCATGTCCTTTAAGGACTTCTCTGCATTGATTATTCTAGTGAGCCATTCATCTAATTTTTTTTCAAGGTTTTTAACTTCTTTGCCATGGGTTTGAACTTCCTCCTTTAGCTCGGAGTAGTTTGATCGTCTGAAGCCTTCTTGTCTCAACTCGTCAAAGCCATTCTCCATCCAGCTTTGTTCCATTGCAGGTGAGGAGCTGTGTTCCTTTGGAGGAGGAGAGGCACTCTGATTTTTAGGGTTTCCAGTTTTTCTGCTCTGTTTTTCCCCCATCTTTGTGGTTTTATCTACCTTTGGTCTTTGATGATGGCAACATACAGATGGGGTTTTGGTGTGGATGTCCTTCTGTTTGTTAGTTTTCCTCTTAACAGTCAGGACCCTCAGCTGCAGGTCTGCTGGAGTTTGCCGGAGGTCCACTCCAGACCCTGTTTGCTTGGGTATCAACAGCGGAGGCTGCAGAACAGCAGATACTGGTGAGCAACAAATGTTGCTGCCTGATTGTTCCTCTGGAAGTTTTGTCTCAGAGGAGTACCCGGCCGTGTGATGTTTCAGTCTGCCCCTACTTGGGGGTGCCTCCCAGTTAGGCACTCGGGGGTCAGGGACCCACTTGAGGAGGCAGTCTGTCTGTTCTCAGATCTCCAGCTGCATGCTGGGAGAACCACTACTCTCTTCAAAGCTTACAGACAGGGACATTTAAGTCTGCAGAAGATTCTGCTGCCTTTTGTTTGACTATTCCCTGCCCCCAGAGGTGGAGTCTACAGAGGCAGGCAGGCCTCCTTGAGCTGCAGTGGTCTCCACCTAGTTGGAGCTTCCTGGCCGCTTTGTTTACCTACTCAAGCCTTGGTAATGGCGGGTGCCCCTCCCCCAGCCTCACTGCTGCCTTGCAATTTGATCTCTGACTGATGTGCTGGCAATGAGCAAGGGTCCCTGTGCGTAGGACCCTCCGAGCCAGGCAGGGGATATAATCTCCTGGTGTGCCATTTGCTAAGACTGTTGGAAAAGCGCAGTATTAGGGTGGGAGTGACCCGATTTTCCAGGTGCTGTCTGTCACCCCTTTCTTTGACTAGGAAAGGGAATTCCCTGACCCCTTGCGCTTCCCAGGTGAGGCGATGCCTCGCCCTGCTTCGGCTCATGCTGGGTGCGCTGCACCCACTGTCCTGCACCCACTTTCCAACACTCCCCAGTGAGATGAGCCTGGTACCTCAGTTGGAAATGCAGAAATCACTTGTCTTCTGCATCGCTCACGCTGGGAGCTCTAGACTGGAGGTGTTCCTATTTGGCCATCTTGGCTCCACCCTCCAAGATCTGTATATTGAGACAGGGAAATTGCAACAGAGAAAGAATAATTTACACAGACCTGGCTGTGTGGGAGACCAGAGTGTTATTATTACTCAAATCAGTCTCCCTGAGCATTTGGGTATCAGAGTTTCTAAGGACGACTTGGTGGGGGGAAGCCAGTGAACCAAGAGTGCTAATTGGTTAGGTAGGAGATGAAATCATAGGGAATTGAAGCTGTCCTTTTGTGCTGAGTCAGTTCCTGGGTGGGGACCACAAGATCAAATGAGCCACTTTGTCAATCTGGGTGGTACCAACTGGTCCATCAAGTGAAGGTTTGCAAAAACATCTCAAACACTGATCTTAGGAGTAGTTTAGGGAGGGTCAGAATCTTGTAGCCTCCAGCCTCATGACTCCTAAACCATAATTTCTAAACTTGTGGCTAATTTCTTAGTCCTACAAAGGCAATCTAGTCTCCAGGCAAGAAGGAAGTTTGTTTTGGGAAAGGGCTGTTATCATCTTTGTTTTAAATTATAAACTAAGTTCCTCCCAAAGTTAGTTCAGCCTATACACCCAGGAAGGAACAAGGACAGTTTGGAGGTTAGAAGCAAGATGGAGTTGGTTATGTCAGCTCAGTTATAATTTTGCATGATCTTGGGTTAATTTTATGAATCAATCAGATTTTTTAACTAGAGTTCTGGAAATTTTTACCCAGTCAAAGCATATGATCTTATTATTGCCAGAGGCCAGGCATTAATGGCTCATGCCCTTAACCCCAGCACTTTAGGAGACTGACACAGGAGGATTGCTTGAAGCAAGGAGTTCAATACCAGCCTGGGCAACAAAGCAAGATCCCGTCTCTACACAAAATTTTAAAATTTAGCCAGGCATGGTGGCACACACTTGTAGTCCTGCCACAGTGAAAGACTGAGATAGAAGAATTGCTCGAAGCCAGAAGTTCAATACCAGCCTGGGCAAAAAAGTGCGACCCCATCTCTACAAAAAAAAAATTAATTAGCTGGGTGTGGTGGCCCATACCTATAGTATCTCAAATCCTCAGGAGGCTGAGGTGAGAGGAGTGCTTGTGCCCAGTAGCTGGAGACTGCAGTGACCTATGATCACACCACTATGCTCCAGCCTGGGCAACAGAGTGAGACTCTGTCTCTAATAAATAAATAGATAAATAAACAAAAATAAATAAAATTATCAGAAACCTGCACTTCAGAGTATTTATTAGAGTATGTTTCATGAATTTCTTTGAAGATAGAGCAATTTTGGCCTGCTGCTAATTGTGAACATTTTCAGAGAAGAATCTGAGTAAAACAATAATTGTCTGTAAATGACAAAAGACTTAAAGTGTTCATGGTTAAAGATCTGATAGGAGCTTATTATAATGTGGCATATAACGTTCTAAGATAACTGATTATGATTGACTTATATAGACAGAAAGAACATTGACAAATTTCTAGGAATTTCATAAAATTTTTGAAACATTTATATTAAAAATATATACCCATACAAATACAACTTAAAGAAGGTCAAGCATTACTTTTTATTTGGCAATGCTTCTTATGTAATTCAGTATCTCAAATAAATGTAATGAATTTAACATCTCTCTTTTTACAAGATGAGATAACATATTATTTAAGATTTTCCGGGGTGCTCTGGGAAATCACAAAGTTAGTTTTGAGGTCAAAAACACTATTTAAATTTGATATTGAGGTGCTTGTCAAAAATGTGAAAAGTTTTGAACATGTCATTAAGTAGGCTTACTACTATGAAACACTACTTATTTATTTAACTAGTGTGACAATAAAAGATTTCAAAGGCAAATACCATAAGTTAAATAACTGTGAAAAAATTTTAGCTCTTCTAATGTTGAGAAAACTTGGTTTTCCTAAGCCAAGATCTGATAAATACAACATGAAGCACAGGAAATTATTTTGCTAAGATACAAAAATCTTTGTTTCCTAAGTAGATTACTTAAAAGATAAAGAGAAATCTCTTATTTTTTAATAAGAATAGACCAATAATCCAAGAAAACTATCATTCTGGTTTTACATCAGTATGCTTATAATGTTGTCTCATTTTCTTTAACTTAGAAATAAATCCATTCTATCCTAGCAGCTGACTACACATAAAATTCTTTTCCTACAAACCCTCTACATGTTTTTTAACATCCATTCAGTTTTGGTCATACTCTTTTCCTTTTTCTCATTCTGGAACAACCAGTCATTCTACCTTAGGACAAAATTGCTCTTTTTTTCCCTTAAAAAAAGAAATATATCCTTCATACAACATTTCTCTTTTTAAATAAAAAACACATCCTACTTTTCTTGCACACTTTGCATAAAGAGTTTTTTTCTTTACTCTTTTTATTCATAGTAGTTTCATTTATTTTTTTTTAACCATTAGTAACAATTCTTTTTTTTTTTTTTTTTTTTATTTTGAGACAGAGTGTTGCTCTGTCGCCCAGGCTGGAGTGCAGTGGTGTGATCTTGGCTCACTGCAACCTCTGCCTCCCAGGTTCAAGCAATTCTCCTACCTCAGCCTCCTAAGTAGCTGGGACTACAGGTGCATGCCACCATGTCCAGCTATTTTTTTTTTTTTTTTTTTTTTTTTTTTAGTAGAGATGGGGTTTCACCGTGTTAGCCAGGATGGTCTCCATCTCCTGACTTCACGATCCGCCTGCCTTGGCCCTCAAAGTAAGCAACTTTTCTTTTTCAGAGAAAAGTAGGAAATAGACGATTGTGAATTGCCTGTCATATGTCAGTATTCTGTAGCTGACTGGCACATTTACGAATATACTATCTTGTGTTTTATAGGTATATGCTATTTCCTCACAGTATAGTTTCTCATGTGTATTAACATACCCAAATATATTTAGTTTCTTTATACCATATAAAAACAAGATGCCAAAAATACATAAATTGAAGTTATGTTCAGTAATGAATGTTTCAGTATTTTATTCTATTTGGAAATTTTGAAACACACACACTATATACGTATATATATGTATATATATATATATACATATATATACACACATATCTATATAATTTAGCATAATTCTAAGTTTGCAAGTTACCATAAATATTTTTTGGAAACTGATTTTATGCAGACATAGTATAATACCAAACAAAGCTAACCAACATTTTAACTTATTTCCCTCTTAACTATTTTTAACCTTATTTGACTACTAAATCCAGTAGAATAAAAATGTATGCTCATATTATACATAATGCTAATAACTCAGAATACATAGCTATTTTTATTAAACCAACCATATTAAACTAATCTTTTATATCAACAAACATATCCAAGTCATGTGAACATGAAAACTTTTCACATTCTATATTTCCTGAGGTTTCAGGAATACTTATTTTATGTAAGTGTTCATTTATCTCTAAGCCAACTTGAATAAACCATTACAGAATTTTATAAATTAATTTGGTAACACTATTCAGAGGTAGGAAAGTATCATGTATACATTACATATACATATACAAGTAAACCTAAATATACATAGCCATACAGACAGCTTCAAACAGAGATCTTAGAGTTTTATTCTAAAATTTTAGTCCTGATTCAGTAAAACATATTAGTAAAAAATTACTGGTTTATCTCCACTTTACATTTGTATCCAAATTGTATTTCTGGCAAATGGGACAAGTTAGGGTTACCTGTTTACCTACATTTATAGAGGAGGCTTTTAAGATTTTTGTTTATTGTTAATAAGAAATTTTCTGGAAGTTGTGGACTAAATTTTGGGTGATGGACACTGGAGCAGTTTGTTTTCAAAACGCCTATTATTTTTTTTTCCTTTTATTTAGAAGCAAGAGTTATCTCCCAGGAAGTTTGCATAGCAAAAAGATCGCCCTCAGGTCCTAGAGAGGACAGGGTCAAATATTTATGTCTGAAAGGCACAAAGAAAGGATGTAAGGTTTCTCTGAGGGCATTATCATAGAATTAAGGTATTTTTTTTCTAAGTGCAGTATAATTATATTTCCAATGTTTTGCCTTTTTGAAGTATCTACAAGCATCTCGATATGAACCTCGATATGAACAGGAGAGATTTGGGGATTGTTAAGAAGAATGGGTGGGCTTTGAATTGCTCCTAGAGCTGCATTTCTGTTTGTATAGACTGAATTTGTAAGACAATGGTAGTTGTTTTAAACTCTTTAGAAAACTGTGTTGCAGCCTGAATAATAAAGAAGCTGACCTACCTATCAAATTACATTATCTTGAATTTGCTACTTCATATCAGAGAATATATTTCCATTAAGATGGAAATAAAGATCCCTATGAGTTGCATGCCTTTAGAATGTTTTAATAAATTGTTACACAAAGCCTTCCTAATGTTCTTTCTCTCTAAGTGATGCGGAGTTTTTCCTCCTTAGCTCAACTAGATTTGGGTTCTTTTCTCACAACCAAGAAGAATTAGGCACAAGGTCATCAGAGGGTGAGTGGAGCAGAATTTATTAAGCAAAATGAAAGCTCTCAGCAAAAAAACAAAAAGGGGTCCTGAAAGCAAGTTTCCAGTTGCTCCCTCCACAGTTGAATACAAGGGCTTAAGGTGTGAATTCTACCCCATCCTTCCAGTGCACATGTGGGTCCTTAGACTGTGTCCCTCCATATTGATTTATTTCTCTTACTGCACATGTGTTAAGCAATGGAATTTTCCACTGTGGGCATGTTTAGGCAAGACCTCTTTGCAAGCAAGTTCCATTATCTGCACAAAACATCTGGTATAAATGCTTGTGGGGTGGGTTAGAAGTTCTCCAGGGACCCTTCCCTTACTGTCTGCCTAAAGCAAGCTGGATAACTCCTTTCATAACTGCATAATTCCATATTAGGAGAGAAGGCCTTAAACATAGTTCCTCTCAGGCTCTGAAGATCAGCCTCCAATTAAGCCCATTTCTGACCGTAGAGTATTTTGAACAAAAAAATCCTTTGAAATATGATTGTCAGGTTTTGAATGGGACAAACAGTAAATTTTCCTGGCACAGTTGAATCCCCTTTTTTTCCCCTAATTACAAAGACCGAGAAGAGATGGACCCTTTTCCTTTAATTAATTATTTTTTTAAAGATCAAGATCTCATTGTGTTGCCTAAAGTGGTGTCAAACTCCTGGGCTCAAACAATCCTTCTGCCTCAGCCTCCCAAAGTGCAGGGATTACAGGCATGAGCCAACTGCAACCACTCCCCCTACCTTTTTTAAACCAAAGGGGTATCTATTCCATGTGACTCAAAATCAAAATCCATAATCCCTTTTACAGGCAAACCACAGATACAAGAGACTTCCCCAGAGAGGGTGCAAAAGAAGCCACCTTCATGATCCAGCACCACTACCAAAGATAGAACAATGACAGATGTAGACAAAACCTCCTATGAGCTAGTCATGCCAGTAGGATATCAGCTGCAAATGGGGTGCAGCCCACATTTCTGTTCAGCCATCTTTATATCTCAGGGCCCCTATCTAACAGTTGGCTACCTGCAGATGCAGGCCTGACAATCTGTGTTCCCTGACAGGTATAAAGTCAAGCCAAGCTCTCAAGATACAAAGTGAGACAAATAGGAATGCCATGGCTGTCCCTGGGAGGAAAAGGATTGATAATCGCTGAGTACTTAGAACCAAATTTGTGAGAGTCACAATTCAAAGCAATAATATTTACAAATTTCTCCTGCTAATCTGAATTTGGAAAGGACTGGACAGGAAAAAAAATCTTACCTTCCTCTCTCAACTGGCCACTGCAGGTAGAGATCTGGGAAATTGACTCAGTAAGAGTTCTTTGCTGGCTTAGTCAGTGGCAGCCCCAGAGCTGCTGAGTGTCCTAGCCAATGCAATCCCATCCTCATCACCAGAAACTGCAGAGAAGGAAAACAATATTTTCATCCTATCTGTCTACATTCTTGGCTGGGACTCTGTAACCAAAGACAGTAACAATAGAAAAATATACATATTTATTTAATTTAAGTTTTACATGACATGAGAGACTTCCTAAGGAAATGAAGACCCCCCAAAATGGTTAAACCTGAGTATTTTTATGTGAGATTTGATGAAGTGTGCAAAGTTATGAAAAAGTGTGATAGGGCAAAGTATGGGTTAAGTGAAGTAAACTGGAGGAAATTTAGCAAAACCTATTCATTCTGATTCCTCTTTCGCCTCTATCTTTGGAGACAAAGATGCCCCTTTCCACTGGGTATATGGAGGGCAGCTCTCATTTGAGTTTCTTATGAAATGCTTCAGGAGAAAATCAGAGATACCCTCCTGCATTTGCCATTTCTCAATTTCTTCAGCTTAAAATATCCAATGTGTCAGAGCTCTGTATTATGGGGTAGTGTGTTCTCAACCTCCTCACCTACTAAAACCCATGTTTTCCTACCTTGTATTACCATGTTTTAAAATATTATGTTTAAAATACCATGTTTAAAAAATACCGTGTTTTACATACCTGGTATATTGGAAATCTACTACCAAGTTTTCTTCCTAGGGAAACTCTCATACTTGTGTACAAAGACATGCATAGGGTGTTCATTACAATGATGCTTAAAATAGCATAAAAGTCGATCATACTGAACTGTTCTTCAGTAAAAGGGTACAGGGTGGAATAGAGAAAAAAGAAAGAGCACAGTTTGCATGCACTTGTCCAGGTGGATAATACCGAGCTGGAGGAGACTTGAATCTGACAATCATCTGCACTAGCACCAGAGATTTTTTAAGCCCTGGACAACATGAAACGTGTAGAAAAGCATTATGTGACCAGTTATCCCTTAGTAATATACTAAATCAAATATTGGTATATATGAAATAATGAATAAGAATTGATCTTATAGTGGAGTTTTCTTTTTCCTAGTATTATTGTCTCATTCGGCCTCAAGCTGCAATAATAATGCAAAACAGTCCAGATTATAACCTCCTAAAGCACCAGCAACCTTTTATTCCTATAATTCTTTCCACCAAATTATTACATTGTTAGTAAAAGAAGCTCTCACTTTTCCAAAAAGTAAAATTTTATTCTGAAATTTTAATTGAGTGTGGCCTATAAGAATAACTGCCATGCGTTGCAGGTACTGTGCTTATTAAACAATTCTTGATAATTTAATTTCTTAAAAAAATATTTTTATACCACTGTAGGCAAGGAGAAAAACCCTTTTTCCTTCTAACTTAGGTTCATTGGTGGGGCCCAGCAAATTAGACTGACAAAAGACAGATTAACAAGAGAAAAACAGGAGTTAACTAAGGAGTTCTTCATGGATGCACATGGGAGAACTCTGATGAGTAACTCAACTGGGTGATTGGAATTTACGGTTATATAGCACCTAAACAAAAAACAACAGATTTTGTAGAGAAGTGACAAGACAAAGGAAAAGAACTTTCAGCTTGTAAGGGCAGCAAACTGTGGGAAGGTAAATATATGGGGGAAGCTAATGGAACATGAGAGCTACAGTAGTTCCCCCTTATCTGCAGTTTTGCTATCCGCAGTTTCAGTTACCTGCGGTCAACTGAGGTCTACAAACAGGTGAGTAAACAACATCAGATCAAAAATATTCAGGAAATGGGCCGGGCATGGTGGGATCACCTGAGGTCAGGAGTTCAAGACCAGCCTGCCCAACACAGTGAAACCCTGTCTTTACTAAAAATACAAAAAAAATTAGCAGGGCACAGTGCCAGGCACCTATAATCCCAGCTACTCAGGTGGCTGAGGCAGGAGAATCACTTGAACCTGGGAGGCGGAGGTTGTAGTGAGCCAAGATCATGCCATTGCACTCCAGCCTGGGCAACAAGAACAAAACTCTGTCTCAAAAAAAAAAAAAAAAAAAAAAAAGAAAAAATTCAGGAAATGGAAACATGAAAAAAAATACCAAAATAAAATTAGCCGGGCACGGTGGCTCATGCTTGTAATCCCAGCACTTTGGGAGGCCGAGGCGGGCGGATCACGAGGTCAGGAGCTCGAGACCACGGTGAAACCCCGTCTCTACTAAAAATACAAAAAATTAGCCGGGCGTGGTGGCGGGCGCCTGTAGTCCCAGCTACTCGGAGAGGCTGAGGCAGAAGAATGGCGGGAACCCGGGAGGCAGTGCTTGCAGTGAGCCGAGATTGCGCCACTGCACTCCAGCCTGGGCGACAGAGCGAGACTCTGTCTCAAAAATAAATAAATAAATAAATAAAAAATAATACGATTTTTTAAGAAAAACAATACAGTATAACAACTGTCTAAATTATATTTACATTGTATTAGGGATTATAAATAATGCAGAGATGATTTAAACTGTATGGGAGGATGTGTGTAGGTTATATGCAAATACTATGCCATTTTATATCAGGGACGTAAACATCCGCAGAAAATCCCCAGGAAGATCTGGAACCAATACCTCATGAATACAGAAAGGTGACTGTATGGTACAATATAATATTTTGAGAGAAAGACTGTATTCCTATAATTTGTATGGCAGTATATTGTTATAATTGTTCTATCTTATTATAAATTATTGTTGTTAATCTCTTACTGTGCCTAATTTATAAATTAAACTTTGTCACAGGTGTGTATGTATGGGGAAAAACCCGGTATCTGTACTATTTGCTGCTATCAGTTGTTTCAGTCATCCACGGGGGGCCTTGGGACGTATTCTGCATGGAAAAGAGGAGACTACTGTAGTTAGGAAGGTTTATTATGTGGATTCTTCTGGTGCCATTTCCAGGCTGATAAAGGTTTAAAGTTGTCTCTGGTGATTAACTTCTATTTTTCCTAGTAGAGAGGAGAAAGGGGATACCTTTGTAAATTTATAGTCTGCTTAGAGTTTGCCTTGTATCTGTTTCCAATTGTCTTTAGTTCAAAATCATCAATATGCCAAGTGGCATATTTTGGGGCAGCATATTCTGCTACTTTTCATAACCTTCACTGAATTATCCCCCAAGTATGAATATATTGACTGCCAGATGGTCTGGATTCCTATGACAGCTTTTTTTTTTTAACTAAAAGCTTTCAGGAACATGGCAAAGTAGCTCAGTGGGTGAACAAGACTATTGATTTAGCTGAGAATGTTCTAGAGTTAAGAATTTGAAATACCATGACACAAATTCAAGTTCCCAGTTTTACAGTAATAGAAAAGCTAAAATTTTCTTTTTTTCCTTTTTTTTTTTTTTTTTTTGTGTGTGTGTGTGAGCCAAAGATTTATTTCTTCATTTCTTGCATTTGAAGTACTCTTCGATGACATCCTTGGCCTGAGACTCCCTGCCATAGTCCTTAACTACTGCACAACTGCAATCAACCACTTTATGAGGCTTGCCCTCTCTGTCAGTTTTACAGAGGCCTACCCTTTCCCCTAGTTTCTTGCTGTCATCAACCTTAATTAGGTTGATTTGGTGTTCAGCACAAAGGGCTTCCACCAACTTAACATACATCATAGGCTCATCACAGTTGGATGCAAGCACACACAGGTGGGCTTGGTGCTCGTCTAAGCCTTTGGTAGCTTCGTGAATTCCACGTGCTAGGCCATCGTGGATGAGGGCAGTCTTCAGCACCTCCTGTAAAGCAGTATTAACGTTCATTACACCTCCAGCAGCAATGCCTTCTCGGCCATGGTGGTGGGTTACCAGTGAAGACGAATCTTTTTTTTTTTTTTTTTTTTTGAGACAGAGTCTCGCTCTGTCTCCCAGGCTGGAGTGCAGTGGCGCAATCTCGGCTCACTGCAAGCTCTGCCTCCCGGGTTCACGCCATTCTCCTGCCTCAGCCTCTCCGAGTAGCTGGGACTACAGGCGCCTGCCACCACGCCCGGCTAATTTTTTGTATTTTTAGTAGAGACCGGGTTTCACCGTGTTAGCCAGGATGGTCTCGATCTGACCTCGTGATCCACCGGCCTCGGCCTCCCAAAGTGCTGGGATTACAGGCGTGAGCCAATGCACCAGGCCGTGAAGCCGAATCTTAAACGCACGCAAGCCTCTGCCTCTGCACGACTAGGCGGCAGCAGGGAAAGAGGCCTCACGCACCGAAAAGGTAAAATTTTCTAAACCTAACAATGAGCAAGAAGACTATTATATGTGAATGAAGGTAGGGGTTTTGAGTTCTTTTATTTTATTTCATTTTATTTACTACTAAAACGAGATAACCAGAAAAGATTTATAAAAGTTTTAAATTGCAGGACAGAATTCACATAAGAAATTGAATATCTGAAATAATCACTTAGTTGAAATAAATTATATGTTGAGTCAGGGTCTGAAATCAACTATTAAAGTTTAGTATAATCAAAATTATTTTTGAAACTTCCTCAATAGATCATAAAATATACTGAATTTTAAAAAATATATTCCTATGTGCTGTACAGATATTATTATATATTATTGTACAAAGTATGGAGTACATAATGAAAAGTATCTTTACAAAGTATAATTTTATAGTATTGTAATAACATAAAAGAACTACTTGAATTTATGTAAATTAAATATATCTGTGATGAAATCCTCTGTATTAAGAAAAAGAAAATTCGGTTGCTATTTCTGTGTTGATAAATCTTTTCCATGAGAACTTTTTCCCAAAACAATGCATCAACAAAAGAGTCTTCTTGAATATATTGATTTATACTTTTCCATTAAAGTTGTATGCAATTATTAGATCACTTACTGTGTCAACAGTGCGACTATTAAATAAACATATATAATGATCTGAGAAATGTTCATTATGTATTGCTATTGTTTTTGAAAGCAGGTTAAAATAATTTGGAATTTAGGTCTTTATTCATTTCCCTGCTTTTGTTTATATTTGAAAATTTCTGGCCGGGCGCGCTGGCTCACGCCTGTAATCCCAGCACTTTGCGAGGCCGAGGCGGGTGGATCACGAGGTGAGGAGATCGAGACCATCCTGGCTAACACGGTGAAACCCCGTCTCTACAGAAATACAAAAAATTAGCCGGGAGTGGTGGTGGGCGCCTGTAGTCCCAGCTACTCGGCAAGCCGAGGCAGGAGAATGGCGGGAACCCGCAAGGCAGAGCTTTCAGTGAGCAGAGATGGCTCCACTGCATTCCAGCCTGGGCCATAGAGCACGAGACTCCATCTCAAAAAAAAAAGAAAATTTCTCTAAAAAAAGGTTTTTTAATTACTCACTATATGCCTTTTTATTTTATGCAGTACATGTTTTTACTACATGTGATCCAAAGGTTTAATGGTACTTAATGTTTGAGTAGTTCAGATTTGAGCTCTTCTGTATTATACCAAACATTTTAGTGAATATATTCAGTCTTTGAAATTTTGAAATAAATTTCTGAAGATTAATCTAATAATTCACATGAACACAGGACTGATAGTTCACTTAGAATTCCATGAAGGAATGTAAAAACTGCTAATTTTGTTCAGGACAGTTATCCAGCTAACTAATTGGCACCTCCTTGTCATTAGGACACACAAATTCCCGGGAAAGTGCCAAAGTATTACTGTGAAAATAAAACTGCAAGAGAAGAGCCTTACTCTATTTCTAGTATTTATTATTTATTTATTTATTTGCTAAGGAAGAAAAAGATGTAGTTCTTAAAAGTTTTGAGTATTTCTAGGGGATTTACTTCTGTTTATTAAATAGCCCTGAAAAAGTAGGTAACACCTTGAGTCTACTCTCCTAGGGAAACAGAATAACAAACAAAGTGGGTTGGTCTTTCACTCCAGAGACTTAAGAAATAGGTCTAGTGTCATGTCAGATTGAGCATCTCTAACGTGAAAATTAGAAATCTGAAATGCAGGGGCCAGACCGCGCCCACGCTTGTAATCCCAGCACTTTGGGAGGCCGAGGCGGGCGGATCACGAGGTCAGGAGATCGAGACCACGGTGAAACCCCGTCTCTACTAAAAGAAAATACAAAAAATTAGCCGGGCGTGGTGGCGGGCGCCTGTAGTCCCAGCTACTCGGGCGGCTGAGGCAGGAGAATGGCGTGAATCCGGGAGGTGGAGCTTGCAGTGAGCCGAGATTGCACCACTGCGCTCCAGCCTGGGCGACGAAGCGAGACTCCGTCTCAAAGAAAAAAAAAAAGAAATCTGAAATGCTCCAAAATCTAGAACTTTTTGAGTATCAACAACCTCCCACAAAAGGAAAATTCCACACCTGACCTCATGTGATAGATTGCCGTCAAAAGACTGTCAAAACTTTGTTTCATGCACAAAATTGTTAAGTACATTGTATAAAATTACCTTCAGGCTGCGTGTATAAGATACTGATGAAACATAAATGTATTCCATGCTTAGACTTGGGTCCCATCCCCAAGATATCTCAAATATGTATTTGCAACTATTCCAAACTCTGAAAAATCTGAAATCCAAAATGCTTCTGGTCCCACACATTTCAGAGAAGGAATACTCAACCCTTATTTGGTTGAGCGGTACTCTATTGACTTTCACATTTGAACAGTTCAAACAAACAGCTTTCACCAGTTGTTTGTAAGGACAAACCCTGAAAAACATGAAAAGAAAACCATTAAGTGTAAAAATGCCAACATTGAATTTGAATAAAAGAAGAATCAACCGTTCTAATCAGAGGTGAAACTTTAAAATTTTTGCTTTCAGCTTTCACGGTAAAACAGGTAAAAATTGCCTATCTGCAACATTCGGTTTTTTAAAATTTATACAACTATGCCCTTTTTATGTTGTACTTACATTCCCTTGGAAGGAGTAGGTAGGTATATTCATCCAACCTTGTTATTATTAATATTAGCCGTTAGTATTGACTGTTAGCCTAATATTGAGTGAATCCTTTTGATGAGAGAAGCACTACTGATGGTCATTATCATGGTGTAATAATATTAAAAATCATTTGTAAGCTGGGCGCGGTGGCTCCCGCCTGTAATCCCAGCACTGTGGGAGGCCAAGGCAAGTGGATCATCTGAGGTCAGGAGCTCAAGACCAGCCTGGCTAAAAATACAAAAATTAGCCAGGCACGGTGGTGGGCATCTGTAATCCCAGCTACTTGGGAGACTGAGTTAGGAGAACCGCTTGAACACAGGAGGCATAGGTTGCAGTGAGCCAAGATCATGCCATTTGACTCAAGCCTGGGTTACAGAGGGAGACTCTGTCTCAAAAAAAAAAAAAAAATCACTTGTAGAGGAAATATTAGAATGCTTTACTACAATGTTATGTAATTATTTGGGGAGTCAAATAATTTTGTTTTAATGATCAGTGAGTTTAAATTATTGGGTGAATTAGAAGTGTCCTATCATATTCATTTGTATAATCAAACCTATGTGCATATAGATTACACTTAACTGAAATTTTTTTAAGGACTGTTACAAAGAAAAATTGTCAGGTCCCACCTTAGACTGAAGCTGAAACTCTGGGGGGTGGAGCGCAGCAATCTACTTGTAACAAGCTGCTTAAATTTGAGAATTATCGCCTGTAATCCCAGGAGTTTGAGACCAGCCTGGCCAACATGGTGAAACCCCGTTCTCTATTAAAAATACAAAAATTAGCTGGGCATGGTGGCAGGCACCTGTAATCCCAGCTACTCGGGAGGCTGAGGCACTAGAATTGCTTGAACCCAGAGGTGGAGGTTACACTGAGCCGAGATCCAGCACTAAGCCACCCAGCCTGGGTGCTGCAGTAAGACTCTGTCTCAAAAAAAAAAAAAAAAAAAAAAGGGAGAGAATTATTGTGTATTCCATAACTACTACTAGGTTAGTATAAGCTACAAAATATAATAAAAAGATGTTAAACTGTTTTTTGTGTTTTAAATTTCTGTGACTATTTTTGTTGATCGCCTTTGTGAAGATGTTTATGTAGATGTTTCTGAATCTTCTATCTAATGACTAATTAGATGTTTCTAAATTTCCTATCTAATGCAAGGAGGCTATGTAAATCACCCCAGGATCATGTTAAAATGCTAATTTTCTGTCTCTCCCACATCCCATCAAATCAGAGCCCTAAGATGTGTTGATTCAGTATTTGAAGTAAGGGCCTGGGTCAGTATTTTTTTATGGGATTGTGGGTTTGGAAAAGAATCACTGTTCTCGACTTCCTAACATTTAATTGAATTTGTATCTTAGCATGAATAAGGGTATTAATCTATGAAGAAGCTGTGGAGCAATATATATATACTACCTCCCTCTCTAGACTTAAGCTGCTCAGGCAGTGAAGCACATCACTTTGTTTTATTAAATGACCCTGTTTTGTGTCCTCACAGAATTACTGCCTGTATGCTTGACAGAGAAGAGCAGCCGCCTGATATAGGATGGGCATGTCCGTCACAGGCTTATCCTGGCCAGACAGAATGCCATTTATCCTCACCTTGAATAGCTGGAATCAATTAATACAGTGAGAAGAGCAATGAGACTCTAGGCAGTCATGCAGTGTTTTGATCTGTTCATATGTTGGAGGGGAGAGAGGTGAAAAATGGACAAAAAGACAAATTAGACCTGTTAGTATAGGTTAAAGGAATTTAGAAAAGGAACCAATAGGCTTCTATTCTCACCATGGGCGATACCTTGGATTTCCATATTCTAACTTAAGGCAAAGGTTATGTTTCATACTCAAAAATAGGAACAGGTAGAACTTCAATTTTTCACATGTTTGTAATTTTCTCAGTGTACTAACTCATAGTCTATAACACATGATGGATTCCTTCTTCCATCCATTCCCACTGATTTCCCTAAACATAGACAGATGAAGAGCTGTTTTGAAATGCTGTGAGACCAATCCCTCTTTCTGACTGTGTTAATTTATTCTGGCTCTGCAAGGCCGGCATGAATGGCACTCCTCCGCTTTGCCAGCTGAGGTCTGAGTGAATGTAGGGAACCAGAGATCTTGCCCATCCTGAATCAGGCTGATGTGTTTGTTCCAGACCCTGTTGCTCTTACTTTTCTCTTAAAGACAGAAATATCTGTTGACTTTGATCCAACTAAGACTATAAAATTTAAAAGCATCTTTTCAAATCTGAATCTGTTGAATTAAATATTCTAATATGGTTAAAAGTGACTCTAAAAACATATCTTTTTAATTTCTAAAATTATTCATGAAAATGTTGTCTCAGCTGGGCATGGTGGCTCACGCCTGTAATCCCAGTGCTTTGGGAGGCTGAGGCGGGTGGATCACCTGAGGTCAGGAGTTCGAGACCAGCCTGACCAACATGGAGAAACCCCATCTCTACTAAAAATACAAAATTAGCCGGGCACAGTGGCGCATGCCTGTAATCCCAACTACTTGGGAGGCTGAGGCAGGAGAATCGCTTGAACCAGGGAAGCAGAGGTTGCAGTGAGCCGAGATCGTGCCATTGCACTCCAGCCTGGGCAACAAGAGCAAAACTCTTCCTCCAAAAAAAAAAAAAAAAAAGAAAAGAAAAAGAAAAAAGAAAGTGTTGTAGTGTTGTCTCACTTAATGAAATAAGTACTTTTAAGAGAAACATTTCTTTATGTTAACCTCTCTCTTCACCTCTTTTCTATATGCATCATTATAGTTTACTTCCAGAAATATTTGGCTTGGTGACTTAGGGTGAGTAGTAGCTGGTTATTCTGAAGATCTTTGTTCGGTTTTCATTAATTCTTTTAGTTTTATCCCACTCTACTTCCAATTTAGAAATGAAAATACAGTCATTGATTTTTGTTACTGATGTTGATTTGTTTATTCATACTCTACCCTATTTCTATTAGGATGTGTGGGAATTCTGATATTATTCCTGTTTAAAATAATATGAAATAGTAAAAGCGGTAAAATTAAAGTTTACACAAGCCTTGGGAAGTGTAATCATTTCTAAACTATAAGAAAAAGTAAAGCTTAAAATATGAATCCATTTCTTGTTTCACTAATAGCCATCATGATTACCTATATTTAGATTCTAAGTATACTGTCTCTGAGATAATTCAGAGAGCTTTTAGGTGTCCTTAATTATTCTAAATGATAAGGTTATGTAATTTTGCATATTTCACTCTTTTAACAAATACTTATTGAATACTTAAATTTGTGCCCAACTCTGTGCTTCAGACCTTAAATGAATTACAGTGAATGTGTAATGGAATTGATCCTTTTAAATTACAAAGCAATTTTTTATGATTAAAATAAGCGGACCGTATTACTTGAAATGGGATGAGGATGTAGTTATCTTTTGGCAAAGTATTGATGAGCACTATAGACAGAGATGCAACATTGATTGCACCCTAAATATGTGAGTTCCCTGTTATTTTGATGTGCACAGCTTATTCTACATTCCTTTCTTTTTCTATTAATGAGAAGGAATAATATTCACTGATTCAGTCAGTAGCACTTGGCCATTGTTTGCTGAGCTGTATAAACAATGAGCAGCTGTATCGTTGTTTATATTACATGATTTTGTTTATTCATTTAAAAAATTTTTATGACAGTACTGTAGCTTAGCAGCATTGCTTATGGTAATGAAGAAGTTAATTAGCAATATTGAGCAAGACTTTAAGACATCAGTTTTAATAAGTAGTGCTAAAAATATTACAGTAGTCATCCACAGATAAACATAATAAACCTCAGACAAATGGGGAAAATGGTCAAATTATGAGAAAAAGTATTTTAGAATGCTTTGGTTTTGTGGTTTCAAAAGAATAGTACAGATAAATACACATTCACATACCAAGGACACTGCTAATTTCACTGTTGTTTTTTCCCTCTTAACCTAAAACTACTAAATGGTAGAAAATGGAAGCTTACTTTAACAATAAATAAATAAATAAATAAATAAGCAATAATCTTTTAATATTAAATTCATGCTGATAGAGAAAGAAGACTCTGCCAGTAAAGCAGTCAGACAGCTTACGAAGGATATTGGAATTATTTGAGCTTTCTAGCCCAGAAATATTGACAGACATAGTCTGAATGTGTCAGTCTGCTTCATTTTAGAGCCAAAGTCTTAATTCAAGCACTGGGAAATCCATAATTGGAAAGAATCCCATAGTCACTGCTGATATTTTTCTCTAATTATAAATGACTTTGTTGTATCATAAGCCTCCTTAAGAACTCTTGATTTTGATAAGAAACGTATTCCCAGGCTCCACTGACTAGACCTGGCATTATCAGAAATTAATTTCTATTGGTTCAGCATTAGAGTGTCATGTAGTAGTTGATACAGTGATGCAAAAACACTAATATCAGAGTATTTAAATGTGGCATCAATTTTGCCTGAGGGCCAAACAGAGGTTAAACTTGCATTTCTTGATATCAGTGGCTTAAGGGATTCTGTGACTCATTTTGGGATTTCATTATGATTGTGGCAGATGATGTTACTTTACCTTATGCTTTTGTCATGCCACCATCAGCAATGTCTCTATATCTGAGCCAAGTGCCTGGGTGATTCAGTATGTATTTAATTCCCATAGACCTTCAGAGGTTATGAGGTTATTTTTTATGAAAAAGGGGTGTTTTCCCTCTATGTATTTATGATATGTCCACATGTGAGTGGGCCGTGCCAAAAATTATTAAAGCCAATAGAAGTTAGATTGTTGATAGGAAATATCTTGAAAAGAGGTAGTTCTAGGAAATTGTATATAAAGCCGCTCAATGAAGGTTCTTTGCTGAATGAGTTATGACCACACTCAAAATTATTTTATTTTATTTATTCAACATTTGGTGAATATTTATGATATGCAACATACTCTACTGAAAGCTGTGGGAGATAAAGTAACAGCCTTGGCCCCATAGATGAGGAATTCATTGTTTGATTATAGAGGCAACAAACTTGAAGAGTCAAGTTATGCCAAATAACAAAATTTCGTATTTTTGTAAAATTTATCAAGTTAATAATAATAAATCTTAAAATAATATACATCTTATTAAAGTTATGCATCATGTGGATTTATTTTTATTTAAATGAGATATTTAGCAAAATCTCATATGACACTCCTAGAAAATGAAGAAATGTGGACTACATTAGATTAGGTTAAACTATATGAAATTGCCAATATCTGACAGTTTTGATGTAAGAAAATGCAACTTTTATGACTTGACCTAATATAATGTAACGTCCTCACAAGTAGCTTGAATTACCCAAGGAGAATAAAGCCATATGTTTATTAATCAGAGTTAGCCTAGAAAGTAGTCATATGAGAATGTTGACAAGCTTTGTCCTTGGCCCTCTCTTGCTCAATATTTTTCATCAATAACTTTGACGAAGATATAGAAGATATGACAATTTGAATTGCTAGATGGCAGATTATTTAGAAGGAATACCCTAATAGACCAAATGATAAAATCAAGAATCAAATGGTTTTGAACAGCCTATATCAAGGATCTAAAATTAAAAGATAAAATCTAACACAGCTAAATGTTAAGTCCTCTGCTTAGGTTTTTTTTATTTCCTTGTGTATTATACAATTCCAAAATGTGGGACTCTGCTTGACATGTGAACAACAACGACAAAAACCCCTTAATTCATTTTCGGCCAGCAAATACATATTAGTTGACTCACTTTTTTCCAGTCACTTCATAAGATGCTGCGGATGCAATGACTCAAACACATTCAGTCCCTCTCTTCACAAGTTTACAGAACGTGGAGAACCACAGGTTCACTTTGTAACACCAGTTTGGGGTATGGGGTGTGAAAGATGAATGCAGTCTTCAGGTACATTAATAATAGTAATAATTATAATGACACCTAGAACAAAGGTGAACATTTTCATGCTATTCCCATTTGGTCAGAACGCTTCCTAAGGATTGGATTCAGAGCTCCTGGGTATCAGCTTTTAGGAAGAATGTCAGAATGTGAGAGTTGGTTCACAGGAGGATGCCTATGTTGGTATGAATTCTAAGAACTATAATCCAATAGACAAAAGGTTGAAATATGAGAGTATTTAGCTAATGGCTATCGCGTCTAATTGCCTGTGTTCAAAAATGGCTTCACTACTTTCTAGTTATATAACGTTGGGCAAATTACTGAGCCTTTCTCAGCCTCAGTACCCTTATCAGTAAAAGAGAAATTATAATAGTACTTGTATCTCAAGTTTGTTAAGAAGAGTGAGTTAATATTTGTAAAGTACTTAAAACAATGAATGACATGTAAGTGACATGTGAGTGCTACATGTAAATAAATGAATAGATGGATAGATCTATAAATTGATAGGTGGCTAGATAGGGGATAAATAAATAAAGGGGGTTAGGAGGGAGTTTAAGAGAGAGACATAGAAGGTAGTTTGAAATATCTGAAAAGAAGCTTTGGAAGAGAAAGTATTCATGCTTCATTCTTCCTAAAAGGAGCATGATCAAGTAGCCAGAAATCACTGGGTGAAAACAAATTCTTATTCTTTGATAAAATATACTTTTTTTATTTGGCCAGTTTTTATTCTGCAGTTCTCTAAATCTTGTTCATTTCCAAAGTGATGCAAAATTGGCAAAATTAACTTCAACAACTCTGCCTCTTCACATGATGCCTTTCGTGTAAAGTAGGTGGCACTGCTTTTAAGGTCTAAAATTTCAAAATATTGTTACCTACCTTCTAACATGGAAACAAAATGTAATCTGTTAATGATTGGAACCTGAGTAAATCCAATGTTAAGGCATGGTTGCCTGTTGGCTGATAATATAGCTGACTTAGAGGGGTAACTGCAAGTCTTCTTGTCTTGTTTCAGGAGCTCTTCTGCCACAGATTATCTGAATAAACCCATAGAATTTTCTTAGTCTCTCTCTTTCTCCTTCTTTAACCAAATAAAAGCTCATCAATGCAGTGCTATTTCTAACATTATCAGAGATGTATTCTGGCAACTAGGCGTACTGCAGTGAGTTTATCCTTTTTATAGGGCTTGAATATTCTTAGTGGTTTTAGGGGAATCTTCCTTGCTAAGATTAATTTAATGTAACATTTCCAGAGTAAAAACTTTGGTTAGGAAGAAACAGTGGAGATTTTGGAATGGTATTTTTAAAAATTACTTCTTTGGGAGGCTGAAGCAGGAGAATCTCTTGAACCTGGGCCAGAGAGGTTGCAGTGAGCCAAGATCATGGCACTGCATTCCAGGCCAGGTGACAGAGCTATTGGCAGTGTAGTGTTGTATAATTAGACAATAGAGATTTTTTTTATGTGCTTAAAAGACATATATCTAAGATAGTTATATATACTAGCTGGATAATATGTACAACTTTATCTGCAGAATGTTAGTTTCATGTTTCCACTGATCCATACATTCTACATTCATGCTAATAGAAAGCCATTCAATGTTGGTTTGACGGCTGTCTTCAGAAAGGCTGATTTCTTCTTACTAGAAATGTATAAAGTTTGGAATGGATTTGTAAGCAGCCAGTTTGTAGCATTTAGTCAATAGTTCTTACTCTTCTTCCTATGGTTTAAATATTCATTCATTCACTCACTCATTCTGCTTTGAGTGAGGTTATTTGGCAAGCACTGTGAGGATGTAACATATGACTCTTGCCAAAAATGAACACCTTCCCATTGGGGACAGACTTTAAATAAAGAACCCAGATGGAGAAAGAATAGGAAGAGCATTCATAAGATGATAAAATAATACTCAAAGAGGGAAAAGGGAGACCATGGGGAAGAGGAGGAGATGCAAGATATTTGGCAAGGCACCCTTATCTTTGCTGCTATTGCCATTAGCCATCAGAGTATTACACTTCCCTTAGTTTTTGTTTGTTTTTATTTTTAAACAGATTCCCTGTCTGAATAGGACTTCATACTGGAAAGCATAAGCAATGTGTTAAAAAATTGTAGCTCTTACCCCATAGATGAGCTTATAAATTAATAAGATTTTTACCTTAAATGAGATTTTGTTCCAAAAATATTCTACCATTTGCCCATTATGCTTTCACATATCTAGGCACACATCTAGGATAGGCTTATTAATGTATAAATAAAATCAAATATTTTATATTGACAACTCTCATTTTATAGTGACAATAAAAAACAGATCTTTGTGAAGTCTTAAGCTGATTACTTACGAGATCCTTCAGTATTAAAAAAGAGAATAAACTTGTCACACTGCTAATACTGTGATGCTAAGACTGATGGCATTCATGAGTACACAAAAGATAAAGAAAAATTTGAAACAAAATTAATTAAAATACATTTGTTAGACATTTCTTAGTTCCCTGGGCAAGGTATACCTTGAGAGGTTGCTATAAGCAACGGGAAAAGATAAAAGGATTCCTCTTATATTCTATAAATGATAAAGTTTATGAATAACTCAATACCATCACAATTGAAGGTATCATTTTTCTCTAATTGATATGTCACATAAGATGAATGATTGTTTTTCACTAATTGCATATGCTATCCAGACATTATTGGACTTCCTGAAATTCTATAAAGATTTTCAACTATCCTCACATTATCTTTCAAATATCCCAGCTTTTAGTAAATATTAACAGTATAGTCATATTTTTTTTAAAAAAAAAAGCATAGGCACATATAAGACAGTGATTTGGGAATGACTAATTTTTTTTCTAGGCAATATCTAGCGCTGTAGGCTTTGAAAATATTATTGTATGTTCTTTACAATTTTATAAAGTAACAACATAAAGAGTGTATTGGGGACTCCCATATTAGTTTATGCCAATGAAGGGAGAAAACCATCCAGTGGAATTTAATACCCAAAACAAATTCATTCAAAAGAATTATGCTTTTCCAGTAGTTTATCAGTACTTGAAACCTTGTCAGAACTATTTATAAAATATATTCTCTTCTTTGTTTATGAATACCCAGCCTTATTTCCAAAATAGTTTTATTATTAAAAAATAAAGTATTATTTTTATACAGTAAAAGTCACTCATTTTAATACAGGGTACAAAAAATTATGACAGATTCATATAAATTCACTGCCACAATCAAGATATAGAACAGTTTCATCACTCTAAAAAATCCAGAAAAGGTTTAAGATGCCTTACCTTGGCACATAAAACAGAGCACATAAATTAAAACTGGAAAATAACTTAGAAAAAATGATAGAAAAAAGATAAAGTGAAGAAAGCAATAAGGTTAAAAATGCTACTGCAAAACCAATAGCTGTCCACAACATATATATATGTGCCACATTTTCTTTATTCACTTGTTGATTGATGGGCATTTGGGCTGGTTTCATATTTTTGAAACTGGGAATTGTGCTGCTATAACCATTAGAGCAACTCATAAAAGAACAACCCTGCCCCAAGAAAGGAGAAAACAACAGCTAACTCTACCGACTGTAACATCCTGGCTAACCAGAGGTCCTGAGTCTATCCATGTGACAACTTTACTGCAAGCACAACCAGCATTCGTGAAAACCAGTGCAGCAATCAAAACTACAACCAAGATCCCACCTCAATCCCCTCCTACCTCTACTGGAACAGGTGCTGGTATCCATGGCTGAGAGAACTGAAGACAGATCACATCACATGACTCTTTGCAGATACTCCCTGGTACCAGCCCAGAACCCAGGAGCTCTGCTGGGTGGCTAGACCCAGAAGAACAATAACAATCAATGCAGTCCTTCTCTCAGGAAGCCCCATCCCTAGTGGAAGGAGGAGAGCACCACATCGAGGGATCACCCCATGGGACAAAAGAATCTGAACAGCAGCCCTTGAACCCCAGATCTTTCCTTTGACATAATCTACCTCAATGAGAAAGAACCCAGAAAAACAATTCTGGTAATATAACAAAACAAGGTTCTTTAACACCCCCAAAAGATCAAACTGGCTCACCAGCAATGGATCCAAACCAAGAAGAAATCTCTGAATTGCCAGAAAAAGAATTTAGGAGGCTGATTATTAAGCTACTCAAAATACCAGACCATGTTAATGTAGACTGAGAGTGTATTAAAGTTTAAGGATCTATGTATGTCCATTGATATCATGAGTTTACAATTATGGAAACTAATTAGTGCTTTTTCCAAAATAAGATTTCAAGATATGGGCAATTGATTTCCAATAATGTCATAGTAAAAATAACCTATTTGTTTTAAAACCAATTATTGGAATCTTAAATGAAGATTTAAATCTTAAAGTCTAATTATGGAATCTTAAATCAAGTCTCAGTTCCTCACTTTTAAAATTAGAGAATAAGAAACATTTTAATCAAATTTATCAAAGGAGTCATAATATTAGAAATTCATGCATTATGTCATAAACAGATGAACTAAAGATATGTTGTTTATCTAGATTTTTTTTACTTATTTTCGGGATTTTAAAAAAGATAACTATACCTCGATTTTAGATTATACTGATTAGAATGAAAATTATGTATTTATTTACCAAATTTATGTTTTCTTGGAACACTTTTCACTAAAAGATACCAGTAAAATCTCTCTCTCTGTCTCTGTGTGTGTGTGTGTGTGTGTGTGGTGTGTGTGTGTACACACACATATATGTTGGTCTTTATTAACAAAGGAAGAAACTCCTAAAGAGAAGAAAGGTTCTGAGGGGTTTACTATATGACCCACTTGAAAACAGGCCAATTAATCACCAAGCATGCTGAGTAAAGCAATTGCTTTGAGTATTGTAATCACTTTATGTAAGGATTATCAAATATATTGTCAATTATATGCAAGAAGCTTATTTTTAAGATTTACTTTTTATTCAAAATATACAATAAAGTTCCTTTTGCTTCAATTTTCTAATTATGCTTGAGCGATTATATGCTAGTAATAGGAAACTAACCTTTCTTTTAATTTGCAAGTTTGAAATTTAAGTATTTAATTGATGCTTCATAGTAAAATTGACTGATAGTTGATTTTCAAACAATTCTCTAAGGAATGAAATAAATCTCCATTACTAGTGAAGTATAATTAATGTTTAATCAGTATTTTCACTTTTGCCAAAATATGCTTATATACTAGAACATACATTATGTAACTACAATGTTAAAGCTTCCAAAACAGGCACAGAAAAAGTATTGAATAATCAAAACTAGAATGGCAAAATATAAAATACAAATGCATAAATGAGCCATACTTTTTCCTCAGCACCTGTTATTAAAAATAGAATAAATCTTTTCCTGTTTGAATCTCTTAAAAAATGAGTCATGCTGAGTAGCAGAATATTCTACCTAAATGAGAGTGTTTAAGCACTAAAACTTTTAGGATACATTTTAGTCATTTGGAAGAGATCCTTTCTGTAACTTTTATACTTCACTGTTTTTATAGCAAAGTTAACTCCGTTTAACTTTTAACTTTTCCTTGGTCACTACAGATTATCATTATGTTGGGGTTTCTTTTTTACCTGCCTTATGTATTTCATATTTAAATTTTTGGTTTTAAAACAAATAGGTTATTTTTACTACGACATTATTGGAAATTGATTGCCCATATCTTGAAATATATGTTCATTTTAAACAAAGTTCTAAACCAAATTTTGGGAATATCACACAACTCCTATGGCAATGGTTGGCTGTACATTCATTTATGTATAGTAGGCCTGCCCTTATTGTGGGGGATACTTCCTAAGACCCCTAGGGGATGCCTGAAACTGTGGATGATTCCAAAGCTTATATGCATGCTTTTTCCTAATCATACATATAATAAAGTTTAATTGATAAATTAGGAACTGTAAAAGATTAACAACCATAATTAATAATAGAATAGAAACAATTAGAACAATATACCGTAATAAAAGTTGTATGAGTGTGGTCTCTCTCACTCTTTATCTCTCTGTTGAGAATGACTGCTTTGTGAATCAGTGTTTCTGATGGAAGTATGTCTTAACCCTTTTAAATAACTGAAGGCTAAAAACCAGAACTATTAGTTTAGGCTCTGTATTAGTCTGTTCTCACACTGCTGATAAAGACATAACCCAAGACTGGGCAATTTATAAAAGAAAGAGGTTTATTGGACTCACAGCTCCACATGGTTGGGGAGGCCTCACAATCATGGGATAAGGCAAGGAGGAGCAAGTCATGTCTTACATGGATGGCAGCAGGCAAAGAGAGAGAGCTTATGCAGGGGAACTCCTCTTTATGAAACCATCAGATCTCATGAGACTTAGTCACTACCATGAAAATAGCAGGAGAAAGACCCACCCCCATGATTCAATTACCTCCCACTTAGTCCCTCCCATGACACATTGGAATTGTGGGAGTTACAATTCAAGATGAGATTTGGGTGGGGACACAGGCAAACCATATCATTCCACCTCTAACTCCTCCAAATCTCATGTCCACATATTTCAAAACTGACCATGCCTTCCCACCAGTCTCCCGAAGTCTTAACTCATTTCAGCATTAACTCAAAAGTCCGCAGTCCAAAGTCTCATCTGAGGTAAGGCAAGTCCCTTCCACCTATGAGCTTGTAAAATCAAAAGCAAGTTAGTTACTACCTAGATACAATGGGGCACAGGCACTGGGTAAATACAGCAATTCCAAATGGGATAAATTGGCAAAAACAAAGGGGCTACAGGCCCCATGCAAGTCCAAAATCCAGGGAGGGCAGTCAAATCTTAAAGCTCCAAAATGATCTCCTTTGACTCCATGTCTCACATCCAGGTCACAGTGATGCAAGAGGTGGGTTCCCATGGTCTTGGGCAGTTCTGCCCCTGTGGCTTTGCAGGGTATGGCCTCCCTCCTGGCTGCTTTCATGGGCTGGCATTGAGTGTCTGCAGCTTTTTCCAGGTGCATGGTGCAAGGTGTCAGTGGATCTATCATTCTGAGATCTGGAGGACAGTGGCCCTCTTCTCACAGCTCCACTAGGCAGTGTCCCAGTAGGGACTTTGTGTGGAGTTCCTTCTGCACTGCCCTAGCAGAGGTTTTCCATGAGGGCCGCACCCCTGCAGAAAACTTCTGCCTGGGCATCCAGGCGTTTCTATACATCTGAAATCTGGGTGGAGGTTCCCAAACCCCAATTCTTGACTTATCTGGACTCTCAGACTCAACACCACGTGGAAGCTGCCAAGGCTTGGGGCTTGCACCCTCTGAAGCCATGGCCTGAGCTGTACATTGGCCCCTTTCAGCCACAGCTAGAGCATCTGGGACACAGGGTACCAAGAGCAGGGGAACCCTGGGCCCGGCCCATGAAACCACTTTTTCCTCCTAGGACTCCAGACCTGTGATGGGAGTGACTGCCATGAAGACCTCTCTCATGCCCTAGAGACATTTTCCCCTTTGTCTTGGGGATTAACATTCAGCTCCTCATTATGCAAATTTCTGCAGCAGGCTTGAATTTCTCCTCAGAAAATGAGATTTTCTTTTCTATCGCATTGTCAGGCTGCAAACAAACTTTTATGCTCTGCTTCCCTTATAAAACTGAATGCCTTTACCAGCACCCAAGTCACCTCTTTAATGGTTAGTTGCTTAGAAATTTCTTCTTGCAGATGCCCTAAATCATCTCTTTCAAGTTCAAAGTTTCACAAATCTCTAGGGCAGGGGCAAAATGCCACCAATCTCTTTGCCAAAACATAGCAAGAGTCACCTTTGCTCCAATTCCCAACAAGTTCTTCATCTCCATCTGAGACCACTTTAGCCTGGACCTTATTCATATCACTATCAGCATTTTTGTTAAAGCCATTCAACAAGTCTCTAGGACGTTCCAAACTTTTCCTTTATTTATTTATTTATTTTAATTTTTTTTTTTTTTTTTGAGATGGAGTCTGACTCTGTCACCAGGCTAGAGTACAGTGGCACGATCTCGGCTCACTGCAACCTCTGCCTCCCTGGTTCAAGTGATTCTCCTGCCTCAGCCTCCTGAGTAGCTGGGATTACAAGTGCATGCCACCACGCCCAGCCAATTTTTGTATTTTTAGTAGAGACGGGGTTTCACCATGTTGGTCATGCTGGTCTTGAACTCCTGACCTCAGGTTCTGCCCGCCTCAGCCTCCAAGGTGCTGGGATTACAGGCATTGGCCACCACGCCTGGCCACTTTCCCACATTTTTAAATCTTTTTCTGAGCCCTCCAAACTGTTCCAACCTCTGCCTGTTAACCAGTTCCAAAGTTGCTTCCATACTTTCAGGTATCTTTTCAGTAACGGTCCACTTTACTGGTACCAATTTATTGTATGACTGTATTCTCACACTGCTGGTAAAGACATACCCGCGACTGGGCAATTTACCAAAAAAACAAAAAAAGTTTATTGGAATCACAGTTCCATGTGGCTGGGGAGGCCTCACAATCATGGCAGAAGGCAAGGAACAGCAATTCATGTCTTGGATGGAGGCAGGCAAAGACGAGAGCTTGTACAGGGGAACTCCTCTTTATAAAACCATCAGATCTCAGTCGGGTGCAGTGGCTCACACCTGTAATCCCAGCACTTTGGGAGGCTGAGGCTGGTGGATCATGAGGTCAGGAGATCAAGACCATCCTGGCTAACACGGTGAAACCCCGTCTCTACTAAAAATGCAAAAAATTAGCCAGGTGTGGCGGCGGGCGCCTGTAGTCCCAGCTACTTAGGAGGCTGAGGCAGGAGAATGGCGTGAACCAGGGAGGCAGAGCTTGCAGTGAGCCCAGATGGCGCCACTGCACTCCAGCCTGGGCGACAGAGCGAGACTCCATCAAAAACAAACAAACAAAAAAAATCAGATCCCATGAGGCTTATTCACTATCACGAGAACAGCAGGAGAAAGACCCACACTATGATTCAGTTACCTCCCACTGGGTCCCTCCCACACCATGTGGGAATTGTGAGAATTACAATTCAAGATGAGATTTGGGTGGGGACACAGCCAAACCATGTCAGGCTCCCAACATTACTTGTCTTTTGCAACAGCTAATTTTACCCCCAGCCTCCATTCTCAACATACTCCTCCCCATCCTTATTCCCACTCTCAGTCTACCCTCCAGACAGCTACCGGATACTTCCAAAACTCAGAACGATAAGTTATAAAGTATAGTTTATTTTGTAACTCCCTATTGCTTTTTTTATAAACTTGATGAAACTTACCTTGAGAAATATCACCTCAACATATGGTCGTGCAAAAAACAAATGTGTAGTCATAATTTACCTAAATCTATACTATGAATGAGAATGTATTCTACATATTTAATTTCAAAAAAGAAAAATAGTATCTTAAAGTAAAATATAGATTTAAAATACATTAGAAACCTGGAAAAAGTAGAATAAATCTCTAATATGTAATGACAAGTACATTGAATCATTGGAAATCTATTAGATAAAAAAAGGTGCTAGGTGCTATTTGCATGATGTCATAATTAACTTTGCACAGACACGGTCATAGTGGGTAAGGTTATATTGCCCTTGAGAGAACCAGGTAGATCATACTTATTTTTGTTGTTAAAGTTTTAAACATGTGAACTAGTGTCATTGATAATATCCAAACAAATGTATTTAGCCATTTCTTGTACTTATCATTTCATTTACCAGTGGAGAGAAAACAAGTCATTGTCACCTGTGCATTAGCCAGGTGGTCATTTTGCTCTCACAAGATGAGGACATGAGTGGAGGAATTATTACAACATGTTGTCTTTAGTATTTTTTTCACTGTAGTAGCTTATGCCTTTGTGATGTCTTTTACTAATATATTCAAAAGAGAAAAGAAATTTCTGCTTGTAATACTCTCTGAAAAGACCACATTGGTTGGTTTTTAAACAAGTTAATCTAAGAAGAAAACACCTGTCTCTTGTTAAATAATGAGTGATATTTTTCTGTGAATTTATTTGAAGAAATAATGCTAATCCGTACAGCCATGATTCATTTCTTGTTGTCTGTTTCTTTCCATTTGAAACAAATAAAAGCTTCCTGTTATTGAGATTCCTGGAAGGGAAAGACAAGTGATTGTTCACTTGCCTGTGGAGATACTCTTCATAAAGAGGAACTCAAAATGTACTTGGTGATGATTGACTGACTTAAAGAATAGGTTAGCAGTGTTGTAAGAAGCACTAGCTCATTTGTAAGTTTGAAGCCTAAATGAGGTAAACCATTAGGTGGTGGCTTCTTCAGTTTTCTCTCATGTTTGCTTGTGAACTAATGACAATTTTGAGCGTAGATCTTAACAGTAAATTATTTTAAGGAAAGTTACTTATTGTCATTGCTTTCACAATTACTTCTACATGAATAACTTCTTATCGCTTAACCTCTTTTCATGCCTAAGCAGTTCAGACAATTTCTATGCAGTAAAAGCACTTTACATGAATAATTTTATGTCAGGCTACTGAGAAATTGAAGAGGTATTCATAGGATCTTTCTACCTATCAAGTAGAACAATTATAACTATTCTCTAAAAAATGGGAAAATATCGGTTTTGTGCTCAACCTAAATTTATGTATTTATTTTTTAGCTCTGTTGCCTAGGCTGTAGTACAGCAGCATGATCATAGCTCACTGCAACCTCGAACTCCTAGACTCAAACAATTCTCCCATCTCAGCCTCCTGAATTACTGGGACTGCAGGCACAATCCACTATGCCCAGCTAATATTTATTTTTGTATATAGAGGCAGGGTCTCAACATGTTGCTATGCTGTTCTTGAACTCCTGGCCTCAAGTGATCCTCCCAAAGGGCTGGAATTACAGGTGTGAGCCACTGTGTAGGCCTCAACCTATATTTAAAAAGAACACCTCAAGAATGATTAGACAGCAACTACTGATTAGAATTCTTGCATTTTATTCTTTCCAGTTCATATGTGATCTTGAGCAAATCATTTGAACTCATTTCCATTTAATTATGTCTAGGGAGTGTATATTGTACAAGTTGTGAAATAAAATATATATACATAAAGAAAATGAGTCACTTTTCCAGCTTATCAACTACCATCTGCAAATGAATACTTTTCAGCTGTTCATGGGGGCTTTCACTATTGCATAGATGTGTGTGTAGTTTATTGAGAAACTCAAAGCAACTACTATTCTTAAAAAATAAAATGAGAGATTTTTTATTTCGCTTCCCCAGATTATGCATCAACCATGTTGGCAAATACAAGCATAATCTGATCCTGTTTGCATACCTTGCCTCGTATCCTACTTCTTTTTTTTTTTGGAGACAGAGTCTAGCTGTGTCGCCCAGGCTGGAGTGCAGTGGCGCGATCTCAGCTCACTGCAACCTCTGCCTCCCTGGTTCAAGCGATTCTCCTGCCTCAGCCTCCTGAGTAGCTGGGATTACAGACACCCACCACCATACCCAGCTAATTTTTATATCTTTAGTAAAGACAGGTTTTCACTATCTTGGCCGGGCTGGTCTCGAACTCCTGACTTCGTGATTCGCCTGCCTCGGCCTCCCAAAGTGCTGGGATTATAAGCGTGAGCCACCCATATCCTACTCCTTATACATTGTAGTTTGCATCCTGACACAATGGACTGCTTGTGGTCCCTGTGCTGTGATATGCAAATGACGCCCTGCACATGCTGCCACCTCTCTGCTGTCTCTATTAGAATGGGGCCTCTTAGGGAAGGATCTAGGCCTTAATCATTTTGAATCTTCGTCATAATTCCTCCACAGAGAGGCTCAGCATTTTTCCACCCCAGCATATCTGTTGGACTTCTTTCTGTCATCAGTGTCTGTGCCTCTTTACTATAGTAAGTCTTGGTGGAGATTAGAAAAGCTGGGTCTCTCTAGATCAAAGATAAAGGAACTAAATCAGAAACTGAAGTCAGAGCTCTTATGAAATTTGACAATGCCCTGAAGGTAGATTCTGAGGGGATAGGGTTGGCGAATCACTGGCTGTATATAGTATGTGGATTCAATAAGTATTTGTTGATGACTTCATGAAAGACGAGATGCCTGTTCTAATAATAACACATGATTAAATCTATCATGACTTTGAAAATGGCTTTACTGTTTTGCTTGAGTTTTTTTCATGCTAACTCTGGATAGCCTCTTTTTTGGTGATTGCTGTCGTTACAATTTTTATAAGTAATTGTTGATTACTTACCATATATGATCTTGAATTTTTCTTTAGAGTTGTTTAAACATTAATGAATCTAATTGTAAAGGAGTAGATACAAATTTCAAAAGAAAACAAAATACAAACGGATAAAAAAAATACAAAGAAGTATTTCAGCATGGAGCAGTTAGTACCCCTTCTATATTTGGGGCTTTGGTAATTGAACCATGTGATTTTGTGGTGGAATTGTTTTCCCCTTATCTTTAGCATTTCTAAAGTTCAGCATTCACAGCCTTCCCTTTCTTTCCTGTCCTGTCAATTTGGCTTTCCCTTTGCTTCTCAGGCATAGCACCCCTTTACTTCTCCAAAGAACTGAAGAGATTTCTCAGAAGCCCTTGCCTTTTATCCTTACATGGCCAAATCAAGTGAAATTAGAGACTTTCCTTCTTTCAGTTCCTCAAAAGCCTTGTGTCTACAGAGAATTTAAGCAAGGTAAATTAAAACATAGGAAAATCAGAGTTTTGATTACAACTCTGGTGTCTTAGAAGGATATTCACATTTTATTATGTATGAAGACTAATGTTTCAAAGTATCAATTGTTTAATTTTAAACAAATATTGGAATTAAGTACCCTACAGAAAGGTGTTTCTAAAGGATCCTGGGTGTTAATTTGGGGATTATATTTTCTCTGAACTTAATGCAAATTTTAGGCAGAGTGTGGGGAAAAAATAAAGCTTAATTTAAACTGAGACTTGGTTTCCTCTCTGATAAAGTAGAAAGAACTATAGCAACTACCTCATTGATTTGTGTGAGGATAGAAAGTGAGATTATAAAATAGTTCACAGAAAGTTTAGCAGAATTAAATATTCAGTAAATATCATCAGTGTGATCATTATCCTCATCCTCATTTTCATGTTACCTTTTATAACAGTTTATTTTTTACACAAGCCAAATGATAAACCAAGAAAACATCTGCATGTTTATTCCAAATATTCACACTACTAGAAAAAAAAACCCAACAACATATATTCTTTTCTAGATTAAGTTTCACTATCATGTCAGTGAATTCCCAGTTCTTAATGGATTGGTTAATTTTCTCCTTCATGTTCAACTTGTGTATCAGGATCTATGTCATTATCAATGTTAAATAATGTCAAATTATTAATGTTAAATAATTAATGTATTGTCATACTTGTTAGCTATTTTATTTTCGCAGTCACCTCTTATGGGCTTTGTGACTTTATGAAAATCGCTGGATCACAGCCATCTATTAATATGAAAAGGCATGGCCTTCTAGAACATTTGGCAAATAGAAGGGTGAGGATGATGTAATGATGTTTAGAAAACGTATCGCGATCTTTATTATTCAGTTCTGTTTCATTTCCACCTTTGCACCTTATGGGCAAATAGGGTAGCATGAATTTTCTGAAACAATTTTTTTTACTAACTTTTATACTATTGTCTTGTGTTGTACTTATTAGTAATAAAATAGCAAGGGATAACGATCAACAATTTTTAGGTTTAAAAATTTATCAGAGCTAAAAATCACATTAAATCCCACTGGAAATTAATTTCCGAGTCCCATAGTATGTGACTGTTGCTTATGATAAAATTGAGCACATGGTAGGTACACACAAAGCAACACCTATGATTCTTTCCTCTCTCTATATGTGCATGTGTGTCTATGTGTGTCTGTGTGTGTGTCTACATTTACATACTCATATGTTTCTGAAATGGAAATCTTTGTTGTAGGACTGACTGCCATTAAATGCAGATGCATGAAACAAAATCATCTAAACTCTTTTTGCCAAATGATTCTTGGCAAAGATAATATTGTACGTCTTCTTTTGCCACATTTAACATATTTTTTGAACCAAGGAAAGTAGAACTCTTTATTTATTTATTTATTTATTTATTTATTTTTGAGACAGAGTCTTGCTCTATCGCTCAGGCTGGAGTGCAGTGGCATGATCTTGGCTCACTGCAACCTCCACCTCCTGAGTTCCAGGGATTGTCCTGCCTTAGCCTCCCCAGTGGCTGGGATTACAGGCGCATGCCACTATACACAGCTAATTTTTTATGTTTTTAGTAGAGACAGGGTTTTGCCATGGTCGGGCTGGTCTTGAATGCCTGACCTCAAGTGATCCACTAGACTCAGCCTCCCAAAGTGCTGGGATTATAGGCATGAGCCTTGGCACCTGGCTAGAACTGTTTTCAGAAGGCTCTTTCAAATGAGTTTAGGATGTTTTATATATATTATAATATATTATTATATATTATATATAAACAGTATATATATATATATATATACTACATATTGTATACTTATACAGTGGTAGATATGTAGGTAGATAGATAGATAGATAGATAGATAGATAGATAGATAGATAGATCTATAATCAGCAGTTAAAAGGTGGTCCAAGAAGAATTTTTTTATGGTGCATCCTTTACTGTGGTCTTTAGAGGAATGCTGAGAAGTTTAGTAGCAAGAATGATAACTACAATTATGCCAGGTTATCTGCTTAGTATATTTCACATATTAGTTCCTTTACCATTCACAATAATTCTATGACAGGGACTAGCAAACTTCTTCTGTAAAAGATCAGATAGTCAATATTTTAGGTTTTGCAGGCTACATCTGATCCCTGTTGCTACCAGTGTTGGAAGTACTTCTGATGCAGCTGCTCCTCCTCCTTTTTCTCTTTCTAGAACTACTTCTGTATGTTTTTTTCTTCTAAACTTTTAAAAATAGAGGGAACATTCTTCTATGACAGACCACACATACTCAGGCCATGGCCAGCTTTTGTCTGAAGACCATGGTTTGCCCTCTATGAAATATCTATCAATAGCCCTATGTTACAGATAGGGATGCAGAACCCCCAAAAGGCTAAACAACTTGCCCAGTGTGCCTCAGTTAAAGATAGTGTTTTGAACCTCAGGCAACAATATGCTCTTTAAATACCAGCTTCTTATTCACCAAGCTAAAGTACCCTATGTCTCAGAAGGGATTTGATTAACCATGCTGGTATTGTCTTGTTTGTCTCAGAGGCAGCAACTGTGAGATAGTGATGATACAGGCAATGATGATGACGATAGTTCAACATTTGGGTGCTTATTATGTGACAAGCACTCTGCTTCTTATATATGATTTAAAAAAAAAAATCCTCACCACAATCATATGAAAAGGGATTGTTTGCTTTTTATAGATAAAGAAACTGAAGCTGAGAGATTAATATATCCAGGCCACAGAGTTCATGGGTTATGCAACTGCAGTTAGTACACAAGTCTTGCATCTCTAGAACTTGTCTTCAATGCCATGGCACGACACTGCCTTACCATTGAACCTCTTGTGTACTGGGACATGTGACTTTGATTAAAGTTAGTGAAATTTACTTGGCTTAGCCTTGTAAGGGCTAGCAAAAAGAAACCTTCTTAACCCATCTGTAACAATGAGCAAAGAAATGAAACAGAAACAGGAAAAGTAATGTATGTATATATTGTATATATGGGATATATAGATACAGATATACAAACATAGCTATGAATATATACATATATAATATTTTAAAGATTCTCCAAGTAAATACAGTTAAGGCAGAACCTGAGTTATCATCATGAAATTCAGGAGGAATGACTGCTGTTTTGAAGCATTGAGTGCACTTTGAACACTGAGAAAACTGGGCACAATCCATTAGCTAATTATTTTCATGAGTCTATTGTAGAGGGTCCATTCTAGTCTGTACCATCTTCTTTTAGGTCAATTGTTTCTTGATAAAAAGCAGAGTGTCGGCTGGGCGCGGTGGCTCACGCTTGTAATCCTAGCACTTTGGGAGGCCGAGGTGGGCGGATCACAAGGTCAGGAGATCGAGACCACGGTGAAACCCCGTCTCTACTAAAAAATACAAAAAATTAGCCGGGCGTGGTGGCGGGCGCCTGTAGTCCCAGCTACTCGGAAAGGCTGAGGCAGGAGAATGGCCTGAACCCGGGAGGCGGAGATTGCAGTGAGCCGAGATTGCGCCACTGCACTCCAGCCTGGGCGAAAGAGCAAGACTTCGTCTCAAAAAAAAAAAAAAAAAAAGCAGAGTGGCATTTAGATAAGGATACTATCAATGATGTTCCTAACCTCACTGCGAGTGCTGTCTTAAAAAAGTTAATGTCTGGCGAGTCATTTTGATAGGGAAGCTCTCCTAGAATTATTCTAGAAAATAACTGAAGATGCTTATTAGACATTTCTGGTCTTTTTCTAATAAGCAAGTTTATTTTAATGGGTTATACTGAACCGGTAGGTTTAGACTAAATTCATTTAGAGCCTTCTCAGCATCAGAATCAATTACAGGCCATCAGGCATAATTTTAAAAAGATTATCATGAAAATGACCCCTTTTTGTGTGTAATATTGTCAGGATGATGTGATGACAATGTTCTAGAATTACAATTTAATTTTTTCTTTAAAGGTACACTTTATAGCAGATAGGACAAATGGCTTTTTTGGAACTTCTTCAGCCAGTTTCAGTATTGATCTTTATACCTGGTTTATATAAACAAGTCTGCTGTCTACACAGTTAACTGCAATTTTATCAGGTTGAAAAGATCATTGAGAAGGTCTACTAGCTGCATATTTTCCTAAGCACAGCATCTCCTCAAATGTTCAGTGGCAGGTGGTTCGGCACATTAGTATTCAGCATTGCTTTTCTGGTTTACACCTGTAGGTGAAAACATCATGGCTCTTCTGTAAAGATAATCTACTTGAGAATATGCTTTTCTTAGAAATAAGGTTAGTGATTGGTACTTGGTAAAGCCATCTTGATAAAGCCATCATGAAGGTGGAAGCAATGGATAATGGCTTTTGGTAGGTTTATGTGATTTTTTTCTTGAGATATTAATACAATTTCTAGGAACAATTCTTAGAACATCAAGGCTATTTGAGGACAGCTCCAGCACCTGATGTAAAATGTTGATGATAAAAACCAATAATTTATATATGGCATGATGTGAAACAGGTTTTTAATTAAATTAAGAGTGGATTTAACTCTATTGTTCAGCCTGTTTTTAGAAAATAGACTCCCACATTCGTGTCAAGAAGGTAAAGTGTTCTGTAGTAGAATAAACTGAAATAATCCACATTGCTTCTTTGAAACCATAGTTTCTTGGTGCAAGTAGAACTTTGGACTGTAGCATTTTAAATCACTTAGCAATGAAATATAAAAAGAAGAAAAATGAGGCATATTGTGAAGCCTTGTGTTATAAGGCATCAATTGCTCCTTCTATACCAAAAGAGGATATAATCTCAAGTCCAGCATTCCATAATATAAATTGTTTACAGTAGGGTTTGTTAAGGGTTTTCACTGATGCCTAACGTCCCAAAAGTATATTATCAAGACACAACAGTACCTCAAACATTTTGAATTTTGAAATAATTTTTAAGTAATGAATATGCTCCTTAATGCTTTAGTAATCTCATGTTCTCTGAATATATGTAAAATACACATGAGTGTTTCTCTCTCACTGGCATGTGAAGTGATTTACCATGTTTATTTTTTATTTGCAGACATTTCTATCTGAAATATCCAAGTTGTCTCCCCTTTATCAACTAATGAGCACTTGAAGAACACTGATAATGAATAATTTTGAAATGATCATATACTAGCCCTCTGAATATTCTCATTCTCAAAGCAGAATATTAAGATGTGTCAGTTGAATTATATGTGGCTGAATTAGTTGAATTGAAACCATGTGAGTAAACTTTTGAATGGCCAAAGAAAAAAAGCTGATAAACTTATTAAAGGAAGAAAACACTTCTGCTTCCCAGACATATATGCACATTTGCACACACAGTATCTGTGAAGTTGCTTTTGTTTGAAAGTGAGAAAACCCAACTCAAATTTGCCAAAACTAAAATAAGGAATTCAATCTCTCTGGTAATTGGGCTTTCAAAGAGTGAGGCTTGCTTCAGACCTAAAAAGTTCATGTTCCGCTATAAAAGCTCTGTCTCACACCATCACTGCAATTCTGCTTGCTTCTGTGATTGGCTTCTTTTTCAGATAATTTCTTCCAGATGTCAACAATATGACTACGGGCATCTTCAAACCTGTGTTTTTCATAGAGCTCATATTCTTGTAGAAGTAGTGTTCCTTCTCTCTGTGAGCACTGCTCAGCGGTCATCAGGGAACAATCTGATTGTGCCTTCTGACATACTTGTTAAAACCCTCTGAATGGCCAAACCTGGATAATGGATTCAGCTCTCTGATTTTAGAGGTACTGGAGAGAGTAAGCCCTTCCCCAAACAATTTAAACTGAGCAGGATTAATATTGAATGGTATATGGTATCTGGAAACAAGGGATGCGTTAGGCATATAATTTTATGACACAATAAAAAAAAACTCCTAAATCTACTCTAGTAGAGGTGTTTTGTCTTTTATAAAGATGTCCTTGGTGTCATTTTTATTGCTGCTTTTCTTGTTTCCCCAAAATATGATTTTTAAAAGAAAAATCCTTTATGAATAAGATTTACCACCTCTAATGCCACATGAGGCAAGCTAATATATCTATCAGACACTGTTTCCTTGAAGGAAGAAAATGAGACTATAATGTGCAGAATTTTCTCCTTTACATTTTTATTTCTATTCGCTAGTGGTATCAGTGAGAATCTTTAAAACATTCAAATTAAGCAAAAACTATGAAAACTCCCCAATGATAGTACATAGCCCAGTGAACATTTAAATGGACAAAGGTTTTTTTTTGTTTAAGCATAAAGTAAATTATCTGAAATTGATTAAGCTTGATTTTTCATACAGGAGTTATGTGAAAAAATTATTTGAGCCTTGGTTTATGGAAGAGTCAAAAGCATTGTTTGAAGTTAATATTGAAATTCTAAACTATGAATTTTTATATTCTATTAAAGTCACCTCTTCCACTTTTCCCCATTTCAAGTGTTCTCCAGAATTTTAATGAGTATTAGTTGGTACATGTTGTTAGGTAAACAGGTCTGATTTAATACATAAATTTTCTGAATATTTAATCTTGGAGTCTGTTTTATGAGAGAAAGCTCTATTCATCTATGACATAGAGCTCTATTTGTCTTTCACTGACGTCTCTCTCACTCATTCACTCACTCTTTCTTTGCTTTAGTAAGAGCTGCCTTGAAATGTCATGATATTTTTTATATAGTAAAGGAAACCAAAATGGAAATATAATAGGAACCAAATGATTCATTTATTCCTACGTTAACTTGAAATAATGAAATGGAATGACCATTTTAGAAATATTAAGATATCTGTTAAAGAAGAAAACATAAAACTATTAAATAATATGGCATAACTATGAAATGATATTTCTACTAAAGTCTAATACACAGTATCTTAAAATCAATCAAATTCTATACTGTTACTTTATAAATATTTTCACTTCTATGACAATTTTTACTTTTTATAGACAACTATAATATAAATACCTAGTACCTCCAAATTGTGCTAATAATGCTTCCTATTCTTTGAGTGTAAAGCTAAATTTTAACTTTTCCAAATTCCTTTGATTAATGCTGCAAACATAAAAGTAGGATAAATCTGTCAAAAACGAACAATTTGCACAAAGAATTCAAATTTCTCAGGTGACAGCATTTTAGCACACAGAGGGGAGTTGTCAAAATTTCACTACAGGCAGTTTTATTCTATACAATGATACATTTTAAATTATCTTGAAAAGAATTAGGTGGTAAAATTTACTGTCATCATCCTGGGAGAATATCCATATTTTTTAATTTCTCTATGTGCCAATCTGTTTTCTTTATACTTAGGTCATTCTGATCTCATTTTTGTAAGCCTTGCAATACCTTTGCAAGGAACTTCCTGCATTCAGGTCTTTGGGGGCATATATTGATCTCAGTCAGCTAACTAACATGCTGTCAAGTCCTGCTGGGCCATCTTCCTGACGGATCCTCTCACAGATCACTTGGATTGATGAAAGGGGAGAGGAGATTTTGAACTAATTATAAGGAAAATAGGAGTCCCATTGTCTCTTTTCTTTATAAGAACAGTTAATTAGACACACAAGCGTTTATATATATTCTGCTAAAACCTCCTCCTCTGATTCTTCATCAGTTTGCTTAACCATATCATTATAAGTGTAAAGAACTTCTTTGAACACTGGAACCATAATGGATATATTAAAAATTTTTCACTCTTCTCTCAGCTAAGTTGAGCTACACTTAGTTTATTATGACTCTGGTATTGAAAGACCTCATTCTAATTCCCTTATAGATCTGCCTTCTTTAAGGTCTACTGACTCAAGAGCTGATATGAAGAATGCCTGTTGGCCATTATTTGAGAGTAATACATGGTAAATAGCTTTTACTTTGAGATCTATATTGTCACACTACATCATTGATAACATTTTTTCAGTCAAATTCAGGCTACTACATTTTGTATCTTAGAGCCTTCCTTGCGGGGAGGGGGTTGGGGAGAGGTGTTAGCATTTCGTTGCAATCCACCTATGAACTTTGTTTCCTTTTATTTATTTATTTATTTTTTAATTTTTATTTTATTATTATTTTTTTTTGAGACGGAGTCTCATTCTGTCGCCCAGGCTGGAGTGCAGTGGGGCGATCTCGGCTCACTGCAACCTCCACCTCCTGGATTCAAGCGATTCTCCTGCCTCAGCCTCCCCAGTAGCTGGGACTACAAGTGCATGCCACCATGCCCGGCTAATTTTTTGTATTTTTAGGAGAGACGAGGTTTCACTGTGTTTCTATCCCCTGACCTCGTGATCCGCCCGCCTCGGTCTCCCAAAGTGCTGGGATTACAGGCATGAGCCACCGCGCCAGCCTGTTTCCTGTGCCTTTAACATGCTTTCTTTCTTTTTTTTTTTTTTTTGAGACGGAGTCTCGCTCTGTCACCCAGGCTGGAGTGCAGTGGCGCGATCTCGGCTCACTGCAAGCTCCGCCTCCCGGGTTCACCCCATTCTCCTGCCTCAGCCTCTCCGAGTAGCTGGGACTACAGGCGCCCGCCACCACGCCCGGCTAATTTTTTGTATTTTTAGTAGAGACGGGGTTTCACCGTGGTCTCGATCTCCTGACCTCGTGATCTGCCCGCCTCGGCCTCCCAAAGTGCTGGGATTACAGGCGTGAGCCACCGCTTTCTTATTCTGCTTTTTGAGTTAGTGCTACTGAATGTTTTCTCATCTATCAGCAGGGAGGAAAAGAAAATTTACCACATTATGTTTTTCTTAGCCTGCCAAGATAGGATTTAAAGCAGAACTTTAAAAACATAAGCACAGCAGACCAACTTCCTGGCTCTGTCCTCTAGGGAACAAACCTCTTTGTTGTGACTTCCCTGGTTTATAGTATTACTCTTGTTGTTAGCTTCTGTGGTTCTAGAGGCAAATTTTCTCCTGCTAGTTCTCCTTTGAAATAATTCTGATATTATTTTTCCAGCACCATAACCCTTTATCCTAAACACATTATTTCAATATTTTCTTTATACCAGCAGCTATTTTTAGTTCTGTTAAATAGGTGGATAATAGAAATATGGTACCAATTAATACAAGTTTTTCATATTATAGTTTACTATAATGATACAATTGCCCCCTACCTAATAATTATATTATTTTGGAAAAATAAAACTGGGAAAAGTACATTAGGAGAGTATGTTTAAATAGGTACTTTATATAAGGATATTGGGTTAAAATCACTATTTGGTGAATTGTTATATCCTTCATTTGGTAGAGACCTTTTTAAGGACTCCATGAATGTTTTCTGCTAGAAAATGGGTAGACAGAGAGTTAACATCGTTATCAAATTTGCAACACTTCTCCATTAAACAGAATTAGTTGCACTATGACTTTGTTTTAACTTTTGAAATTTCTCCAGAATTTCAATGTTTCTCTTGTTTATGATTTGTAATATAGCAATTTTAACATTTGCCTTACTTTCTTTTATGTCATTGATGTGTGTTTTCACCAGAAATACATTGAGCTCTTACGACGTCTAAGAGATTCTGGTGGGTCCTAGGATGACAGAGAACACATATGAGCTGCAGGTGATACTTCCAACCCTCATGGAGTTTTATATCTGATTCATCCTAGTTAGTCATCACTGAATGTTTTCATTTAGGTTACTCTTCCAATAAAGGCAGGTTAGAAAAGTGAAAGGATGTTTTGGTTTCATTGTCTTTAAAAATTATAGCAAATGTTAAAATATTTTAGAAATTCTAGAATAATTTGTGGGTAGCCAAGGTGTGTGTGTGTATGTGTGTATTTATATTTATATATAAACAAAAGATATATAATGTATATAAATACAATATATAAATTATATTGCACATACTTGCTAATATAAACAGCAAGTATTTGTATGCAATACATATATTATAAACACATATTTGCTATTAGTATTTTTCTATTTAATATACAATTCCTGGAGCATACAAAATTGTAAGTATTAAATAAATTTTCATAACCAAATTTGAGTATAGAGCCAATTTCATCATTTCTGCTTGCTTGGAATTTGATATTTAGGCTGCATGTTGAAAGGGTTAAATAATTGGTATCTTCTTTTGTTGTAAAGTTTTGATAGGTGAATTGATTTGTAAGTAAAAATACAGATTCAAGAAATTCATAAATTATGCTCTTTATCTAAATTTTGGCGTAAATAAAATGTCACAGAAAATGCCTCATCTTTTTCTTTTTTCAAAAGTACTATATAATATGATGAATCATATTTTCAAATATCACAAGAGAATTGGGAGTATAAATGTGACAAATAATTTTATCATGAATTGTCACAATGTCTGCTTTGTGTTTGTTCCTCTACTAGTCTTTCCTGAGTCACCCCAAAGAGATTTTACTTCTCAGATATCAATATTATTTTTGTCTTTCTTATAAACAAGAAATAATAAAAATAAGCATTTTTAAACACCTACTGTGAGTCACACACATATTGATTGGGCTTCCTTTCCTTTAGCAAATGGATTTCTCAATTGAAATCAATAATTTTATATTTTTGATTATGAGTTTCAAGAGTTAAGAGTTCACCAGTTTATTTTTAGTACTTGGTATCAATCACATAGTAGACCCACATTACATATTGTCCAAATGAATAAATTAGTAATGAGGGAATTAATGAAAGGTCATTCACATTTTTTCTCTTTTGCTATTATTTGTGTTGAGGTGTTATTTTGCTCAATCTTTGCAAAAAATAATTGCTCTAATTTTTTTTTAATTTTTTTTTTTTTTAGTTTTTTTGTAGTAATGCTTGCTACAATAGATCTTTGAGACTTCATGGAATATATTTTTTAATGGTGCTTTCAAAATTAACATTTATCATTTAAACACCAAGTTTATTTTTCACGGTTATGAAAGAAAGAAAGGCATTTGTATGGTTTCATTCCCATGTGTATCTGTGAGTGCTTGAAATTTATCATAAATATAAAGCATTTCTTATGCCAATGTATTTTCAACACTGGGACCAAGTGATATTCTGCGGGCTAAAAGATTTTCATCTCTTTCAGATTAGTTGATTTCTTCCTAACAGTTGCTGTATCAAATTTCACACTAAATTCATTTTCAAAATGTATTTTCTTAATTTTTAAGTAGCATCATGGTATAAAGAAGCCCCTATATTTTACAGATGCATTCTCAAATAATTTACAGATGAAATTATATGTCCTGGATTTGCTTCAGAATATGCTGGGATGGGGAAAGCAGCATAGGAAGAAGGAGATGAAATAATATAACCCCAAATTGATTAATTGATTGGTTAAAGCTGAGTGATAAGTGTGTACTTTTATTTTTTATTTTATTGGAACATCTCTGAAGTTTTAATTGTTTCTTAGTCATCTTTTTGGCATGTGGGTCCCTGTCCCTTATCTGTCTCACTCCTGTGATCTGTAGGCATCCACTCAAAATGTTCCTCCTGCCCCCCATACACTGCCACAGTCTTTCACTGGACTAGGACATGCTCTTCCCTCAGATCTCAGCCTTCTCCAGGTACTGATTGTCCATTACTTTACTTACCTCAGTTAGGTGCCGCTGCTGTGCTCTTCTCTCTCTCCTCTATCAAGGTACATATCAGACTTTCCTGTAATTGCTTAGTCCTGCACCTAGACTGAAATAGTGTTATCTTGTTCATATGGTATCCTTAATATCGACCACAGAGTGGGAGCGGGTGCTGAATAAATACACAGACAAACACAAAGTTACCATGCTTCAAATTACTCCTCCATATTTTCTGTGCAGCAAGTAATATCCGCTAGGGAGAGGCCCATCAGTAACCTTTGCACCTCCATCAATGACTTTATGTCCGGGATAAGTCAAACATGTAGTTGTTTCTCTGCTACCTCATACCTCACTAAATTCATTGCAAATGTGTAGGATTATTAAGATGAAGGGGGGAAAAAGAAACCAGAATAAAAGGATAGGTATCAAATTGACTTTACACAATTTTTGTTTGATGTTGACTTTCCATTGCTGTTTACATCATCACCTGAGAGCCGACTTTATAAATGCCAGATGGTTATAGTCGGTGTGGGACTTGAAGACAAAAAAATCAAGCTGTTACAATGCTGGGCATGTCCAATTTTCCATCAGCACAAACAACACATTGACCTATGGGTTTTTTTGTTTGTTTGTTTGTTTTTTTCATCAGTAGAGATTATTTCCAACAAGAAATCAGGCTCTTTTTTTGAGGATCAGAGCTACCTTCATAGTGTTTTAAAAACTTAGAAAAATTCCAGATGCCATTTTTAAATGTAGTATGGTGTGGGTTCCCTCTTCCCCACATGGAGTTATTATTGTAGTAGAGCAGAGAGATACAACTTACTAACATCCAAAACGTTATAAAAGCAAAATGATAATATTATTAAAAACCTCAGGAGTAAAAATGTGGCATCCATTTTATTGTCTTTAAAGAGAAGAAATATCATATCTCTAGAGTAAAATAATCATGATCAACAGTTGAAAAATTTAAAGCAAACAACAACAACAAAAAGGCATAAAATCTGCCTGGAGGACCATCAACTATTAAACTTGTTTATAGCACTATATAGAAAATGGCGAAAAGTTGAGTTGAAAAATGGTATAACTGTAGAAATCAATGGGGATTTTATGGTAGTAAAATGTGGTTTTACTTTAAGAAGAAAGTTGTGTTTATTTTCCCAATTGCATATCTTCATGGTTTATTGGTATCTTCTTTTATCCATTGGTCAGTGGTGACATTATTAATATTTGTATAAATATGCATAGAATTTGAAATAAATGGGTTAGGAGAAAAGCATCTGATAGCATCATATTTAGTTCTTTAAGTCTTACTTATTAAAATTAGGTTTGAGCCTTTACCTATGCATTTATCCTTTTAGAGTTTCTCATAAAAGTCAGATATTACCTCTGTCATCTCTTAAACTCTGTAAGTGCTGTTCATGAAAATTAAATTAGGCCTTCCTTGAGCACCCTATTTAAAATTGCTAGCTGCTCGGCGCACTCCAGATACCCTTTAACCTAAGTTGCTCCCATTGCCCTTAGCATCTTGCACATATGATATAATTCATGTATTTATTATGTTTACTGCTTGCTTTCTTCTCACTCTGCATAAGAATATGGACTCTCATTTATTATGGTGTTTTATGTATGCCAAACACCTAGAAAGGCACCTGTGCCTCATGAATGAATGAACTTCTAGTAATAATAACAGCTAAAAATTACGAAGTACTTTTCTGTGTACTAAGCACTGTTTTAATTACTACCTATGTATAAATTAATCTAATCTTCAGAACGCCCCTGTGAGGTCAGTGTTGTTATAATCCTCATTAAACAAACGAGGAATTTAAGGCACACAGAAGTGAAGCAACTTGATAGTTACTTAAATAGTTGGGTTATATGACTAATAAGTGGCAAAATCTGGGTAGCAACACAGGCTGTCCTGCTTCTGAAGCCATGATCTTACCCATTAAACTAAACTGCCTCTAGTTTATAAACCTAGCCTTATGGGGAAAAAATGTACATATTTTCATAAATAAATAGCTCTCAATATTTTTAATGTCTCCACACACATGAAGGATTATGCCCCACACGCCTTGAAAATAATGCCATTCTAAGAGAGGCTTGAGAGGTAAGAGGATGATGATTATTGGCAGTTTTCTGCAGGCTAGCTGTAAAGCATCCACTTTCTAACCGGCCTCTGACATCACTCTTGACAACTACCACCTTGATTTGACTTTTGAAAAAGTCTCCAACTTCTCAAGATGTCGGTTTTCTCATTCTAAAATGTGGATTTTGGAATATAAGCTATCAAATGTCTTTCTCCATCCTAGTTCCACGGTTCTATAAAGTATTTCTATGCTCAGATGTACGGGGAAAGTATTGACAGTCGAAAGAGAGAAGAGCCTTTTCCTGTACCAAATGCTGGTCAAGTCCTTTTTCTATTTGAACTTTAGTAGAAATTGCACAGGGTTTCTCAATAAAATAGAAATTAAATGAAAGTTGAAAAAGAGATTGAAGATAGAAAAATAAAGGCTTTTCCAGAATCCATAATGGCCTTTGGATTTTTGCTACAGCATTGGGCTTTATTGAGCAGACCCTTGAAATTTTTACTTCTCTGGCATACCTGACAGTGGAGAGTCCACGTTTTCATTTCAGAACAAAAGGTTTTTTTATGTGTTTTTCTGTTCATTAGATCATTTTTCTCCTTCCACCCTCTCAATGGGGACATAATTTCTGGCTCAAATTCTCTGCTTTATCTTTCTATACTCAGGGAGATTGTTCCTTTTCCAAATTTTACAGTCATCATAATATTAATCATTTCAAAATCTGGTCAACACTGACTTAACTATACTATCACCTTAAAAACAAACAAACAAAAACCTGAAAATGTCTCCATGTCATTGGGACCTTTATATCATGTTATCGAAAAGTAAGATAGTACAGCCTCTTTGGAAATCAGTCTGACAGTTTCTCAAAAGTTTACCCATAACATTACCATATGACACAGTAAATCCACTCATGGGAATATATCCAAGAAAAATGCACATAAAAATTTCCACATAGAGGCTCAAAGCAGCATTGTTCACAATAGTCAAGAAGTGGAAATGATTCTAAACGTTCATCAATTGATGTATGGATAAATTAAAGGTAGTATGTCTATGAAATAGACTATTATTCAGGAAAAAGGAGTAAAGTACTGCTTTGTGCTACAACAATGGATTTTTTTTAAATTATGTTGAATAAGAGAAGCTGATCACAAAATATGCAAACATATATTTTATAATTTCATTTATATGAAAAGTCTAGAATAGGCAAATCTACAGAGACAGAAGGTAGATGAGTGGCTGCCTAGAGCTGAGATGGCTTGGGAGGAAATGAGGAGTGACTACTAACAAACTTAGGATTTCTTTTGGTTTTGATGAAAATGTTCTAAAATTGGTCGTGGTGTTTGCATAACTGTGAATATATTAAAAACTATTGAATTGTATACCTTAAATGGGTGCGCTGTGGTATGTGAATTATGCTTAATTCAGATACATATATGGATGTATGTGTGTCTATATCTCTATACAAAGGTATCATTTTATCTGGAGTAAATATAATCGAAACTAATTTGCAAGCTACCCTCCCATTTCTCTACTGCCAATATTCTTTGGTTTTAAAATGCACATATATTAACAAAGTACATAGTGATGGGGGTTGTATGAAAGGAGATTAGGTATGTATGAGTGTTTTGTGGTTATTGTCTTAGGTGATGAAAGCTATGTTCCAGTATTATACAGAAAATCAATATTATTCTATATGCTAAGGATATTTTGAGCCAATATAAAGTAAACGATATATTATTTGTATTTACAAGATCTACAAAGTTCCAAACCAATCTATATGTAATGACACAGGGCCTTAAAAATAGAAATGTCTTTGCGACCAATATGTTACATAGGTCAAGAGGTGATGTTATAATTAAGATTATCTGAAGTTCTTAATAAACTGTATTGAACATGGACTGCTAACAGTACACAATTGGTGTCTTACTCTTTTTATAATAATGTTTTTAGTATTCCACTGAAACATGGCCAGTGAATGTGCAATATTCTTAGTTACCATTATGAGGGACTCTGTATATTACAGTCTCTCCACTGTCTCTGCTGTTAGCCAGAAAAATGCTGGGAACAAAGGCAGCTACTATCAACAGGGAGCCATATTAATTATTTGAAATGTGCCTCCTAAGAGGAATCAGCGGAGTTTATTACAAGTCGAATATTACTTGAAATGGGAAGGTTACTCCAACTGTTATCATAATCTATGTATCATTAACTTTCCTTGTTTAGGAAAAGAGATTAACAACGCTGCAAATTGCTATAGTAAATGTGTGAAATATATAACTGCGTATTCCCATTGTAGAAAGAAAGTAGTGGGTCCTCCACTCCCACTCAAACCTTCTGTATATAAAGTACCTTTAGAAATTGAACTGACTCTGTAATTATGCTTTCTTGCCTCAAAATCCTAATTGCTTATTATTATCAGTATACAAACAATGGCTACTTTGAAAATTAGATAATTCTTTTATATTTAAGCTAACAATTTTTCAAATCAGCATCTTGGACTTAAAATTCACTTTAATGCTTTCATCTCATAAAATAGAAAGTGTATTACAAATCTGGATGTTAGCTAACAAAATGTTTTGCAAGGAAGATAGAATTAATCCATCTACTTCCCTTTTAAATTGTGGTTAGTTTTTTTTTTCATTAAATACAGATAAGAATACTTTTGTATTCAAGTAGTGGAGATGAATCTTAAAGGTAAAATATAAATTAATCATAATTGTAAAGTGATCTAAATAAATGTTTCTCAAACCAATGTACAAATAACCAAAAGTGTTATTTGCACATTGGGTGCCAGTCTGCAGACTGTTTATTACTGATCTGCATTGAGGTAGGTGCAGAAATTGAGAGAGTTTAGAAATATTTACAGCAAGCTGGGCGCGGTGGCTCAAGTCTGTAATCCCAGCACTTTGGGAGGCCAAGGCTGGTGGATCACGAGGTGAGGAGTTCAAGACCAGCCTGGCCACCATGGTGAAATCCCATCTCTACTACAAATATAAAAAATTAGCTGGGCGTGGTGGCACACGTCTGTAATCCCAGCTACTCAGGTGGCTGAGGCAGGAGAATAGCTTGAACCCGGGAGGCATAAGGTTGCAGTGAGCTGAGAGCACGCCACCGCACTCCAGCCTGGGCAACAGAGCAAGATTCCGCCTCTAATAAATAAATAAATAAATAAGAAAGAAAGGAAGAAATATTTACAGCAAATAAATATGCCACTTAATATTTATTTAATCTAACAACAAAAAATCAGGACTTTCGTTTTATTTGTCTTTGCTTTGAGTTTTTTTTCTTGTAACTCATTTTTATTGTGTTTTTAAAGTTATCACTCCACAACAAATTTGTAATTTCACGACAACAAAAAAAAGAATCATAACTTAGATTGTTGGAAAAGCACTGCTTTAATTGGGTGATGTTTGGATGACACATTGTTTTTATGTTTGGGCAGATATGTCTACACTCTTTAATTTAGGCTATTCAGTTTGGAGTGAAATAATGTTATATCATAAAAACAATTTAAAAAGGGAAAAGACATATGTATGATGTCTTCTTAACAATTTGTTTTGGGTCCACAGGGCAGGCACATCATGGACAAGTTTCATACATTTCTCCACCAATTCACCTTGACTCTGAGCTAGAAAGACCCTCTGTTAAAGGTGAGTTTTTCTTTATATAAAGAAAAAGTAACTCTGCTCATTCTTTGATGAAAGCAATGATGGTTGCACATATGTATTTTGTAATGCAATGCCTGTTCAAAAAGCAGGGGTAAAATGAAGTATGTGAGTAATCTGGAGATAAAGCAAGTCTCATTTATAAATGAAAATGTGAAATATTTCTCTGAGAAATGTTTGTAAACCAAAATACAATGGCTTCAATAAGTCAGTATTTATAGTGATTCAACTAGCGGAGGACTAGTTGAATACCAATTTAGATTTAGAAATTACTAGATAACCATAACTTTTTTACTGGGACCTTCTTTTTCTACTATCCTACTTTTTTTTACATTAAGATATCTTAATCTAAATCATATTGACAGATTTTTTCCCCTGAAAAGTAATATTTTATTATTATTCTTAAGTCATTTTATATTAACATCATTTAGTTTTTAAAATATATGTTAAAATTATGTATTTTTAAATTGATGCCACCTGCTTCAGTTAAAGATTTTTGTAAATAGTCATACAAAATAAAAATTAAGGGTAACATTTACTGCCTCATAATCTAAATACAAATTTAATCCTCCTGCTTTTAAATAAATATTTATCAATGATTTTCAAAATGTTTCTTGTTCTCACAGCTGGTATGTGGACATGCCTTTTAATTTTATAAATACCAAATATTCCAAGGTTAACTTTTTGGTTTTAAGTAATGCAGTATATTTTCTTATATTTTCAACAGTATTAATTACTTAATAAATTAAAACTCATGAGGTCTGACGTTTCTGAACATGTTTTCTGTATGGGCTATTTCCTCTCCTGGAACTATCTTATCCCTTCTTGTCTGAAACCACCGTTTCAACGCCCTCATCTATATTAATTTCTCTATTAAGTTTTCCCTGACTCTGTGATAGGGTGGACCTATGTGCACGTGTCAGTTTTCCAAATGCCCCCTGTGCTTGCCTCAGTTATTACACCCCTAAGACACTGGATTTTATTTTGTATCATACATGTTCCTTTCCCTTATCTGTATGCTCTGTGAGGGCACAGAATGTCATATTTATTATTTTTCCCTGAGCCTTCGGGTCTGTGCTTGGCACATGATGGAAACTCATACAATGATTTCTAAGGTACTGACAGTGAAGGTGACAGCCTAGATCCTGAAGGAGGCATCTGTGCTTTATTAGAGAAAAAGAGAGGAGAAATGATAAGCGAATCCCATGAAAAGGAAGAAAAATGAGATAAAACATAAATACGTGAAGGTATTTTTAAGGAATTGTGCTGGATGCACAGTAAAAGGGGAGCAGTTCTAGAGGAAGAGACTAGACAGATGTAACGAGGCAGATTGTGATGGATTCTGTATCCCATACCAAGGAGTTCGTGTTTTACCCTGGATAAAAATATGAAATATTTTAAATTATTTTTCCGCAGGTCAGTTGGGTGTTACATCATAACATTATCAGTTCGAGATATGAGAAACGTATTTCTGGTGTTAGTGTAGGTAATGAGCTGACTGGAGAAGAGACTGGCAGAAGGAGGCTTTTCAGCAGTTCAGATAAAAGATGATGGGGAAATTAGGAGTGTGTCCTGGCAATGTGAGGATCTGATAAGTATTTTGAAGAGGCATGACATTTCAATGAATAGATACAGGTAAACGGGCAGAAATGCCTCTGAGGTTTCTATATTGATTAACTGCTTGGATGCTACTATGGTTTGAATGTTTGTATCCCTGCCAAAATTCATATTGAAACTTAATCGTCAGTGCAACTGTATTAGTATTAAGAGGTAGACATTTAGGAGATGATTATGCCATGAGGACACTGCCCTAATGAATGGGTTACTAACCTTATAAAAGGGCTGGAAGAAACTAGGTAGGTCCTTTTTGCTCTTCCGCCTTTTGCAATATGAGGACACAGCAGGAGGCGCCATCTTGGAAACAGAGCAGCTCTCACCAGACACTGCATCTGCCAGCCCCTGACCATGGGCTTCTCAGCCTCCAGAACTGTGAGAAAATAAATTTCCATTCTTTACAAATTACCCCATCACAAGTATTTTGTTATAGCATCACAAACAGACTGAGATGGATGCTTATGACATAATTGTTGATCATGAGAAATAAATATGAATTATAAATCAATTCATTGCTTTAGACACATTAATCCATAGTAGAATATTCCTACTAAACTTGAAAGATAGAGTCCTACTAATGCGAATTGGTGGCTTCAGTAGAATTCAGTTCCTCATACATGATCCCAATATGATTTGAAAAAGAGTACTACTTTAGGGTCATGGATAAGACAGTATAATGATCTACTCCAAAACTTAGCCACTTAAAACAAGAAATATTTATTATAGTTTTGAGAGTTAGTTGATGTCCACTGACTTAGCTGGGACTGAATGTTTTATAGTTAACAGACTGGTTGGTTTTGCAGAGGAGGGGACTTACTCACGTTTTTTAAAATTAACTCATTTTAGCATTAACTCGAAAGTCCACAGTCCAAACTCATCTGAGACAAGGCAAGTCCCTTCTGCCTATGAGCCTGTAAAATCAAAAGCAAGTTAGTTACTTACTAGATATAATGGGGGTAGAGGCATTAGATAAGTACAGCCATTCCAAATGGAAGAAATTGGCCAAAATGAAGGGGCTACAACCACCATGCAGGTCCAAAATTCAATCGGGTAGTCATTAAACCTCAAAGTTCCAAAATGATCTCCTTTGTCTCCATGTCTCACATCCAGGTCACACTGATGCAAGAGGTGGGTTCTCATGGTCTTGGGCAGCTCCACCCAAGTGACTTTGCAGGGCACAGCCCTTTATGAGCTGGCATTGAGCATCTGCAGCTTTCCTAGGTGCATGGTGCAAGCCATCAGTGCACCTACCATTCTGTGGTCTGGAGGGCAACACTGTGGAGTTGTAATACAAACAGGGCTGAAGGGGGATGGTGCTAAAATATTCGTAAGAAATCTGGCCCCATAGTTCAGTCACCTCCCACTAGGACCCACCTCCAACATTAGGGATTACAATTTGACAGGAGATTTGGGCAAGGACACAGATCCCAACCATATCAACCATAATCCAACAGTCATTGCTGCTTGATATCTACCTCAAATTGTGCTTTCTACCTTAAAATGTTGTCCTGATAGATTCTACTTCTTATTCGATTTAGGAGGAATGATATAAATTCCTCTGCATGCACAGATCAGAGACTCTCCTAAATTGTTCTGTGATTAATTGTTCAATCCAGTTGCAGTTATAATCACTAGCTCATGTGACCCTGCCCTGCAATTTTCAAAATAAAAATAAAATTAATTAGACAAATAAGGAGATTTGTACAAATTACCAAAATAACAATGCAAAAACTCTTATTCATTTTTCTTAAGACAATCTTATAATTAAAGACAAATATTGGAAATGGGAGAGAGTTGGTATAATAATATCATTAGCTTGGAACTATAAAATATTTCCTTTCAACTATAACCCCTCATCTTTATTTATAATTTAAAAATATGCTGTACACTATTGTTGATATGTATATGCATTCAAATTATACATGCAAAATATACATACATCTGTATATCTATCTGCTCATCTGTTGACAAGGGACATGGGACAGAGAGGAGGAATTTGTCTAACTTCAATTGTTAGTGATACTGTGAATAATTTCTATAATGTATGTTATGGATTTTTATTTGAATGTATAAAATATGACAAATTAGGTTCTTTAAATAATTGAAATTCTATCTTCAGTAATTTTTTTTGCAAGATTATATAGCAATATCCTTTGAATTGCCTGTAAACTAACACTAGCTAACCATCTTACCTTTTCTTTTTCTATTTTACTACGGTAATTTCGTACGTATTGAAAATATGAGCAACATCTCTAGGTATTCCCCTTACTCCATTCACCCATGACTCTCTATATCTCTTTCTTTCTCTTCCTGAAGCAATTTCACCGGTCTACATATATGTTAATGTTTTAGGAATTATTGCTTTATATATTAATTCCTTTTATAGTTTATGGACTTGACTATATTCCTATAGGCAAATCATACTTAATTTTCTGTTACTCATCGGTCTAGCAATATGAACAAAAACATTTAAAATACATTAACATAGTTATAAATATTAGCAGAGGAAACTGAATCTAACAATATGAACTCAATCTAAAAATAACACAGAAGACTGCTTCAGATACTTTGCCATTTTATTCTTTTGTCACATGAAATATCTTGGATTGATACTTACTTTTTATAATAGTGATTGTGCTTTGAGTGTTTCAGACAATAAGGTAATTATTGGTAACTTTGAAGTTGTGTTTTCAAACTCTATTTTGAAAATTATATATATACATATATATAACACAGAAGGGGGTTGGAATGTAAAATCACATTCCAACCCCCTTCTGCTCCCTCACCTGTGAATCATTTTAGTTTTAATCCATGGGTCACCATTCTACCTCCTTTCAAGTCCCTTGATTTATTCCATTTTCACTCTCATATTTTTAGGGAAAAAGTATTTTGTGTTATTGTTACATTTGTTTACCATAGTCACAGTGTGTTTCTTTTCTGATAGTGTTCATTTGAATTGTGTTCAACCTGCTCTTAGTAATCAAAAGGAAAATACAGTAACAAGTTACAAAATACCTTTGAATAAAATGTTGTACTCTCTGCAGTTGCAAAGTAGCCACTGAATTTATATACTAATGAACAAATTTGAAAGATTCTGTTCTTTATATCTAATGTGATCATACATGGCATTTGGTCTCATAATTTATGGCTGTGATGGCTTTACGTGCATTCTTCAATTTACAGATTTTATTACGGAATAGGGGTGTAAATTCCAATAGTTTACTAGTGCATTAAAGTCACAATACATTACAAGGTAATTAACCAGAGCTGCCACTATAAATAGAAAAATAGTCACAGCCTTCACTATAAACTACTTAATAAAAATAAGGTTCTGAATCAGCATTCAGCATTATAGTAATTCTTCTTGCCATACGTCTCATTAATCAGGACTTTTTTAAAAAGCTTCATCTCAAAGCACTATTATTTTTAAAACTTTCATTATTAAAACAAGTTTGTTATAATTTTGTGGTTAATTTAATGGGATTGATTATATATTTCTGTACGCAAGTAAGCTCTACATGCTTTTGAGGCATATTTCCCACTTTTACTAAAGTGGAAATGAAAGAAATACTACTTTGGTGATTTTATGGCAGATTTGTAAATAAGTACACAAGAGTTCTTAGCAGGACTCATTAAAAGTTAGAGTTCTGAAGGTCATATGTCCCCACCAACTCTCCTTTCTCCCAACTGTTATTTTGCCTCCTGACTACTCATATGCAAAATGCCCTACCCCAGAATCATGTCTTAATATATTACAGAGTCACTCAATGAAGATGGTTAGGTGGGAATTTGTGTTAAAGGTAAATCAGAATCCTAAGCAGAGGCATATATTATTTGAGGTTTACATATACCAGTTGGGACACATCCTTCAGTTGAGACTTTGTTGTTTTTATTTTGTGTTTTTCTGCTTCATTGTTTTCCTGTACAGTTTGGTGACAGCCTTAGCAATCCACTATAAAATCCATTATAGAAATTATTCACAGCATCACTAACAATTGAAGTTAGACAAATTCCTGTCAATTACCAAAAAAAAAAAAAAAAAGACATTAACTTCTAAAAAATGCCCTCCTAACGTCATACTAATGATGATATTTTGAATATTTTGCTATATTAAAAAACTGACAATTATTGTGAACTACATTTATTTATTTATTTATTTATTTATTTATTTATTTATTTTTTGAGACAGAGTTTTGCTCTTGTTGCCCAGGCTGGAGTGCAATGGCTTGATCTTGGCTCACCACAACCTCCGCCTCCTGGGTTCAAGCGATTCTCCTGCCTCAGCCTCCCGAGTAGCTGGGGTTACAGGCATGCGCCACCATGCCTAGCTAATTACTACTTTTTATAAATCTAGTGAATTTTGTAGAGTTTTTCTATAGGTAGTGTCTTAATAAGAAGTGTAATATGGGATACTAATTTATATATTTGCTAACTGTTGACAGTTATGATGTATACTCTGAGACAAAGCTAATTTTTTACATTTAAAAAATTACAATTATTTTTACCTTTTTTCCTTCAAATAAACCAAGTAATATAAATATGGTTCAACTGACACATAATCAATGAACCAGAGTAATGCCGGGCATTAAGTTTCATGTGCAAATTGAATTATATTCAGCAAATCCACTTACTGAAAATATTTTTTAAAGTTCAAAATAAGCAGATGGTTCTGCCTAGTGCATCTGTATTAGAAATAGGCTGTAACTAAAGATTTACTGTTACAAATTGGAGACATTAACACATGCTATTATCTAGTGAAGTATAAAAACAGCTGAAATTAACTAAAATAAAATAGGAATGTCACATGTGGCATTCTCCTTGAAGAGTCTGCAAGCCTGTTCTCTAATATTCTGTGATGATGCTTTTCTAACTTATCTGATTAGCAGACATTACAGGGGGAGGGAACATAAATTCCCTAGTTTTACCTACTCTTATCCCAATAGAGTAAAAATGAAACTTGCATATAACAGAGTTCTTTGATTGCATTAAATTAAAACTCTTTTCCTACGTTCCTACGCTTGTAAAGCCAAACATTTTTATTGTTATTTAGAATACACTGTGAACACCTAGAAGATACAAGCAGAGAGTATAGCTTGTTAATATTAACAGTAAAGACAATTCCCATTTATTATGTACCTTGTATCAAACACTGAAAAAAATATTTCATACACATTGTCTCAATTAGTCTCACAAGGATACTATTACTTTTTTTCAGACTTAATGATTATGATTATCATATCTCTAGGTTTCTGCATGATACCGTAATACTCTATAATACTAATAGAATGTGTTGACTTTAATTAAAATTATATTCTAAACTTAATGCTAAAATGTATTTGTTATTCAGTATTGTCAGGAATAAGTATGAGGGTTTTGTAAACCTGTGACGTACTTTCCAATTATAGGTTTTTGTTTAAAAGCTAACATTTATAATTTGAAATAATTTAGCATACTCTTTCTGCCCCTTGTGGTCTATAATTCATATACTGAGAATAATTATCCCAGAGAGTAGAATGATCTGGTAGTTTTTCATATTTGGTTGTTAGTCAGTTTGTCCTGGTGGTCTCTAAAGGAGCCGATTGAGAAGGGAAAAAGAATTTGTTCAAATTCTCTTTCCATGCTGGCTGATGGAATGGTATTCTTAGTATTCAAAGGGCGTTAAATAAAGGCTTGGTACTGTCATGCTCTAAACATTCTTCTTCAGGTTTGATGTGACTGGTTGCAGATCCAGTGATAATGATGCTCACATTGAATACAGTGACTCCCCGATGGTGATTGTCCCCTTGAGCACTGTTCCAGAGAAGAGAAAGTCACCGGGATTAGTATGTCTCTAAGTAGCTATGATCAGGCTCAGTTCCCTCAACTTCACCTCTTCCCAACTCCCATGCGGAGCTTCCTGTGTTCTCTCTCCTGAGGTTATTCACTGGCCCAGCTTCCCTAAGATTGCTACTATAGGTTCCAAGGCTTATTTCTCATTGTCTTACTTTGTTTTTAGTCTCTTTCAGAAAAGTGGTGGTATAGCTGTGTTTTCTTGTTCTGAAAAAAAATATGTGTAATGTCTAAATATCACAAGTTTTGACTGAGGTATTGCTGGTCAGTAATGACAATAATAATAGCTAACATTTACTATGCAAATTAACTGTGAAATCATGTGTTCGATCTAATATAATTCATATGACTCCCTCTCTTATAATTCCTTCCCAAAGAGAGCTAATCATGCTATTCTTTAGGATTTTCCATCGATATCACCTTTTTGAGTGGTATGAACATTTATTTGTTCCCAGCTCTATTCTAAGCACTTGACATGGATTATTATTTCATTAATCTTCCAAATATCATGAAATAGATAGACAATTATTATTGTCTTTTTGTGAATGAGAAAACTGAGACATAGAGAAGTTGTTTAACTTTATAAAGGCAAGACAGATAATAGTAAGCCCTGAAGCCAGGATTTAAACCTAGGTATTAAAAAAAGTCTGCTATGGCAGTTTTTCATGTGTGTGAAAGGAACTCAGACTTAGTGCCCAGTCCTATACACTGTACTAAGTAATCCATAGGCTGGGCACGGTGGCTAATGCCTGTAATCCCAGCACTTTGAGAGGACAAGGGAGGTGGTTCACGAGGTCAGGAGATCAAGACCATCCTGGCTAACATGGTGAAACCCTGTCTCTACTAAAAATTAGCTGGGCATGGTAGCACGCACCTGTAGTCCCAGCTACTTGGGGAGGCTGAGGCAGGAGAATCGCTTGAACCTGGGAGGCGGAGGTTGCAGTGAGCCGAGATCATACCACTGCACTCCAGTCTGGGCAACAGAGCGAGAATCCATCTCAAAAAAAAAAGTAATCCTTAATGAAACATTGTCAGCAAGGAGTGGGAGGATCTGACTATCCATAGTATAGTATTTTTAAGAAAATCTTTCATCATCTTATTTATTTATCTTAAGAAAACGATATGACACAAGTAGTTTGATGACATATCTACTATTTACTCACCAAGTGACAAATAATTTTTTGTGTGCTTGTTGCTTTCTTTAAAACATCTTTGTTCCAGTGCCACCCTTTACCTTTTACTGTTTTCATAAACATGTACTGCTTCTCTCAGAAAACGTATCTAAAATCATACTGCAAAAAGATGTCAGGCATTCTAATGATGTATTACAAATTGTATACAAGTTAATGTACTAAATCTTGTAAAATATTAAAATGTAATCTTTGATAATATATCCTATTTTTTAATTTTTTCAATATTCTCTTCCCCCAAATGGTTAATGTTTATGTAATCACCAGAAAATAGTTTTATACCCGTATAGTAAAAATTAATTGCCTTACTGCCTGGAGCAGACAGCTGGCTGGTAGTTGTGTTGGCTGTTACCACCAAAGCCTGAGGGGGTGAAGTAGGAGGTCTGCCTTGACCTCCAAATGTAAGAGTCTCCTCAATCCCACCTGCTGCATATCCACAGCTGCAAGGTTCCAAATTATTTGGCATACTCAACATAACACATGCACACATGCACACACACACGCCACTCAGGAGAATCTTCTTGAATATAACAATTCCTACTTGACAATAGATGTAGAAGATATGTATGATAAAAATTATTTTCGGTAATCCTTGCATTTTAAATTTTACTCTTAGAGTAAATTGCCTGAAGTTAAACATCTTCTTTTTTGAGATCTTTTAGTAGGGGTTGGAATTGTTATACATACAACATCAGCCTATATAGTACCACTTGGAGAATGAGAATCTTTTCTTCTTAGCTGCTAAAAGGCATATGCTTCTTAGCATTGACGCTAAGAAGCACTTGGCTCTCTCAATGCCAAGAAGCACTTTTCTCTTTGCTAGTGATAGCTCTGGGTTCAGCAATTATTTCCTTTTTTTAAGAGTGCAGAAAAAAACAATATCCCTCGCTGTTAAATGTGGCATCAGAATATCCTAAGTGAAGTCAAATATAAGTACACAGCATGAATACCAATGCCTGCATTTAATCCTGATATTGCACTTTGCTAAGTATATGGCCATGGACAAAACCATTGACACAGTGCCTCAGATTTTCCAACAAATCCCCTTCCCAAGGTTAAGTATCAAAAATTGAGTATGATATTGTATGTGAAAATGCTTTATAACCTAAAGAATGCTATACAAATATTGGTTAATTTAATTTAGCAGCAATACTCTATTGCTCCAGTCAAAAACTTAGTATATCTCACATATAGTAAGATCAAATAAAGAAGTTCTCAACAGAGTTTTCAATGTTTTTATCCTCCTTAAATCCTATTGGTTTATGATACAGTTTTAATTTAATTTTTTTTTTTTTTTGAGACGGAGTCTCGCTCTGTCGCCCAGGCCGGAGTGCAGTGGCGCGATCTCGGCTCACTGCAAGCTCCGCCTCCCAGGTTCACGCCATTCTCCTGCCTCAGCCTCTCCGAGTAGCTGGGACTACAGGCGCTCGCCACCATGCCCGGCTAATTTTTTTGTATTTTTAGTAGAGACGGGGTTTCACCGTGGTCTCGATCTCCTGACCTCGTGATCCGCCCGCCTCGGCCTCCCAGAGTGCTGGGATTACAAGCATGAGCCACCGCGCTCGGCCCAGTTTTAATTTTATATAAGAACATATTTTAGTTGTGAATGGCTATGTACTAAAAATCTCAAATATATGTGAAATAATTTATTACAGTCTTATGTAAAACTACACATGAGTTTTTCTCTGTGTTCTTCCTAAGGGCTCCAACTGTCCTTCAGTATTCAACCAATTTTTTTATGCAGTTGCATCTTATGCATGGGTTAAATTCTGAAATTATAGGGTAAAGCTAAAAAAAAAAGATCTTGAAAAATTTCTTAAATTATTCATGATATGTGGTCCAATAGTGAGTGATTTCTTAATATCAGAAAATTTTAAAAGTCATAAAATTGCTCCGGGGTGTCTGGATACCTATGTGATGAGGCGTGTAGGGAGATACAGACAGCATTGAAGGAACCTGATCACTGTTCCTCAGTCCTTCTGGGCTGTGTGCTCACTGAGTAAAATGGCAAATAGAATCTTTTCTCAAACTCTTTTTAAATGCATACAGTAGAATTTAAGTCAAATTAATTTTTGATGTGACTGTACAATAGTGAATGCCTAGGAGAGAAAAGATTTTTGCCCTCATGGACTTTACCTTGTAGTGGGAGATTTGAACAATAGAAAAATTATTGATTAAACAGTCAAGATTATAAATAGATTATTATTATAGCCAGAAAAGACATATAAGATGGTTAGTCAGAGGAAGCCACTCTAGGGAGGTGACCATTGAGCTGAAGCATGAAGAATGAAAGTGAGTTGGCCATTATTACAGTTGAATAGTGTGTTCAAAGGCCCTGAAGTAGGAAATTTATAGTATGTTAACTAATTTACTCACTAAGCAAAGACTAATTAAGGCCTCCTATTTGCCAGGCATTTGTGATTGAGCAGTTTACAAATCTGTCAAGATTTCTATTCTCATGGAGTACACATTCTAGACAAAGGAAAGTATAAATAAACAAAAAAGTAAACAAATAAATGGATAAGCTAATTTCTAGAATATAATAAGAGGAGAGAGTAGGGATACAGGCAGAGGATTTAGGTGGGACCTAAATCATACCACAATCATGCAGGTTCTTGTAAGATGTGAAGAAAGTTGTGGTCTTATTTTAAAAGCTGTGAATAGCTCTGAAAGATTTTTACTGAGAGTACTACATACTATGGTTTCAATTTTTAAAAGATGACTCTAGCTGTAGGGTGGAGAATGACTTAGAGAGAGGTAAATCCAATCATATTGGTGTGGCCTTTCCTTAAAATTTTATTACAGGGTTGGGAGAGAGGGGAGGGATAGCATTAGGAGATATACCTAATGTAAATGATGAGTTAATGGGTGCAGCACACCAACATGGCACATGTATACATATGTAACAAGCCTGCACGTTGTGCACATGTACCCTAGAACGTAAAGTATAATAAAAAAAAAAAATTATTACCGAATTCCCTCCTGCCCCTTCTGTTCTCCGAAGATTCCGTTTCCTTCTTTCCTTTCCATTTCCCACACTAGTTATAGTCCTGTGGGCAAAGTGGGTTCACTTTTCTGATCAGATGGAGCAGAATAGTTTAGAAACAGGCAAATTCAAATTGCAGGACTAAATTCAGAGTCTCTAAGAGTAGCATCTCAAGGAACACATGCCTGGATTCCGATAAATACCCTGGGGTTAAAGCCTTTGCTGAGCTTAAGAGCGTTAACTGCTAATGGATAACCAATGAAAAAAGACGGCATTTACTGTGCCCACACAATCAGATTCTCATGCTGAATATTGATTCTGTTAAATCACAAATAGTGTTAGACTCTTGACTGGTGATTGTGAATCTGTTAATCTATTGCCAAGGTTAGTCTGTATTGCTTCTAGTACTCAGTAGGGCTTCAGTGTGAACAATTGATGTGGGGCGAAGTGGGAAAAAAGACAATGACAAAAGAAATTATAACCTAGGTTATAATCGATCTTTGTATACTAAACCTAGCAATTCCAAATATCCTACAGATAGCGGGAAACCACAAAGGACTTCAAGCATAGAAGGCATTAATGCAATTAGTTTGCATAGAAATATTGATTCCAGTGCTTAAGGTGGATTGAGAGCAAAGAGAATTAGTAGGATATTTCATAAAATGCTCTTGAGAGTGCAAACTAAAAGACAGTAGCAATAGAAATAAAGACATGATGGATTCAGAGACTGCAGTTAAAGCATAAATAGATCTCGTTGATTGTTTAGAATTGTTGGACATGTCAAGAGAGAAATTCCTTGATTTCTAATTTAGATTATTTGGGTGGATTCTGGAAGACAAGGGCAATTCATGTCCAGACTAAAGATCACCCATTATTGATTCTTTGAAAGTACATGTAGCATGAAACATGATTGCAAAGTGGTTCCTTTCAGTCTATAAAAGATGAAAAAAATAATTTTAGGAGTGTCTGAGACCTTTAGCCTTGTCTAAGTAATTGAATTGGCCCTTTGGTCACTGGGTGGTTAGTTATCTTGAGATGTAATTTATTTAGAAAAGTATGACTAGTGGATTTATGTGATACTGAGTCTGGTAAAGATCTTTCCTGGAAGTTGAAAGGTGTGCCTGCCAGAATTTATTTAGGTTTTAATAAGTGAATAAATGAAGCCAGGGCTATAGAGTGGGAACCACCTCTGGTCACCAAATGGTCCATGCCTTTTCTTTGTTACACAAATTTGAACAATTGTAGTTCTTCATTTCAATGTGCGTGTTCATTTAAGAGGGAACCCTTAGGGCATACTTGTTTGTTTGTTAGATAAAACCATCCTCAGACACAACACAGAGCATACAGGCTGCAATGCAAGCACATAAAACCCGAGATACCAGATGGAAAATGTCTTAGCCTTGTAGTTCTGATTTGCTAAAGTAAAAAAAAAAAAAAAAAAAAAAAAAAAAAAAAAAAAGCGCGGGGTGCGGGGGTGCTGGTGGATGTAGGGGCAAACATTTAAATTTTGCTTCTGTTGTTTTCCCCTGTTAATACAGAAATTTGATGTTGGTATCTTACAGAAAATGAGCTTTTAAAAGCAAATCTTCAGAGTTTAAAAATCATCCCATCCTCTTCGCAAAAATCTGCAGTATTATTTTTCTTTATAAAATCTACCCAGCTGAAATATTTTCTTATGAGTTTAAATGCATATGAACTAGTGCTCTAGAGAATGTCTTCATCGAGTACTTCGTTTTGTACTTTATTGAAATGTGTACTTTGAAAACATTAGTGAAATTTGCCATTTCCCACCTGGCATCCGCAACAGCTGGAGCCTGGCCCGTTTACGATGGCCTGCACTCAGGCAATACTCATCTAAAGCAAATGTCAGATGAAAAGCTATGTGCCTGCCCCTTCTTCTGTTAAACGCATCTAAGACAAAAGTAAGAGCATAATATTTTATTTAAGCTCAGCTATTTTTCTTTTTCTCCTCTTCCCTTACCATTTCTGTTGCTCTAAAACTATTACTCGTGGTCATGCTCTTAACTGAAATATTTATAGGGAAAAGATTTGTTTTAAATGAGCAGATGGGCCAGACTTAAGACAAGCTGCTATATTAATAAACATGTGGTGCTTTATCAGTAAAGGAGCCTATTTTGACATTTCTTCCGGATGATTTGTATAGCCTATCACTATCACACCTGGTGCAGGGACAATAAGTGGGCACTTAATAGTCAAGCAGTGTGTGAACACCTTCCATTATAACTTCATTATGTCAGATATAATCATCTATTACTCATTGTCAGGCACTTAATTTATGATCAGTTGCCCTATGGAATTAGTGACCAAACAAATGAATAGTCCATTCACGTCACTTTTGCTGTAAATGTATTTCTCCTAATACCAACCCCCTTTTTTTAAGGACGTGGACTTAATCTGATATCCTTTGGGATTTTAAAACATAAGATGTTTTGTTTTATATTTGTGAAATTTGAGAAGTGGGAAAATGTGAATAACATATGATGTAAAATTCCATACTCAATTATGTTAATGCCCATATCTGTTTAAAATAAGTACAATTCTTTAGTTTCCTTTACCAATGAATTTCAGTTTGATTTTGGTAAAGTGACAATGCTTTTTGGAAAAAAAATAAAACTTCTCCCTAGAGATCTGCTATACAATAATATGCATATAGTTAATACTGTACTGTACACTTAAAATTAGTTGAGGGTAAATTGCATGTTATGTGTTTTTTACCACATTTTTTTAAAAAAAGAACTTCTCCATTGGACAATATAAGCAGGGTATAGTTAGTTAACTGTGGCAATATCAAAGCAATAGGTACAAAAGACACAGAGAAAACAGAAGCTTAGGTTTTTGAGAGAGGCTCCAGGAGGAATAAAGGCAGCCAAGGAACTGGTACTTTGTAGGCTTTAATAATTAATGTTCCTGGCTGGACATGGTGGTTCATGCCTATAATCTCAGCACTTTGGGAGGCCATGGCAGGAGGATCTCTTGAGATCAGGAGTTTGAGATTGGCCAGGGCAACATAACAAGACTCCCATCTCTACAAAGAAAAAAAAATTTTTTTTTTTTTTTTTTTTTGAGACAGAGTCTACTCTGGCACCCAGGCTTGAGTGTGGTGGCACCATCATGGCTCACTGCAGACTTGACCTTCCAGGTTCAAGCAATCCTCCTACCTCCGCCTCCCAAGCTAGGACTACAAGCACACGTGCCATCACGCCCAGCTAATTTTTTCTGTTTTTTTGTAGAGGCAGGGTTTTGCCATGTTGCCCAGGCTTCTACAAAAATTTCTTTAAAATTAGCCTAGCTACTCAGGAGGCTAAGGCAGAAGGATTGCTTGAGCTCAGGAAGGTGAGCTACAGTGAGCTAACTCCACACCTCTACACTCCAGCCTGGGCAACAGAGTGAGATGAGACCTTGTCTCTAAACAAACAAACAAAACAAACAGACAAAAAAGAATTGATGTTCCCTGCTGGCATCTGCAGAACCTTTTTACCCTCTTCTTTGGACATAACAACATGCCATTGGAACTCCACCATGTCTATATTCAAGATCATTATTAGAGAAATCCTTAGACTATCAACTGAAGTTATTATCTATGAAAAGATTCTTTCAGTGATGTCTAGCCTATTTCTAATGAGGACCTTAGAACTGGGGCAGTGATAAGACCAACTGTAGGATGAAAGAAGTCTCAAAGCCTGTTTAAGAATCAATTAAACTATTTGACCAGCCAGATTAGTAAGAAACTGAATGCTACAGAATAGGAAAATATTAACAAACTGTTAATAGAGATGGATAGTATGAGAATGAATCTACAATAGACATATTAGAATTGTCTTAAGCTATTTGAAGGGCTAGAGATGCCAAAAAGGAGATCATGTCTGTGTCATAATATTATTGACCTAGCTTTATGCCTCCTAGTTCTAGCTTTACTATTTTATTTCATTTTATTTTATTTTATTATTTTATTTTTTGAGGCAGTCTTGCTCTGTGCCCTGGCTGGAGTGCAGTGGCGCCATCTTGGTTCACTGCAACCTCTGCTTCCTGGGTTCAAGTGATCCTCGTGTCTCAGCCACCCAAGTAGCTGGGATTACAGGCGCCCACCACCACACCCGGCTAATTTTTGTATTTCTAGTAGAGACAGGATTTCACCATGTTGGCCAGGCAAATGCCTGACCTCAAGTGATCCACCCACCTCTGCCTCTCAAGTGCCAGGATTACAGGCGTGAGCTACCGCACCCGGACTAGCTTTGTCATTTTAAATAACAATTAAGAGAGGGAGAATTTTGATTCTGACAACTTTCATAGTTTCATTGTCATGACTGATGGCAGTCTCACTGGAAACAAGGTGATAGAAAGTCATTAACTTCTCTGCCAGGCCTATAGGCTTAAAGAAACCGTGCATTTTGGAGATGTCTTCAATAGCTAAAGAATGTCATGACGGTGAAGAAAGGAAAAGATGCTAAGTGGGGGATAACCAGGAGTGAAGCAGGAGAGATGGGGTAGGTATTCCTAACATTCTAAATTTAAAAGCCCTGGTACTGTGACAGAATGCAATTTCAATGTCTGGCCACACTGATGCATTTATAACTGGCATGAACTGCCTCTGAGATTTACTCCCAGTAGATGCTAGTGGTCATTAGATACATTAATCTCTAGACTATCCCTTTGACATAAATGGCTGGAAAGTTCATGAAGGTATCCAGGTTATGGGGGAAGATATTTTAACAGCCAACTCAAATAAAATTGTTAAGGTTTAGTAGGTGAAACCTCATGCTAAGGTGACCTAGCATGGCTCTGGCTGAGACTGTTTAGGGGGTGCAAGCTTCCCAAAAGAAATGATCAAGACTGCTGTCTTTCACGTATCTTAACCCTCAGGCAAGTATAACCAGAATGAAGGGGTAGCTGGCAGCAAGTCTCCGCTGGCTGGCAAAAAAAAAATCTAAAGCCTGCAGATTAAGCTGTATATAGAAGAGCCCTGAGCCAGTTCAAGCCCTAGACACCTGAGTAGACCTCAGAGCCTGTTCTAAACCACCAGACGCATTTGGCAGTGTAGAGGCCAAGGGAAAGCATTCTTTCTGCCCTCTAATGTTCACTGAACATGAAATGACAAAAGGAGAAAAAGGCATAAAAGATTTATTTAATGCACATAAGGACTTAGGAGCCATATACAATGTATGAGACTTGAAGAGGAGCCAAGCAGTTTAGGTTTAAATGCTCTCTTCAGAGGAGAGAGATGTGTGGGCCTGGCAGGCAGACATTAATTTGTAAATGATTCTCTTAGGAAAAAGGATGGGACCTACAGGTTAGGACTTATTGTGCAGATAAAGTCTCTCAGGTAACCTCTTGGAGCTGTCCTCAGGACAACAGATGAAAGTTAATCTGTGTCAGTCTCTTTTCCAGTGTTTATTTTTCCTGGATATTTGTTGACATTCCTAGGGAGGGGAATCTTAATACAATTGCATTTCTTTTAGAAAGAAGCATTCTTAGTCAGAAAAGGAAATTCTGCAGAAATCCCTTCCTGTGCTTCCAGAAAGACCATGAGACCTGGTTCTGAGACATTTGAATTTTTAAAGCACTGAGCGTGCCAAAGCACCATATTGTGGGGAATTATTTTCTGTGCCCCAATAGCAGGGACCTCCAATAATCTACTGTTCTTTCCTCATCGTCTTATATGTATTTTTCTAAAGCACCATATTGTGGGGAATTACTTTCCGTGCCCCAATAGCGGGGACCTCCAGTAATCTACTATTCTTTCCTCATCATCTTATATGTATTTTTCTCACAGCTTCACTGGATTGACTGTGTCAGAAATCTAGCTTAAGCATCTGAAACCTTGTTGGAAAACCTGAATGTATAATCAATCACTTGACTGGCCTAGAATCATTGTTTTTCGCTTTCTTCTCTCTCTCTCTCTCTTTTTTTTTTTTTTAAGAGAAGGGTTCTATGTTAAAAAAAAAAAAAAAAGAGAGAGAGAGAGAGAGAGCCTGGTCCCCCAGGTTGGAGTGCAGTGTTGTGATCATAGCTCACTGCACCCTTGAACTCCTGGGCTCAAGCAATCGTCTTACCTCAGCATCTCGAGTAGCTGGGACTACGGGCAGGTTTTTCTCTTCATTCTGACCATTGAGTTCATGTAGAGCCATGTATAGTTCCTGAAGTGCCTTCGTGCAAGATTTCGAGGATTTTCATGTGAAAATAAAACCATTAGGTAATGGTGCCATCTAGAAATTAAAAGAAAAAAGTGTTTATTTGTATTTTTATCTTCAAATTTATTCTCTTTTTGCTGGTTATGCCAAGACTGAATTGCAAATTGATGTATGTATCACACTTTATAGGTGGTAGAAAAAACACTGGCTGCACGGAAGTTTTATATAAAATAAGGAGCATAGTTCTTGCAAGGACACTTGGTTTATTTTGCATTAAAAAAAAGTGTAAAGGTGAACATGTAACCGCCCAATGCGTTCACCTTGCCCGCTGCGGAGACATAGCAGATTTATCAAGACAGGGGAATTGAAATAGAGAAAGAGTATTCACTGAAAGCCAGCTATGTGAGAGACTGGAGTTTTATTTCTCAGATCAGTCTCCCTGAGCCTTCAGGGATCAGAGTTTTTAAGGACAACTTGGTGGGTAGGAGCCAGGAGTGCTGATTGGTCAGGTCAGAGATAAAATCATAGGGAGTCAAAGCTGTCTTCTTGGATTGAGTCAGTTCCTGGGTGGGGGCCACAAGATTAGATGATCAGTCTGGGTGGTGCCAGAAGTGCAGGATCTGCAAAATATCTCAAGTAGTGATTTTAGGAGCAGGTAAGGGAGGGTCAGAATCTTGTAGCCTCCAGCTGCATGACTCCTAAGCCATAATTTCTACTCTTGTGGCTAATTTGTTAGTCCTGCAAAGGCAAACTAGTCCCCAGGCAAGAAGGGGGTTTGTCTTGGGAAAGACTGTTATTGTCTTTGTTTTAGACTATAAACTAAGTTCCTCCCAGAGTTAGTTCAGCCTATGCCCAGGAGTGAACAAGAACAGCTTGGAGCATAGAAGCAAGATGGAGTTGATTAGGTCAGCTCCCTTTCACTATCTCAGTCATAATTTTGCAAAGGCAGATTCTTTTTTTTTTTTTTTAAATTATACTTTAAGTTTTAGAGTACATGTGCACAACATGCAGGTTAGTTACATACGTATACATGTGCCATGTTGGTGTGCTGCACCCATTAACTCGTCATTTAACATTAGGTATATCTCCTAATGCTATCCCTCCCCCCTCCCCCCACCCCACAACAGGCCCTGGTGTGTGATATTCCCCTTCCTGTGTCCAAGTGTTCTCATTGTTCAATTCCCACCTATGAGTGAGAACATGCGGTGTTTGGTTTTTTGTCCTTGCGATCGTTTGCTGAGAATGATGGTTTCCAGCTTCATCCATGTCCCTACAAAGGACATGAACTCATCATTCTTTGTGGCTGCATAGTATTCCATGGTGTATATGTGCCACATTTTCTTAATCCAGTCTATCATTGTTGGACATCTGGGTTGGTTCCAAGTCTTTGCTATTATGAATGGTGCCACAATAAACATACATGTGCATGTGTCTTTATAGCAGCATGCTTTATAATCCTTTGGGTATATACCCAGTAATGGGATGGCTGGGTCAAATGGTATTTCTAGTTCAAGATCCCTGAGGAGTCGAAAGGCAGTTTCAATCCCTCCCTTTGGGTTTTAAAACTTGTTAATCTTAAGGTGTAGGCTATGGCGATGGGAAAAGGCCATCAAGGCCTCTGGCTTCTTCCTGCTGACAGGGGGCTTAGTGAGAATGGGGGTTGACCCTAAGGTGAGAGGAGTGAAACCACTTTGTACCTGGCTGAGCAAACTCACATGAGCCAGGCTGGGGGTCCAAGGCTTGCATGACAAAGGCATTAGTACTTACATCCATAATTTTAGTACAGTATTGAAGTGAACAGCATACTATAAGGTAAATAATGAGTACTAGGATGAAGAGTGCAATTCCTAATTTTAAAGGTAAAACCCAAAGTCAATCAGCCCATTTTGTAATCAGCCCATTCCCCATGGGAGTGTCATTTCTCAGTAGGGGTGCAGATGTTTCCATATCTTCCGTGTGGCCAAGAGCCTGATTCTCTGATCCAAGCATGCAAAGAGCTAAGTGTCTCTTCATAACTGACATTAGCCATTTCTTAAAGTGCACGTTTTTACCTAGTTATTATACACCAAAGGTAAAAGCTTTCCCATAATTCAAAGTAATTTTTGATAACCCCAAAACTTCAAACCATCAGATAACTCAAAGCAAAACATAACAGAGTCTTAGATACTGGGAGGAATCTATCTGCTTTTAATTCCCAGGGTTTCATGAGGAAAACAGAGTTTTTTTTTCCAAAACGAGTTCTGCGGCTCCTCGTCTGTTTTTCCCAAGGAGTCCCAGGCTACCACTACCAGAAGTTATCTTAGGACTTCTCATGTGTGCATTAAGAGTGGCAAGCCTGAAAAAAAAAAAAAGGAAAAAAGAAAAAAAAAAGGAGAAAAATGATTCAGCTGACTGAGAAGAAAAAAAAAACTTTTTCCAGAAAAACAAGATCCAAGAAGAGTAAAACATGAAGGCCTTTTAAATATTCCTGTAACTTGTTTATCCAATTTTAATGAAGCTGATGTTTAACCATAGTGCCCCTAAAAAAAAAAAATCCTTTTAAATCTTTTATTATCTGACTTTAGCCACAACAAGTAGCCAATACTTCTGGCTTTTGAGCTTTGCCAAAGGTAACCTCTCAGGTGCTTCAAAGACATAGTAAGGAGTTTCTTTTTTTTACAAGATTTGGAATCTCCCCATGGGTAGTTTAGAGAAAGGAAAATTCAAGACAGGAAAGAAGAAGCTATCCATGGGGGGAAGAAACCTCAATAAATGGCAAAGTTATACAAATAGCAAACCAGAAACGAATCATTCCAGAAGCCCAGAATTGAACCTGGGCCACCATTGTCAAAAGATAAAGGCTTAGCTACTAAGCTACATAGCACTGGCCAGTTGCTACTGTTTTTCCTAGAAGGATCCTAGAGAAGCCAAGTTTTAGCTTGCAAAGGCTTTTAACTACTCAAGATAATTTTTAGGGGCAACCATGAAATGAACCTCAAAATTCCTGTCCTCCAGATGGCAGAAACCAAGAAAAAGTAGCCCAACATGGTCGCAAAGTTAAGCTCTTAAAGACAAAAAACAAGACAGCGAGATTTTATCCGGTATTGTTTTGTGTCCTTAAAAGCTTAACTTTGTTACCATTGAAGAATATCTCATCTAAAAATAATGACAAATTTTTGAGAATTCACACTTTCCAATTTTAGTCCTTTCTTATATTTCACAAAGATTAATCTCTTTAAAGTTTCTAAACTAGAAAAACTAGTATATTAAAGCTGCAACATTCTATGATTTCTGAGAAAAACATTCTATAAGTAGGTTTCTCTTAAACTATGTAAATCTGTTATTGTCTGTACTATGGAATAATATTTGGGACAAAAATTATTGAAACATTGGAGTCATAAAAGTCATAGAAGCCAAGTGGAAACAATTTAAGTGTAGTGTTTCCTTTATAAAATCCATGGGATATTTTTTTTCTGTGATTTAGAGTAGATAATGTTAAATGGTTGATATGAAACTTTATAGTCCCATTTTCAATTTTACCCATGAAAGTTGAATGTGTGATATTAGGACATTATGCATTTCTAAAACTATATGAATCTGAAGTACCCATAATTTCAAATCAAGAGACATGTAAAACCCAAATGTCTTCCTTATGCTAATATTTTTCCTTGAATAACAACGTTATTCATGCATACTTATGGTACCTATTAACATTTCATTTTAAAATGACTGTATTTGTCATGAAACAAATTTACTTCTGTTGAACGTTTTATATGTTCTTGATTGGGAAAAAATTGATAAATGGTTTCCATTTATTCTGTCATGTAAAAATTTTGACTTTACAAACATGTAATTTAAAATATGACTTTTACCTCACTGTAAGTGTAGTAGTAATACTGAATAATAGAAGAAAAATCGAAATCAAAGAATTAGGAAATATCATTAGAAATTGCAATACCAAATAAAATAAGGATAAGAAAGGTCACCATTGACTGAATGGCAATTCTAAACCTGATACATTGCTGTTTCATATAGAATATTTCAAATTCTTTTGAAAATTTGACAAGATAAATATTTTTATCCTTATTATAGAAATAAAAGGCTGAGGCTTACAGAGATAAAGTAGTTCATCCAGCTATTAAGTGCTAGAGTCAGGACTCTGGAATAGATTCTAAACAGTAACTACATTTTTTAGAGTTAGTAAAAGATATGATAAAAGTAGCAAAATACTGTGCCAAGGAGGAAAAACTTTTCCTCTACCCACCTAGGTCTTATTCTAAGAGGCCTGCAAATTAAACTGACAAAAGACAGATTAACAGGAGAAAAAAGCTTATTTACAAGTGTAATGCATGTGCAAAGACTGCTCAGTGGTGAGTAACTTATCATCACTACCATCACAAAGGCAATTAGAATGTGGTGCTTTTACACCTAACTTAGTTGGGGAAAGGGAGAGGGGAGAAAGGCTTCTATGGTTTCTTTGGAAAAGACAAATTGGTTTTTAGCAGAACAGGAAGATGATAGGAAAGTGTGTGATAATGTTCATCTATACAGGTATGATTGGTCTATTTGTCTTCCTTAGGGCATTAAAATTTTCCAAAGAGGATTCAGAGTCAGTATGTTCTCTTTCTACCCACTAGGAGTAGTCTCACCCTGAAATGGGAATTTATGGCATCCTCATATTTTTAGAAGTTGTGTTTTTAGGGAAGTTCTGGAAAGGCTTCTGTCTGCATCTGTAGATTCTCAAAGGTTTTGAGCTTAAAATAATCTTCATGCCAATTGTGAAGTTCTTAGTGGCCCCTCACTATCATCTCTTATGAAACAACTTAAAAATAATAGTCATGGTAGTCTTCTAGGAAGAAACAATTACACGGTGTTGTCAGTAAACAGACCTTATTTCTTAGGGATAGGGTGGGGAACTGGCATTGCATAATCCTTTTAAAGTTAAATGAAGTGAGAATTCCATGGATGGTGCTCTCAAATGAAGAGTTCCATTGTCACCATGTGCTTCATACCTTTGAGAGTAAGCTCTAGAATGGCATTGTTGTTGTTGTTGATAAAGTTTGTTTGGGGGAGGGAGCAAAAAAAAGAAAGAGAAAGAAAATAAAGTTTTTTTCTCATGAAACTCTCTTTACCGTGAATCACCTTCCCCAGATCCCAAGCTATAGCTAAATAAATACCTCATGGTGCTATTTAGTAGTAATTATACTTGCTGGATTCTATCATAAAAGGAGAGAGAAAGAAATGTCTATAAACCACTTTGACCATTGCATTGCAAATAAAGATAAAAATCAAATTTAAATCAAGAAGCCTTGTAAATAGTTTCTGAAAAACATAGCTATTTTAAGAGGGTGTTTACAGTGGTTTAAAATTACTGGGCACAATATTAACCTAGCTCTATAAAAAGGAAACAGAAATAAACAGCAAATGTTTATAGAATTTCTCATGGTAGTTAAGCATTTGTCTTATTTAGGATTCTGTTTAAGGATGTAAGATTGTCAAGCAGGTAAACTCAAGATCATTCTTCTATTTGTTAGAACTTCAAATTTTGTTCATGTGAGGTAAATTAAAACTACATTTGAACATGTATGATTGAGTTACTTTGGTTTAATAAAGATGTACGTGTCTAATACAGAAACACAAATGCTTAACATCTTTGACTAGAAAAATTGAAGAATAACCAAGTCTATTATATTAAGTTAATGAATTAAGTTTTATCATAAGAAAAATCATAATTTCTCTGGTTGAAAGTAAAAATGGTCTATGCCTTTTATCTTTAAGTAAAGGCATAAAGGTACCGTTTTATTCAATTTCTTTTCTTTGTTATTTTTTATTGCAGAAGAGGGAAGAGAGTTGGTTTAATTTAATAAAATATGAAAGGCACTGCCTATAACTTAACTTACATTCTTTTCTTTGTGTAAGTGCCTAGAGCAAATGGGAATGATCTTTAAAGAAATCTAAGTTAAGGCCGGGCGCGGTGGCTCACGCTTGTAATCCCAGCACTTTGGGAGGCCGAGGCGGGCGGATCACGAGGTCAGGAGATCGAGACCACGGTGAAATCCCTTCTCTACTAAAAATACAAAAAATTAGCCAGGCGTGGTGGCGGGCGCCTGTAGTCCCAGCTACTCGGAGAGGCTGAGGCAGGAGAATGGCGTGAACCCGGGAGGCGGAGCTTGCAGTGAGCCGAGATCACGCCACTGCACTCCGGCCTGGGCGACAGAGCCAGACTCCGTCTCAAAAAAAAAAAAAAAAGAAATCTAAGTTAAATGCCAGTGAGAATAACACAAAAGTGATCTTCAAAATCATCTAATGTAAGGAGTCCTGCTGATAGAGAGTGTTTTGTTTTTTGTTTTTGTTAAGGAAACTTGAGTAGGATGGAGTAAGGAAATGGGGAAGGAAGAAAAGGAGTGTGTACTGGAGTACTTAAAAGTAACGCAACTTATGTGGTAGTTTTAAATATGTATTGCTATCTGTGGTATCCTTTTTTATATAACTGTGAAGTTTGTAGTTAGATTGTGATTTTGTTCGGTTTTTCTTTTTTTGAGATGGAGCCTCACTCTGTCACCCAGGCTGGAGTTCAGTGACACTGTCACAGCTCACTGCAGCCTCGACCTCCTGGGCTCAGGGGACCCTCTCACCTCAGCCTCCTGAGTAGCTAGTCCCACAGGCATGCAACACCATGCCCAGCTAATTTTTTTTTTATTTTTTGTAGGTACAGAGGTCTCACTATGTTGCCAGTACTGGTATCAAACTCCTGTGCTCAAGAAATTCTCTTGCCTCGGCCTCCCAAAGTGCTAGAATTACAGAATGAGCCACTGCATCTGGCCATATGATTCTTAAACTAAGAGGAAAAAAAAGTATATTTATGGTACTTTTTTGTTGTTGTTGTTTTCTTTATAATGGGCATAATTTGTCAGGTTTTTTTTTTCTTTCTAATTGGTTGGTTGATATTGCTTAGGTTTTGGAGATAAGACATGTGAAAAGGCCAGCTGCCACGGCTCATGCCTGTAATCCCGACACTTTGGGTAGGCCAGAGTGGGTGGATTACTTGAAGCTAGGAGGTCAGGACCAGCATGGTCAACATAGTAAGACCCTGTCTCTGCCCACCCCTCCCCCAAAAAAAAAATTAAGTTAGCTGTACATGGTTGTGCATGACTGCAGTCCCAGCCACTCGTGGGGCTGAGGTGGGAGGATCACTTGAGCCCAGGAGTTTGAGGCTGCAGCGAGCCATGGTTAGGCTATAGCACTCCAGCCTGGGCAACAAAGCAAGACCCTCATCTTAAAAAAAAAAAGGATGTTAAAAAAAAAAAGCAAATCCAGGTTCTTCTGTAATGAATGATGTACATAGGATAATCTTACCTTTTTAGAAAATGAATTGACCATCAACTAGTTTGTCTCGTTTATTTATTTACTTTTATTTTTATTTGAGAAGGAGTATTTCTCTGTCCCAGGCCGGAACACAGTGGTGCAATCTCGGCTCACTACAACCTGTGCCTCCTGGGTTCAAGCTATTCTCCTGCCTCTGCCTCCTATGTAGCTGGGATTACAGGCGCCTGCCACCATGCTCGGCTAATTTTTATATTTTTTGTGGAGACGGTGTTTCACCAGGTTGGCCAGGGTGGTCTCGAACTCCTGACCTCAAGTGATTCACCTGCCTCAGCCTCACAAAGTGCTGGGATTACAGGCGTGAGCCACCGCGCCCAGCCTGTTTGTCTCATTTAACTTTCACAAATACATGTTGTGATATTAAATCCTATTTACATATAAGGAAAGGGAAACTCCATTGGTTTGTACCTGGTAATAACACATTTTGAATGTACACTTTTTTGAGTCTAAGCCTGAGGGCATCTCCTTTTATTACCTTCAACTGTGGAAACACTTCTGGACTTCTCTATTGTTGCTTTCCTCTTTTTCAGTCTCTGTTTTGCTAGTTACTGTACTAGGGCCTTTGGGAGGTTATAATAAATGTACTTGTTTGTTTAGTTTCCTTGATATCCCCTCCTTAGATGAGAATTTTTCCCTAAAAGGGTAAATCAGATAATTTGAGAAGCAGGAATAGGTAGCCTATGTTCATGAGTTTGCACCTGAACTGGGAAGAGAAAAAGGTTTGAAATAATTGATACTGCTTCTGAATGATGTATCAAAACATGCTACTGGAAGAAATTTTCCTTGTCTGGCGGAAGGAGAGTAAATTGGGTTTTTGTTTGCTTGGTTTCCGCTTAAATTTTATCTTTTAGAATTGCTTTCTTCCTTCCCCACCTCTTTTTCTCTATTCAAATCTAATAGAGCTTTCTCCTCAAACTTCTAATCACAAGGGGGGGTAATAACTGGATGCTAGGTGTACTTTATCATTGTAAACTAAAGATTTACATTGGATAGCTTTGTAAAGTCACAGACTCTAGATTTCCATAAAAGCCAAGCTGTTAGCTTACCTCCTCCCCTTTTCTTTCTTCATCTCTTGCCATCCCTACTCTACCCTCTCCTCTCTTTCATATTTTGCAAAAATAAAAGCAACAATGAATATCCTAGTTCAAACCTTAAACATTTGAAAAATCCAAGGAAAGAAAATCCTTAGGCATAACTGAAAATTGTTGATCTCTACCAGGTTATTCCAATAAGCTGGAGGCTGTCTTACGTATTTGCATATAAATTAGGTCATTTCTTAAATTTGCATATATATTCTTACGCATTGCAAATAGTCTCAGGTGATGTTCCAGTCCAAATTACAGTAGCTTGTACCCGGGAGGAAACTCTTTCTTGAATTTTTCTGTTCTTCACACCATTTCATCAACCGCTCATTGTAATTGACCCAAAATTTTCTGTCAGCACCACATAATTGATAGAGATTTTGAAAATAGAAGGTGAGAAAAAGGGGTTAAAGAAGGCAAAAAGATTTGTTTTGAAGAATATTTCATACCTGAGGACAGATTCTCCCTAAGGAGAAAAAGGAGTACGCCCGTGAGATCATTTAACCCATGAGAGAATTTCAAAATTGTAGAATGTATTTTTTTTTTGTTATTAGATAATGTAAAATAAATTACTTATCATGAGAAAAAATAATTTCCAGGGCTGAATGCGCACACGAATATTAAATCATCTGTGCCTGGCTGGAGTTTTCTTGAAGGTTTCGCGCTGCCTAGACTTTACTCTCATGTGCGCACTGTTATTATAATACATGTCCTGGGGGCAGGATGAAGGCATGAGAACAGGCCAGCATGAATGCAGACAAATGACTGGAATTTGGCTTTAGTTGTCCTTAGTAAGAGCCAGCAGGGTTGACACCATGGGTATTTTGCAATCGTTTGTTTAATTAGCTGAATCTCCTAAGGGAAAATTATAAGAAGTGGCAAACTCTCAAAGCCTAGTTTAAATCTGCTTTTTTTTTAAATGTACGACAGAATTTCATAACACAGAGATGTTAAAAAGGCACTAGTGAATAAATTCTATACAGTTAAAACATTTTAATACCAAAAGCAATAAACTACAGAGAAAAGTGAAAATAAATTAGGTCAAAATATTATTCACATGAGAGAACTGAGGTAAATATTTGCAGGTGGCTAAGAAAATTATACTTCGGGTGGGAGAATTTTTCCTTACACGCCTTCTATTTTCTCTCATTTTTGTTTCCTGTAGATTTTTCTACATAGATAAGTATATGACCAAGTTTAGATTATCTTCTGACTAATAAATTTTTTAGTGTACAAGATATTTAATTATTTTGGAGTAATTAAAGGGCCTGATCTAAAAGCACTAAATTCTTCGTCATTCTGCTTTGGGGCATTCTTAGTTTAGACCTAGGTAGCTGGAGGATTGAAAGGCCAGTGAGCTTGGTTTTCTTCTGCATTTGGGTTACAAACACAAAGACAGCTGTGGACTGCGAATTATCTTCCCCTGGAAGAAAAAAGCATCTGGCTGAAACACCATCTTCTCAGGTGTTTTTCCTTAAAAAAAAAAAAAAAATCGACTGTATCACTAAGAAAATCAGAATCTTATTAATGTATTGATTCCAGATGAATAAAGTCCATCAGGTTTGTTGCAATCCTAATGCTAGAGGGTAAATTCACCTGAAAGCGGTTTGTGTTTTGTAAGAAGCTGCATCATTTGCTGTTTTTGGTGGCTGATAATTTTAGTATAATTTCATTGAAAAGATCAACTCAATGAAGCCTTCTAGTCGTGGATGCATATAGTCTACACTGAAGATGATAGTGTCTATACTGGAAATTGGAAACAGGTGTTTCAGCACTGGTTCTTTAAGGGCTGTTACAAATTGCTTTCAGTAGTAGGCTATGAAGAAACACATGTAAGAAGAGAAAAACAGCAACTTATGATTCTTGCAATTATTACCTCCCGTATACTGGTATTGAGAGATTCAACTGAAAAAAAGGAAGAGCACCAAGGATTAAGTCTTTCAAAATGTGGGTCTTTGTTGGAAAGTATGATAGAAGAGAGACAGAGAGAGAGACTGATTTACTCTTCATACTATAAAACTTCTTTAATTTCCTTCACTCTCAGAAGTTGGGTAATGTTGATGTCATTTCTAAGTTTATGGATATAAACTTATAGATATGCAAAAACCAATCAGGAGAGGCTGATAATGTCCACGAATATACTTACCCTTTCTTCTGCAGCGTTAGAACCTCCTGTTTTTGGCTGGACACTTAACTTCTGAGAATAAAGATGTTTTCCAACTTTTTCTGGCAGCTAGGTGTGTCTTGGCCAATAGTATTATAAATAATGCTGGTGTGTGCAACTTCCAGGAAGTGTTATTGAATGAAGGCCTCATTCCCTTTCCCTTTTCTATCCTTCCTGCTGGCTGGTGCAATATGCAAGAGGAGCCATTGTGAATCACAAAGTAGACTCTATGAAGGCAAAACTGAGAGCATGATAAAAAGATGGCTGCTTTTGTACCAGCTCTGGAAACCTGTTTTTTCCTTGAGAGAGAAAAAAAATTATCCTTTGAATAAGTCATTGTTATTTTGGATTTTCTGTACTAACAGACTTAATCCTATTATAATTTGCCTAAGATCCAATAAAGATTTCACTAGTAGGTCAGGTGTGGTGCTTCGTGCCGGTAATTCCAGCATGTTGGGAGGCCAAGGCAGGAGGATCGCTTGAGCCCAGGAGTTCCAGACAAGCCTGGGCAACATAGCAAGATCTCCATCTCCACAAAAAAAATAAAAAATTAGCCAGGCATAGTGGGTAGTGTGTGTCTGTAGTTCCAGCTACTTAGGAGGCTGAGATGGGAGTATCACTTGAGCCTGGGAAGTCGAGGCTGCAGCAGTGAGCTGAGATGATGTCATTGCACTCCAGCCTGGTGACAGAGCAAGATCCTGTCTTGGAAAAAAAAAAAAAAATCAACAGTAGACTATATCAACGTCACATTCATAGGGGTCTTGCCCTCTCAAAAATGCATAAAAATTTTGGAAATCATATATTTTGTGTCTTCTGTTTTATCTTTGCTTCCTATTTGTTTTTTTCTTTCTATACTGGTCTTACCAGAATATAGTGGCTGCTAACAGTATAACAAAAATAGCAGTCAAAAAAGGGTTTCGGAAAAATAATTTAATTAAAATGGCTATAGATGGCCAGGCGCGGTGGCTCACGCCTGTAATCCCAGCACTTTGGGAGGCTGAGGTGGGTGGATCACCTGAGGTCAGGAGTTCGAGACCAGCTTGGCCAAGCTGGTGAAACCCCGTCTCTACGTAATCCCAGCACTTTGGGAGGCCGAGGCGGTCGGATCACGAGGTCAGGAGATCGAGACCACGGTGAAACCCCGTCTCTATTAAAAAATACAAAAAATTAGCCGGGCGCGGTGGCGGGCGCCTGTAGTCTCAGCTACTCGGAGGCTGAGGCAGGAGAATGGCGTGAACCCGGGAGGCGGAGCTTGCAGTGAGCCGAGATTGCGCCACTGCACTCCAGCCCGGGCGACAGAGCGAGACTCTGTCTCAAAAAAAAAAAAAAAAAAAAAAAAAAAAAAAAAAATGCAAAAATTAGCTAGACATGGTGGCGGATGCCTGTAATCCCAGCTACTCGGGAGTCTGAGGCAGGAGAATCACCTGAACCCAGGAGGCGGAGGTTCCAGTGAGCCAAGATCGTGCCATTGCACTCCAGCCTGGGTGACAAAGTGAGACTCCGTCTCAAAATATATATATATATATATATATATATATGTATGTATTTTTGTATATATATATGTATATATATATTTACTTTATTCACCCCAGAAAAAGAGGGAAAAGACTGACTAAAACCAATAATCGCAGTAACCTCATTGTTTTGCAGTTTGAACACCACTGCTTGAAAAATCCTGATAAACTCTTACATTCATCGCAACTGTCTTGCCTTAATGCAGACTCTCTTCATCTTTGTCTTTTTCCAACAGACTCAAGCTACTTTCACTGCTTTTGGACTGCTTCCTTCTTCTTTGACCAGCTCCCTCACTCCCTTCTGCTACTGTGTATTTATGTCTCTCTAACACTGAACTACACACTGCACAATTATTCTTCACATGTCAGTTAAAAACAGCAGAACCATTAGTTCCTACGTGACTAGTGGGTGTATAGTATCTACCCATTTAATATTAAGAAAGAAAATAGAAGAGAAAGTGGGAAAGATGGAAGGACTTTTTCTTAAAGTAAGCCAGCTTTCCTGTTTATATTCATTTTTAGAATCTTATGTGGCTAGGTGTAGTCATCAAATGCGTTTCTAATCTGTTTGATAATCTTTATTACAATGTTTTTGTTTTCACATTTTGTTTGCATTTTAATTTTCTTTGATGCACAAAATGTCTTGGAATATGCCCCCTCACCTTTTCTCTTTTGGACAGTCTCTTATATTGTCCAAAATATTAGAGAAACATGAAGAAGCTATGCAGATTTCCCATTACATTTTTCTCTTCTTCTCTTTTGTTTCATTTTTATTTATATCTTTGTATTTATTAATTAGTTGTTTTGTAATTTTTATTTTTTGAGACAGGACCTTGCTCTGTCACCTGGGCTAGGAGTACAGTGGCATGATCATGGCTCACTACACCCTCAAACTCCTGGGCTCAAGCCATCCTCACACCTCAGCCTACTGATTAGCTAGGACTACAGGTGCATGCCACCATGCCTACCTAAGTTTAATTTTTTTCTTTCTTTTTTTTTTTTGCAGAGACAGCAGTCTTACTATGTTGCCCAGGCTGGCCCTGAAGTCCTAGGCTCAAGTTACCTCCCCTCCTGGGCCTCCTAGAGTGCTGAGATTATAGGTGTGAGCCACAGCACCCAGCCTTCCTCCCTTTTATTAACAATTATAATTCTCTACTAAGTTTTATTTAATGTCCCAGAATTTGCTCAGTGGTATTATTAACGCTTAATGACAGAAATAAATGGCTTTAGTGGGAGACATGGCCATCTGGAGAAAAATCAGAAAATAATAGAAATATAGTGACACACTTAAAATTGCGACAATGTGGATGTTTACATCATTTGATGTAAACCAATTCCTACTAGCAATTGCTTACTAGTACCATTCCTATTAATGTGTAGTATTTAGTAGAATTTTATACCATTTATTGGCATAACATTCTGTTATCAGCAATTCCTTCATTTGTTCATTGCAAATGTTTATATTTATGCAAATTAAAGTCCTTTCTTGGCCAGGTATGGTGGCAGAGGCCTGTAATTCCAGCATTCCAGAAGGCCACGGTGGGAGGATCTCTTAAGTCCAGGAGGTTAACACCAGCCTGGACAACATAGTGAGAGCCCCATCTCTACAAAAGATTTTAAAAATCAGGGGAATATGGAGATGCACACTTGTTGTCCTAGCTACTTGGGGGGCTGAGGCAAGTGGATCTCTTGAGCCCGGAAGTTTGAGGCCGCAGTGAGCTATGACGGCATCACTGCACTCTCGCCTAAGCAACAGAGTGAGACCCTTTCTCTAAAAAAAACAGTTCATAAAGTACTTTTTATTAAAAAGTTACACATATTCATGTAGAACATACTAAAGAAAGTGAATAAAATAAAAAAAAAAATTCAATTGCCTACTTTCCACAGGTTATCAATATTCCCATCTGCATTTACAGCCATCTAGCCTTCTGTTAATGTTCATGCAGGTAATCCTACGGTGCATTCTGTTTTGCAAGCTTTTTTATTATTTCAAAATAGGTCATTAAAAAACCTTCCACATAAATATTTTTCTATAATATCATTGATGTTCATGTAGCATTTAATTTGTGTAGTATGTTAGGCTGTTCTTGCCTTTCTCTAAAGAAATACCTGAGACTGGGTAATTTATAAGGAAAAGAGGCTTAATTGGCTCACAGTTCTGCAGGCTGTACAGGAAACATGGTGGTGGCATCTGCTTGGCTTCTAGGGAGGCCTCAGGAAGCTTACAATCATGGCAGAAGGTAAAGGGGGAGCAGGCATGTCACATGGTGAAAGCAGGAGTGAGCAAGCAAGGTGGGGTGGGACGGGGAGAAGGAGAGGTGCCACATGCTTTTAAATGACCAGACCTCATAAGAACTCATCATCACAAAGACAGCACCAAGCCATGAGGGATATTTTATATATATATGTGTGTGTGTGTGTGTGTGTGTGTGTATATATATATATATATGTATATATGTGTGTGTGTATATATATATGTATGCATGTATATGTGTGTGTGTGTGTGTGTGTGTGTGTATGAGGGGCAGATCCAAGACCCAAACAACTCCTCACTGGGCCCTGCCTCCAGCATTGGGGATTACAGTTCAACATGAGATTTGGATGGGGACAAATATCCAAAGTATATCATATGGGTATTAGATAACATATTCAACAATTCATATTATGGTTTATTTTGGACAATTTAATTAGTTCATATTAATAGCACTATAGTAAGTATTCTTTATAAGTCATGTGATGATATTTTTGTACATATTCATGATGGTATCATTAAGACTGAATTCCTAGGTATGAAATTTCCAAAGTAAAGGATAGGCAAAGTGCTAACTTGAATAAATTCACTGACAATTGCCCTGCAGAAGAAATATTATACCAAGTTACAGATCAAGCAGCAGTGTATGGGGGAGGAGGGCTGCCCCAAAACCACACCAAATCTATAGTGCCATTTTAAAAAATGTCTGCAAACCTAAGGGGCAGGGTATGTGTGTACTACATGAAGGTAGATATACTTTTCTGTGAAGAATCATTAAACTTTTTTTTTTTTTTTTGGGACAGAGTCTCGCTCTGTCGCCCAGGCCGGAGTGCAGCGGCGCAATCTCGGCTCACTGCAAGCTCCGCCTCCCGGGTTCACGCCATTCTCCTGCCTCAGCCTCTCCGAGTAGCTGGGACTACAGGCGCCCGCCACCACGCCCAGCTAATTTTTTTGTATTTTTAGTAGAGACAGGGTTTCACCGTGGTCTCGATCTCCTGACCTCGTGATCCGCCCGCCTCAGCCTCCCAAAGTGCTGCGATTACAAGCGTGAGCCACCGCGCCCGGCCGAATCATTAAACTTTTATCACAGGAGCCTGTTGTTTAGAAGTCCCAAATGAGAAATTATAGTACATGAAGTGTGTATATATATATGTATATATATATGTATATACATATATATAAAAATATATTATATTATATAATATATATGTTAGAGGAGCAGACTTTTAAAATCATGTATCACAAATTTTATCATATGAACTGATTTCAATTTTGCTTTGTAAATGTAATAGTTCTAATTCTGAAGCCATGTGCATTAGTTTCCAGGGCTGCTGTAATACATCATTACAAATTTATCCTTTTAGAGCACTGAAGGCTCAAAGTCCAAAATCACAGCATTGGTTGGGCCGTGTTCCCTCTGAAGCCTCTAGGGCAGGATCCTTCTTTACCTCTTCCAGTATCTTGTAGCCCCAAGAATTCCTTGCTTGTGACAACATAACTCCAGTTGTCTCTGTCTTTGCAAGTCCCTCTTTCCTCTGTATGTCTGTCTCTGCATCCCTTCTTTTCTTATAAGGAAACCAGTCACAATAGATTAAGGGCCCACCCCACTCCGGTATGACCTCGTCTTAATTGAATTACGTCTGCAAAGACCATGTTTCCAAATAAGGTCACATTCACAGGTACCAGGGGTTAGGACTTCAATGTATCTTTTTGAGGGATGCAATTCAACCCATATCACCCTGTATTTTAAATTTTATCCAAGAGACTATTGTCTAATTCTGGTAATAAGACAATAATATTTCTTACTTCTGGGTTAATAATTTTAGTATTATTGACTCATGCAAGGATAAATTAAATGATCAAACTTTCTAAAGGCTTAATTAGCTTCCTATGGCTACTATCTGTTCCAGAGGTTCTCCTGTGTATAAATAATATCCTAATTAAAATACACTGAGGATTTTCTAAGATTTGCTGCTGATGTCACAAGTGTCTAGATCATGACAAAGGCAGTGAAGAAAGCTCCAACCCATTCAGCTCTCTGTCCGTAGCAGCATTCGGAAAAGTACTTTATGAAGCTAAAGTTAGTTCGTGACTGAATCAACTCCCATAAATAGGAAGTGTACACATTCTAGCAAGTTATAAGTTGTACGCAGTGAAGTTATGATAGCAGTAACCAGCATCCTAATGAAATGCCTCAGCCACTGTTGTAAAATAATTGTTCCTTTAAAATGGTCTGGATTTCTTTTTTCTCCACTTTGTCTAAGTTCTATCGATCCTTTGCTCTATTTGAAATTGTTCTTTTCTCACCATAACCTTTACCGCAATGTCACTTTCTTTTTTTAGGACTCTTATTACTCTTTGTAAAAGTCACAAACAGAGAGATGCTGACATTGCAGTTTAAGTCCAGTGATTTTTAGCAGTGCATTACCAATGAAGTATTGTTTCCTTAGGGCACAAAATCTAAATACTGTCTGTTTTCCTTGCTACTCAGCCTCACTTAGCACTAAAGCTCTGTATCATTAGGATGGATTCCAATATGTGTTTTCTGCATTGTTTTGAAGAGAGGAATATTTTTATATTATTTTTTGTGGAATATGATTCAAAAACTGCATCCATTTTCTCCCATTGAGCCCAAGCAGGCATATCTTGACTCTTTCTATGTAACTCTATTAAACGTCCTTCTCTGCAGCATTTTTGGGAGTGTAATCCATTTTGTATATAAACTATATGGAGCATTTAGAAACAGTTCTGTATGTTCTGTTTCTGGTGCCTAATTTTAATTATCTTTAGGTTAAATTTCCAATTCTTTCTTACAAATATTATACTCGTTTAATATCTAAATGCCAGCTGTGACTTTATTTCTTACAAACAAAGAGAAAATGCAATCAACATAACCAAACACATTTAGTTTATTTCTAATTTGAGGACAGCTTAAAATATTTTCATATTCCAGTAAACATTGCCATGGGTATTTTAGGTATAAACACATTACATGTAAACAGAACGCTTTTGCCAAACAGATTGACTTGAAGAATATTCACTTGAATTATGACATAATATAGCACAGTCAGGCAGATTTGAGGCATTGTTAAGACAGTCTTCTAAGAAATGTTATTTTGCTAGTTTTGACCATCGTGAGCATCAGGATCTTCACTCCTAATAAATATATATGGTTGCCTAATACAGGTCTTGACACAAACAATGCTTTAACTAAGAATGTTGTGATGGTCAATCTACATTTTCTAATATTTACTGAGCACATACCATGGGTGTATGCATTGTGCTCAGCATCTTATGCTACTTATCTCCTTTTATCTTCGTGAAAGTTCTGTGTTATTATTTTTCTCAAATTTATAGGTATAGACATTGAATCTTAGAGAAATTAAATATTGGTTGGTGCAAAAGCAATTGCAGTTTTGCCAATGGCTTTTGCACCAACCTAATGTGTAATAACTAGCTTCTTGCTCTAATTTTAAATGCTATTATTCAGCTTACCAATGACTACTATCAGTGGACTATAAAGAATAGAATGGGCTCTGATATCAGACTTTCACTTCTCTTACCATTCTTAGTGAAATGACAAATTTAACTTGAGTAACCAAGTGAATAGTCCTGATTTATTTTAGCTCCTGTGTCCAATTTCTGTAGGCCTAAGAGCTCAAGACAATGCAGGAAAATGTTATTGTTTATGACATATAAAATGACAGCGTAGAAACATTATTCTCTGGGATCTTTTCTAAAAATCATTTTCTTTGCAGCATTGTAAACTTAAAATTAATATTCTATTTCCGCAAGGCTCTTACTCCTGAATAATAGCTATAAATATTTTGGATGTTACAGAAGGATTGTAGTAAAGTGGAAATTTAAATATAGATGAAAAATATAAAATTTTATCAATAGACTATATAGTATCACCTGTGATCAACAAAAGGGAAGAGAGAAAAAATAACTTTAAGTAGAATTAAATAATAAATCACTCACTTTTACAATAATACTGCTGTTGAAAATTCAGTTCCCAAATGGAATCATCTTCCCCAATGGCATTACCTTATTAAAATTTTAAAAAGCACATTTCTTAATAATAAAAGTGAATAAAAAAGTGAACCAAGTGTCATTTTTAATCATGCACCAGCTGAAATTTGAATTAATTGCCTCATATCCATTATTTTTAAACATGTGTAATTTTATTTTTCTATCTACTGTTTTTAATTACATACTTAATATCCAAGTCTTTTAATGTTTCTTTTTAAATATACCGATATATCCGAATGGCAGAGAAATTATGAAGATCTTCAGTAGTAACAAAAGTGAGCAAAGGTGTGTAACTCAGAAAGGGATATATTTATTTCAAGAGCATTTGTTACATACTTAGAATGTTAATAAAAAATTGAGGTGTGGCCGGGAGCAGTGACTCACATCTGTGATTCCAGCCCTTTAGGAGACCAAGGCAGGAGGATCACTTGAGACCAGGAGTTTGAGACCTGCCTGGGCAGCATAACGAGAGACCTTCTCTCTACAAAAAATTTAAAAATCAGCCAGGTGTGGTGGTGCATACCTATAGTCCCAGCTACTTGAGAAGCTGAGGCAGGAGCATAGCTTGAGCCTGGGAAGTCCAAGCTGCAAGTGAGGCATGATCATGCCACTGCATTCCAGCATGAGCAACAGAGTGAGACCATGTCTCAAAAAAAAAAAAAAATTGAGGCTTTTGATTCAATGCATTTGAGTGTCATTTTCAGGGGACAATTACTGATGAACAACTTTAGAAGATCATTTGTTAAGAATATCCCTCTAAAATGGTGATTCCTAAAAATAGATTTTAAAGTTTGTTATTTTCTTTTTGTGATGTCATGTAGAAGACACCTCTCCAGTGCCATGTGAAACTGTTTATGTGGTGTTGGCATAATATAATAGATCCAGTGTGTTGACTTTTAAAAATCTTGAATAGCACTGTCAATATACGATAATAGACCTGTTTTGCCACACACCTAGAGAAAACATTGACATAGTTTTTAGTTTGTCAGGAACTGATTATGCCATCACGCATGTGTTTATGGAGAAAAAAGTGTCATAGGTAAATGTACGGTTAGTGTCTAAGTATTTCCAAAGCAAATCAAAATTTAGATCTCAAAGTTTACATGTTGGGAAGCTTCGAGGGTGGAAAATAGCAAAACTGAGGGTAGCCATATTACTGTGTTCCCTTTTACTTCTTAGAACCCTTTTTTAAAAGATAAAAAAGGAAGGTTTTTAAATGTTTTCTACACTCTGCTTGGTTAACACGGGTATATATGGTTGCATTTAACTACTTAGTAAAATAAACTGTTTCTGAAGTCCAAAATTGGTGCATTTAACTACTTTTTTATTTTATTTTATTTTATTTATTTTTTGAGACAGGGTCTCACTCCGTTGCCCAGGCTGGAGTGCCGTGGCATAGTCTCAACTTACTGCAACCTCTGCTTCCTGGGCTCAAGCCATTCTTGTGCCTCGGCCTCCCGAGTAACTGGGATTACAGGCATGTGCCACCATGCCTAGCTAATTTTTGTCTTTTTTGTAGAGACAGGGTTTCGCCATGTTGGCCGGGCTGGTCTCAAACGCCTGACCTCAAGCGATCCGCCTGCCTTGGCCTCCGAAAGTGTTGGGATTATAGGTGTGAGCCATAGCTTCTGGCCCATTTAATTATTTAGTACACCAAAAATTTGTTTTGGAGTGTGAATACCACAGTTAGTTTATTTAGTCTGTTTAGTACATTTAGTTAGAATGTGTAAAATTAAATATGAAAAAGTCTTTATGAGTTAAGTCTAAAAGTGTGTGGAATTACTGAGTAGGTATTTTTCTCCATAGAGGAATCCTGAACTCATCATCTTTATTTATTTATTTATTTATTTGTTTGTTTATTTATTTATTGTTTTTTACATGCAGCTGTGTTTAGAGCATGTTACTTTTGAAAACTACAGTTAACTCCACTCTTGCCATCACCAGCTACTCACTAGAAAGGAAACTTTAGTGCTATAGAGGTGTTCTTTTTGGTGATTTATCCTTCTTTGCACACTTGTTTTTTGTTTGTTTGTTAGTTGGTTGGTGTTTTGTTTTTTGCTGTGTCACCCAGGCTGGAGTGCAGTGATGTGATCTCGGGTCACTGCAACCACCCCCTCCTCTCCAGGTGTGGAGCCACTGCCCCTGGGTGAAAGTCCCTAACTGAATTCTGTGTTTGGTCTTTCTGGTGACCAGCCCCCATCCTGACGCCATTAGAGGCCCCACTTTGGGTCACCCCATTAGCATAAACTCAGGTGTGTTTGAAGGGGCTCCTTATGAATAACAAAAGACATTCCTACCACTCATGAAATTCTAGGGTTTTATGAGATCTATGCTAGGAACCAAGGCTGAAGAACAAATATGTTTTTTAGTATACCACAGTCTGACTTCTGGTGAGGGTGAAATGTTACTCAGATTGTCCCTTCACAAACCATCAGTAAGCTTTCCCAGTGTGTTTGCTGTTCCATCAGTTGCTAATTGTTTTATGTTTTACTACTTAGTTTCACTTTTGGCTGCAGAGCCTTAGTATAATGGCTATGAAAATACTTGAAAAAATGTAAAAGCACCTTCTGGCTACAAAGTTTTATTATTACTTGAGTTATGTTGAAGAACATTTCCCCCCTAGAGACTCTAAAGAAGCCTGCTTGTGTTTGTGTCCTCAGTCTCTTACCCAACCAAGAGTGTTACCTGGAAGCTACCTTCTAAAGCTGTTTCTCTTTAACTACACGATTTGCATTCCTGAAGTTGATGATTACATATGGTTCCTAATATTTGAGATTTATTCTTTATTCTTACTTTCCAGGTTTCCCAGTCATAGTCCCAAAAGACAGGTTTCATTTGTAAAGCTCAACAAGGGAGAGCCAGATGTAAGAAGCATGAGGTGTAATGATTCCCTAACATAATTGTTTTTATTTATAGCCTCTTCTCTATAGCCTGAACTCAAGAGATCTATTACTTGGCATTGCAAGCATATCTATCTTTTCTGGTAATTACAGATGTTGATACATGACAGTTATCACTTGCAGATACGGTTTAGTTTATTTTCTAAGAAATCCTCTCTTTGTATGTTTATAAGCCAGAGCATCTGGGAATTTATTGCTTCTTTATTGGTAGAATTGTATATGTGTGTGAATATGCTTCTATTCATATTCATTAGAAGGAGTGGTGAAATTGTAATGGAGGGCATCCGGAGAATTTATTGGACAATACTTTCCTCCCTCGCAGAATTGAAGTAAAAGTAGGAAATAGAAGAAACCATCCAGCACCCATGTGTTGTTTTCTAGTAGGATTCTCTAATAAAAACACCAGCCTCCTTGAAGAAAGGGCTGATTCTAGGGCTAGGGGATGAAATATACAAAATAAATCTGGAGAATCTTGTAGCACCAAAGGTAAGGAAGTGCTCAAAAAATAATTCGATAGGAATATGTCAAAGCGAGACAGGAGCAGTCTAACTAAAAGATCTCTCATGAAAAAGCTGAAAAATGTATGCAAAAATTAAATAATGTAATATTGGATTATCTCCTAGAATATAAAATAAATAGTCATGAGTTCCTACTGATAAAAATAAATGCATGAGTGAGTAAATACGTGAAGGAGAAGAGACAAATCTCCTGTAGAAAAGAATTCCAAGAGCCGGGCGCGGTGGCTCAAGCCTGTAATCCCAGCACTTTGGGAGGCCAAGGCGGGCGGATCACGAGGTCAGGAGATCGAGACCATCCTGGCTAACACGGTGAAACCCCATCTCCACTAAAAATACAAAAAATTAGCCGGGCGTGGTGGCGGGCGCCTGTAGTCCCAGCTACTCGGGAGGCTGAGGCAGGAGAATGGCGTGAACCCGGGAGGCGGAGCTTGCAGTGAGCTGAGATTGCGCCACTGCACTCCAGACTGGGGGACAGAGAAAGACTCTGTCTCCAAAAAAAAAGAAAATAATTCCAAGTAATTTGTACAGATACTTCTCCCTTAATGAGATGGAGCTTAATCCCTTCCTGTTGAGTGTGAGCTGCACTAACTTGCTACCAAAGAATACAGTGAGGAAAGAGGAAAAAAGTGAGTTTTCAGTTGAGAAAAAAACTTAGAAGACACTACCTTTGTCAGATGATGAAGTTTAACGTCATTAGTGATAAGTCAGATTAATAGTACTTACTCTTGATTATGATGTGATCAAAATGGTATTTCACCTCTGTGGTCATCCTTCCAAAAATCTACGATCTCAGTATAACCATGAGAAAAGGACATCAGACAAACACAAATTTAAGGACTTTCTGCCAAATAGCTGATCGGCGCTCCTCAATGTCTTTAAACACAAGCTAAGTGTAAGAGAGTATCACAGACCAGAGGAAGCTAAGATATGACAACTGAATATAATGTAGTATCCAGGATGGGATTCTGGGACGGAAAAAAAGACACGAGGAAAAACTGATGAAATTTTAAAAACTATGGAGTTTAGTTAATGATAACTTATGAATATTGGTTGATTAGTTGAGACAAGTGTACCACAGTAATGTAAGATACTAAAAATAGAAACCGAATGCTGGCTCTAGGGAAACCCTATGTGTTTGCAAGTTTTGTGTAATAAACTAGGAACTATCATCTTTCTAAACTGTAAAATAGAATGTTAATTACACAGAAAAAGAAATAAAATTAAGAGACCAAAATATCAGATTCATGTAGTTGACTTAGTTTTTATATTGAAGACTATTTTCTGGAAGCAGTCAAGGCTAGAAAACACTCTGAAGAATATAAAGTACATGTTTGCTTGTTTTTCCACAGATAAGAGTTCTGACTTAAAACTCACTGTTTAGTGAGTGGATTAACTATAGATAAATAATATTGATATATTGATAAGAAATATTGATAAACATTATTTTTTCACTTTTTAAAAATTAACTGGGATTATTGAAAATATCAAGAGATTTATGTTCTTTTTGATATCAGCATGTTGCTGACAGGCATGAATATATGGAGACCTTAATAACTCACCTTAAACCATTCAAAATAGTTCCATGAGGATTATGAGCTATTAATGAAGGAAAAAAAATACTTGCCTAATAGTCACCTAAATGGTGAAAGATGTAATTTCTTTCTTTTTTTCAGCCACTATTTATTGAATGCCTACCATTTTCTAGGATATAGGGATATAAACCTAGTCCCTAATTTTGAGGATGTTACAGTAGAAGGCAATGGGTATATAATTAAAAGAGCAATTAAGTAAACTCTTTGTGAGGATTCATTAAGAATATTGAAAAAGGAGTCATTAATCCCAGACAATAGGAGACAGGAAAAAGGTTTTACAGAACAGGTGAGTCCAGAACTTAAACATGTCTCACCATATCAAAAGAGTTGGGAAACCTTAAGTATAGTCAGAGGCATGAAGCAGTCTATCAGATTCAAGGAACTGGCCAAGGACAGTGACTCACACCTGTAATCCTGGCAGTTAGGGAGGTTGAGGTGGGAGGATCACTTGAATCCAGGACTTTGAGACCAGCCTGGGCAACATAGCCAGACTCCACCTCTACAAAAATAAATAATAAGTACATGAAACTTTCAAGGAACTGTTTATGTCTGTGAATTTTTCTTTATTTCTTTCTTTCCTTTTTTCTCTTCTTTATTTCCTTCCTTCCATTCTTTATTTCCCTTCCTTTCTCCCTCTCTCCCTCCCTCCCTCCCTTCTTCCTTCCTTCTTCCCTCCTTCTTCCCTTCCTTCCTTCTTCCTTCCTTTCTTGGAACTTGGAACTGTGTCTGAGAATTCCTTCCTTCCTTTCTTCCTTCCTTCCTTCCTTCCTTCCCTCCTTTTTCCTTTTCTTTCCTTTTTTCTTTTCTCCCTCCCCTCCCCTCCTTCTTTCCTCCCCTCTTTCCTTCCTCCCTCCTTTCCTCCCTCCCTCTCTCTCTCTGTCTCTCTCTGTCTTTCTCTCTTTCTTTTTTTTTATCTTTTTTTTTTTTTTTTTTTGAGATGGAGTCTTGCTCTTGTCACCCAGGCTGGAGTGCAGTGGTGCAATCTCAGCTCACTGCAACCTCCACCTCCAGGGTTCGAGCAATTCTTCTGCTTCAGCCTCCTGAGTAGCTGGGATTACAGGCCTGTGCCACTACATATGGCTGATTTTTGTATTTTTAGGAGAGATGAGTATCACCATGTTGGCCAGATTGGTCTCGAACTCCTGACCTCAGGTGATCCACACGCCTTTGCCTCCCAAAGTGCTGGGATTACAGGCGTGAGCCAGGGCGCTCAGCCTGCCTGCCTGCCTTCCTCTCTCCCTCCTCCCTCTTTCTTCTTTCTTTCTTTCTTTCTCTTTCTTTCTTTCTCTTTCTTTCTTTCTTTCTCTTTCTTTCTTTCTTTCTTTCTTTCTTTCTTTCTTTCTTTCTTTCTTTCTTTCTTTCTTTCTTTCCTTCCTTCCTTCCTTCCTTCCTTCCTCCCTTCCTTCCTTCTTCCTTTCTTTCTTCCTTCCTTTCTTCCTTTCCTTCTTTCTTCTCTTTCTTTCTTTCTTTCTTTCTTTTTCTTCTCTCTTTCTTTCTTTCTTTTTTTGCAGTCAAAATCTTGCTGTGTCACCCAAGCTGAAGTGCAGTGATGCGTTCATAGTTCACCAGGTTCAAGCAATCCTCTTGCCTCAGCCTCCCAGTTAGCTGGGACTGCAGGCAAGCGCCACCATGCCCACCTAATAGCACAATTGTTTTAATAGTCCATTTGGGAGGTTTACATTAAGGTTTAGTAATAATAATAGGGACAAGGGCAGATGTGAGAAACTTTAATGAGGCAGAATCATTGGGAACTTGGTCATGGGTAGGTGGTAAGTGTAAAGAAAAGGTCACAAATAACTTCTCATTATTGAAAGGAACAGAGGCTGCTTTATGGGAAAAGATAATGTATTAAGTTTTTGCATATTGAGTTTGAGCTACCTTACAGGATACAAAGGTAACATACCCAATGGCAGTAAATTAAATGATCTGGAGAGAACTTGGCAAACTTTTACTATAAAACACCAGATAGTAAATATTTCAGTCTTTGCAGGCTATGTACGGCCTCCCTCACTGCTCAGTTCTGTGGTTGTAGCCTAGAAGCATCCATAGATAATATATAAACAAATGAGCATGGCTGTGTGCCATTAAAACTTTATGAATATTGGCCAGGCATGGTGGCTCACGCCTGTAATCCCAGCACTTTGGGAGGCCGAGGCAGGCGGATCACCAGGTCAGGAGTTCAAGACCAGCCTGACCAACATAGTGACACCCCACCTCTAGTAAAAATACAAAAACTAGCCTGGCGTAGTGGCGCGTGCCTGCAATCCCAGCTACTCAGGAGGCTAAAGCAGGAGAATCACTTGAACCTGGGAGGCTGAGGTTGCAGTGAGCTGAGATTGTGCCACTGCACTCCAGCCTGGGACACAGACGGAGACTCGGTCTCAAAAACAAAAAACTTTATGAATATTAAAATTTAAATGTCATATAATTTTCACATAATGAAGTATTTGTCTTCTTGTGTTTGTTTGTTTTTCGAACTATTACAAAATGGAAAAAACATTCCCTGCTTGTGGGCTGAACAAAAACAGAGAGTGGGTCAGATTTGGTCCATTGTTCTTAATTTGCTGACCCTTGATCTGGAAAGAAGTCTGACTTAGAAATTGGAGTTTTCTGTTACTCACTTATAGAGAAAAGTCTAAAGCTGTGGCTGTGAATGCAATCACCTCTTTGGATTGATGGGGAGAAAAGGATGGCTAGGATATGGCTAAGAGACCATTAAAATTTAAAAGATCAGAGTCAATAAAAGAGATTTGGGAGGAAAAACAAATCCTGAATTGTGATGAATAAGCCTATAGTATTGTTAATACGTACATTAACTTTATGAAATATATGTGTATATACTATCCTGTGAACACTTCTGGACTCATCCCAGCCTTCTGTGTATTTTTCAGTGCTTAGTGTAATTGTACCACCTGAAATAGAGCTGACATTTGAAAAGTCTGTTTAAGGGATGGATGGTTAGCAAAATGTTAAATACCTCCTTATTTAGAGGTGTTTGATTTAAAACCTGAAGTTGTGGGCTGTTTTGTTTTTTCTACATATTAATTTAGATAAGCAGAAAGGAAGCTAAATGAAATACTTAGAATCTTTGAAGTAATTTGCAAATCAAGTAATAATAAAAATATCTGTAGTGACAATATGGCAAATTAGTGACTAAATTTAATTTTGTTATACTCCAGTCATGATGGTGTTAAATGTTTTTGTTTTCATAATTCTGTGGTGTTGAAAAACGATTAGTTAAAAACACATTAGTTAATAAAGCTCCTAATCATTAGGTAAGTTTTAGTGAACCAAACTTCACATTGACTCAATACCATTTTTTCTCTTTACAATGTGTAAGTTGTCCAAAAGCATGACATAGAAACAACAGTAACCTCATGAAGTTCTGTAAGATACAGAAGAAATTTAAATGTAAATAAGTTTTAAAACACTATTAGAACATACTTATAACTTAGTTCAGATTAAATGCTGAGGAATAACTGAGACTATGTGTCTGCGATAATGATCTATTCTGTGGTATGTAGTACTAAAGTGACATTATTCTTACTAAAAAGGGAAGCACTCAACAGAGCTGGTTATCTCATGAGGAAAACCAACTTTAATGGAAACAAGTCAGTGCCTAGTTATTTATGTTAAAGAAATAAATGACATTGTCTTTTTCCAGTGCTTGTCTGAGTTAGAGAAATATGGTCTTAACTGCTTTTAGGTTAACAAAATAACAACACTATACTAAAAGTGAAGGAATATTTTTCAAAATAAAAATCCTCATACTCACCTGAAAAAAATAGAGATAAAAGTGTATATCAATGTTTACTGTTTTGAAACAGAGCTTCTGCTACAGGGCATGCTTCAGAGTTCCTTGTAGACAGTCTTGATTCAGTAGGTTTTGGTTGGCTGGGCATTGTTAAAACCTCACCAGGTGCTTTCCAACACGTAGCTTAAAGTTAAGAAACACAGTTGTGTTCTGTGTGTGTGCATGTGTGTATGTTGTTTTGTTCCTTCTCTGCAACCAACTAAGGACAACTGAACTGAACAAAAGTCCCATTTCTCCATCCCCTCACCTCTTTTTTGGTCTTTTTCTTTAACAATGTACAGATAAACATAAGCCCATTTACTTAACTAGCATTGTCCAAAATCAAATTATCAGAGCTGGAAAGAAATGTGGAATTATTTGCGTTGCTGATCGGAAAAATGAACAAATTTGCCCACAAGCAGAGATTGGGTAATAGCCACTGCCAACTAATCCTTTTATCTCTCTGGATCGGGGTGGAGTAGAAGACTTTTATGATGCTGGCATCAATTCAGTGTGCCGATGCCAGTATCTGGGCCCCTTTGTTGTTGCCAGCATTATACAATTCTTATCCACTCTACTCCATCTGCGGTCCTTCCCCTGTGTGCCATGGCTAAGTTATAAGTGAAATGCCTCATTCTAGTGCAGTCATATCACAGAACCCCTTCATATTATTAATAGCTTCCATGAGAGTGCCTGTCATGTGGCAATTATTCTTCGTTGTGTTTTATACCTTCTCATTTAATGATCATCATAATATTATTAGATAGTTATTATTATCATCATCCTCTTACTACAAATAACAAAACTGAGCCTCAGCAAGTGCAAAGTAACATAACAGCAATAGAAAGTGATAGAGCCAGGATAGGAACCATGTTCAGTCTGACCGTTAAGTCTTTGCATTTTTTCCTAAGCCACACTGCCAAATATTACGGCATTAAATCACTCAGCATTTTGTGTCAAACTGAAGATTTCTACATAGTAAATATTGAAATCTATTTCCAAGTATAGTGAAGAGGAAAGCACAATTTCGAAATAGGATAGGTTCAGCAGAGCAATTGTGTCCACTTGTTTATTAAGAAAACCAATTTCAGGATTACCAGGGAAGGACTGGGGAAAGCAAAGAGTAGGGGTGTATATCATGATTGTTGAAAGCAAGGATTTGGAAAAAAGGCATATATCTGAGTTTCTATCCAGTGCTTATAAGATGTGAATTTAGTCACCTGGGAAATGGGGATAATAATTGCACAGGGTGTTGTGAAGATTAAATCAAATAACCTGGGTTATTGATATATGGTAATACCTGCTAAATGTTTAACGCTCATAAATGTTTGTTTGGAAAAGGATTCTGAAAGCCTGGGTTGGAGGGTTGCATTGAATCAAGGAATTAATGGGTTGGAAAATTAAACCAAGAAATAGTATGCTTGATTGAGCAACAATCTTGACAAAGTCAAGCCAAAATAGATACAAAGATGGTACCTTTTGGATTAGGTGGGGCTGTGATTATATGTTGGTGCACAATTACCTCAAATTTGGTGGCATAAACTATCATTTTATTCTGCTCATGACAAGAATTCATGAGCAGAATAAAATGAATTCTTGTCATGAGCAGAATAAGATGATAGTTATTTTGATAGTTTATGTTACCAAATTCATCTAGGGCATAGTAGGATTGGTTTGTTTTTACTCCACCATGTCTACGGACACAGCCAAGAAGATTTGAAGATTGGAGGTGACTTCGGTGAATGGAATGGAGTCATCCAGGAGCTCCTACATGTACATGTCTACTGCTGGGCTTGATTACTTGAAGGCCCGCCCTACCTGGAACTGACAAGTGGAACACCTGCATGTGGCTTTTCCACGTAGGATTGACTTCACAACACAGCTTCTACTTTCTGAAAGGGAGTGTCCCAGATGAAAGCTTCTAAACAGCAAATGTTCCAAGAAATAGTAGAAGCTACACAGCCTTTTTTACATAGCTTTGCAAGTCATATAGCATCACTTTGGGAACATTCTACTGGCACAAGGCTGTCACTAAGGACAGCCAAGATTGTAGAGGAAAGGAATTAGACTATCCCATTTCACAGGAAAATGGTAAGGTAGAGTGATGAAACTTCTTTGTTTCCCCATGACTTAGGGGGTTACCATGACATGGGTCTTTCCATTTTAAAACTAGGAAAGTCCCAGGAAAACTAGAACAAGCTGCTTTCTCTATGGCAAAGTCACATTCAAGAGAACATTGGGAAGAAGAGATTTTTGCTCAAAATACAGTCTGCACCCCAGATGAGAACTAAGGGACAGAGCTGTAACTATGACCAGCCAGAGTCTAGATCAGCCAAATCACAGGCATTGGAATGATGTTTCAGCTGGCATGGCCCACTTTTTAACTTGAGTTGTTTGTTGGCATTGTCAGCTGTAGTTCAGGAGAGAAGGAGATGGGACTGGGATATTATGCTGAATAATCTAACCCTGAGTGAAAACAAAGCCTGTAGTTCTCCCCTCACACATGTTTCTTCATATTATGTCCCACCACCACCAGCTTTGGGAATTGGGCTCCTCTGCTCCAAGTCTCTGCAACCAATAATGGCCTTGCCCTCCTTAGTATTGCAATTCAAGAGTGTGATCCCTGGAGGAGCAGCATTAGCATCCTCTGGGAACTTGTTAGAACTCCAGATTCATGGTCTCTATCCTAGACTGCTGAATTCAGAATCGTTGGGAGTTGACCTAGGACTCTTTTGAAACAAGATCTCCCGGTGCTTCTGATGCTTGCGAAAGTTTGAGAAGCACTGCTCAACACTACCACTAGATCAGTGGTTCTCATCCTGGGAGTATATCCAAACTAAATGTTTGGGATTTTGAGGCGGTGGGGATGAAGGGAGCTTCAGCTTCCTGAGTCCTGTCACCACAGTGATTCTAATTGAGTAGGCTGGGGAAACAGTGGTATAGGTGAAAAACATGACTTGGATTTCAGAAACCAGGGTGGGCAGTCCAGCTGAGCCACTTCAATACTGTGTGACTCCTCTCTGAGAAGTGCTAGTGGAACCAGATGAACAGTGTGATCCTTTTTCATTCCGACATTCCACAATGTGCATGATCCCCTGAAGTGACTAACATAGATCGATACATTATTGACAAGGAAATGTGCTTGTGCGCATCATGTCTGGGCATCATTCTTTCTCACTCATTCTATTCCAACTCTTTTAGGAAAGTGGATATTTATCTTGGTAGCAATACGCAAACAGATACACATATATGTACACATGAAATAACTTTCTTTTCAACTGTGATTTAATAGAAGACTTACAAATATATTAGTTGTCGGAGGAATTTAGGCATTTTGTAACTTTAAGGTAATTTTTTATTGGCAACAAAAGGCACAAAAATCACTGCCAGCATGAGGGCAGTTTGAAGAGATTAAAATCATACAAGCATTGTTTCATAAACATCCATTTTTCTCTGGCACGGTCTTAGAAAAAGCTGATTTTTCAAAGGATATTTTAAGTATGCTCAATCAGGTGTTCGGAATGAAATCTTGTACTGCAATTCTCCCTATGAAGGTTTGGTCAGAATTGATTATTTCTAATGTCTAGCTCTGCAAAAGAATAAAAGGAAAATGCTCTCAAACATTTATAACATATATTTTACATGACAGTAGCTAGGTTGTCATCAAAATCTTGAAAATAACCTGGACATATTTAAGTGGAAGATAGTGTACTCAATGCTGCTATAGGAACAAACTGTACTATGTACCTTATCTCCGGAAATTCAGTTACTGAGTAAAACTTCTTAGTTTTAAAAGCTGGTAATAATCTATTTAGATCTTCTTTGTAAATCAGATTATTCATTAGTGATTGCCATATCTTAGTTCTCATATATCAGTGAATTGGCAAGAAATATTGAAAATTGGCCCATAAAAATAACTTCTCTAAGTCAATAACAATTTCCCCATTGAATTTAAGCTCCAGATCAGAGCAAGAAGGCAAACTAACTAGTTTTGTCTGCTGTGTGAAAGGACTTTCATGAGCCTCAGTAAATATCTGAATGTCAAAACCTTGGCTCTTCCCAGTCTTGCATTTGATTCTGAACATTTCAAAGCCCCAGAGTATCAGATACTTACGTTTAACTGAGCTCCACAAAAAGCCAAGCTTTTAGATGTTATTGTGATAGTACTTACTGCCAAAAACACATGCAGAAACTATAGTAATGCTGGCTTTAGAGGGAAAGAATTTTTATCTATGATTCCTTTTATTTGTGCTTAGAATAACTTTATACTGCTGAGACAACAAATAAAGCTAAGGTCACCAGCAGAAACCAGAGCAAATCATGGAATTTTCAACGACGATTCTTTTGAATCTGGTGCTGAACCAACTGAGAAAAAAAAAGTGTTAAATTTACGGAACTGAGAGAGTTCTCTGAATAGAGCCCCAAAGACACATACAAATAACAGTTTTGGAAACAGGTAAAATTGTGAAGCTGTGGAACTAAAATGAAATCAACGGAAGCATAGAATGTAATGTTTCACTTAATTGTATTTTGTTGTTGTTTTGTTTGTTACTTTGACTCAAATGGCCAAATATGCAGAACCTAGTGATTTTTTAGCCTGTTAGGGTAAACTATAGAAGCTCTTCTTTATGCATGAATTTCTGTAATCTGCATGTCACTCGTCTCTCGCAGAATGAGATTGGTTTACACTAAGCATAAACTACGAAATAAAATTTTGGTCTTAAGAATAAAATTAGTATTTTCATAATCAATTTTCTGTGGACAAAAGAATTCTCTAAGATATGTTTGGCTGACTAATAACTGTATCTGTAAGCTGTTAGCTATTGCCCACCCCTATATACAAAGCTACTTTAAAAAAATTCTCTAAATCTAAGTAGTTTTGAAAGAAATTATTAGGCTTTTACCTTTCCACCAACTTGAAGCTTGTGGGGGTGTAATCTGGGCAAGATTTTTTTTAAATAGCATATATAACTGGAAGGCTGTGGTTTGACATTTTAGTGCACTAAAATAACCAGCTAGATTGTAAATAAGCACATTCAATAAGGAGGATTTCGAGACCAATCATAAAACAACTTTATTCTGACTGTACCATATGCCTTCGTTGCCCATATAGCTCCTCCTTTGCACCACAAACATTACTTTTAGTCCTAAAAATAATCCAGTTATTGAAATTCAATGTACAGTTCCAGATGACAGTAAAATTTCTGAACTTCATTTAAAGTAAGTTTCTTCACAATGTTCTCCTCTTTTCAGTTCTTGCCGTGCAAGATAGGTGTTTAGTGAGTTTCTTCTCAGTTCCTCCACCTGATATTTCCACTTGACTCTTGTTTGCCAGACTGCCTCTGACTCCTACATGGTTAAGATGGAAGGAAGAGGGAGAGGGGAGCACAAGTTTGGGCAGGAAAGGTCTTAAGTGACTGTCTTTGACAGAATCCAGTTTCAGTTTTTTCATAGGAAGATGGATAAAGATGAATCTCTCGCTTAGGCAGATTTTTGAAAGCTGAATGGTAGTATAAGTGATTTCATGGGATTTTTGTACTACCCCATTGAGGAATGTTTGACAGTGAAAATGAATGATGCATGTTCTTCCATCTGGATGACTGTTTACATTTCCTTTTTGTGCTCCTGGGAATCCAGTTGTATACCTCTTCTGCGGATATCACAGACACCTGCAGAAAGTTGCTTTGGGCTTCCAGGCAAGCACCATCCCCTGCCCCTGAGAAATTTATGCAGCCTTCCTTTCACTTTTATAGTGGAATTGTAGCTAGCTCCCTATGCATCTTAGTCTCTGTTTCTCTGCTTTGTCCTCAGACTCTACGGCAAACATATTAAGCTTCCATGAATCCCTTATCATTATGTTTAAGTGAGGGGAAAGCATCAAATCAACCTCTGTTCTGAGTATGGCAGAGGGACAAGAGAGGAGAGAAGAGATGCCATAGCCCTTCACTAACTTAAATAGACCTGCTGGTGGCGTGAGATACTCTGCTCATTGGAGTGTGTTCTTCATGTTCACGCACAAGTTTTCAGGAGCGTAGTGAACTTCCTCAGGACCATTTGCAGTCTTTAATGAAATCGGATTTGTATGCTCTGCAGCTGGTCAGCCTGTCCTCAGCATTGTATTCTCTGTGTTAGGAAAAGCTCAGCTGCTATTAGTACTGGCCTAGAGCTACTTCATTGTCTTTCTTCCTGTCAGTGCCGAGGCTGGAAAACACTCAGATTTGAAAATGCCTCTAAGCTTTCCAATATGCCTTCTGAAACTTCCTAATGAAGGAACTCCTCATACAGCAGTGCTTTCTCTGAAGGCTCTTCTGGCATTAACTAAAATGCATCTCTCCCCTGAGTATACCCTCAAGCCCTCTTTGAGGGAAGGTTATTTTCTCATGTCTGTTGTAACTCTGTTTTAAGGATTAAAGGTAGTGTCACATCGATCAATCCTCCACGTGCTTGTTGAATAACAAAATTAAACAGGACAAAAGAAAAGCCCCTCTGCTTTTTTGAAGATCCTGGTATTCAGATGCACTCCCAGAGAGTCAACTATAAGCACAGTAAACATTATGCACAGACTGTATAAGGATTATATTGACTTTGTTGGGAGCTTCTTTTGGTTACAACATGGAAAATTCATGTGTACTTGGCCTTCAAATCCTGTTTTTTAGGTAAAGAATTTTAATAGTAGAAAGAATTATGATACCAGCCCATATCTATTTTTTGAGCAGATATGCAAAAGAATTTTGCATTATTACAATTAGATTAAACCAAACAAAAATTGGTATCTAAATAAATATAAGTGATTTAAGATTGTAGGAGAGGCAGCCACAGTGGCTCATGCCTGTAACCACAGCACTTTGGGAGGCCAAGGTGGGCAGATCACTTGAGCTCAGGAGTTTAAGACTAGCCTGAGCAACATGGGGAAACCCTATCTCTACAAAAAATACAAAAATTAGCCAGGAGTGGTGGGCTCACGCCTGTAGTCTCAGCTACTTAGGAATCTGAGGCGGGAGGATCACTTGAACCTGGGAGGTGGAGGTCGCAGTGCACCGAGATCGTGCCACTGCACTCCAGCCTGGGCGACAGAGGGAGACCCTGTCTCAAAAAAAAAAAAAAACAAACCATATATATATATATATATATATATATATATATCAGATATATATATATATCAGATATATATATCATCTATATATAACATATATATACACATACATATATATGTTATATAGATGTATATATATAAATACATATATATGTATGTGTATATATATATATATATATAGTATGTATTTATATATATATAATTATAGGAGAGAAAAGATTTCTTACCTATCTTAAGATTTATGACTGAGATCCCTATAACAAAAGACAATAAGAGAAAAGCATATAGATTTATTTAATATGTTTTACGTGACACAAGAGCCTTCAGAAATGAAAACCAAAAGAAGCAGAGAAATTTGTCTGTTTTATGCTAAGTCCGATGAAGTCCGTGTTACAGAGAAACATGACTGGACAAAAGGGGGTATGATCTAATCGTATAAACTGAGGAGTGGAGGTGTTTACTTGTGGCAAGGCCTGTTTGTTCAGATTTTTCTTGGTGTCTCTGTGTGACATTCCTTTTCTCTGAGTATAGGCCAGGACCCCTTCTGGAATGAGGGTGTTTTGACTTATTTTCAGGAGCAAGTCAGCTAGGTTTTAAGGCTCACCTCATGGGAGAAGGGGCAAGAAGAATTCCTTCCAGCTTCTATGGTCTGCTTCTGGTGTTTCCTCAAATGCCAAGGTGCCGTATTTTGGGGTAATGTGTCCTGAACTCATCAGATAATCATATCAATGCCCAATAGTAACTACATTAAAGAATTGTAATTAAAATTAAACAGGAGGATGACTATATATGAAGGGAAAGGACATAGGGCGTGGAGAAGGCAAGCCTATAAGAAGGTATGAAGGCAGTCATAGGGGTAGGAATTTAGAAAGGTAGTAAGGAATAAAACAAGACCAAATATCACTTGATAGGTAGAGAAGATCCACCTTAAGACCCATACAGACGTGATTCCCGGCAATATCTCTAAGTGCTTGTTTTTGATAGTTATTACCATTGCCCTTCCAAAATGATGCAGTAAATTTTTTACCCCCAATTACCAAACAAGTGAATTTAGGTGAGGTTGATTTTAAGGAAGAACTAGTGGAGTCTGAGATGAAATTGTGTGTGTATCTTCTAGAGAAGGAGCTATAAAATGCAGCTTGGTTTGTGTATTAGTAGTACGTAATGTCTTAAGTCTTACTAGTCTTAAACTAGTAAATTTATCCAGTGTTTATAATCAAATGTGAGCACAGAGCTTTGGTTTTGCTATTTGAAATTGGTTCAGTGAGGAGGAGCAGTTCTTATAGTTTTACCAAATAAATTTAGACTACTTGATAAGAAATAATGAATTTTTTATTTTATGATAAAGATGAATTTATATCTTTTCTTCTTTATGGGAAATTTCACTTAATCAAAATGTAGCCGTTGTGTGTTTTTGATGACAGTACAGTAATTTAGTTTTAGGAACATGTGCTGCATTTCAAAAAAGGAATATAATTAAATTTATTTTATAAGAGAGTACAGCAGTGAACCTTTTAAAATTACTTTTACATCCTAATATTTCATAACATGCATTTTGATATGAAGTGTCAATGCTTTTATTTAGGTTGTTGTAATATATATGAATGAAGTTGAATTTTTGTTAGCAGTTTTTTTTATTCAATATCTAGTGTAATAAGTGATAAGTCATAATAAGTTACAATACGGGTGTGACAAGATCATATTATTCCATAACTTTCTAAATCAACTTATATCTATAAATATACGCATTTATTTAATTCCCAGTGAAGTAAGGAATTTTGGATAAAAATAAAAGAATATAAAATAGATCATATAGACCAATATAAATGACAGGACATTTTCTTCCTACTTACTACTTAGCACATCTATATTCAATCCAGAAATGTAAACTATACCTTTAAGCGTATGACAGTATTTGTAGTCTATTCCAGTGCTGTGCCTGCTACTCAATTTTGCATGGTTGTAATAATTAGGCACATGCTGTTAGGTCTTGTGCTTTTTTATTTTTTCATCTTAGATTATGTATAAACTCTTAGACATACCTGTGTAACTTATATATTTATCAGTTTCAGTGGCAAGAGTATTTATTTTTTTTCTTTTTTGAGACTGAGCTTTGCTCTGTTGCCCAAGCTAGAGTGCAGTGGTGCAATCAGTTCATTGCAGCGTCAACTTACCAGGCTCAAGTGATCCTTCTGTCTCAGCCTCCCAAGTAGCTGGGACTACAGGCATGCACCACCACGCCCAGCTAATTTTTAAACTATTTTATAAAGATGGGGGTCTCCCTGTGTTGCCCAGGCTGGTCTCAGGCTTCTAGGCTCAAGCAGTCCTCCCACTTCAGCCTCTCAAAGTGCTAGTATTACAGGCGTGAGCCACCACATCCAGCCTCAGTGACAATAATCTAGAGGCCACTTAAGCCGTCCTCAAATTGTGCATATTTATAATCCTTTCATCTTCTTGTTAATAGATAGCATAGATATATAACACTTTTTATAAATATGTGGATTTTTTTGTATTATTTTCTTGTGCTATAGTCCCCTAAGTGGGTGTATAAAGAGAAGGGGTTATAATGAGGTTTTCTTTCATTCTCTACCTGTTGTCACTTTATAGCTTTGATTTTCTTTGCTTGAAGCTTTGTAATATCCTGTTTTAATATTAGTTATAGAAAATTCAGCTTAGCTAGTGGTTTACATGTGCACAAAAAATTTAAATTGAATCGTATACTTTCTTGTGGAGACATATATATGTGTGTGTTTTCTTTTGTTTGACAATACATAAAATATGTCTTTGGTTCTTAAATATCCTAGAAATATAAAAGTAATTCAGTGATTGAGACTGAATTGAAAGTAATTCAGTGATTGAGACTTTTAACAAGATTCTGTAGATTTTTTTTTTCCATCCATTTCTTTCCCCATAGATCTCAGGAGATCTCAAATTTCAGCTTTGATTCTTTTAAAAGTCAAGCAATTTCTATCTCTTTTTCTTCTCTGTTTCTCTCATTATTAGCATCATCTATCCCCACATCTACCTCTAGCACCTTTGAACAGGTAGCCAGCAGATCTACATATCCAGCTCAACCATTTTCTGAGCCCCAGTTATGGATTTCCAAATCCCTGCTTGACATCTCTGTCTCTATAACAAACTAATGAAAGGAATGCACTTTACAATGCACACTACCTTTTTCACTACCACTGTCATTGTAACCCTATTTGCCTTTAACTTTACTGTTGATTATAATAACAACCTCTAAACTTGTCTTTCTTTTTCTTCTCTTCTATATTCTCCAGCTAAATTAATCTTTCTAAAACAGAACTCCATTCTGTGTTCACTAACCTCAACAGAAGGTTTAATATCTAATTTGGTAGACAATTAAAGTCCTTGGCAAGGCATTTCCAGCTGCTGAAAAATTTCACCTCCGCCTATCTTTGCAGCTTTGCCTGCCTTGGCTCCTGTGCTCACTCACGTTCAGACCCTGCTTTTGCAACCCTAATTAAACTGCTTTCCAGTGATGCTATTAGTTGTCCAAGTACTACCACGATGGACCCCAGATCCACCTGAAAGGTAATTTTTTTTTTTTTTCTTGAGACAGGGTCTCTGTATGTCACCAGGCTAGAGTGTAGCAGCTCACTGCAGCCTCGACCTACTGGGCTCAAGTGATCCTCCTACTTCGGCATCCCGAGTAGCTGGGACTACAGGCACACACCACCATGCCCAGCTAATTTTTTTGTACTTTTTATACAGAGGGGTTTTGCCATGTTGCCCAGGCTGGTCTTGAACTCCTGGGCTCAAGCCACCTTCCTACCTTGGCCTCCCAATGTGCTGGGTTTATAGGTGTGAGCCACCATGCCCAGCCCTTTTTTTTTTTTTTTTTTTTAGCATGCCAAACATTTACCAAGTTCCTATTATGTAGCAAGTACTGAGAGATTTAAAAATGAGACTGGCGGTGGTGGCTCACACTTTGGGATCCCAAAAGTGAGGAATAATCCCAACACTTTGGGAGGCCGAGGAGGGCGGATCACCTGAGGTCAGGAGTTCGAGACCAGCCTGACCAACATGGAGAAACCCCGTCTCTACTAAAAATACAAAATTAGCCAGGCCTGGTGGCACATGCCTGTTATCGCAGCTACTCAGGAAGCTGAGGCAGGAGAATCGCTTGAACCCAGGAGGCAGAGGTTGTAGTGAGCTGAGATCATGCCATTGCACTCCAGCTTGGGCAACAAGAGCAAAACTTTGTAAAAAAAAAAAAAAAAAAAAAATAGAGAAAGAAAGGAAGCAAGGAAGGAAGGAAAGGAAAGGAAAGGAAAGGAAAGGAAAGGAAAGGAAAGGAAAGGAAAGGAAAGGAAAGGAAAGGAAAGGAAAAAACGTAATTCCTGTTGTTGGGACTCAATGTGGTGTGGAGATTTAAAACAGCACAGTTCTATAATTGTTGACAGTTTAGTGAAACTTGAGTTGCTTAGATGATGGAAGGTGCCCACCAGGCACAAGAAGTTAATGGCAACTCAATGAGGGAAAGAGTAGTAGTCTTTTCAGCAAATGGTTTTAAGACAACTGGATATCCACATACCAGTGAATGGAGTTGGACCCATCCCTTATACTATACACAAAAATTAACTTAAAATATATCATAAATCTAAACATAAGAGCTAAAACTATAAAAATGTTAAAAAATAAATAAATCTTCATGACCTTGGATTAAGCAATGGTTTCTTAGATTTAACACCAACAGCACAAGCAACAACAGAAAAATAAGATAAATTGGACTTCATCAAAATGAAAAACAATTATGCTTAAAAGACTGGCACGAAATGAAAAGACAATCCACAGAACTGGAGAAATGATTTGCAAATTGTATATCTGATAAGGGGCTTATATTCAAAATATATAAAGAATCCTTACAACTCCATAATAAAAGGACAAATAACCAGGTTAAAAAGTGAGCAAAGGGTCTGAATAGACATTTCACCAAAGAAGATATACAAATGGCCAATAAGCACTTATAAAGGTGGTCAACATTATTAGCCGTCAGGAAAATACAATCAAAACTATAATGCAATACCACTTCAAAATCACTAGATGACCTGTAATCAAAATGACAGATAACTTTAAGTGATGGCCAGAATATGGAGAAATTGGAACACTTATACACAGCTGGTGGGATTATTAAATGGTGTAGCTGGTTTGGAAAACAATCTGATAGTTCCTCAAATGGTTAAACATAGCATTACCACATGACTCAGCAATTCCACTTCTGGGTATATACCCAAGAGAAATTAAAGCATATGTCTACATTAAAAAAGTGTATACGGGGGCTGGGTGCGGTGGCTCACGCCTGTAATACCAGCTCTTTGGGAGGCCAAGGCGGGCGAATCACAAGGTCAGGAGATCAAGACCATCCTGGCTAACACGGTGAAACCCCGTCTCTACTAAAAAATATAAAAAATTAGCCGGGCGTGGTGGTGGGCGCCTGCAGTCCCAACTACTCAGGAGGCTGAGGCAGGAGAATGGCGTGAACCCGGGAGGCAGAGCTTGCAGTGTGCAGAGATCACACCACTGCACTCCAGCCTGGGTGACAGAGTGAGACTCCATCTCAAAAAAAAAAAAAAAGTGTACACAAATGCTTATAGCAGAATAATAGTTATAATAGATACAATGTAGAAATCATCTGAATTTCCAGCAACAGATTAATGGAATATTATTGTGTGATCAAAAGGAATGAGGTACTGATTCATGGAATCTCATTGTGCGATCAAAAGGAATGAGGTACTGATTCATGCTATAACATGGATGAACCTTGAAAACAACCTGCTAAGTGACATAAGCCAGTCACTAAAGACACATACTGTATGATTCCATTTATATGAAATCTCTAGACCAGGAAAATCCATAAAGATAGAAAGTAGATTAGTTAATTTCTAGAGCTGGGAGGTTGGGAAACATGGGGAATGACTACTATTGAGGAAGGGCTTTCTTTTTCAGGTTATAAAATGTTCTAAAATAATGAATAGACTAAAAACCATTGAATTGTACACTTAAGTAGCTGAATTATGTGGTATGTGAATTATATCTCAATAAAGCTGTTATTTTTAAAAAGCTAAGAAAAAAAGATTCAGAGAGGCATATTCTTTTCTCTTGCTATCCCCTCTACCTGAAATGATCTTCCCTGTTTATCTGCGTGGCTCACTGCCTCATTGCCTTCAAATGTTACCTTTCAGTTACGCCTGCCTTGATAACTAATCTAAATGTCAAAAATTTCATCTTTATACTTACTACTAACATCCAAGTATTTTACTTATTTTCATATTTATTGTCTACTTCCTTATGAAGTGAGGAATTTTTGTTTGATTGCTTCCTATAATTCTAGCTTCTAGAAAATGCCTGGCACATAGTGTATGTTTAGTGAAAATTTGAAGTGACAGATAGCACTTAGGTCTCAAGCAGCCTGGTTTGTATGGACACCACAAGTGGTTCTTAGTGGCTGGATCATAGTGTGTGTCGGATGTGATGATAAATAAGTCGGTAAAGGAAGAGAAAAGCCCTGTGACTGAAAATCTTACATAGACATATTAAGTACAGATAAATAGAGAATGATGGAAGGAAAGTGAACAGGGAAATAAAGTGATCGTCGTGTTGCATTAGTGGCAGCAGAGAATAATGCCTGCCAACATTCCATTTCTTCCTTTCGCCCTTCCTTCCTTCCTTTTTTGTTTTTCTTAATAAGAAGTGGTCTCTGAAATTTTTTTTTTTTTTATTCTCCCACCCTTTCCATAATAGTTTATGTTATCAAGTAGTTAGAAGCATTGGTGACACTAAAGATATGTAATTTGTAGGATTAATTTATATTTGTTTATTATTTTATTTTAGACTATTCTCCCCCAGGTTTAATTCAGACATTTACTTATTCAGTCTCAAGTCAGTTTCTAGTCTCAATGTTAACCTTGTTTAAAAAAAAAAAAAAAAGAAAGAAGAAATTTAGACAAGATAAAACACTTTGCCATCCAGAAAAAAATATATATATTTTCCCAACTTTCCTTGATAATTAGCAGCATTTAGATTTTCATGCCAAAATCAGGGTAAACAAGCAATGTCCATGGGCAAGGTGAGAAAAGTAACAATTTTTTATTTGGTTTGAAATTATTATTTAGGCCAAAAGTTGTGGACCTAAATCGATTAGTGTTTATTTTACCCTTTAAGGGAAAAATCTATTTATCGACCAATAAAGAAATTACAATGCCTTCTTTCAGTTCTTTGTTTAAAATGCACTGTAGTGCCGTATGATTTGCATGTTAATGATGTGAATCTAATTGTATAATAAATAGGAAGAGGAAGATAAAACTTGTTTCAAAGAGCAGGCTTGTTATCCTTGATTTCCTCCTTAAATGTTTAACTTGAGAACACATCTATGAGGTATGCTTATGTGAAAGCTAATAATTTGTGATCATCAAATGGAGTGGCAATGAAGCAAGAAGTTTCATTCTCAGATTTCTCAATCAGAAAGCAACTGGACACTGGGGCATTCAACATCGTTGAAAGGCAGATATAGTGTAGTAAACAAGAGGCGCACAGAATTTCTTCTGTGCAGTATAATCTCTGAAATCAAAAAGCATGAAGCCTCCACAATTTCTGTTTCTCTCTCCAACTTCCCTCCCTAACCTAATTCAAGCATGCAATTGAGATGCTTTGTATTTTGTGCTTTGCATTCGTTTCCTGGTATGTTGTTATGCATGTTCTTCTTAAGCAAAATGGCAAAATAAAACCAATTTTTAAATAGTAATGTGTGATTTGAGGAAGTGTGTCTTAGAAGCATTGAATCACTAGTAATTGAAAAAAGCATAATCTGTATTCCTGAAAGCCATCCAGTTTCCTTTTATTTACAACCTTTGAGCCATTTCACAAATTGAAAAGCAACCATCCAGCCATTTCATGTTTAGATTGTTATATATTTAAAAGATCCTAAGACCATTAACAGCATGCAGTAGCCCTCTCACTGAACAAATACAGATTAGAGTTAAATGAAGAAATTCCTCTAAATCATTGTTTCTCAAACATGGGTGATTTTGCCTTCCAAAGGACATTTGGCAGTTTCTACAGATATTTTTGTCACAATGAGAGGTGGTGAGTGCTACTGGCATCTAGTGAGTAGAGTCCATGGTTGTTGCTAAACATCCTACAATGCAAAGAACAACGCTTTACACCCATACTCACACAAGAAAAGAATTGTGTGGCCTAAAATGTCAGTTAGTACCATGTCTGAGAACTCTTGCTCTGGATAAAGATATGAAGCCAGATCATACCCTAAATTTTAAAAGCTTTTCCTATTGTGAAAAGCATTAGGCTTATGTTACTTACTAATAAATAACAATGCTACGGCAAACTTAGTGGCTTAAAACAATACGCATTTATTATTTCAGAGATTCTCTGTCAGGAGACCAGGTACAGCTTAGCTGGTGTCCTCCACAAGGTCACAATCCTAGTGCTACTCTGGACAAAGTTCTTATCTGAAACCTTGATTGAGGAAGAATCTGTTTCCAAGCTCATGTGGTTGTTGGCAGTGTTCAGGTCCTTGTGGACTGTCAAACTAAGGGCTTCAGTTTCTTGCTGGCTGCTGGTCTCAGCTCCTTGTCCAATGGCTCTCTTCTTGGGTAGCTCACAACATGTCAGCTTGTTTCTTCAAAGCCATATGGAAAATCTACTTACAAGATTAATGTTAGAGTTTGCTATAATGTAATCACGTGCACGTAATCACATACATCCCACCACCTTAGCCTTATTCTATAAGGTATAAACAAGTACAGGCTCCACCCACATTCAAGGGGTGGGAAATACACAAAGCTGTGAATATCAGCAAGAGGGGCCACTCTAGAGCCTGTCTGCCCTAGAAAAGTCATCTTTCTTCTCATTTGTTTGCATGTTTTTTTTTCATTTAAGAATATTGCTATTTATGTAAAGTTAATAGGCTAAATGTGAAAAGTCTGCTAGTAAAATATACATACCATTATTTAGACAGCTAAGAGAAAGACAGACCACAGAACCCCTTCACGTGATAACCGTCACCACTTTTTCATTTGTGTAAAAATGCTCTTTTATAGTCAACACACAAAATTGCCTAGTTTTATTTGTGCCCTTTTTTCTGTAGACCTGCACTTTGTCACTCTTCTTTCTGTTTCATTTTCTTTCTCTATATAAAAGACTTTCCACATTATTTGGGGTTGGAGGATTGAGGAATGGAAAAGCCATCCTGGATTTTTCTTCATTGCCGGCGGTAGATGGAAATTCTCTTGCATTTAGAATACATAATTATAAATAGGATAAATGGAATAGTGAAAGACTAATAAGGTAATGTGAGTCACATAACACAAAAATAGGTATTGAATCTCTCTCTACCCTAGATTAAAATCGACTTGTTATAATAAATTTTGTTTACTAGATCTTTGCTGGAGAACATTGTCTGTTTATTATACTTTAAGTATAAGCTGAATGTTCATTCCTTGATACTGAACTCTGTTTTCCTTTGCTTATGTCAACTTAATTTCTATATAGTGTTGGAAACTAATTTCAAAAGTGAAAGGGTAATACTAAAAAGATAATATTAAATAGATTCATTGTTAAGCAAGGTGATACAAATATTGCCAAATACGAGTTTTATGATTACATTGAATTTTTTAATCCATTGTCTTCTTTCGAGGTCTACAAATAACTAGAGTTCTTTTCAGATACTATTTTATCTATTTGATTTGTACTGTAAGGCATATTCTGTGGTCAACATATGTGAGGACTGATGATACTGCATTATGTCAGATTGAAAGTGTACTTTGCACTTTTTTAGGAGACACCAGAATTTCTGTTTTATATAAATTGTACTCAGGCCAGGTGCAGTGGCTCACGCCTATAATCCCAGCACTTTGGGAGGCCGAGGTGGGAGGATCTTTTGAGTCCAAGAGTTCAAGACCAGCCTGGGCAACATATAGTGAAACCCTGTCTCTAAAAAAAATAGAAAAGAAAAAAAGAGCTGTATTCATAATGCAATTTTTAGGAGATGTGGAAATTATATCGTCAAATAGTTTTTTTTTCCTTTTTAGATAATTTCCCTATATGTTTGCACTGCTTTCATATCTGATATGATTTTTCACATGTATATCAAATATTTAAAACCTTTGTTCCGCACTTGTTATGTACCAGAAACTGTGCTGGATTGCTGGATGCTCAATATTACAGTATCATTCATAAGTCTATTGTATCCAGTTTGTTTTTTTAAGGGAACAACACTTAGTCCAGTTTAGGGATTTGCCCAAAGTTTCACAGCAAGAAAATACAAGAATTGATGCTCATAAAGAACTGTTTCTTCCCCCGATGCACGGCCCTGCCTGGCTAGTGGTGTAAAACATGACCACTTTCCAGCAAGAACGAACTTTTGAATTCTTTTCCTGAATTAATGTCGAGAAAATAGCCATATGTTGAATGCAAATGTAAGTAATCCAAAAATGACAATTTCATTCTACTTTTTTTATTTTCTGCATACAATCATTATAAATCACAGATATTCAAACAATTAGTGGTATAATTAAGTAAACAGAGTTGGGCCTGGGAGGGAAGAAGAGAGTAGAAAGTTTGAGAAAGAAATATCCACATCACTGAAGATGAGAAGGGACCTTTTAAGTATACAGGAAATAAACCCAGGATGATTAGAAGAGAGAGAACAAAGGTGAGGAGCTCAAGTGGAGGTTTGAGAGGTTGGCAGAACATGGATTGGAGGGCTTTTTACAAGAAGTTTGAGGATTCTGAATTGATGAAATCAATGGGAGTTTTTAAAGTGAGAGAACACCAAATTTGCATTTTTCAAAGGTCAGTCCTGCTGCAAGGTGAAAGATAGATGGTAGGAAATCATGGGATGATGCAGAGAGACGATTTAACTATTAGTACACACAACAATGTGGGTGGACCTCAAAGCATTATGCCTAGTGAAAAAAATCTACCTCAAATGGTTCCCTGCTGTGTGATTTCATTTATACAACATCCCTGAAACAGTGAAACTATAGAGTTGTAGAACAGTTTAGTGGTTGCCAGGAGATAGGGATAGGAGTGAGTAGTTGGTATGAATACAAAGGAGTAGCACAACAGAATTCTTTCATAGTGATGAAACAGTTCTGTATCTTGAATGTGGTTGTGGTTATACAAATCTATACATGAGATAAAATTGCAGAGAACTACACACACGCACACATGAATGGAGACTTTTTGAAATGGTGATGTATTAGTTTGCTAAGGCTGCCATAACAAAGTAATAGGCACTGGCTGGCTTAAACAACAGAAATTTACTGTCTCACCATTCTGGAGGCTAAAAGTCCAAGCTTCAGCTGTCTGTAGGTTTGGTTTCTTCTGAGGCCTCTCTCCTTGGTTTGTAGATGACCACTGTCTCATTTTATCTTCACATGGTCATCCTGCTCATCTCAAATTGTAATACCCACATATCAGGGGAGAGACCTGGTACATGACCATTAACTTGGGAGGTGATTGGATCCTGGAAACAGTTCCCCCATGCTGTTCTCATGATAGTGACTGAGTTCTCATGAGACCTGATGATGATTTTACAAGTGTTTGGCAGTTACCCCTTCACTCTCTCTCTTGCTTGCTGTCATGTTTAGACATGCCTTGCCTCCCCTTCACCTTCCGCCATGATTGTAAATTTCCTGAGGTTTCCCTAGCCGTGTGGAACTGTGAGTCAGTTTGACCAATTTGGTATAAATTACCCAATCTCAGGAAATATCTTTATAGCAGTGTGGAAACAGACTAATCCATATCCTTTCGCTGTGTAATCTATGTCCTAATCGCCCCTTCTTATAGGGACACCAATCATATAAGATTAGGGACCATCAATGTGACCTCATTTTACCTTAGTCACTTTTATAAAAACTCTGTGTCTCCAAATAAAGTCACATTCTGAGGTACTCAAGATTAGAACTTCAATGTATGAATTTTGGGGAAAGGGGAAAATAATTGAGCCCATAACAGGTGAAAACTGAATAAGGTCTGCAGTCAAGTTAATGATCATGTAATCATGTTTGTTTTTTTGGGTTTTGTATATTACTATAGCTATAAAAGTCATTGTCATTGAGGGAAGCTGGACTATCTTTGCAACTTCCTGTAAGTCTAAGTATTTTGAAATACAATGTTTTTGAACAAGCTATTGTAGTAGAACAGACATATTAGTGTGAGAACAGTCAAAAGATGAAGTAGGGTGATCTCCTCTGGGTACATGAATGATCACATTTGTGAGTCCCAATGTTAATATTTTGGAGTAGATCAAGGTTGTTGATGTTAGAGTTCACTTATTTATCAACTATTATTTGACCCCTCTTCTGTGTCACATGCTGCTCAAGACATTGAGAGTTGTTGTCAAGCAAAACAGCAACAGTCTCTGTCTTCATGGTGCTTTTGGGGTAAAATTTGGTCTGCAGAGTCTTACATAAATTTTTTTTTTTTTTTTTTTTTTGAGACGGAGTCTCGCTCTGTCGCCCAGGCTGGAGTGCAGTGGCGCAATCTCGGCTCACTGCAACCTCCTCCTCCCGGGTTCACGCCATTCTCCTGCCTCAGCCTCTCCGAGTAGCTGGGACTACAGGCGCCCGCCACCACGCCCGGCTAATTTTTTTGTATTTTTAGTAGAGACGGGGTTTCGCCGTGGTCTCGATCTCCTGACCTCGTGATCCGCCCACCTCGGCCTCCCAAAGTGCTGGGATTACAAGCGTGAGCCACTGCGCCCGGCCTACATAAATTTTTTTCATTCCCCTGTATGAAGATCAGTCTATGCTTCCAAGAGGCTAAGGTATGAGTAGAATTCCATTATCACTCATTGACTCTTAAATTCTATGGGCCATCTACAATTATGATTCCAAAATAGTTTGATCTCCTTCATATTGTACATTTTAATATTGATTTAATATCCCTTTAAGTTTTTTTTGAAAAGATTGTTATATTCTTTATGCCCCAATTTTCTATCATCTGAAATGTTGAAATATCATAGAGTAGGCAAGAGAATTTGAAGAAATATTTTTCTCTTTTTAGAACTCTCCTGAAACAGAGTTGACAATATATTGGCATAATCTGAATTTGATTATAATGTTACTATTGCTGAATAACATTATGTGTTACTGAATAACATATTGTGTGTCAGTATTACTAAAATAAATAAAAGAATTCTCATTAATCCTCTGGGCAGATTTCCCTAAGCAATTTGCTGGTTTGACCCATTTATTACTACAGGTTGTATATCCCTTATCTGAAATGCTTGGGACCAGAAATGCTTCAGATTTCAGACTTTCTCAGATTTTGGAATATTTGCATATACATAATGAGATATCTTGGAGATAGGATCCAAGTCTAAACACGGAACTAATTTATGTTTTATAGTTACTACACATGTAGCCCAAAGGTAATTTTATACAATATCTCTAATAATCTTGTGCACACATCATATGTGGTCAGGTGTGGAATTTTTCACTTGTGACATCATGTTGGCACTTAAAAACTTTTGGATTTTGGAGCATTTCCAATTTTGGATTCTCAGCTTAGGGATGCTTAACCTGCACTTGTGGAAAGCAAGACTCCATATTCTTAAAAAGAAAACAATCAAGAGAAAGCAAAATTGGGAGGTCTTCAGGTCTTTATTACTCTAGTAATTAATTAATTATTATTATTTGAAACACGGTCTCATTCTGTCACCCAGGCTGGAGTGCAGTAGCACAATCATAGCTCACTGCAGCCTTGAACTCCTGGGCTCAAGAAATCCTCCCACCTCAGCCTCTCGAATAGCTGGGACTACAGACATGCACCACCATGCCTGGCTAATTTTTTAAGAAAATTTTAGTACAGACAGGGGGTCTTGCTATATTGTCCAGGCTGGTTTCAAATTCCTGGGCTCAAGCAATCCTCATACTTCAGCATCCCAAATTCTTGAGATTATAGGCGTGATCCACCATGCCCAGCTACTCTATTAATTTAAAAGGCAGTGGGTAGGCTTGGTTGGCCATAATAGTAGAAAGAAAATAAAGTGGTGCATAAGTGATTGAGGAGAAGTTACTAAGTCCTCAACCTACAGACTAACTGAAAATATTTGTCTTAGAGATAAACATCCAGAATTCTCTTTCCAAATACATATTAAAAAATACATTGTCCTGATTACTCAACCACTTAGTCATTAGTTCCAAATAGGTGATTCCTGTTCTTTCTTTTATTTCTAGAGGAAAGAAATTATGAATTAGTGGTATCTATACAAATCCTTAAGGTTCCTTGAGACACTAGATCTATAATTTCTGATTCTAGTATTATGATGACTAAAAGTATGCAAGTTAAAATTTAAAACTCATATTAAGTTTTGTTATAAAATTTAGTCTGGAGTGTTGATCAGATTTTTAATTCAAATTTATCAAAGTCACAGTATAATTCAGACATAGTAGTATATATAGATCTTCTGAAAATATACTTTTCAAAATAAATTACAGATATTTATTTTGTCACTCACCCATTATGCATCTATCGAGTACTTACTACAAGGCAGGTAATATAAGGAAAACAAAGTGGAATGCCAAATTTCCTTGCACTTAAGAAGAACTTGTAGTTTACATGTGGTTGTGTTAGAATGACTTAATTTATCTATCAAGTATATACTATGTACACTGATTATTAAGTGATTTAGAAGGAGTTACAATTTTTTTGTGGTTTCACTTGAATTCAGGAATCATTTATATGCCAATTATGCAGCTCTTTCTTTTTTGTTATTTAAATTACTTGAAAAAAATGAAATGTTTAGCAAACTAGTTCAACCATTGTGGAAGTCAGTGTGGCGATTCCTCAGGGATCTAGAACTAGAAATACCATTTGACCCAGCCATCCCATTACTGGGTATATACCCAAAGGACTATAAATCATGCTGCTGTAAAGACACATGCACACGTATGTTTATTGCAGCACTATTCACAATAGCAAAGACTTGCAACCAACCCAAATGTCCAACAACGATAGACTGGATTAAGAAAATGTGGCACATATACACCATGGAACACTATGCAGCCATAAAAAATGATGAGTTCATGTCCTTTGTAGGGACATGGATGAAACTGGAAACCATCATTCTCAGTAAACGATCGCAAGGACAAAAAACCAAACACCGCATGTTCTCACTCATATGTGGGAATTGAACAATGAGAACACATGGACACAGGAAGGGGAACATCACACTCCGGGGACTGTTGTGGGGTGGGGGGAGTGGGGAGGGACAGCATTAGGAAATATACCTAATGCTAAATGGCGAGTTAATGGGTGCAGCACACCAACATGGCACATGGATACATATGTAACAAACCTGCACATTGTGCACATGTACCCTAAAACTTATAGTATAATAATAATAATAATAAAAGAAATGTTTAATGGCCTCACCAGTCTTAGAGAAAATTCAGTGAGTCTCATTATTAGATAGTCACACTGAAGAGTCAAGCTTTAACTCTACAACCCACGATAAAATTAGACTCCTCAAGGAGTCTCAAGCTTTTTGAGGAGAGGGGCCTTGTTTTATTCAACCATGTATTCCCATTATAGCACCTAGTTGGATCTCCTGTTTGTTTCATCCTTATGTTTATTTGATGAAAAATCAATACTAAAATTTTTTTAAAGACATATTTTGAGATATGGTACTTGAAAAGTAATATAATCTCCTTTGTGTTCCAGACTCTAAATATAAACAACAAAACAAATAATCAAAATAGGGCCTTACATTTTATCTGTTTATTAGAAAAGAACACATGTAACAAAGATGAATGCATATTTATTCTCTAAGCATCTTCAATAGATCAAAGTTACCAGAATTGCATTCTTAAAAAGAAAAAAACTTGAAGCTTCAATTATAGGCTTGTTTTTACTGTTCACTTTAAATTTTCTATTTCAAAACCTGGAGGATAATTTTCTTTTTCTTTTTTTTGGAAGCAGAGTCTGGCTCTGTCACCCAAGCTGGAGTGCAGTGGCTCGATCTTGGCTCACTGCAACCTCCACCTCCCAGACTCAAGCAATTCTCCTGCCTCAGCCTCCCGAGTAAGTGGGATTACGGGCGCATGCCACCATGCCCAGCTAGTTTTTGTGTTTTAGTAGAGATGGGGTTTCACCATGTTGGCCAGGCTGGTCTCGAACTCCTGACCTCAGGTGATCTGCTCACCTCGGCCTCCCAAAGTGCTGGTAACACAGGCGTGAGCTGCCACGCCTGGTTAATTTTATTTTTCTTGAATTTATTTTAACTTTATACTTATTCATAACTAAATCTTCCACAACGTTTATATTCTGGTATCCCTTTATCATCATAGGTAAATTATAATTCACAAGTTAATATAAAAATATGTGTCACTAGAAATATTAGGCAATAACTTCAGTAACTAGGTAACAATGATGTCAAAACTCGAGAAATAAAATACAATATTGTGGCTAGCCCTAAGAAAAGACTCTAAATCTATACCAATTCAACTACTTACGCGCTTGGTATGTTTTGTTATTCACTGAGACATCAGTCAGCTCTGACTCAGTTGAGCTGAATCTCCCAGTTTGTTTCTTTATTTGTTTTTATGTTTTTCTCACTGCCAAAGTTTGACATTTCCATTAATTAAAACTTTAACAATTTCACAGTAATGAGAACACTAACATAACTGTATTAACATTTTCATACTGTTCGAGGTCAGTATATTTATTTGGTTGTTTCAAGTTTAAACAAGTAATAATAATTGAAATGGAGCTATAGAAGAATTTGTATAAGAAAGACAAGTTCATTTCACTACAATGAAGAAGCAAATATTAGTTCAATTCAACCAACAATGACTGAAGGGCTACCATGTGCCAGTGAGTATCATGGTATCCATACTCAAAAGCCACCGCCACCTCTTTCACACCCCCATGCTGTATTGTATATGTATATATCCATATCATTCTAATTGTCATTATCACCATTACCACCACAGATGTTTAGCCAAAAAGGTACATTGACTCCTCTCCCATTCAGTCACTCTTCAACACAACAACTCAAGTGATCCTATTAAGTGAAAGTTGTATGACATCATTTCTCTGCTGAAAACCTTCCAGTGGCTTCCCACACCACCCCGAGTAAATGCCAAAGCTCTCACCATGGCCTGTCAACATCCATATGCTGTAGCCCCCATCACCTCTCTGTCTTCATTTCATACTGCCTTTCATATGGCTCACATACTGTGCTCCAGCCACATTGCCACCTCACTGTGTCTAGCCCTTTGCAGATGCTATTCCCTCTGCTTAAAAAGTTATTTACATCCCTCACTTTGCCTCTTTTTAAAAAATCTGTATTGTCATCTTAACAGTCAGGCTATGCTTGACTCCCAATTAATACTTGCAGCTGAGCATGGTGGCTCACGCCTATAATCCCAGCACTTTGGGAGGCCGAGGTGGGTGGATTGCTTGAGGTCAGGAGTTCAAGACCAGCCTGACCAACATGGTGAAACCCTGTCTACTAAAAAGACAAGAAAACAAAACAAAACAAAATTAGCTGGGCATGGTGGCAGGTACCTGTAACCCCAGCTACTGGGGAGGCTGAGTCAGGAGAATCACTGGAACCCAGGAGGCAGAGGTTGTAGTGAGCCAAGATTGTGCCACTGCCCTCCATCCTCGGCATCAGAGTGAGAATCTGTCTCAAAAAACAAAACAAAACAAAAAAACTTGCAAATCCCCTCTCCCAACACAGCCTATCCCCTTCCTCTGCTTTTCTTCTTCTTATCCTTAGCACTTCTTAATATCTAATATAATGCATTCTTTTACTTTTATCCTATTTATTGTCTGTCTCTCCTACTAATGTAAGCTCTATGAGGGCAGAGATTTTTATTTTTTGTTGTTTTCATTGTTTACTTCTGTATCCCCAGCACTTAGGATAGTAGTTGACATGTGGTAAACAATCAATAATTCTCGGTAGAGTTAAGGAATAAATAACAATATTACTACTATTAGGAAACATTTATTAAGCTATTATTCTCTGCCATATACTTTGCTAGGTACTTTAAATGCATATTTCCATTATTCTTCTCAAATAAATACAAATATATCATTATCTCTATTTAGCAGATGAAAAAAATCTAAGGCACAGAGAGGCATTACAATTTGTCCAAGGTTACATCACTTTTAAATGATGCAGTGTTTATTTCATTATCTTGTAAGGAGATATGTCTGTTACTACTACAGTTTTTCATTAATTCTAATAGTCTCATTATTTTACCCTTAAACATCTCATGAGTTGGGATGTGCCTAACCATTGAAGGCACATCAGAGTTACATTGACAGATATTTTTTTTTCTTTCTAAGTGGTCCATAGAATAATTGATGATGTTGTAGCATCCATAAGATACAGTTTATTAACTCTTCTTGAGGGTAGTACTCTTTGCTTCATCTCTGAATCCCTGATGCCCAGCACAATGTGTAATGCAAGACAATTACACAATGTGTAATGCAAGACAATTACACAATGTGTAATGCAAGACAATCAATCAATACAGGCTGAATGAACAGAGTTTGTGTATTTCTCCTCTTTGTATTTTCTATCTTCTTTGGTAGCTTTTTCTATAAGGCTTTTTAGAGAAGGCTTCCATGAGAGCAAGAACATAGTAATTATTATTCAACATTTTATTACCAATACAATGCCTGTCACATGACAGTTGATTAATAAATATGGATAGAATAAATTAATCTTATAATTCTCAGAGCTGAGCTCTCTCACAGGCATATAACATATGCCATATTCTGATACTTTTAAAAAATTACTTCAAACCTTTATCAGTTCATCAGAAAATATGGGTACGTATAGGTTCTTGAGTCAAAACTACCTGCATTAAAATTCTGGCTCTACCACTTGTGAATGCTATGAGATTGGGAAATTTATTTAACCTCTCTGTGCTTCAGTTATGCATGTAGAGCTTTAGAACACTGCCTGGTACATAATACATGCTCAAGAAATGCCAGAAATTATTTCACACTATTGTTTGCTCATTGTTTATTGACTTATTTGTATGCTGAACACTATAGCAAGCTTTCTGGAATCAACAGTTTTTTCCTTAGGTGGTCCTGAATCCTTAGTTAGGGGATTTAAAAATGCCGTAAACAAAAATAAATTAGCTCTATAAAGATTACTTCCTCTACTCTCAACTGCAGTGAGCAGGCTGCTTTCTTTTATTATTTATTTATTTATTTATTTTTTGAGACAGAGTCTCGCTCTGTCACCCGGTCTGGAGTGCAATGGCGTGATCTTGGCTCACTGAAACCTCTGCCTGCCGGGTTCAAGGAATTCTCCTGCCTCAGCCTCTGGAGTATCTGGGATTACAGGCGCCTGCCACCACGCCCGGCTAATTTTTGTATTTTTGGTAGAGACAGATTTTCGCCATGTTGGTCAGCCTGGTCTGGAACCCCTGACCTCAGGTGATCCGCCTGCCTCAGCCTCCCAAAGTGCTGGGATTATAGGCCTGAGCCACCGCGCCTGGCCAAGACCCAACTCTTAACTGTAATAACTTGGAATATTGAGAACCTGAACTTGATCCATAAGAAAATAGCCTGGCCGGGCACTGTGGCTCACGCATATAATCCCAGCACTTTGGAGGCCCAGGCGGGTGGATCATTTGAGGTCAGGAGTTTGAGAACAGCCTGAACAACATGGCGAAGCCTCATCTCTACCAAAAATACAAAACTAGCCTGGCGTGGTGGTGCATGCCTGTAATCCCAGCTACTTAGGAAGCTGAGGCAGGAGAATCGCTTGAACCCAGGAGGCAGAGGTTGTGATGAGCTGACGTCACGCCATTGAATTCCAGCCTGGGCAACAAGAGTGGAACTCCTTCTCAGAAAATGAAAATAAATAAATAAATAAAAACAGTGGGTCTCCTTAACAGTGCCCATGTTGTTCCATTGTTCTACTTATGAATTTGTAACCTTTGGAGAATTACTGAATCTCTTGGTGACTCAGTTTTGCCATCTGTAAAATAATGATAATTAATAGTGCCTTCTAACAGATTTGTTGTCCTAATTAAATGAGTTAGTCCTTGTAAAGTGTTTAGAATATTGCCTGGCCCATAATAAATGCTCAGTAAGTTCCCAGCAGGTCTGGACAATAGTAATGCCTATAAAAGCATATGTGAGCAGTATCTGGAACAAATTAATTTCCAAATCCATTAAAATGTTTCCATATGTTTACATATGTGTTAAAGTTTCAACAGCATTGTCCTAGTGGAAAGGGAGAGCTGTTAATAGACCTGGATTAGAATCATGGTCCTATCAATTGCCAGCTATGTAAGCTGGGGGGAATTATTTAACCTATTTCATCTGTGAAATGAAGATGAGTGTGCTTACCCAAAAGTTGTTGGGAGTACTAAATTAGAGAGCACATATGTAAAACATTCAGCACAGTTTCTGGCATGGTAGGGGCTAAATATGCACCAGATAGTATAAATAAATGACCCCCAAAATCTTACATTTTTGCTTATCTTACATGATAAAGCCATTACAATTTTGTGTTTATTGAAACAGATAGTTTCCTCAATATCCTAGCCATGAGAGAACTAGAAAGTATAAATGGATCCAATTATAAAAATAAATATACTTTCATATTGCTGATAGTCTGTGGAGTTTCGCTATCTCGGGAGGCCATGGAGCCAAGTATTAAAATGAATTCTGAAGAGAATTAGATAATTTCATGACTGGTAATATGAATGGCTTCTTTTTAAAAACTGGGTGTAATCGAATCTGCTGCCACCAACTGATAGCCATGGGGTCTCAGGCAGAATTTCCTCTTTCTACCCAGGGCACTGCACAAGTAGCCAAAAGCTACTAACAGCATTGTTATGGTTTCAGTTTTCTTATTGCCTCTATTAGGCCCTTGGGAAGGTTTTTTCAGCAGTGGACTTTCGATGAAAATGAACGCTTAAAGGGTGGGGAGAAGGAAATGCTTCTGTAGTCAGCCAAAAGGTTGTCTACTAGAGTGAAGTTGGCGCAAAAGAAAGATTTGTAAAGGGAAAACCATGAAGAAAGGTACATATTTAGAGAGGAAAGGAAAATATGAAGAAGAATAAAACAATTAATGCATTTTCTGAGTAGAAGATAAACCTTTCTTCTCTTGTGAAGTTTAGACTATGTTTGTTTGTTTGTTTGTGACAGACTCTTGCTCTGTCGCTCAGGCTGGAGTGCAGTGGGGCAGTCTGGGCTCACTGCAACCTCTACCTCCTGGGTTCAGGCGATTCTCCTGCCTCAGCCTCCTGAGTAGCTGAGACTATAGGTGCCCGCCACCATGCCCTGGCTAATTTATTTATTTTTATTTATTTTTTTTTTATTTTTAGTAGAGATGAGGTTTCACTATGTTGGCCAGGCTGCTCTCAAACCCCGGCCTCAGGTGATCTGCCTGCCTCAGCCTCCCAAAGTGCTGGGATTACAAGCATGAGCCACTGTGCCCAGCCTAGACTATCTTTGATTGTATAATTTTATATTCTGTCTTAACTATTAAATTTGTTTAAAAGATGCCCATCCCAAATAATAAAAATGTTTGTGATCAAGAATAGTAATGCTTTACTAGATTCTTTTTATTTCCTTCAGTTTCTTCTTAAAGTGTTAAGGAAGACTTATATAATGCATGAAATCATTGAGAATGACATTTTTAATAGCAAAGTATTAAGAACGTGGAATATGGAGTCAGAGAATGCCTGTTTAGTTACTACTTGTATGATTATAATTCACTTACTAGTTGAGCCTATATCTTCTCATTTTTGAAACTAGGAATATATAGTAATAATTACACGTTTTTTTGGTCTGAATTAAATGAGATGATAGTGACTTTAAAATATTGCAAAATGGGCCAGGCGTGGTGGCTCACACCTGTAGTCCCAACACTTTGGGAGGCTGAAGAGGGCAGATCACAAGGTCAAGAGATCGAGACCATCTTGGCCAACATGGTGAAAACCCATCTCTACTAAAAATACAAAAATTAGCTGGGCGTGGTGGCATGCACCTGTAATCCCAGCTACTCAGGAGGCTGAGGCAGGAGAATCGCTTGAACCCAGGAGGCAGACGTTGCAGTGAGCCAAGATCACACCACTGCACTCCAGCTTGGCAACTGGGTGAGATTCTGTCTCAAAAATAAAAAAAAAAAAATTTAAAATTGCAAAATGTAAGGAACTTTACAAGTGTTTATTTTCACTGTTTTCTATTATTGTACTCCACAAGTCATAACTCATAATTGCATTCAAAATAATGTTTATTCTTTTCAAGGCAGGCTGAAGGAAAAAATTAAACAAAATAAATCAAATTCTAAGAAAGAAACGAGTTATGAACAGTAAATTTCAAAGGACAGGAGAATTAAAATTTTCTTTTGGAAGTAAGCTTATGAGGGTAAAATGCTAAGAAGGAGTTTTGTTTAGTTATTTTTATGAAAATACTAGTCTGTGTAAGCACAATGGGCACAAAAACAATGACTAATTAAGGAAAATTGCAACGTTTTAATAAAATGTCATATGTAAATAGTCACTCAAACTTAATTTCTTTTAGACAATAACTTTTCTCTGATATACAACGACACAAAGCACTTATAACACATAGTTTTATTAAGCTAGCTATGTCATCAGGTAAGATTCAATAACAGTATATATTGAAAAAGTGTCATATCGCCTCTCCATTGCTGGAATATAAACTCTCATAGCCTATAATATGGGCTAGAACTTTGCCAATCAGTGACTGTTCAGCAAATCTGGATTTTTTTCTCTTGTATTTAGCAATAAGATGAATCCTTTCTTGGGCGCTGGTGACAGCATGTCTATAACTAGGACCTATTCTGCCAAAAATTGGCATTGAACAGAGCCTGCGGTAGTCTTACATAGCAGTAAATGGAAGGGTGGGTATGGGGGATCAGGGACAGCCTTTAAAATCGATTTTAATTCTGCTTAAAGTTAAATGGAATGGTATGACCCTGCTTGTAGACGTCTCTCTGTGGCACAGTTCCATGAAAATAAGTTCTATATTGATCCCTAACATTAGTATGTCTATTAAACTAAGTCCTTCCAATGTATTTCATAAGAAATTGAAGTTTTTAAAAAATATCATATCATTGTTATTGCTTCATAAGAGTATATTCACTTTAAATCTAATTGTTCTGAGATAGGATCATTTGGGGGAGAGGGAGCTTTATTTTCTTCCTGAATGTTTCCACTTTGTCTAATGGACAATGTAAAATGCATTTAAGAAATGATTTTTTCAGTCTATTAATTGTACAAACTCTTAACCACCCCATATGCATGTCCCACTATTTATCCTTTCTCTTCTTTTGTGATGCTTCTCTTTTTGTGGGATACTATATTCTCCACTGCCTTCTTGACGTAGTCCTGATGTTCACCTACCTTTACTGAGAGCTCATTTACTCCTAGTCGGGCACAATACTAAAAGCTAAGGAATTAATCCTAACAACACGTTAGTGAATAACCCAGTCTTGGTAAATTTGGAAAGGCTTCTTGATAGAAATAACATCCAAGCTAAGCTGAAAGGATAAATAGGAGTTAGTTAGTCAGGTGAAAATGGTGGCAAGAACACATTGCAGGATGTGCAAAGGCCCTGAGGCAGAAAGAACAGGGTGCAGCTGGGGAACCACTGGTAATTTTGTATGGTTTAAAGAATATACTTAAAAGATGAGGAAGCATTATAATGAGTTGGAGAGAGAAATTCATGAAGAGCTTGGGCATGAAGAAAACAATTCAGCTTTTGTTTGAAGGGCAGACAGAAACCATTTAAGCACTTTAATCAGTAAACTAACATATTCCAATTTATACTCTAAGAGTATCTCTGGAAAAAGGTAGAGAATGATTTGAATAGGGTAATTTTAGAAAAAAAATAAAGAACGTTAATTTTCATTACATGGTACTGGTGCTGTTGTTAAATTATGTTTGGTTTCATTCTATTATCTTTATAAATCTGAAATCTAAACCATTTAAATAGAGGATAAAGATACATTATTAAACCCATGCTAAAATACGTATATCACACAGCAAGCAAAAATCTTGTGGTGGTGTGCCATGGCCCGTTGTGCATGATTTGTGCAGTTGGGACAATAGGCTGGAGAAATCTTGCACCACGTGTGTAACTATGTAGTTTGTCGTAGTGAAAATGATTGCTGAACAAATCTTTTCTTCTCCCAGAAAGTTATATGCTAATTAAAATACCTAATCGAAGAAAGGTACATTCATTTAGAAAGCATTCGTCAGTACCTACATAATCCTCAAGAAGGGAAAGAAGACAATTGAAAAACAGAGCTTCTATTTTAAAATTAATTCTTACTCTAGTTCAGAGGCATCCTGAACAAGTTAATTTGAGCATGAGATTATTTAACTAATAACAGGTAACCGCTATGAATCTCCATTTTTACATGATCAAACTAAAGTAGACAAAGAAGAAATAGCAATGCTTTGTTTGAAACAAAAACTGTAGCTCATTATCAATGAAAAGATTATAGTCCCTGTCAAAAAATTAAAAGTTGCTCAAAGCGGTCCCTTCAGAAGTACAAATGAGAGCTGGCATTATTTGAATTAAAGGAGTCGGAGAAAATAGTTGGAGTTAGTTTTTAACTATTGCCTTACTACTTCCCTATCTTAGTTCATTTTCTACTACTGTAACAATACCCAAGACGGGGTAAATTATAAAAACACAATAGTTTCTTACAGTACTAGAGGCTGAGAAGTTCAAGGTCAAGGGCCCCACAACTGGCAAAAGCCTTCCTTCTGCATCATCCCATGGCAGAACAGAAGGGCAAGAGAGCATACAGTTGGGGGGAGGGGCGGGGACAGGTGGGAGGAGGCCAAACACACATCCTCTTATCAGAAACCCATTTCCAAGATAACTAGCCCTCTCCCACAATAATGGCATTAATCCATTCACGAGGGCAGAGCCCTCAGGACTTAATTCCTTCATAAAGGTTCCACTTTTCAACACTCCTACACTGGGGATGAAGTTTCTAGCACTTGAACTTTGGGGGATGCATTTAAACTGTAGCATTCCCCACGTAGTATGATGTCAAAAAGGATTTATTTGTCAGCTGGAAAAATAGCACAAAATGTTCTTACATCTCAGCAGTGACACCATTGACACATTTTTTTAAGCTAATACTTTCTAAAAATTTAGTTTTTAAGTTACTCAATTTTCTTGATTGTAGGTAATGTTTTCTTTTTAAAACATTTGATTGATTATATATGCAAATTATATATATTAGAGTCATTTTTATTGTGTATAGTTTTAAGCTTTCAATTGCACTTAATATTTTGAAATATGTTATTAAATTTTATGTTGGGATTGTGTTATATGTTTAGTGTCAACTTTATTTTATGAATCACGAGCTTTGATTTGGCAAAAGTAAATATTGAAATAACTATATTGCCATTTTGCTTAGCTACTGCTTTCATTAACAAAAAGTTGATGATGGGGAGCTGAATGTAGATAGTGGTGATTAGAAAGAAAAAATAGATGGATTTAAAATAGAGGCATGAGACAGAATCAAAAAGACTTGGTTATTTGGGAGATATAGTGTATGTGGAAGAAGGAGGGAAAATAAGACACTCTGCCTTCTTGTATGAAATTTGGGTAGATGCAATTCTGAACATTACCATTCATATGGAAAGGGACCATGAGAGAAAGAGAAGGAAAGTTGAGAAGAGTGGGAGGGAAAATAGAAGAAAGAGGCAAAACACACATAATAAACAGCATCACTTCAGAAAATACTACAATTTCAGTGATTAAATGTTCATAAATATCCCATCCCTTCACTGTCTCTCTCCTGTTTCTTTGGAAGCTTTATATACACCAAATACATTATGACGAACCTGGGACCTCCTCAGGGCAGCAAAGGTGATGATATTTTAAGGGAAGTAGAAAATGAATTACAAACAGCTAGAGGCTCATATCAGAATGCCCTACATCTTCTTAAACATGAGTGATCTTGAATCAGACTAGAGCCAATATCCCTACAGTTTATTGCCAGTAAGTGAGGTTAAGAGTAGTTTCTAATCTTACAGCTAGGAATGCAGTCTGTGTACAGGAAGGACAAGCATACTCTTGCATTCCCATGATGAGAATACGAATATATTTTCCCAGAAAGATGATTCTTTGCAGTAGTTATTTCCATAGTATGCTTATTCCTTGGAAACATAGGTTCAATTACCTAACAAAGAACCTAACTATTTTATTTGGAACTTGGAATACATTTTCCCATTCAAAAAATCTTGTTAGAGGATAATTTAGGATTGTAACTATTTGGAAACTACTTACACTTTACATTAATGAAAATCAAATTTGAAAATTGTGTGAAGGTGAGTCAGTTCTAAGAGCAATGAAGTAGATCACTAAGCTACTCCAGTTTGTGTTTAAGGAGACTATATTCAGAATTGCTCTTTATTTTTTAGCTTGTCAGCAGTTTAATTTCTGTTTCCTTTTTTTTTTGTCCTCTCACTTGTTTGCTGCATATTTAGAAATCCATATTACACTTCATGTGAAAGTAAAATTTTATATATAGTTCTCCCTTCTTTACAAAGTTTGATAATTCTAAGGAGAGGGCTTAAAGTTTTAATCCTCTAATTGTCAAAAAGGCTGAGAGCATTAAGAAGCTTACTGAAGAGTTGAGTTGTGCTGTAATTTTGCTTTCTGGGATTTGAGTTTCGAAGAACCCTTAAAAAGCCTGTGTTTGGCAGTGGTCAGGTGGTTGTTTTGATACTCAAGTGGCATCCTGATACCTTGGTATTGGCTTATTTTTGCCATGTTTAAAATGAAAATCAGGTTGAGGACTTCTAGAGCTTTAAAGCTCTTTGAACTGTCAAATAAAAATAATTTCTACAGTACTAGGACATCTTGAGGTCCTACTGTGAACAAGCAATGTAGGTGTTTTCTTTCTAATTTTATTTCAGATATCTCTACCACAGGACCTCTTGGCATGGGAAGCACTACCACCAGCACCACCCTTCGGACCACAACTTTGAGCCCAGGAAGGAGTACCACCCCGTCAGCGTCAGGAAGAAGAAACCGGAATACTAGCACCCCATCTCCAGCTGTCGAGGTGCTTGATGACATGACCACACACCTTCCATCAGCATCGTCCCAAATCCCAGCTCTTGAAGAGAGCTGTGAGGCTGTGGAAGCCCGAGAAATCATGTGGTTTAAGACTCGTCAAGGACAGATAGCAAAGCAGCCATGCCCTGCAGGAACTATAGGTAAGTCTGTGCTAAAGCACTAAGTTAAAACTGTTGTGTTACTTTGGCTTTATTTTCTAGTGTTCTTTTCCTTTTCCTTCGTCCTTCCCTCCCTCGCTCCCTTCCTCCCTCCCTCCTTGTCTCTCTCTTTCTCCTTCCTTCCTTTTTCTTTCTTTCTTTCTTTTTCTTTCTTTCTTTCTCTTTCTTTCTTTCCTCTTTTTTTTATTACAACATATTTTATTACTTCACATTTGACTAAATTCTGAACTCAGCTAAATTACAGTTTAAAGCTATCTATTTTCCAGAGTTTGAAAACGTAACCTGATTAAGTCACAGGTAACCTGTGAGACCTGCACTTTGCCCTCATAGTTTCAGGTTTCTGGGTCAAGGTAAAGTTAGGCTGTAGATATTCTGGCTACTCTAGAGGCTCAGCTTTTCTATGCAGCAGTCCAGAAGGGATCAATTGATTGCTGGGAGTTAGTCTCATGCTTGTCACCAACCATCAGATATTGATTGCAGAAAATGAGGTCGAGGACTTCTATATTAGATTATCATGGAAATGACCTAACATGTAACAAAAGAGAAAGTTTGACTCTCCTTTTTATCAGCCATTGTAGTTGTCCTCTGATGGTCAAAGGCTCTTAACGCTGTCAGGGACCATGCTGCACGGAGTCTCACTCTGTCGCCCAGGCTGGAGTGCAGCGGCATGATCTTGGCTCACCCTCCACCTCCAGGGTTCAAGTGATTCTCCTGCCTCAGCTTCCTGAGTAGCTGGGATTACAGGCGCCCACCACCACGCCCGGCTAATTTTTTTTTGTATTTTTAGTAGAGACAGGTTTTGCCATGTTGTCCAGGCTGATCTCAAACTCCTGACCTCAGATGATCAGCCTGCCTCAGCCTCCCAAAGTTCTGGGAGTATAGGCATAAGCCACTGTGCCTGGCCTTCTTTGCCTATTTTATTACTGATCTCATTCATAATATCTTCACATGGTAACCATATTATTATTTATTTTGCTTAAGCAAAGGTATTCTGATTTTCTTATTGTTACATACATTGGTATTTGTAAATGAATACTTGGCACATTTGCATTATTCTCTAAAATATGTAAATAAGAGAAATTCACAACGTATGTCACCCAGTATTCTCAGGGACTTTCTCCTTAGGTATTATTGATTTGGATACTTTAAGGGAAAAAGTTTTTCTTAGAAAGTTCTGATATGGGTATATCATTTCATATTCCATGGTATAGGAAATGATGGGTGGGAAGACCAAAGGGTATCTTGGTTTTTATAAAAAATACACTTCTTTTCCACCAAAATATTTTAAAATATTCAAAAATATTCATTTTATTTAGGAAAAAGAGGGAGAATATTTATTTGTAAAGTTTTCTGTGATCCTGGAATCAGAGAACAGTTGGAAACCATCTTTTTTCTTAGCTCTGTTTTCTTAGTTCTGGTCTCAGTTCCTTTATTTCTAAAAGAAAAATAGTAATAGCCCCCTACTGCAGACCTTTGTTTTGAAGATTAGTGAAACACTTTGTTTGAAAGCACTTTGCTCTACAGAAATGTGTCATTATTTTTCTGTGACAATTGAAAAAGATATTTTCTGAAGCCCTCAGGGATTACTGTCAATACACCCCAGTCTCATTTTTACCCATCTCTGTCCATTCTGTTATGCCTTTGTCTAGGCCCCCACAGTCTCTCACTTGAATTATTGCAATAGCTTCCTCACCGTCACGCCATTACTCTCTGAAATTCATCTTCCATGTTCCTGCCAGAGGTATCATTCCAAAACTCAAATTTGCTCATCATCTGTCTCCTCTTTTAATATTCTCGTTAATTTTCCAGCTCCCACAGATGATAGACAAGGGAGTTTATGATCTGGTTTACTTTTCTACTTTCATTAAATACAACTCCCCAGTCCAGTAGACCCCAGTTCAAAAAAACCTGAAGTTTCCCAAAGAACATATATTTTTCCACTTGGAATGTCCTTTTCCACCTTGTTTTTTCTCTGAAAAACCCGCACACTTATTTGAAGACTCAACTGCTACCTTGCCTCTACAAAGTCAAGCACTAACCTCCATGGAGGCACATATCACATCATCTCACCCATGAAATTCTTTAAAAACAGTCCTCAGCTGGACACGGTGGCTCACGCCTGTAATCCCAGCACTTTGCGAGGCCATGGCAGGCAGATCACGAGGTCAGGAGTTTGAGACCAGCCCGGCCAATATGGTGAAACCCTGTCTCTACTAAAAATACACAAATTAGCTGGGTGTGGTGGGGGATGCCTATAGTCCCAGCTACTTGGGAGGTTGAGGCAGGAGAATCACTTGAACCCAGGAGGCAGAGATTGCAGTGAGCCGAGATCTTGCCACTGCACTCCAGTCTGGGCAACAGAGCAAGACTCCATCTCAAAAAATAATAATAATAATAATAATAATAATAATAGTCCCTATACCTAATGTGGCTCCCACAAGTGCTTCAAACATACTGTATGTTTTTGTTTGGAGTACTACATTTCTCTAGTGCTAAATGCTTACTGGCACTGTATCTGGTGTTTTTTTTTTTTTGAGACGGAGTCTCGCTCTGTCGCCCAGGCTGGAGTGCAGTGGCGCGATCTCGGCTCACTGCAAGCTCCGCCTCCCGGGTTCACGCCATTCTCCTGCCTCAGCCTCTCCAAGCAGCTGGGACTACAGGCGCCCGCCACCACGCCCGGCTAATTTTTTGTATTTTTAGTAGAGACGGGGTTTCACCGTGGTCTCGATCTCCTGACCTCGTGATCCGCCCGCCTCGGCCTCCCAAAGTGCTGGGATTACAAGCGTAAGCCACCGCGCCCGGCCTGTATCTGGCGTTTTAATAAACATTATATCAATTTAATTGTCTCATTTTTACCTTTGCTCATTTTAAAATATACCATGGATGTGAAGTCATTCTAAGAAAAAGAAACAGATACATTTCTCTCATTATTATAGGTGTATCAACTTATCTATGCCTTGCTCCTGATGGAATTTGGGATCCCCAAGGACCAGATCTCAGCAACTGTTCTTCTCCTTGGGTCAATCATATAACACAGAAGGTAAATCTTGTGACTGACAAAGTCTTTGCTAAAACTATATCATCTGTTGTTGATGATAGCTGTTGGAAACAAAACAGTCAAGAATTCTTTTAAAATCAATGTAGAAAAATTCTACCATTTTGATATAATTTCACATTTAATGACAACCTCTAATATGTTATGAGCTAATTCTAGAATTTTGTTGTTTTTAAAATGCAAATCCATGAATTTCCTTATATTGCTTATAATAATTTTATTATTAATAAAATGTCTATGGTATTGTGAACTACAGATATAAAAGTCCAAGAGGCATTATAAATTAAGCAAGTAAAAGTTTCTAGCATACATACATATGAGTTTTCTTGTGGAAATAATAATTATAATTTTTCAAAGTCTACCTTGGGAATCTTAAGCCATCTAATAAATGTTCTGTAACCTAATCATTTATCAACGTTAAAAGTACACACGTGTGACAGAATCTTGCAGACTCAAATATTCAGGGCTTATTTGGTTGCAATATGTTGAACATTTTTATTATTAATGCACTGTGGGGCTTTGAATTGATTTCATTACAAACAGAGACCAGATGTGCATTTATGCCAAAAGGGTTATGGGATGAATCCTTATTATAGCAATTTATGTGGATTTATGCACTCCTAAAATGGAGAGTCCTTCTATGGCACATTAGCTATGCTGAGGAATTTCTGAGAGAGATTTTCCCGAGAAATATTACAAGTGATGGCCTTACTAAAAGCCTGCCTGTGCCATTTGCTCTTTTCTCTATTTGTTTTTAACCAGACTTATCCTCAATAATATACTGTATAATAATCCATAAATATCTACCCAGTAGATCATTTAGCAGATGAGCCATAACTATCTATTTACCCTAAATCATGGAAGAATAGTGGTTATATTGACTCTAGTTACCCTCTTACATATGCATCTCCATACTTGTTGCTATTCATAATGATGCTTCTCCAGTTTCAGCACTGTTCCTGCCACAGTTTTTATGTCCTTTGATTTTATTACAATGTAGCTCAGACCCCAGGGCAAATAACTCTTGCTGGATGTGATCAGATTAAGAGATGAGTAGCATATCTCCCTACATTAGCAATTCTTTAAAAACAGTCCCTAGATACTTAGCCCAGGGGTGAATATAATTTCAATAATAATTCTTCTAGAAGGCTGAATGTTTTCACGATAATTTCTGAATATAGTTGGACCATTTTATTGTAGAAATTACTAGGTGACTTTAACCGATAATGATGCTTAATTCTTTTCTTTTCTCTGCAGCCCAGCTAATCTTAGGACAAAAGATAATTCCTTTCAAAGACCAGACAGCTGTTGTCCATTTGATTTATGGACAGGATGTTTTTGTTTTGTAAAAAAATACCTCCTATTCTTCCAGATCATTTTGTTTCATCCTGTAGAGTCCGTAAAACTATGTTATGTGATCATTATATTTAAACTTAAAGAACTTAGTTGATTGGAACTTATTAAAAAAACCTTAGATTGATTATTCAAAAATTTACAAAACCTTAAAAAGTGTAACAAGAGGCTTTTGAGCACTCTGAATCAGCTTATGTAACTTGCCCAAGGTCAGTGGTGGAGCTAGTATTTCAGTTGGGACTACCTTCATCAAGACATCATACTTAACCACAACACTGGTTAAACCATGGATAGCTTATGATTGGCTTCATAGCCTTACACTCAGTTACCTATGCTGTCCCTCTGCACTCTGCCTACTCTTTTACTTGGTCGTGTCCCTTATGCCTCCAAATGTTTATGCTACTCATTGACTACAAATGATAGTTGAGCAGGTTTCTTTACCACAAAACTCTAACACTTTTAAATATTAGTATTGAAAACTTCAAGAATCTGTTGTAGCGTTCATAGGATTATTTGTCTATATTTTATCCCCCTCCTCCCCAGCTGTCTTTCGTAGAATTCATCCCTTTTCTCATCTCCTTCCTCTCACTGTAATACCTGTGTAGTACCGGAGTCCACACAGATGGAACACTCAGGAGGTTTTGTTTACAATGGTACTGGGGCAGTAAAGGCAAACTGCAAGGGATTGAGCAGGAACCCAGAGCTTGTAGCAGGGGAGTAGCTGTTCCCAATCCCAGGCCTGTAGGGTACCAGATCAAAGGAGTGACCAAAAATAAGGAGCAATTTGTCCTTGGGAAGAAAGATGATCTTAAGGCAAGGGACACAGCTTAGCCCCAGGTGGCCTTTCAGAAAGGAATCCAGGAGAATGAATACCCTGACCTTACTTACACTCTACCCTCTATTTACCTGCCAAGCCACCCCACTGGCCAAACCCAACCAGAAACCAAAGAAGAACACACTTAATGACTATCATGTAAGTCTACCTCGTAGGGCAGAAGGCAGGATGGAGGAGGGTAGAGAGTAGCCCTGAACTAGCAAATGGAAGGTACCCAACATAGTCCTTGGCTTTTCTCCACTCCCTTCTCTCACCCTTCTTCTTTTTCCCATTGAATCAGCGTTGTTATCTAAGGTAAATATCCATGGCTCATCATCTAGAGCCAAGAAGATTGAGGACACAGACACACACAAGGAGTGAGTTTAGGAGCAGAGGTTTAATAGGCAAAAGAAGAGAAAGGAGAACAGCTCTCTCTCTCTTGTGAGAGAGAGAGGGGCTCTAGATGGAAATTCCAGCCCAGAGTGGTAGTGCACCAGATTTCATAGGCAGGCTTGAGGAGATGGTATCCTATTTATGTAAGGCCCAAGATTGGTTGGACCAGATGTGACATTTACGTAGCCTGCCGGGAAGGCTGGAAGTCTAGAAACCTCACTCTTTTTTTTTTTTTTTTTTTTTTGAGAAGAAGTCTCTCTCTGTCACCCAGGCTGGAGAGTGCACTTGCACAATCTTGGCTCACTGCAACCTCCGCCTCCCGGGTTCAAGCAATTCTCTTGCCTCAGCCTCCTGAAGCTGGAACTGCAGGCACACACTGCAACACTTGGCTAATTTTTTGTATTTTAGTAGAGATGAGGTTTCACCATGTTGCCCAGGCTGGTCTCAAACTCCTGAGCTCAGGCAATCTGCCCGCCGCAGCCTCCAAAAGTGCTAGGATTACAGGAGTGAGCCACCATGCCCCACCACCCTAATCTTATTATGCAAATAGGCTTTCCACTTGGCAGGCCATGTTGCCTGCTCCTTACTGTACACATGGCTAGGAAAGGGAAGGAGCTGCCATTTTGAACATGCCTTGTCCCAGGTAGCCTTCTCCTGTTGGCACAGCTGCCCCATTCACCTGTGCAAGCTTGTAGCTTGCCTTTCTACGTCTGCAGCTCGATTTTACATGCTGCTGTTTGTTAGAAAAGAAATGATTTTGGGCCGCTTTTCGTTAAAAGGAAAACCTTACCGAGGACTTTCTTACCCTCATTATCTGCCTAAATAATTTCTTTTTAATTCCTATATCACCAACTCCTTCTCTTTCCTTTGCCCTTCACCTCCCCTCTCCTCCCTCTTTGATTTCCTTTTTCCCACACCCCTCTGCTCTGATCTCCTATGTCTTTCCATTTCTGCAACTGATTTTTTTCTGCCATCTGCCATGTTGAAAAATTGAAGTCAAATAGATATCTTTAATGTTTCACTCTTCCTGTTACCCTCCCCCTGCTGCCAGTATAGTTTTGTGAATTTCAAACTTGTAAAGCAAAGGAACACTTTTTACCCCCAATGGAAACACAGGTGAAAAAAACACAATATACACGTGCAAAAAAAAAAAAAAAAGTATATATTTGAAATGGTAGTTTTCTTCTTCTCAGGGATTTTGTGAATTAATGTACCCTGAAGGGTGAAGGGTAAACCACTTCTGTCTCAGTCCACTTGGACTGCTATGGTTTATGGTTTAAAAAAACAAACAAACCATAGACTAGGTAGCTTATAAAAAACTGAAGTATATTTACCATTGTTCTGGAGGCTGGGAAGTCCAAGATCAAGGTGCTGGCAGATCCTTTGTCTGATGAGGGCCTGCTTTCTGGTTCATCAGCAGCACCTTCTCACTGAATCCTCACATGGTGGAAGGGACAGCTCTCTGGGGCCTCATTTATAAGGGCACTAATCCCAGTCATTAGGGCTCTGGCTTCATAACCTAATCCCTTCCCAGAGGCCCCACCTTTTAACACTATCACATTGAGGATTCAATGTTAACATGTGAATTTTGGAGGGACACAAACATTCAGACCGTAGCAACCTCCTTCTCATCTTTACAGTGTCCCTGGAGAACTCCTGAGGACATTGAAGGAAAGAGCGCTGACCTGAGGATCTTGATAGTTGAGTTATGGTGGACACGTCATTAACCTCTGGATTGGTTTCCCCATCTGTAAAATGGAGTAGATCATTAATTTTATTATCAGTATGTGCTCACTGTATGTCACCACCATTATAGATTGCATAGGTAGCAATTATACTCAACTAAATGAACCAAGTTGCTGACTTTAGTTCAAAAAAGGAAATTTTACATTTATATTTTCTTGAAAACATGAATTATGTTTTTTTCCCCCAGCAATCAGGCCAAGTGGGAGAAAACAGGTAAAGAATCTTGATAGTTTCAACTCACAAATGAATTTGAGTCACTTATGTACTGGTGAAGTTAGAGATTAAATTCCGTGTGACACTAAAGAGTGGATTACTTTTCACTAGAGAAGATGTAAGCTTTTAAAGTTAGAATATCACAAAGGAATTTGTTGCAAATAAACTAGCTGGAATACATTCATAAAGACGAAATTTAATAAAAAACATAATTTGTTTAGAAGAGAAAGGAGAAAAGCGTAAGTTGTACAAAAGGGGACCTTTACTCCAACAATGAGATAGAGAAAAAAGAGAGGGAAAGGGAGAGGAAAAGGAAGACCAGTAGGCGGTGGATGGAAGTCTTGATGGATGTACGTGGATGGATGGATGAATGGATGGAAAAATAGGGAGAAGGATAAATGAAGAGATAGATACATAAATAGATATATATCTATATACATATCTACATACGTTGGAAGATATATATATGTCTTCAAATTAATCTTTTTTAAAAAGTTTACAGTTTTTATTGAAAGCCAACAAGCTGGCTCAGAGCCACGCCTCCTGAAACATATACAGCAAAATATCCCGTTTCTCACCTATCTTAATGACTGCTGTAAAAATCATACTCTCTTGCCTCAGCTTGATCTCCAGCTTGCACTCAGTTTTTCAAAAAGGAGACGATTTTGCATACTTTTAAAGAATGCATTGTGCTTTATAATTTCACCTGTCTTTTTTCACTTCAAGTTTGGTGGTAGTATAGTTCTGTATAGCTTCTTTATTATTTATATGCAAAGGGAAGTCAGCTTCCTACTCCATTGGCTGATTCCACTATTACATGAAAAAGAATTGTCTATATTGTAACGGTGAGAATAGTCTCTCCCTATTTCTAACAAACCAAAGTGCCTCTGTTTCTGTTTGTATACAAGTTACTGATAGATTTTCAGATACTGTGAGGTTATTCCTGTACTTTCTAAAGAAGGATGTGAAAATCTAGAAATAATGTTGCCATTTTACAACATTTGACATTTTACAACATTTGACAACAAGTTAGTTATTTCCCCTAGAAACTGGGTTGAATCCTGTCTCCTGTATCTTAAATTCCCCGTTTTATCTTCCTTAGATCTAGCATGAAATGAAAGTAAATTGCTTCTTTATTTTATCAGAGATTGGTGGCAATTCCAAAATTTTAGACTTATTTAACTTATGTTTAATTGTAAGATAGATGCATTTTGTTGCTTATATACCCACCTGACTCAGATTTATAGTAAAATGGACAGATCTTTCAAAGAAATGGTAGCTATGTACTTCAACACTACGTGTAATTCCTTTATAAATTGTTTTGGCCCTTGATTAGTGGTTGATATGATAAAGTCTCAATGCTGATTTTTTAAAAATTGTTTTGACTTGGCCGGGCGCGTTGGCTCACGCTTGTAATCCCAGCACTTTGGGAGGCCGAGGCGGGCAGATCACGAGGTCAGGAGATCGAGACCATGGTGAAACCCCGTCTCTACTAAAAATTAGCTGGGCGTGGTGGCGGGTGCCTGTAGTCCCAGCTACTCAGAGAGGCTGAGGCAGGAGAATGGCGTGAACCCGGGAGGCGGAGCTTGCAGTGAGCCGAGATCGCGCCACTGCACTCCAGCCTGGGCGACAGAGCGAGACTCTGTCTCAAAAAAAAAAAAAAAAAAAAAATTGTTTTGACTTGTATCAAAATTTAAAATGTTATCTGTCTCTGTCATAATTATTATTTGTAACTAAAGCTACCGGGTTTTCTCTCCCTGATTCAAGTCCTAGATATAATCCCACCGTATCAATATAGGCATTAATTTACTAATCCTCACAAAACTCATAACGTTTCTCAGTGTGTATGTGCTTATTTCTGAGAAAAAATTTAGTAGAATTTAGTAAAAGAAGTTAATGAGGTCTTTAAGCTATGAGATGTGGAATAAATGTATTTCAGCCCTGCCTATGTGCACAGAAAACTTGAGGCACATTCAACATATATGTATACATATATGTATATTTTATATGGAAATAAGATGATTATAGTCTACAATAACTGGAGTGAGAGAAGTAAACAGGGGGATCAGAAAGAGATTCACTTTGGATGCCACTGGAGGGGATGTGGGCCGTTACAGCTGGACAGAAAATGTGGCCATGAAACTGAACTGGGAGCAGCTATGGGAGAAATCAGTTAATGGTAGCACTGTGGAGTCAGGAAAACCAGAAACTCAAGGATGGCTTTTGGTGCCTCCCTTTCCTTCCCCTCCCGCACCTGGTCAGACACTAGTCCTGTCAGGGGTAACTGTAAATTCCTCTCAGGCCAGGCCACTGTTTTCACTTCTCTCCATGCCTACTACCCCAATCCATAGCAATTTCTCATCACCCAGGTCTCCTTTCATTCACTCCTTAACCCTCTAATCCTTTCCCCTGAATTTGACTTCAAATACAAACCTAATTAGACGGATTCTATTTAAGCTCTTCAGGACCTTCCCATTATTCTTAACATAATTCCCCAAATCTTCATCATGACTTCTAAACCAGAACTACTTAATCTTCTCCTTGCTCACCTCTCCAGCTGCCTAAACTCCAGATATGGTGCCCTTTGTGCAGTTTCCCTAAGACTCCATGCCCCTCCCTCCTAAAAGCTGTTCACACTGCCCAGATGCCCCTACCCACATCCCAATCTAATTTCTTCTTTCTATTCCATCTCAAATAAAACATTCTTCCTCGGAGAAGCATTTCCTAAATTATTCCCGAATCACATATGCCAGGTTAAAATGTCTTCAAACTACTCTACCACACAGGGATTCTGTATTGCTCTCAACAAAATTAAAATTATATATTTGTACAGTTAAATTTTTAATAAGTCTTTCCATGGCTAGTGTATAAGCTCCCTCTTATTAGAAAGTATTTTATTCAACACTGACCTTAGCACAGGACTATAGAGATTCAAATGTTCATCAAAGAACAAATGAATATATAGGCTGAATGAACAATCACTGAAATAATAGATGGATAGATAAGCGGATGGAGATACCTAGACACAAACACATGGATATGCAGGTGGCAATATTGGATTCTGAAGGTATAAAAAATGTTTTTTCTTCTTGTTGTACCTAGTACTATGTCTACTCAAACCATGTTTATTCTAGACCTTACTTTTTATGTATCATATTCTTGGCTTATTCTTTCCCCTCAATAGCACCCATTAGTATTCCATTGTACCTTGTATTCCTCAACTTACCTTTTAAGGTTTCACTTGGTGGTTACTTCTTCTTGCCCTCTCTCACCTTTCCAGTTGTTCTGTATTCCCATAATGCCTCATACACATTCCTGTTCAACAGCTGAATTGTTGAACTCATGTGATCTTCTATGCACCTCGCCCCAACCCCATGAGGGCAAGAGCTGTATAAGATTCATCTTTTATTTCCTCAGAAAATAACAAGTGTGCAAAGAATCATTGAAAGAATGAAACATTTTTGCTATGATTTATTCACTTTAAGTTGAAGAGAGGGTCTGTAGTCCTAGCTACTTGGGAAGCTGAAGCAGAAGGACTGCTTGAGGCCAGGAGTTCAAGGCTGCAGTTAGCCGTGATTGTGCTGCTGCACTCCAGCTTGGGAAACAGCAAAAAAAAAAAAAAAAAAAAAAAAGAATAGAGGGTCAGAAAATAATTTGTTTTGGCAGTTTTTATTTTACTTTAAAAATATACTTTTTGTATTTTTACTATAAACGTATTTATTTATTTATTTATGCATTAAAGACAAGGTCTTACTCTGTCACCCCGGCTGAAGTGCTGTGGCATGGCCATGTCTCACTATAGCCTCAACCTCCCAGGATGAAACAATTCTCCCACCTCAACCCGTCAAGTAGCAGGGACCACCGTGGGCCCTGAGAATTTTTGTTTTGTTTTGCTTTTTTAATTTTGTAGACATGGGGCTTCCCTATGTTGCCCAGGCTGGTCTCTAGCTCCTGAGCTCAAGGGATCCTCCTGCATTGGCCTCCCAAAGTGCTGGGATTACAGGTGTGAGCCACCACGCTCAGCCTACAAATATTTTTATAACCTATTTGCACTTCAGTTTTTTTCCTTCCAATATTTTTGTTGTTAAACATTGAGTTCCAGGGCTCTTTTGAAAGATTAAGTTTATTGTTCATTTAAAAAAACAAAAAACAATTCTTAAATGCTAAAATACAGTTACTATTTTTAAGGGAATTCATTAGAGATTTTCTTATTTTACTTATTGATTTATAAAACTGCACTGTTGTTGACACATATATGGGCAGATGAATTTGCCTGGCTATTTTTTGTAGAGATGGGGTTTCACCGTGTTGCCCAGGCTGGTCTCGAACTTCTGAGATCAAGTGATCTGCCCACCTCAGGCTCCCAAGTGTTAGGATTACAGGTGTGAGCCATCCGCCTGGCCTTCTTCTTTATCTTTTGTATTGAGAATAATTACATTTTGACTAATTGGTCATCTACATTTTCAACTTTTTCATTACTGCACATAAAGAAAATGTTTAATTTTTTCCTACGCTTTGATATCAATAAATTTTTATATAAGAGAATTACGTAGGCCTTCTTTTCCACCTTTTCGTTTCCCACTCCAATAATGCAATAATTAATATTGAAAACTATGCTTGTATAACTACACAGAAAAAAAAGAAATGGAATTACAATATAAAAATACCAGTACCATTATTTCATTTTTTTCTCTATTTGATGACTAATTTTGCTATTCATAATGATCACTGATAGATGTAATTAAAGTCAATACTTGTATCCTTAGTTTTGAAGATGTATTAATGAAGAAAATGAATTACCTAATTTAGTAGATCTCAAACTTTTGTCACCATGATACATTTAAGTGAATCATAAAACCTCAGAGGTCCATCAAACTCTGACTTTTTTCTTATAGAAACAATATTGTGTGGTAACAAAGATGGAGAAGGAAACTTAATAACAACAAAGTAATTACATAAGAACCCATGATTAACAGAATAAAACAATAGTAATTCTACAAACATACTATTATAAGAGCATAATAGGTGAAAAATTGTAACCTGCAAGATACTGTGAATGACACATAGTATCATTTATTTTTATTTTCATTGTATTTTATTATTTGATTAAAATAATGTCCCTTTGGAACATTATAGGAATTCTAGCTATCTTAGATATTCCTATGCCCAGTGGGGGAGTTTTGCAAAGTATGAGTTGTATCAGATATCCAGACTTCTTGATGGAATATTGAATTTGAATACTTACACTATACCAACATCTCACTAAATTAACTAATGAATACTGAATTTTAGAATGTGTTACTTGATTTACTATATTATCAGTAAGTAGCCCTAATTTATGTACAGAAATTTAAATATATGGATTTTAATCACATTTATATCACTTTATGAACACTTAAAAGTACATTCATGACCCGTCAGTGGGCCACAAATGCTACTTTGATCTACATTGAGTTTGTTACATACATATCCTTGAGCCCTATAATGTATTCCATTTAGTCTTACAGGTATTTTAGGTATAAAGACCCTGACCATATTTTACAAATTTCTTTTACTCAGTCCTGATATTTTCTATTTTAAGAATTTCTCGATTTTGGCTTTTGTTGCCATTGCTTTTGGTGTTTTAGACATGAAGTCCTTGCCCACGCCTATGTCCTGAATGGTATTGCCTAGGTTTTCTTGTAGGATTTTAATGGTTTTAGGTCTAACATATAAGTCTTTAATCCATCTTGAATTAATTTTTGTATAAGGTGTAAGGAAGGGATCCAGTTGCAGCTTTCTACATATGGCTAGCCAGTTTTCCCAGCACCATTTATTAAATAGGGAATCCTTTCCCCATTTCTTGTTTTTGTCAGGTTTGTCAAAGATCAGATAGTTGTAGCTATGCGGCATCATTTCTGAGGGCTCTGTTCTGTTCCATTGATCTATGTCTCTGTTGTGGTACCAGTACCATGCTGTTTTGGTTACTGTAGCCTTGTAGTATAGTTTAAAGTCAGGTAGCGTGATGCCTCCAGCTTTGTTCTTTTGGCTTAGGATTGACTTGGCGATGCGGGCTCTTTTTTGGTTCCATATGAACTTTAAAGTAGTTTTTTCCAATTCTGTGAAGAAAGTCATTGGTAGCTTGATGGGGATGGCATTGAATCTATAAATTACCTTGGGCAGTATGGCCATTTTCACGATATTGATTCTTCCAACCCATGAGCATGGAATGTTCTTCCATTTGTTTGTATCCTCTTTTATTTCATTGAGCAGTGGTTTGTAGTTCTCCTTGAAGAGGTCCTTCACATCCCTTGTAAGTTGGATTCCTAGGTATTTTATTCTCTTTGAAGCAATTGTGAATGGGAGTTCACTCATGATTTGGCTCTCTGTTTGTCTGTTATTGGTGTACAAGAATGCTTGTGATTTTTGTACATTAATTTTGTATCCTGAGACTTTGCTGAAGTTGCTAATCAGCTTAAGGAGATTTTGGGCTGAGACAATGGGGTTTTCTAGATATACAATCATGTCATCTGCAAACAGGGACAATTTGACTTCCTCTTTTCCTAATTGAATACCCTTTATTTCCTTCTCCTGCCTGATTGCTCTGGCCAGAACTTCCAGCACTATGTTGAATAGGAGCGGTGAGAGAGGGCATCCCTGTCTTGTGCCAGTTTTCAGAGGGAATGCTTCCAGTTTTTGCCCATTCAGTATGATATTGGCTGTGGGTTTGTCGTAGATAGCTCTTATTATTTTGAGATACGTCCCATCAATACCTAATTTATTGAGAGTTTTTAGCATGAAGGGTTGTTGAATTTTGTCAAAGGCCTTTTCTGCATCTATTGAGATAATCATGTGGTTTTTGTCTTTGGTTCTGTTTATATGCTGGATTACATTTATTGATTTGCGTATGTTATGGGATCTCATTAAACTAAAGAGCTTCTGCACAGCAAAAGAAACTATCATCAGAGTGAACAGGCAACCTACACAATGGGAGAAAATTTTTGCAACCTACTTATCTGACAAAGGGCTAATATCCAGAATCTACAATGAACTCAAACAAATTTACAAGAAAAAAACAAACAACCCCATCAAAAAGTGGGCAGAGGACATGAACAGACACTTCTCAAAAGAAGACATTTATGCAGCCAAAAAACACATGAAGAAATGCTCCTCATCACTGGCCATCAGAGAAATGCAAATCAAAACCACAGTGAGATACCATCTCACACCAGTTAGAATGGCCATCATTAAAAAGTCAGGAAACAACAGGTGCTGGAGAGGATGTGGAGAAATAGGAACACTTTTACACTGTTGGTGGGACTGTAAACTAGTTCAACCATTGTGGAAGTCAGTGTGGCGATTCCTCAGGGATCTCGAACTAGAAATACCATTTGACCCAGCCATCCCATTACTGGGTATATACCCAAAGGACTATAAATCATGCTGCTATAAAGACACATGCACACGTATGTTTATTGCGGCACTATTCACAATAGCAAAGAGTTGGAACCAACCCAAATGTCCAACAACGATAGACTGGATTAAGAAAATGTGGCACATATACACCATGGAATACTATGCAGCCATAAAAAATGATGAGTTCGTGTCCTTTGTAGGGACATGGATGAAACTGGAAAACATCATTCTCAGTAAACTATCGCAAGGACAAAAAACCAAACACCGCATGTTCTCACTCATAGGTGGGAATTGAACAATGAGAACTCATGGACACAGGAAGGGGAACATCACACTCCGGGGACTGTTGTGGGGTGGGGGGAGGGGGGAGGGACAGCATTAGGAGATACACCTAATGCTAAATGACGAGTTAATGGGTGCAGGAAATCAACATGGCACATGGATACATATGTAACAAAACTGCACATTGTGCACATGTACCCTAAAACCCTAAAGTATAATAAAAAAAAAAAAAAAAAAAAAAAAAAAAAGAATTTCTCGAAAGTTGGGCCAGGTGCAGTGGCTCATGCCTGTGATCTCAGCACTTTGGGAGGTCGAGGCGGACAGATGGCTTGAGATTAGGAGTTCCAGACCAGCCTGGCCAAAATGGCAAAACCTAATCTCTACTGAAAATGCAAAAATTAGCTGGGCATGGTGGCATGCACCTTTAATCCCAGCTACTCAGGAGACCGAGGCACGAGAATCGCTTGAACTGGGGAGGCAGAGGTTCCAGTGAGTCGAGATCATGCCACTGCACTCCAGCCTCAGAGACAGTGGAAGACTCTGTCTCAAAAAAAAAAAAAAAGTAATTCTAGAAAGTATTGATTATATAATAATTGTTTAACATATTTTTCATGTAAAATTTTAACATAATAGGTAAGGATTTCTCTTTTCATTATAGATAAGGATTTCTCTTTTGAATCTCACTTTTTAGGCTTTGTTCTATATATTTAAATATATAGAAATTCACATATATAAATAAACAAAAATATTGTATATATTATCTTTTTCACAAGTAGCATATTTACAATTACTTATGTAGTGTGTTTATATTTCTCAATAGCATGCAAATATTTATTAGCATATATATGTAAATAGCTCTCATATCTGCATTTATTTAAACTCAACAATATATCCTGAAGATTAATCGTAACATTATTGATCGCCTTCATAATTTTAAACAGTTGGATAATATTTCATGGTATGGGCTGATCAGATGGTAATGGATTATCAAAATTTATTAACACTAGTGTCAGTGTACTTGCCATTCAACCCCCACACTGCCAAATTTGACTGTCTTAATTTAAAAAAAATTAATTAAAAAAATTCCAGGGTATGAATCTGCCTGCAGAGTTTTATATAGTCATAATCCATTTTATTGTTTATCATAAACAAGCTGGAATCAACATCCTTGAACATTTCTCTTTGTATATCTGTGGGATTATTTCTTATGGTTGACACTTTGAGTTACACAGTCTTCACATGTCAAAGTTTAATAGACAATGGTAATTTATGCCAATAGGAGCAATACATTTATACACTACCAATAGTAGTTTATGGAGATGATATTCTTTGAAACAAACCCTTGCTACCACTTAAGATATTAAACTTTTTTTTAATATTTTTTGAGTTAGGCTTTCCTGCATACATGAGAATATGACTGTAAATAATTTAGGTGTTTTAATCAGTTTAATTAATTTATTGTTTCTTTAACATTCAATCCTGATACAAACACAAAGCATCCCAAGTAGATCATGATAACTGATAACCTACCTATTTAAATAAGAGTTTTAGTTGTAACCCTTTGAGCTTTCTGAATACCGGTTAGTCAAACAGCTTACAAAGAGAATAGCTTTCTCTTTATGTTCCCATGTTCTGTGTTAGACTGCCTTTAGAAAGGGGAAGAAAATAATTTCGTACATAATGACACTATTATATATTTAAATAGTAATGGTGTTACAGGAAAGGGGTTCGGATCCAGACCCCAAGAGAGGGCTTTTGGATCTTGCCCAAGAAAGAATTTAGGGTGAGTCCTCAGTGCAAAGCAAAAGCAAGTTGATTAAGAAAGTACAGTGGTGAAAGGATAGCTATTCCATAGACAGTATAGGATGCTCCCAAAGGTAAGAGGAGGAATGCATCCACCCTAGGTAAAATGCTTGTATATATTTTTTCTATTTATTTATTTAGTTAGTTCGTTTTTGAGACAGTGTCTTGCTCTGTTGCCCAGGCTGGAGTGCAGTGGTGCAATCTCAGCTCACAGCAACCTCCACCTCCTGGGTTCAAGCAATTCTCCTGCCTCAGTCTCCTAAGTAGCTGGGACTACAGGCATGCTCCACCACGCCTGGCTAATGTTTGTATTTTCACTAGAGACAGGGTTTCACCATGTTGGCCAAGCTGGCCTCGAACCCCTGACCTCATGATCCACCCACCTCAGCATCCCAAAGTACTGGGATTACAGGCATGAGCCACCGTGCCCAGCCCAGTGCTTGTGTGTATATATATATATGATAAAAAGAGATATTGGGGATATATAATATATATAGATATAGATGGTATATCATATATATGATACAGATATATATGGTATATCATATATATGATATAGATATATATGGTATATCATATATATGATATAGATATATATGATAAAAAGAGATATTGGGGAGATGTGCTGTGCTCCAAGGGTTTGTAATAAAGCGTTAATTTTCTTAATTGCTATATTTTGCAAAAATTGGTATTATTATCTTTAAAGCAAAATTAGAAATGCCTTTGTTCTCTAGATATCGGGATATTTCCCAAGCCTGGGTCTGTTCAGCACATTACTAATTTATTCCTTTAACCATAAATATCTAGAAGCTAGGAATGCCTAACTTTCTGAGAATGCAGGTCAGCAAGTCCCCACCTTATTTTCCTAGCCCTCACTCAAAATGGAGTTACTCTGGTTGGAAGGCCTCTGACAGTAGGACAGGTTAAAGTTTGAAAAGATACATATCAAATGATGAACAAACTCCTGGTGGCTCGCAACTATAATCTCAGTTTTTTGGGAGGCCAAAGTGGAAGGATAGCATAAGACCAGGAGCCCCATCTCTACAAAATTAAAAAAAAAATTAGCCAGGCATAGTGGGTGCACACCTGTAGTCCCAGCTACATTGGAGGATGAGCTGGGAGGATGCCTTGAGCCCAGGAATTCAAGGTTACAGTGAACTATGATGAGCTATGATTGTGCCCCTGCACTTCTTCAGCCTGTGTGACAGTGAGACCCTGTCTTACAAAAGAAAAAAAGAAAAGAAAAAGGCCGGGCATGGTGGCTCATGCCTGTAATCCCAGCACTTGGGGAGGCCGAGACGGGTAGATTGCCTAAGGTCAGGAGTTCAAGACCAGGCTGGCCAACATGGTGAAACCCCATCTCTACTAAAAATACAAAAATTAGCTGAGCATGGTTGGGGGCACCTGTAATCCCAGCTACTCGGGAGGCTGGGGGCAGGAGGCAGCTACTCGGGAGGCTTGAACTCAGGAGGCAGATGTTGCAGTGAGCCGAGATCACACCATTGAACTCCAGCCTGGGCAACAAGAGCAAAACAACGCATCAAAAAAAAAAAAAAAAAAAAAGTCTCTGGAAAGTGAGAATATAGAAAGGTGAAATAGAGATGTTCATTATTTTTACTTTGTACACTTTTTATTTATTTAGCGTAAATGTGCTATAATCCTGTTTTAGTTTATTAATTTTAAAACAAAGAAGATTATAACTTGGGAAATTATACTTATTTACTTAATCTTGTTTCTTCTTTCTTGTTTCTCATAACTTTCTTACCAATTAATACATATTCCTATCTTCGAATTACCCATGGCTATCAAATTTGTTCTAGTGATGCTGAGGTATTAGGTCTTTATCTGTTTTAATATTTTTGGAGTCTTGACCATTTGACATATTCTTGTAGAATGTACTTGAAAAATCAGCATGTAGTTTCAGAGAAGAAAAAATACTTGAAACTAAGCAATAGTTTGCTACCCAGCATACTGGGAGCAAAATTCCTTATACGGCTAGTAAGAAGATGAAAATCACTTTGAAAAGCCCGGATTTTACTTCTGTCAATTTTCACAGAGCTTAGCAGCTAATGAGTAATCACTGTGAACTAAGTGCTAAACTAGACACAAAGAAAAATTTGTACTTGCCTCCGAGAACTTACAATGTGATTGGGGATTCACAACACACACGCAACTAAGTCCACTTTAGAAACTCACAGAGAAAATAATAGGGCAAACCTTAGACTTAACCACCCAAATAGATAATTAAGGTAAGCATGATTTTTCAAAGAAAGTTTCCTCAGCAGGAGCTTTCTGAAGACATGAGTTTAAAGTCAAGTTTTGAAGAAAAGATGAATTCGCAGGAAAAATTGGGGAGTGTACTCCAGATGAAGATGAAGTTCAACAACTATTTCTTGAATCGATGATTACAATTACATGCAAACATGATCATTGAAAGAAACCAATAAAAGTATTTATGTGAGATCTCTTTCCTTTGTATTCCATTTAAAAATTATAGTTGAAATCTGGTGAAACAGCTGCCAACATTGCTAGAGAGCTGGCTGAACAGACAAGAAATCACTTGAATGCTGGGGACATCACCTACTCTGTCCGGGCCATGGATCAGCTGGTAGGCCTCCTAGATGTACAACTTCGGAACTTGACCCCAGGTGGAAAAGATAGTGCTGCCCGGAGTTTGAACAAGGTAAGGACCCCATTATGTGTGTGTGTGTGTGTGTGTGTGTTTGTATATGTATGTGTGTATATATACATATACATATATATTTTTTAAATATATATGTATACTTTAAATACATATATATATTTAAAGTTGTAATAAAATCATAAAGACTTCACTGCTTAATTTTCCTCCTTCTGTAGAATATGATCATTATAAAGAGAATCAACAGTTATTTTCAATTCCTTGTTATTTCATTGTAATAATAGAACTGCGTGGTTCTTAATCTAAAGAAATGATATATGATAATCTCTCTATATGTATATTTTGAATTTATAATTTTATTTTCCATGGCAGTTATTCTGGTATGCTAAATTCAGACAGGGTTAATGTAGATAAATGCAATTTCTTTTTTCTTTCAAACTTTTATGTTAAGATAATTGACAATAAAACAAATGTGTAATCAATAAGTAAAACTTTAGAACATAATAACAAGAAGATATTATAGATCTTCTTGTGGAAGGCTGGATGGATCTCTATCATCCATTATAGATGATTTAAAAACTGAGATAATTTACCCTAATTAATAAAACTTTTAAAAAACTCATAAGGCAAGTAATTAATTTCTACTTCCTTTTGACTTTGAAATCACTCAGATTTTGTATCACTAACATTAAAATGTTAAAAGCTTAAATATATTCCAGCAAATTTGAATTTGTAAGTAAAAGAAATTATTTTTTAACTTCAGGGAAAATACATTTTATGAATTTTCATTTATATTTACATAAATGAAATAGGCATTTAGTTACATAAACATATAAAATATATTTCATATATTTATAAATAATGTAATTTATTTATGTAACAATATCACATGGTGAATTAACCCCATGGTAAAACATATTAGCATAGCTACCTTCAAATGGCACGTGTTCCCTGACTGACATTTGTGTAGTAGAGATGTTCAACGATTGAAACTGAATTTTAGGGCCTTGAATAAACAAGAATTTGACATTGCCAGACTAATATTCCTGTATGGAATTCACTAAAAGAACAGTCTCCTTTAGAATGAAAAATGACTCTGCAAAGTAGTCTTTTAATATGGTTAGTTCTTCTGTGTCTTACTAGGGTAAGAATTTCACTCGTCGAAAGGAAAGAAATTTTCTAAATAATGATTATTCAACACAGAAAAGCTAGGTATTTTATCTGGCAAACAGTTTTTTTTTTTTTTTTCCTGCAATTTTATCTGTAGAAAACAGGTACAGTTTTATTATTAGATATAAATTATTATTATTATTTTTTCATTCTGTGCATAAAGGAGTTATTTGTGTCACTTAATGCCCTTGATAGAATCATTACCAATTGCCTGATGGAATATAATCCACAGCTACCTATATAATCTGGGCGTGCTGTGATTTTAATGCGTTGTTGCCCAGACTGGCAGGATGCTATTAATGAATATTGCTGCCAGCTATTGTTATAATGTACCGGATGTAGTCATTTCTATTAATGTTACATATCCATAACATGACTTGTTATAGCAGTACTTTGTATCTTTATTTAAAAATGGTGTTGATGTCTGACAATATCAGGTAAAGCTGGCAATTAATGTCACATTCTAACTGGCTACAGCTAATCAGCTTGCCTACTCTGAATATCAAATAACTAAATAATGGGCAAATTTCCATTTGTGAAGCTTTTTAATGCTTTCTTTTGTTACCCATTTGGCTCTTTTCAATTGTTTATATAATGTGATTTGTCATATGTTAATTTGCATGATGGGGTAAGGAGATGGGAGGGCGAAGGTTATTCACATGCTTGCTGGCTTGCTCTCATTTCCTGTGGTTCCCACTTTCCCTGAAGCAGTTATAACCCATCAGATTTGCAAAGTCAACTCAGTACAAATCAATCGTGCTCTGTATTGAAATTCTGGAGGGCTTAGAGTCCTGCAAACCACGATACAAGTCAGTGATCCAAGTGACAGCCCTGGCAATTTACTTGCACTCATTCCTTACTTAATTCTTTAGAGGAGTAACTGCTCTATGCTCATTGAAGAATGCATGAATTAGAATTGGGAGAGTATAAGCCACACAAAAGGCATCTGGGTAACTGCTTCTTAAAACTGGGTAATTTTCTCCTTCAACAATCAAGGCTACTGAGGAAAAAAAAAATTTGGAAAGAGGAGGAAAACCCACAAATGAATTTATAAAATTTTGGCTTATTTATTTAAACATGGTGGATGAACTGTTATTAATTATTCATTTTATCACCAGGAAATAATGTTTGGGATGTAACATGAGTTGCTGCTATCCTTTTGCCCAGAAAGACATCACTCTATGCAAACAAACAAACAGAAATATACTTCTTATCCCACCAAAGTTTCTATCATTTGTTTTTTGGTCAAAACTGTCAAAATAAATTCTTCAAGAAATAAAAGCAGTGATTAATCAGAATAATCACATCGTTTTAATCAGTAGCTAGTTATCTCTAGTATGTGCCCATTAGAATCAAAGAGTCATAATGAATGGGCATTTCTTTTTTCCTGATAAACAGAAGTTTTTGTATATATGAAGAACATATGATTTGTGGTGTACATTAATCGTTTATATTATCTGTAAACCACAAATAATCTATCTTTGAAAAATGGGTTCCAAACTTTTGACGTAATTTCCTTAACTTCATGTCTTTGTCACCCATAAATTCATAACTAACCTAATGTGAAATGAATCATTTCAAATGAGTGAAGTATATTGATTTTTACTAATTTCTACTAAATGTATTCAAAGATTTCTTGCTATCATTAACAACTTTATACCATACAGTTTTCACTTAGGTTGTTCTGAAAGGATGTTGGCTACTATTTTTCAAGCCATTGCTTGCTTACATTTTGCTGCTGCTTAGCTTTCATTTTCTTCTGAAAAGTAGTGAATGACAAAATAAGGTGTTTTGTGTAGATGTGTTCTTTTATTTTTCTTGTTTTCTTCTGTCACTAACTTGTTTTTTCTATTCTGTGTTTAATCTGCTGTCTTAATGGATTCAGCTTCAGAAAAGAGAGCGCTCTTGCAGAGCCTATGTCCAGGTACTTTCTGCGTTTTTATAAATGTGTTAAGTTGTTGAATGTCTCTGTTGTGATGGCATGAATGGACACCTGATAGAAAAATGATAATGAACCTTACTGAAATAAAGGAATTTCATGGAGGGGGAGAAGGGTGGGAACAGAAAGCATGAAAGTGTTGGCAGTGCCAGTGCTCTGTCAAACAAGAGGAACACAGACTAAGAAGGAGGTGCAACTTGAGGTGTGAACTTTTTCATCATCACTAAGAGGTGAGTTGGGTATAATCTATAAAATCCCTATCTATAAAATCCCTATTTTTTTCATAGAGGTGGGTTTGAAAACATTTCACTTTTTCATTGGGTCAGCCACTATTTGAGTAGCAAGTCATTCAGAAATGAAACTAAATGAGTCTTACAAGACAACAAGTAATCCAGGATACTTGGAATATCATGCTTCTGTTCCTCAGTAGAGCTGTTTATCGGCTCAAGGCACGATTGTGACTATCTTACTCTCTTACTTATTGCAAAAACTGTAATCCCAGTGTAAATGTACTTTGTTTCGGCTGACATGTTCTAATTTGTAAGCATGTTGTAATTTATAAGCAATAAACCATAGCTATGTTTATGGATTTTGTATGACAGAGAACAACCTCAGAAGCAAACTCTCTAGTTTTTTGTTTTGTTTTCTTTTATAAGAAATGAAGGAAAGAAACAAAGAATGCAGGAAGAAATATGAAAATGTTTGGCTGTAAACTTTATTGTACACGTATACATTTCACAGCATTTTTAAAGAGAAAGTCCATCTGCATTTATAAAGAGATACCCTCAAGAACCAAATTTATGGGTATGAGATTGGCAGTTTAAAAACAAAACTTTATCAGTTAATTTGCAGGTGAACATAATATCAAGGTGTTTACTTTTTTTAACCAAAACTCTTAAGTTAGGTTGATATAAATAGTAAAAATCGATTTGTTTATTTATGCCTTTCCAATGATCTGAATATTCACATCCGCTATCCTGGGTAGTACAGAATTGAGAATTGGATTTGTAATTAGAAAGTGACTTAGTGAGCATAAAATCATAGCAAAAGGAACTGGATAGCCTTGGGGCAAACTTAGTCAGATTATGAAAGCACAATACAGTAGACTTTTTTTTTTTTTTTTTTGAGACAGAGTCTGGCTCTGTCCCCCAGGCTGGAGTGCAGTGGCACCATCTCAGCTCACTGCAAGCTCCGCCTCCCGGGTTCACGCCATTCTCCTGCCTCAGCCTCCCGAGTAGCTGGGACTACAGGAGCCTGCCACCACGCCCGGCTAATTTTTTTGTATTTTTAGTAGAGACAGGGTTTCACTATGTTGGCCAGGATGGTCTCGAACTCCTGACCTCATGATCCGCCCACCTCGGCCTCCCAAAGTGCTGAGATTACAGGCTTGAGCCACCGCGCCCGGCCACAATACAGTAGACTTTTTAATGAATGGAAATATCTCTGTGTGCCAGCTATAATCATTTGCTTAATTCTGGCTGGCAAATTCTTTTTCTTGAAGCTATCCCATTTGTAAATTCTATACATGAATATCTTCATATCCTCAACAAATATTAGTGAACAAAGCAAATATAATACAGTCCCTGTCTAGGATTTTACTATCTAGGAGAAAATATTGATTGATAAATGTTAGTACACTAACACTTCAGAGGAATGAAAATGCAGTTGAGTAGATTCAGCTTTCTTTGGATATACTCTCGTTCTGGAAATGTATACTGATCACTTTGATTGGATTTGGTGTCTTCCAAGTCTCCTGAGCAACACAAGGACATATTACAAATGTTCTCTATAAGTCGGCTAAATTTGTAGTTGGCCAAATGTGTCTATTATGATTATGCATGGTTTCCGTAGAGAAGGAAAGATTTCTTTTCCTGATCTATAGCTAGGTTCATGACTGAGGCCCCTATAACAAAAGACAGGTTAACAAGAGACAAGCATACAAATTTATTTTATATAAGTTTTATGTGAGATAACAGCATTTGGGAATGACCCCAAGAAACAGAAAAACTTGTATTTTTTATGTGTAGGTTTGATAAAGAGTAGACAGTCATGGGAAAGTGCAACTGGACAAAGGGGGAATTATCTAATGGTAATACGTGGCGGGGGAACTTAGCAAGGTATTTGTTCAGATTCTTCTGGGCATCTCTGTGTCGGGATCCTTCCTTGCAGGTATAGGGAGATATGAGTTAGGTTGATGTAAATGCTAAAAATCAATTTGTTCGTTTATGCCTTTCCAATGATCTGAATATTCACATTCCACTATCCTTCTGGGTAGTATAGAATTGAGAATTGGATATTCTCTAAGGAGAATATTATGATCTGATTCAGGGGAAGGTTAGAAAATTCTTGCTCAGTTGTTTGGTTTGCATCAGGAGAAAAAGGCAGGGTAAAGATGAGAGTTACCTTCCTGCTTTGCTGTTTTCTCAAATGCCAGCGTGCCATATTTTGGAGTCACATGTCCTGAGTCTCATCAATTCTTATTACTTCTTATTATTGTTTTGCAGAATGAGCAATTAGAAACTTAAAAACCAGAGTGAAAAAAATTATTTTATTCTTGCGCATTTCATTCTGAATGTGAAGTGAAGCCATTAGAATAAGGCTAATAAGGGCATTTTGTGAAAATATTATTTAAAAGGAAAAAGAGAATTTCAACATTGAGAGATTAGGAAGATAAACTTTTAAGTTGCATTTTATTTTATAAAATAATGAATCTTTGTGTATAAGAAACTGTTCAGGTTTATTTTTCTAAGGTTTTGGGGAAAAATTGCTTTGGGAGGTATATATAGGTGTGTTTATATACATGTACATATATATATATATCTGTATATATAAATATATATATATATATATCTATATATGACCTATCCTCTGAGTGCAATAGGTAGAGAAATCAAAATATCCTTTATCATCAAAAGCTGAAGATCATTTTTGAGCTGAGCAATGTTAGGATTCTTTTTGATTGCAATCAATGCTATCCTTTTAATGGGGCCTTTGGGATAATTAGTCTTTTGGTATTTAAACCTATGAAATGCATGGTCATTCATACATGAATCTCTGGTGGAAAATTAATAGCAGTTTATTCAGTGGTTGATGTCCTGGGTTATAACTGACTGACTATAAATAAATGTTTCAGCTATTGAGTAAACATCTGATGAGACCAAATACAAACAGAATATTGGTGAATCAGAAATGCTCTGCTCTCTAATACATTGCACTACCTCTCTTCCTCTTAATGTAAATTATTCCATGAACTTCCAGAGTGAATAATCCTTTAAACTTTAGTCTATTTGCGTTTTAAATACTTGTTTTATGTTTCCTGTTGTTTCTATGTTCAGAGTACATTCAGAGCTATCTGTGAAATAGGCGTGAAATATGCTTGAAGTGCTTTAGGCATTAAATCTGAAATAAGATGATTTCTAAGTCATCATCAATTTTTTTAAAAAAATATAGCCTTTTCATAGGCACAAGTGATGAATCTTTTAGGGCTGATTTTGGCTGTGTAAATCCACTTAGATTTCAATTACTTAGAAGTTCAGTGTCTATTTTATGAATTATCCAGAGTTATCTTTTGTGTCTTCTTACTTTTAACCTTTTGTTTATCTCAAACACAAATGAAAGCACAGTGAAATTTTAACTATCAGTTGTCAACTATGATAACTGACCTGTTGGCCGGGCGCGGTGGCTCACGCTTGTAATCCCAGCACTTTGGGAGGCCGAGGCGGGCGGATCACGAGGTCAGGAGATCGAGACCACGGTGAAACCCCGTCTCTACTAAAAGAAAATACAAAAAATTAGCCGGGCGTGGTGGCGGGCGCCTGTAGTCCCAGCTACTCGGAGAGGCTGAGGCCGGAGAATGGCGTGAACCCGGGAGGCGGAGCTTGCAGTGAGCCGAGATCGCGCCACTGCACTCCAGCCTGGGCGACAGAGCAAGACTCCATCTCATAAAAAAAAAAAAAAAAAAAAAGATAACTGACCTATAGTTGTACAATTAAAAGTGGCTGGTGTGATATTTTAAATAATAGGTGAATCTCCTAAAAGCCATTATGTTTGCATCCCAAGAATTTTAACAAAAAAAAATGAGTTTAATATACATATTTTAATTTTAATTGTAATTTTAGATTCATGTTGTGTATCACAAGATATAAATTGATATGTGTCATAGTAAAACATATTACTTCCATATCTTAGACACAATGACATGGGCCTACAGAGCCCCAGCTACTTGAGAAGCTAAGGCAGAAGGATTTTTGAGCCCAGGAGTTCGAACATAGCCTGGGGAACATGGTGAGACCCATGTCTCTTAAAAAAAAAAAATAGAGAGTTTTCAGTTTTATACCAGAGAAAACAAGTAAGGCTTGTGTTATACATGCATATTAAACAGTTGCCATGATTTAATATTACCAGAAGGGGCCTTATAGATAAAGATGAGATAGTGTACTGGCCCAAGGCCACACAAGTAGCACTGATGGTACCATTGCTTCTCTCCTGACATGTGTCCTGTGCTGCTTCAGCACCATGACAACAGTAACAAAGATTTGTTATTAAGAATAAATTAATTTCCTGGAAACCCAGCACTTTGGAAGGCCAAGGTGGGCAGATCACTTAAGACCAGGAGTTTGAGAGTTTGAGACCAGCCTGGCCAACATGGTGAAACCTTGTCTTTACTAAAAATACAAAAATTAGCTGGGCGTGCTGGTATATGCCTGTAATCCCAGCTACTCGGGAGGCTGAGGCAGGAGAATTGCTTGAACCTGGGAGGTGGAGGTTGCAGTGAGCTGAGATCGTGCCACTGCACTCCAGCCTGGGCGATAGAGTGAGACTCCATCTCCAAAAAAAAAAATAAATAAAAATAAAAATAAATTTATTTATCAGGCGTTAATTATGTGCCATTATTGTGCAGAGCAATTAGAATACATTCTTATTTAATATTCACAACCACCGTATGATATAATTATTGTGATTTTTAACTTAACGGATGAAAAAATGGAGACCCAGGGAGGGTTAAATGACTTTCACAAGATCACACAATAATAATCGAGGGTGCTTTAAATTCAAAGTTAAGTCTTTCTAATTCAGACGCATGTGCTCGTAATCTCTGAGATACTGTTATTAGCAAGACTGACCTCATCTTTTGATGATAGGAGGCAAGACATATCATTAGGTTTATGTTTGTTGATTTTTTGCACTGTATTTCAGGGATGCAATGCAGTACAACAATTTTTTTCAATCTCTTTTTTGAGTTTTGAGACAGAGGTAAAATGGTATGTGATAATTATTTTGTGCTGCCATATTAAGGTCATATCCAAATATAATTTGCTTTGCGGTCTTTTTACTTTCTGAGGAGACTCTGATGAAAAAGTTACCATCTTAAGAGAATAAAAAACCAGCAGAAAGATACAGTAGCTGTGTTAAAGGAGGAACTATCTGTTTTCCAGAGATAGCACCATCTTCCACCAGCAATATATGACGATTCCAGTTGCTCCACAACCTCACAAACACGTGTTATTTTCTGTCTTTCTTATTATGGCCATGCTAGTATTTGTGAATTGCAGAAGTTCTTGACTCTAGTCATGGGATGGGGGGCAGAGGAAAGTTTAAAAATATAATTCATGAACCAGTACAAATCATGTGGTTTCAGAGAGAGGTCCATGGTTTTCATGAGAATATGGGAGTAGAGTATGACCTCCAAGAGCTTACGAACAACTGTCTTTGTGTTTTATAAATGTAATCAGAACTCAGATTTGCATTTTTTTCTTATCTTTCAACCTCAAATTGTCATCTTTTAAATAGTAATATTTGTTAGCATTATTCTCCTCTTTAGCAGGAACTATTAAGAATTACTGGTGTTTAGGCCGGGCGCGGTGGCTCACGCTTGTAATCCCAGCACTTTGGGAGGCCGAGGCGGGCGGATCACGAGGTCAGGAGATCGAGACCACGGTGAAACCCCGTCTCTACTAAAAATACAAAAAAATTAGCTGGGCGTGGTGGCGGGTGCCTGTAGTCCCAGCTACTCGGAGAGGCTGAGGCAGGAGAATGGCGTGAACCTGGGACGAGGAGCTTGCAGTGAGCCGAGATTGCGCCACTGCACTCCAGCCTGAGCGACAGAGCGAGACTCCGTCTCAAAAAAAAAAAAAAAAAAAAAGAATTACTGGTGTTTATTTTTTACTACTAAGACAGGACATTTTCCTAGTTTTTAAAAATATTTTCATTTTTATCAATAGTTTCTTTTGCCCACCAAATCTCAGAGGCAGTATGTACTCGCTAGAGAGTCTGCAGTCGACCATGCTTAATGGAAAATATAAGTTCATCTAGGTACTGATGTGATTCCTTTGAGTCATTGTGTAGAATCTGTTGTGGTCACTTGCATAGCTCGGTTGAGAACTGATCAGAAAAAAAAAAAATGTTAAGTAGGTGTGAATTTAAAAACAAAAAGGCACACACACACGTGGTTTTTCTTCTTTTATTTTTGAAAGGCAGGTAGTCTATGTGATTTTTTTTAATGCTTAAAGAGTATTATTATAGTATTCTATGGTATACTATATATATATATACTATATAGGTATATAGGGTATAGAAGACTTGTTACTATAATATATTTTTTATGTATACTATGATATAATACTATATCCTAGTAATGGAAAACCATCACATAGTGAACAACAAAAATATTTAAGAATTACTAGTTAAGCACATGTGCCCAGTATAATCTTATCAGCTCTAGCAGTATAGCAGTACACATAATAGGCAAAAATCCCTGCACTCTCTTCTAAGGTGAAAATCCTAGTGAAAGAATATAAACAATACACTGAATATGTAAAATATATGGTATGCCAGATGATGATAAATGCTACAGAGTAAAATAAAGCAAGAAAGCAGGAAATGAATTACCGAGGTGATATCTGAGCAAAACTCAGGAGATAAAGGAGTCAACTATGCTAATATGCAGGAGGGAGCATTTTAGCAGATAGAACAGAAAGTTCCTGAAATGGAAATATTCCCATTGGTGATGAAGGAGGCTAGTGCAACTGGAACAGAGTGAAAAAGAGGATCACAGGGTGTGAGTCTGTGGTAGTTCAAGGCCCAGATTCCGATAGATCATTGTAAGGACTTCAGCTTTTATTCAGAAAAGCCTCGTAAACAAACCACTGCAGGTTTCTGAGGAGGGATAACTATCTGATGTGTGTTACAAGTGGACAGTAGCCAACAGCAAGTAAAGTAACAGCAGAAGCTGGGTTACCATTTCAGTAATGACAGACACTTGGATTACCATATTAGTGCGGGATACTGAGGTAATTATTCGGATTCAGAATTTTTTAAAAAAATGAAATAAGATTTGCTAAGAGATTGTATAGAGTTTTCAGAGAAAAAGAGGAGTTGAAATGACAGAATGCTTTTTGCCTAAGCAATTGGAAGGATGAAGTCGCGGTTTGTTGAGATGGTTTATCTGCAACCAATTTGGGAGGGGCAGGAATAGAACTCCACTATGGCACATCTTAAGTTTGAGATTCTTATTAGACATGCAAATAGATGTTAAATTTGTCGTGAAATATACAAGCATGGTATTCAATTGTGAGATTAGCCTAGAAATAATTATTTGGTAGTGTTTTACTTAGAGTGGCATTTGAAATCAATGCTCTAGATGAATTCATCAAGGGGATGATTGTAAAGAGAGAAAAGAAAAGAATCTAGAACTGAGCCCCAGGACACTGTAATATGAAGAGGTTGGGGAAATGCAGAGAAGCCAGCAATAGAGACTAAAAAACAGCCTTAAGGAATGAGGAGCACCAGGAGAGCATGGTATCCTGGAAATCAACTGAAGTTATTGCAGAGGATGAGATGATGTGAAGCACTGCAGAATCTGCTCAGAAATGCTGATACAGCTTTTCAAAGATAAAAGTAATGTCAACTTTTGATAATTAAAAAAATTCCAAAGCCCACATTTCTACATTATTACATGCAATATCTAAACATGTTTGCCCATTCTTTTCAATTTTTTTGTATTATTAATGCACACTTTCTGTGAATCAAAATTGCTACTTGCACCTTTGACAAAGTGCAAATTGAATTATGCCAGTTTTACTTGCGTGTCTTTGGTGCATAAGACAAGAAGGATTCTAAGCTCCATTTATACTGCTAGGAAGAAATTAATGAGTATTTTCAAGTTCCTTGTTTGGTCACTTAATTGGCTGTGTGACAAAGAGCTCTGTGGTGCATGTCAAACAACTTTCAGAGTCCTCTAATGATTTGTGCATTGCTTGACTTGTGATACTATTCTGTGTGGCCTGTCAGGCTGGATGTCCTTGTTAAAGTGGCTAGAATAAATTGGCTAGCAGTGTGCATACAATGTAGTATATTAACTGCAGCAACAGGGAGTACTTTTAGCAGCTCTTTGAAGAGATTTCGATGTTTGCCCATAAGCATCAAAGCCAACTCAAACTTTCATTTAATATAATTAAAAGGACATCTGAAAGTAGTTTGAATCACAGCAGGTTCTTGTGGTTTGGTAACCCTTTGTTAAAACCCTGTGAACTTAATATATTTCACAGCTTGATAAATCTGCACTTGATTTATGTCAGTAAGAGAGAAAATATAAATCTGCACCCTGCATGTTTCTGGTGCCTTAAACCTATTGTTAAAAGACATTGAGATCAAAGAAAGTGACTTCTATCTACAAAACCAGATACTGTAGTTTTTTTCAGATAAAGAATGGTTGTAAGAATTCCTTTCTATAAGTTGTAGACATTAAACGCTACTACATACAAAGCAATCATTGAATCAGAAGAGTAAAATCATATGTAATGTAAGCAGAGTAATTCATACAGGTATTATTGAAGAATGTGAACAAGTCAAGTTGTAAATCTAATGATTTAAAAACCTCCAAAGGACAATGACAGATGTTGATGATGGAGATTCTGCACTGACGTTGAAAGAACATCATTCTGGGAATCTCTTACAATTCCCCTGGCGAATGTGTCAGGTTAGATAGAAATGACTGCTTTAGAAAGCCATTTCTGCCTCCTCCATTTTGCACATTTCCTGTAAATAAACAAATCTTCCAGCTGCTGTTTGTATATACATGTTTTGTGAATGCTTCAGAAAGTAATTCTAATGAGGGTGTGAAAAAAGTGTCTTTCTGTTTTTAAATAAAATGTTTTCATCTAAAACAAAAATATTTTCTCTCTCCTTTGCACCAACTTGTATTCTCTTCTCTTATTTAATTTTCTGATCAAAGCCTGGGCTATTATGTAATTGTAAAACTGTTTACTTAAATCCATTCTATGCATCAATGCTTTCTGAACATAAGTTTACCTTTAGAAAAGTTTGAAATACATAGAATATAAATAGATATTATTTCTATGCAAATGCAAGAGAATACACATCAATTTACTTTTCTATTTCTTTAATAGCTTGATGATTACATAGCTAACCAGAAGGAAAAGGATATTAAAAACAGCATTACAGATTTAAGATCCTACTTTCTGAAACTATCATTAACTTTTTTGGTACAGGTCAGAAAGGCAATGGAAATTTTAAAGTGCAATTTACAGTCAAGTAGTTGTCTGAGAGCATGGATCCAAACAAATGATTTTTTAGGACTGTTTCCAGAGTTACAATTTTTATGTTTTCCTTTATCTAATATGTGAATCTTGTGCAGCTATGGTAGCTTAAACAAACCGGGGCTTTATTCTTGCACATGAAAAATGCAGATGAGGCAGTCCAAGATTAGCTTGGAAACTGCATGAAATCATCAGAGACCAAGGCTGCATCTGGTTTTTTGCTCCATTATCTTTAGCACATGGGTTTCCATCCCCAAGATGACAAGATGTACTTAGGTTCCAATCATCATGTCATGCTAATCTTCTAAAAGGAAGAAGGAAAAGGATAAGTATCGGAAGGATTTGTCCCTTTTAGTACTTTCCAGGAGTCTCTCCAAACTATTACTTATTATATCTTATGGGCTACCCTATTTGCATGGTTAAATACTTCATTAGTAGGTGCAGCTTTGCAGCTGGGCGTAGTGTCCAATGATTCTGTGTCTAACACAAGAGGGATATTAGGCAATTAGCAGCCTCAGATGCAACGAAAATGCTTTTTCTTTTTCTTATTTAATAACACGGTGAAGCCGGGCGCGGTGGCTCACGCTTGTAATCCCAGCACTTTGGGAGGCCGAGGCGGGCGGATCACGAGGTCAGGAGATCGAGACCACAGTGAAACCCCGTCTCTACTAAAAAAATACAAAAAATTAGCCGGGCGTGGTGGCGGGCGCCTGTAGTCCCAGCTACTCGGAGAGGCTGAGGCAGGAGAATAGCGTGAACCCGGGAGGCGGAGCTTACAGTGAGCCGAGATCGCGCCACTGCACTCCAGCCTGGGAGACACAGCGAGACTCCGTCTCAAAAAAAAAATAAAATAAAATAAATGAAAAAAAAAAATAACATGGTGAAATCTTATTCAGTTTTAATGTAATAAACTACCATAGATTTATGACAATACGAGAGTAACTTTTGAACCCTAGATATAGATAAAAATGTTCTTCTGCTTGTTCTGTTAGTCATAGTTTGAGATTAATCATTTTGTCTAAAAAAACTTTTAAAAGCTATTTGAAACTTCTCAGATTGCATTTTTCTACCTTTTAAGTAATTTTTTGAATAGCTAATATAGACACATGGTATAAAAGTCAAAAGATAGAATAATAGCTATTTCTCCCTCCCACTAGAACCTCTGCATTGCTAACTCCAGGGCATGCCACTGACATTGCTGTCTATTTCAGTGGCGCTCCATTGCGGTTGCGTAGTTCAACCTGCCTCTCATTTCTCTCCACGATCTTTCAGCAGTCTTTTTCCAAAGCATGATCACTGTTAGCTTTTTTTTTTTTTTTTGAGATGGAGTCTCGCTCTGTCACCCAGGCTGGAGTACAGTGGCACGATCTCGGCTCACTGCAACCTCTGCCTCCCGGGTTCAAGCGATTCTCCTGCCTCAGCCTCCCAAATAGCTGGGATTACAGGCATGTGCCACCACGCCCAGCTAATTTTTGTATTTTTAGTACAGACGGGGTTTCACTATGTTGGCCAGGATGGCCTCCATCTCCTGACCTTGTGATCTGTCTGCCTCGGCCTCCCAAAGTGCTGGGATTACAGGTGTGAGCCACCGCGCCCAGCCTGTTAGCTTTTTAAATATCTTACCAGAGAAGACTATTTTTACTCACATCTATATTTTTATACTGTTTCTTTATAAATCTTGTCCTACAATCACAAAACAGTGTTGTTCTCCTTGCCTAGAGAAAAGACTTTGGGGGTGACTTGTGGCTGACCCACACAATAGGGTAGCATTCCGCCATGGAAAAGAGTAAATGTGTAGACAGGATCACAAGCTAGATTTGGGTAGTGTTTGTATCAACAGAACAACTTACCTCTTCATCAGTAGGAAATCGGTTGACTAAACTACTAAACTAAATAATGGAATACTTCCTAGCCACAGAAACAGTGAGGTAGAACTTATATTGACTTAGAAAGATAGGTGTGATATATTTTCAAGTGAAAATAAACAAGCAAGCCAAAAACAACAGATAACAGCCTTATTGTACAAACTGAGTTTGCTCTTATAAATGTGTAAACATTTGCAGGTCTAGAGAGACCCACAATAAACTGTCAAAAGTGATTCTTTTTGTGTGGAGTTTTACGGTATTCTGTAAATGGAATTTCAGCTTTTACCATATATACTTCTGTAATTTAAAACTTTATAAATATGTCTGTTTAAAACTTCAAAAAATAGATATTATTTTTTGAAACAGTTTTAGATTTGTAGAAAAATTGATCAAGTCTTATAGAAAGTTCCCATATATCTCCCATTGACATGAACAGCTTCCTCTATTGTTAACATCTTATTTATAATAATTAATGAACCAATGTTAATATATTATCATTAACTGAAGTCCACAGTTTATTCAGATTTTTAAATTTATTATCTATGTCCTTTTTCTGTTTTAGGAGCCTATCCAGGATATCATATTACATTTAATTCGCTCTGCTAGGCTGTGGCAGTTTTTCAGACTTTCCAACAAGTATGTCCTTTGCAAAGTCTGAAAAATACATTTTTTAATTAAAAAATAGTAAACACATATACTTTAAGAAAAGCATAGATTTATTCAGGCAATATTTTTTGAGCTCATTCAGACATTGTTTCAGGTGCAGGGATTCAGGGGTGAAGACTGAGTTTCTGTCTCATAGGGCTGAAACCCGAGTTCAGCCAGCTGGAGTTACGGAGGAAAATAGCCAGTAAATAAGTCAATCAATCAAAGTAATAAAATAAGATTGCAGAAATGCTATTCAAAGAATTAAAACACAGTCATATGAGTAAATACGACCCATATGAGTAAATATGACCTTTTGATTACTTCATTTCGTGTGGATCAGGGAAGACTTTCTAAGGATGTGATAGGCAATTCAGCAATGTGACTACCTGGAGAAGAGCATTCCAAGATCAAAGGTCACCCAAGGCCGAGATGGTCAAGTGACAAGTGGTTGGAGAGTTCAGGGAATAGAAAGAAGACAAATATGCCTGAAGCAGTGGGTTGAGGGAGAAGGCTATGGAAAAAACTCAAGAGTCTGAGTGCTATTAAAAACCTTTGACCGGCTGGGCGCGGTGGCTCACGCTTGTAATCCCAGCACTTTGGGAGGCCGAAGCGGGCAGATCACGAGGTTAGCAGATCGAGACCACGGTGATACCCCATCTCTACTAAAAATACAAAAAAATTAGCCGGGCGTGGTGGCGGGCGCCTGTAGTCCCAGCTACTCGGAGAGGCTGAGGCAGGAGAATGGCGTGAACCTGGGAGGCGGAGCTTGCAGTGAGCCGAGATCGCGCCACTGCACTCCAGCCTGGGCGACAGAGCGAGACTCCGTCTCAAAAAAAAAAAAAAAAAAAAAAAAAACCTTTGACCAGGGTCATGACATATTTTTTGCAAAACGACTTTGGCTACAAACTTTGTTTTCCTCTGATACTGATTGTTATAACTTCAGCTATTATCTTTGTGTAGATGATTTTCAAAAAAAAAAAAAAAAATTAATCAACTGCTTTACACATTGCCAAATTCTTCTGTTAATCCATTCCACCTACTGTCTGAGTAATGTTTTAAAAATGCAAATCTGATCATGACTTGACCCTACTCAGCCTGTCCCTTACTCTCTTTTTCCCTTATAGAAAAAAATCCCTTTTTGAACCACAGTGCTTGAGTATCAGACTCTTGTTGCTAATTTCTCACACCTTGAACTGGCTCCTCCTCAGATCCTACACTGCCGGGAGATTTAAATACTTTCAGTTCGTGTCTCTGTACCTTTATAGTCACAGTTCCTTCTACTTGGATTAATTCTAGATTTGTTCTCCTTTCTCCTTCTCTTCATTCCAGTAACTTTGACATATGAAGTCAACACCCACTTCATATGTCAATTACTCTAAAGAAGCATTCTTTGTCCCACTTAGTCTGAATAAATGACCTCTTAAGCAAACTTGTAACACTCTCAGTTTTCCTCTATTACAGCAATTATCAAGCTGTATTTTAATATCTCTTCATTCCTCTATCACTAAGCTGCTTGGGAAGGAACAGTGCCACTTTTATTTCTACATCTTCAGGACCTTTTAAATTGTGCTTAGCACATATTAAGTGGTCTCCAAATATTTACTGTTTAATTGAAGCTCCAGGCTCAAATTTCCAGTTGCCTACTAGTATGTCCACTGCAGCAGAAATTCTGACAACACTTTTCAACATTTGCCGTTGCCAATCCCTCTCCTCTCATTCTCCCTTAAATTCACCTCCTGAGGCTTGTGCCCCCACTACACCACCGAAACTGCCCTTGTTGAGGTCATTAATGACTTCTAAATGCTGCTAAAATGATGGTCGGTAGTCAATCCATAGCTTACTGGATCAATTAGAAACATCTAACACAGCTGATCACCCCCTCTTCCTTGATATATTCTCTTCAGGACAACTCACTTGATTTTTCTCCTACCTAATTGACACTTCTTTCCAGTCTCCTTCGTTGGTTCCTCCTCTTCTCCTCAAACCCTTAAGCTTGGAGTGCCCCCTAGCACAATAGTTAGTCCTCTTGTCTACACTTTGTACATTCACACCCTTGGTGATCTCATTGATTTAAATACCGCCTATATGCCTATGACCTACAAATATTATCAATGGCACAGACCATTCTCCTGAACTCCAGAATTAATTTTCCAGCCAATTTCTCAATATCTTCAATTTGTTGTTTAATAAACACCTCAAACGTTCCATATCTGTAACTGAATTCCCAATCTTCACTTGCAAACCATTCTTCAGCATCTCAATTGAAGTGGTTGAGCCCCACCTCCCACCTCTACTGTTTTCTTTCACTTTACTCCAAACACATGGCATTTTAAGGTTTTGGACCATGCAAACCTTCAAAAGTTCCATTTGAAGGCTTTTATTCTGGTTGTTCCCTCTGATTGGAATGCTTCTCTTCCAGATGCCTCATGGCCTTCTCGATTCCTTTGTCTTTTTTGAATTGTTACCTTTTCAGTGATGCCCATCTGTACCATTCTATTTGAAAGCCTCCCTCTATCCCAACACCATCCCTGATTCTAAATCCCCCATCCTGTCTATTTTCTTTTATTTCACACTGTACATTGTACCTTCTAACAGTATATGGTTTATTATTTGCTTCCCTTGACAGAATGTTCAGTTCTAAGATCATTTTTTCTCTGCTTTGTTAAGATATATCTCAAGAGTCTAGAACAGTGTTGGCATAAGTTAAGTGCTCAAGGAATATTAATTAAATGAATAAATGTCCTGCTTTGAAGTAATGATATACAATTGTACTGATTGCCCCTCAAAAGCAGTATCTCTGTGGTTTTCTTTTTGGTTTTACAATCACTCTGTTACCCAGAACAAAAATCGTTATTATTTCTAGTTCCTGAAGAAGAATTTTTGGATACTTTCATGATTATTTTCGAAACTAAGGAAAACTCGCTTTCCATCTGTGATACTGCACTCTCTGACTGCTTACTCTTTCATCTTCATTGTCAACTATTCTTACTTCATTTGCCCCTCTATTTTGTTAGTGTTTCTGTACCATCAATTCTTCCTCTACTCAGTTTTTCTGGGTAATTTCAGACATAGCAATGGCTTTAATAAGCCTACTTAAATTTATGATGTGTGCTTGTATTAGGCTGTTTTTGTGCTGCTGTAAAGGAATACCTGAGCCTGGGTAATTTATAAAGAAAAGAGGTTTAATTTGCTTATGATTCTGCAGGCTGTACAAGCATGGCACTGGCATCTGCTTAGCTTCTGGGGAGGGCTCTGAGAGATTTTACTCATGGAAGAAGGCAAAGCAGGAGCTGGCATATCACATTGCAAAAGCAGGAGCAAGACAGAGAGAGTGGGGTAGGTGTCACACACTTTTAAACAACCAGATCTCGCAAGAACTCACTCACTATAGTGAGGGCAGTACCAAACCATGACGGCTCTGCCCCATGACCCAAACATCTCCCACCAGGCCCCACCTCCAACATTGAGGATTACAATTCAACATGAGATTCAGAAGAAAAAATATCCAAACTATCTCATGAACTATATGTGAATATCAGATATATAAGCTTCAGGCCATCTGAATTGATGCCATTCAATTACAGTCATGCATTACCAGTGAGGATACATTCAGAGAAATGCTTCATTTTGTTGTCATGCAAACATCATAGGGTATACTTACAAAAACCTAAATGGGACAGCATATTACACACCTACCCTACATGGTATAGCCTACTGCCCCTTAGGCAACAAACCTGTACAGCATGTTACTGTACTGAGTACTGTAGACAATTATAACAAAGGGTATTTGTTTATCTAAACATAGAAAAGATACAGTAAAAATATGATATAAAAGATAAAAGCTAGTACACCTGTATAGAGCAGCTCCATTTTAATCTTATGGGACCAGCATGGTATACATGGTCCATGGTTGAGCAACACATCGTTATTCAGTGCACGACTGTATATTGCATTCAAAGTAGGCAACTTGAATTTACTGTGTTACTCATACTCTCCACCCACACATCTACTTTTATACCCACTACCTTTACCTTTTGAAAAACAAAGTTCCCATTTGAAGTGAGTGCTACCTCCTTGAGTACCCCGAATTCTGTGCGTTGCACTTCTTTCTTTTCCTCATCAACTGGTGTTAACTAATCAGCAAATCATTTAAAATATCTTTGGAATAGTCTCTGCTTTTCTTTTTCTCCAGAACCAGAATTCATGGATTTGAGTCCTGGTTCTACTCTGTTAGCTAATTAGCCTTTAGCAAGTTACTTAACTTCTCTGGGTCTCAATATTCTCACTGTAAGATGAAGATAATAATAAATTCTACCTCACTGGGTTATTGTGAAAATTAAAGGAGTTAATGCACGTAAAGCATTCATATCAAGGTCTAGAATACACTCCACAAATATTAACTGTTACTGTATATTGCTCTATTACCTTACATTTTTTTTCAGTGACTATTTGTCATCTTTAGGAAGAATTGTAAATACCTTAACATAGTTTGCAACCTCTTTGAAATCTGTCCTTCACTTATCAATCTTGCCACTAAACTCCTTATACTCTTTGCTCTACCATAAGGAATTTGTTTTCAGTTTCTTTGCAGTGCCTATTCTCTTTCACCTCTGTGCCTGTAAGTACACGCTGTGCCCTTTGCCTCTTTGTTCAGCGTTGAGTTTCATCTTGGAATTCTCCTACTTCATGGAGCTTTTCCAATACAGAGCTTGAACCCTATGTTTCCATCATTATAATGCTTGCCGTGTTGGATTTTAATTACTTGTTTAATTGCCTGGACTCACTATATTGCCATTACCTTGAGGGAAGGGAGAACATCTGTCTTTCTTGCTGCATCCCAGTTCACTGCCACATTGAAGATGCTCAATTAATATTGTTGAATGAATATTAGGTTAGCAAGGAGTTGAAGTCAGGTCTGTAGATCCATTTAATTCCTGTAACATGATAGAGATTTATTTGCCAGCATTTGGTCATTTCATTCTAAAGTAGAATTAAAAAGTGATACAATCAAATACAGTTTGCAAAAAAACAATGCTTTTTTTTTTAAAAAAAAAAACAATAAGAGGTCTCTTAAAGACACAGTCTGTTCTACGAAATTTTAGTTTCACCTTGTTTTACTCTTAAAGATCCCTATTACTATATTAAGGTCACTTGTGTTATACGATCTAATTTTAATTAAGACTTGAAAATGCCAGCACTTCACTGTAATATAAAAGGTAGCTCAGAGATTAGTAGTTTTTATATACTTAATAATATTAAATGACAGTGGTTATAAAAAGCACCTTAGGTTTATTGATCAGATGTGTAAATATCAGTCACTCGACTTGACTTGTAATAAAAAACCTGCAAGTTATAAACTGTTTTGACGACACTTCTAACACTTGACCTTTATATTTTGATTTGAATCAATATCTAAATGCAGACTGCAGTACAATGTGTCCTATTCAGTAATGATTTTAAACTTTTGCTTCATTTTACTTTATTTTCAACTGATAAACTTTATATCAAGAAGTCAAAGAATTAAAGAAAATTTTGTTTTTATTATTTCAAATTATAAATCAATGGATACTATTTTCATCTATCTATCTATCTACAGTGTATATATTCAGAAAGCAACAAATGGGAGCAGAGACCTGAAAACTTATTTTTCTTCCTTAATATATCCTGATATTTAGATATGAAGAAAAATATTTAAATGTAACTGTATATATAATATAATAAAAAATATAAAACAGCATTATTCAGCATGATTATGGCATATATTGATAAGGAAATGATGCATTCAGGAAAACGTATTTAAAAAGTGGAAGTAGAGTTAAAATATAATGTTTATTACTAGGCCGTTTTTCAAAAGAGTTTAAGCAATTCATTAGTATAAATGTATCTATTACTATGAAATAATTGTTCCCAACTTTCAAATGGGCTGCCTAATACCAATTTGCTTTTTTTCTTTTACCATAATCAACTTGCTCACTATGTACTTTAGCTTTGGATTTTCTCTTCAGAGTCAAAGAAAATGTATTCATCCTTTAGCATCTAACTCAAAAATAAACATTTTCTGGGATGTTTTTATGGTCCTCCTCAGCAAGAATCTATTACTTTTGCACTGTATGCTGTGGGTTTCTAGATCTGTTTTGTGCTGGAGCATAGGTAAATTGAAGGCAAACTCTATGTTTTTCTTCTCTAACCTCATTCAACAGTGCCTTACCTAGTTCTTTGCACATAATACATATTTAATGCAATCTTGTTAAATTACATTGGAAATTACCTTTGGAAACATTATGGAAAACTTTTTATAAGATATATATTTCTTATTCATAGTGTCCTGTATGCACTACAATAACCTGTGGTTCAGATTTTCTTCTTCTGAGCTCTGTCATCTTAACTTCCTCTCATTTACCCTGCCTCCCTCCCAAATCACGGTGATATCTGAACACGTTATTCTCTCAGAAGTCTTTGGGGGCCGGGCGCGGTGGCTCACGCTTGTAATCCCAGCACTTTGGGAGGCCGAGGCGGGCGGATCACGAGGTCAGGAGATCGAGACCACGGTGAAACCCCGTCTCTACTAAAAATACAAAAAAATTAGCCGGGCGTGGTGGCGGGCGCCTGTAGTCCCAGCTACTCGGAGAGGCTGAGGCAGGAGAATGGCGTGAACCCGGGAGGCGGAGCTTGCAGTGAGCCAAGATTGCGCCACTGCACTCCAGCCTGGGCGACAGAGCGAGACTCCGTCTCAAAAAAAAAAAAAAAAAAAAAAAAAAAAAAGAAGTCTTTGGGGAGACAGAGCAAAAATTAAAGAAATAAAAAAGGATGCTTTCAGTTTTCCTATTGCCTATATATAATGGCATTAATAATTTGATAATAAAAGTAACTTACCTTTGTGTGATAAATATTAATGAATACCCAAAATGTATCACGGCCCTAAAATTTACTCTGGGAAAACACAAATGAATGTGATCTCTTCTCTGAGGACATGATAGTCTGGTGAGAAAATCAGAACAAATATGGAAAATTCTGTTAAAGATAAATAAATACTGAAATGGGAGGCTTCTGTGGTCTGACTGCTTATGTCTCCCCATAATTCATGTGCTGAAACTTACTCCCCGGTATAGTGGTGTTGGGAGGTGGGGCTTCTGGTGGGGTGATTAGACCATGAGAACAAAGCCTTCATGTATGAATGGTACTAGTGCCCTTACAAAGGAGGCCCAAGATAATTTGTTACTTCCTTGTACCATGTGAGGATGCAGAGAGTGAGACCTCACCAGACAATTAATCTGCAGGTGCCTTGATCTTGAGCTTCCCAGCTTCCAGAACTGTGAGCAATAAATTTCCGTGGTTTATAAAATTGTCCAGTCTAAGGTATTTTGTTCTAGCAGCCCAAATGGACTAATAGCCCACTTCGGTATTGATTCTCTGAAGTGAGACTAATTCAAGAAAGTATTGGCTAGTTAATAAGTTTTATCATTTCTAGTTATTCTTTGCTCTTATACTCATCAAACTAATAACTTCAGAGATTTTTATTTTGGATGATATGAAAATAGAGAAAACTGACTTACATATGAGTTATCCTGCGTGGCAAATCCCTCAGCCAAGAGTTAGGAAACACCGCTTTTGGCTCTTCTAAATGAGACAGAATCTCCTCCTTCATAAAGCTTGCCGTCTGTCCAATGGGAGGTTTAAGATAGTTGTGCAGGTAAACAAATATATGAGACATCTTTAGATAATGACATGATACAAAGAAAACAGGTAATAGATTTAAGGATGGGGGGATTCCCCTCCCCGCCCCCCAGTTTTGCTAATAATGGAAGACCTCTTGGAGCAGATGATATTTGAGCTAAAACCTGAATGAGCTAGTGATTTAAAGACTTGTCTGCAAGGCCAGACGTGGTGGCTCACGCCTGTAATCTCAGCATTTTGGGAGGTCCGAGACAGGTGGATCACGTGGTCAGGAGATCGAGACCATCCTGGCTAACAGGGTGAAACCCCGTCTGTACTAAAAAATACAAAAAATTAGCCGGGTGTGGTGATGGGCGCCTGTAGTCCCAGCTACTCGGGAGGCTGAGGCAGGAGAATGGCATGAACCCGGGAGGCGGAGCTTGCAGTGAGCCGAGATCTCGCCACTGGGTGACAGAGCGAGACTCTGTCTCAAAAAAAACAAAAAAACAAAAATGCCATGGTGGTAAAGTTATACATCTTTCCATAAGGCATTCCTTCTATTGGGGTATTTACTTTTATGTTTTTCAAATGGAGGAAGAGCTAGGGTAACTAAGTTCCCCCAGATGATTCTGCTTAGTTTCGTAGTTTGATATTTACCGCTCACCTGGGTAGGAGGTGCCACTCATGTGTTTCTCATCATTGATTATTTTGTGTATTCTTCCTGAGAAATCTTAGGCTATTTCACAAATACATCCTCTTGGAATAATGACAAAAGTTGTCATTGCAAAAATATATAGCAGTTTTTCCCAAAGGTTTTTGCAGTAGTTATAACAAATAAACTCTGTATTTTGAAATGTAGAAAGTGTAATTATAAAGTATATAACATCCTTAACGAATATATCACAATTATATGCTATGAGTAATATTTGTCAACTGAATTTGCCTAAGGTCTGAATTTAATGATAAGGGTCCTAATAATGTTGCATTAAAAAATAATGCAAATGTGTATGTAGTGGGATATGGTATGTCCATAATCTTGGTGTGAATCAAAATGACTTTTGGCTCTTTCCCATTTTTATTCGATTTTTAGAAACAGTTAAAAGTCACGGAGACTTTAGTGAGTATACTGTATGATGAAAAGGATAATACTCACCCCTACCTACTCTCAAATTGAAATATAATGAGTCTTATGTTGAGCTTATGAAAATAATGCAAATAACTAGTTTGAGAAAAAAATTATTTTGTGACGAGATGTCATAGTTCATGAATAAAATACACAACACATAAATGTATAAGGAAATCTAAATATAGGTATTCATTGAGGAGTTGTAGCTATTTAATTAACCTTCATTTAGCTAGTAAAGGGACACGTCAGCGAGCTTTAGAAAGTTTAAATCGTTTATGATTATAAAGTTTCTAAGATGGACTTAATTGTGCTCTCACTAGCAGAAAAGGGGTCACGTTATTTAAGTCTCTAAAAAACTCATTATGAACTATTTAATACACATGTTGCCTTAACTGTTCAATTCCTCAAAGCTTCAGGTAGTATAGGCTTCTGTAGTTGTGTAAGAGACCAAATTATGAAGATTGCATTACCGAAGACTTATTCCTTCCAGATCTCAATTCAATGTGGCTATTTAGCAATTATCAGATATGAAATGTGCTTTCTAAGTGAAGAAGTCCCTTCTTCCTGCACTGTACTGTGATATCAAGCAAAAGTAAAAACAAGGTTGCAACTTGAGCACTTGTTATAAGCCAGCAACTTTCTGAGATGATTATATTATCATACCAAATTTGCAGTTGGAGTATAGAGAAGTTAAGTAACTTGCCCAATGTCACACAAGTAAGAGGCACTGTGCAGGTACAATTCGGGGATGTGGTTCCAAATCCCACACTATGATTTTACACAATACTGTCTCTCAATCCTTATGTAAACATTTCCTTGCAGTTATACTGAAGCAATTGTGAACAAGTGCGTTTTTGAGCACATTAAATAAATGTTAAATTGGTGTTTCATTGTTGAGTATGGTGTTATCTAAGGCCATGTTATACATGGCATTTATCATGTTGAAGTAACTTCCTTCTGTTCCTTGGTTTGCTGGTTTGTTGAGTTTTTATCATGAAAGGTGCTGACTTTTGTCAAACACTTTTTATGCATCTATTAAGACAATCATGTGATATCCTTTATTCTGTTAATGTGGTGTATCACATTCATTGATTTTTTTATGTTGAACTCTCCCTGTATCCAGGGATAAATTGCACTTGATCATGGTTTATAATTTTTTTCTTAAGTGCTGTTGGATTTAGTTTGCTAGCGTTTTGTTGAGAATTTTTGCATCTGTATTCATCAGGATATGGCCTGCAGTTTTCTCGTGGTGTCTAAGTCTGGCTTTGGTGTCAAAGTAATGCCAGCCTCATAAAAAGGTGTTTGGAAGTGTCCCCTCCTCTTATTTTTTTTTGGAGTTTGAGAAGGACTGGTGTTAATTCTTCTTTAAGTGTAGAAAAATTGAGTAGAGTTCACCAGTGAAGCATCTGATCCTGAGCTTTTCTTTGTTGGGAGGCTCTGATCACTGACTCAATCTCCGTGTTAGCTGTAGGTCTATTCAGACTTTCTGTTTTTTCCTGATTTACTCTTGGAATACGTTCTTTCCTAGAACATCCTCGGAGTTGACCGTAGTTGTTTCTTTTTCCTTTTTTCTCATCTTGTATTTTTTAAATTATGAAAATAAAAACAACGAAGGACAGAACAGAAATATATTATCTCCAATAAAATTTCCCCTTAGGTAAGATTTTAATTAATTGTTATAAGATTATTAACTAATTATTAAGATTATCAGCAGCTAAAATGGCTGCTCCATAAGGAACAGGCATAATTTCTGTTGCATGTGGGATTTTCAGAGCATTTTTAATGAATTCACAGTGTCATCTAATCCCTGAAAGAATACTTCTTTACACTGAAGAGGGCTGTATTCTCTGTTTGGCTTCAGAAAATATGTGAAGTTTTATTTTTATTTTTATTTTTTTTGGTTTCCTATCTGGCACCTCTTTTTCTGGCATATCCTGTTGGCATTGCCCTTATAGAGAACTTCCTGGAAAGCAGATCATTTTGTTGTGATCCAGAAGTACTTTTGTCTGGCTACTAGGTCATGCTTTACACGAAGAACAAACGATGGAGCTAAGCACACTATATGAAAACGTCCAGGCCGGGTGCGGTGGCTCAAGCCTGTAATCCCAGCACTTTGGGAGGCCGAGGCGGGTGGATCACAAGGTCAGGAGATCGAGACCATCCTGGCTAACACGGTGAAACCCCGTCTCTACTAAAAATACAGAAAATTAGCCGGGCGTGGTGGCAGGTGCCTGTAGTCCCAGCTACTCAGGAGGCTGAGGCAGGAGAATGGTGTGAACCCGGAAGGCGGAGCTTGCAGTGAGCCGAGACTCCGTCTCAAAAAAAAAAAAAAAAAAAAAAGAAAACGTCTAGTGTTTAAACTCGTGAGAGACTTTTTCGATTTGTTTGTGTTGTTTCTCTTTTAAAAAATAATCGAAAGCATGCAAGTTGTGGGTAGGATTATTTTACTTAAAAGTACAGTGATGTTGATTTTTGGCCAAAACTTGGAATAGCTGGGAAAATATCAAGAAAAAACAACTTTTATCAAAAGGCAAATTAGTTTTTGAAGCTGGTGTTAATTGGCAGCCAAGGTGTTTCATTATGAAGCTGAATTTGTAACAGTTGTTACTTGGTTACTGTGAAAACAGCAGCCAGGAGAAAACACTGCATCGTGGAGGCTATTCCTCTAGTCTCTCCCAGCCCCTCGGCCAGTGTGTCAATAACGTGAGTCCTGTTTTAAAACACTTATGTGCTGCCTGTTAACTGTGCCTGTGTTGGCTGTTTATTCAACTTTATTTCTGGATTAGATGCATATTTTGTAATGAATTGGGTTCCGGGATGATCACTTTCAAGCTGCAGGTATTGTATTTTTCTGTTTTGCAATTCTCTATGTTTGAATGAAACCCAAGACCTTATTGGGAGAACTGTTTTTCTTTGTAACCTACAGCATAAAGCAAACCACAGGAAATATATAAATTGTAACTACAGAGATGATTCTTTTGGATGAAGCAATGAGAATTGTAGTGCTTTGTATCTATGTGTGGGTGTACCTACTGCCGATTTTTTAAAAGATAAAACACCTGAGGACCATAGGTAGTAAGGTTCAACTGTTTATTCCCCTCCCTAGTAGTAAACAGCATGAAGGAGATTTCTCTTTATACATAACATATCCAAAGCCCCTGGGAGTATGTATGCTTTGATATTTTCCCCATTCTGACATTTTACTACCTTGCTAAACACAAATAGGTTTGCTATGTGAGTCATCAACCTATAGGCAACAAATTCTTGGATTATCACATTTATGGTCATCCTTTTAATCTCTGTTGTGTTCAGCATCCAGTTTTATGGTAACGTACAGAAAAAAATTATTTTCTCTGAGTCATGTGGTAAAACTCTTGGTTTAATTTTTTTTCAACAGTTCCCCAGCCAAATAATTTAATTATGTGATCATAGTCTTGTTGAAGCTTGTGCTATTGATTCTAAGAAGCAAGCATGGCTTTATTTGTTGTCCTTCAAAACAAAAACAGGTTTTCCTCTTGCTTTGCAAAGTCTCAGCTAGGGTTTTACAGAACAAAATAATGAATGCTTCTGCTGCAGCATGTCACAGGGGAGGCTGGGACAATACTGAACTCATGCACACTGCTGATCCTTGCTTGCTGGGCAACATGTACACCTGGATTTCTGACAGCTATGTGGGTTCACTAGAGACCTCTGTCATTCTTTTCATCCTCTTATAGGCAATGGTCGAGACAGTTAACAACCTCCTTCAGCCACAAGCTTTGAATGCATGGAGAGACCTCACTACGAGCGATCAGCTGCGTGCGGCCACCATGTTGCTTCATACTGTGGAGGAAAGTGCCTTTGTGCTGGCTGATAACCTTTTGAAGACTGACATTGTCAGGGAGAACACAGACAATATTAGTAAGTGGCCTTTGTTATTCAGAAGGTCCAGACACTCTTGTATATCAGAAGAGGGAAAAGAAAAAAGTTATCTCTGGTGTCCTAGATATGAGTGATGCTTTATTTCAATGGAGAAAAGTCATTCTTTTTCTAAAATAAAGAGGGCATCACTTGTCATTGGCTTAAAAGGATAGAAAATCATGTGTGCTATCTTTCTTAGGACATTTCAATATTAGGTTCAATATTGAACATAGTGGCCTGAGATCACTTACGGTGAGGTTTGTTTTTTTAAAGGACTTTTATGTATGTATTATACTATTAAAATTTCATCCTCTTAATACAGGACTATTAGGAGTTATTTCAGTTATAATGAGAGGATCTTTGAATTCACATTATGAAGAAATAAGTCATTTGAGTGAAAATGATAAAACAGTGTTGATAATCGTGTTATTTGGCTTATAAAGGATATCAATCTATTTTTATTGTGGATTAGGAGTAGCTGACAGTTTTATTTCAGAAGTTAGGAAAAAGCTGTTTCAAATTTATTGGGCTTAAAGATAGTTCAATATTGATATGATAGTACAGCACTAGATTATCAAAGGATTTTTATTTAATTTATAAAATAAAGATTACATTTTGAAACTTAAGACCAATGACAATGTATTAGAATTTGGGATTGAATTTTAAATTTTAGGCTTTATTATTGACATGTTTGTATTATTTACATAATTTTAATAACTTTTATTTGCATTATTTTGATAAAATACTAACAATATATTTTCTTAAAGATTTTCATAAAGCATGACAAATAGAACGAGAATTCCAGTGTTTTGATTTTAAAAATACTGCAATGGTTTAGGAAATTATTATAGCTTAGGTATGTTTCTCAATGAGCACTGATATCTCTTTGATATTAACAGAATTGGAAGTTGCAAGACTGAGCACAGAAGGAAACTTAGAAGACCTAAAATTTCCAGAAAACATGGGCCATGGAAGCACTATCCAGCTGTCTGCAAATACTTTAAAGCAAAACGGCCGAAATGGTAGGTTAGAGTTTATTTTTTAAGCTTGAGGGAATTGAACTTGCATCAATTCATTTCTTTTTGGCCTGGAATATTAGGTCCACTATTTAGGAGCTTTTCCCCTCTTCCTCTTCCTCTTCCTATTCTCTTTCTCCTCGTCTTCCTCCTCGTCTTCCTCCTTGTCTTCCCCTCTTTCTACTGTACAGCACGATCAATATTACAGTGATATTTGTTCTACAAAATTCTCAGTCAGATTTGGAAATTGTTCATTACTTTTCAGTTGCCAGAAACTTAAATATGAGGGAAATTATGGACAAGAAAAATTCAGAGGATCTGACATCTTTCCTCAAAAAGAGGAACTCTCACTGAGTTTGCAGATTTCACTTGTAAAATATTTTATGTAATTTTCACTTGTAAAATTTTTTATGTAAATTTTACTTGTAATTAAAAAAATATTTTTTGGTTACTCAGCTTCTTTTTAAGAGTGTTTTTATGCTTTTCTTTGCAAAGCATACAAACATTTAAATGTAAGGAGGTGATTTTGGGAAATGGAACTATAAATATAATCAGCTTAGCTTACTACTAAATTGAATACATTGAAAATAATTAAAATTCAATAAATAATCCTATAAAGTATGTCCCAGACTTCACTAATATTAAAAAATGTTTAAACGTACACACATATATGTGCATGTATATGTATGTGTGTGTATATATGTATGTATAGATGTGTGTGTATATATATAAATATGTATATATATACATCTCCTCTAAAGTAGACCCCTCTTTCCCATATTTGTACATATATATATATGCATACACACACACACACACACACACACACACACACAGATGTATTTCTTTTTTGCCAAGAAAGGGAGATCGTTTAATCTGCCAGGTGATAGGAAGATGACCTCAGTTCCTAGCAACCAACTTAAAGCTAATATTTCATATTGCAGGGTGAATAGTTTTGATAAATAATATCAAGAAAAACAACTTACATTTGTTGTCGTCAGAATAAAATGGTCTCTAAATGTTAGAAATATTGTAAGACTAAACTTAGAAATCATTTTTATGTTACTCATTTGACTAAGAAAATTTTTGAGACAGCAATAAGATTCAATAGAGCAAAATTAGATTCCAGCATTAGCTTCCTAAATCTTTTGCCCTCCAACAGTATATCCTGTTGACAAAGAGTTCTTCCGAAACATACATCTGACCAATTGACTTCCAGTTACACTTAGAGTGAAATCTCATGACTTAACTAGACCTGCCACATGCTGCCTGGTCCATTTCCTTCCTGCCTCATTTGCCACACCTCACATTTGTCTTCAGCATGTCCTGTGTGATCCAGACAGAGTAATCTTGATTCTGTTTCTTGAACACACCAAGCATGTTCCTGCATCAGGTTTGGGGCATTTTGTTTGTTTGTTTTTATTATTATTTTTTTGCATTTTTTTAAACCTTTCTTCTTAGAATACAATTTTTACGTTTTTTATGCATGGCAGCCTCTCTATCATTCACTTTTTAGAATAAATCTACCTCTATAGGGAGAGTCTTCCATATCTCCTCTAACGTAGACTCCTCTTTCCCAGTCACTCTTTCCCCATTAGCCATGATTATGCCAATGTTTCTTCATAGCATTTATTCACTTACCATTATAAGAAATAATATTATTTTTAATCTGCCTGCTTATTGCCTGTGTCTCCCTCCAGGCAGTAAGTTCCATGAAAGCAGGGGCCTTGTCTAATCTTGTTCACTGATGTAACCCTAGTAGTTCAGTGCCTGGTCCATCTATACATCTATATACTCACTACTTATGTATATAATGAATGTGTGAACCTTCAGACACAAAACTGTGTATCTGAAGACATATAGAAATATATTAGTCAAATTAAGTTATGTGTTCATTTATTTTCTAAATTAATGTATAGTTTTTTTGTGTGTTTTGTTTTGTTTTGTTTTAATAGAGAAGAAGGTCCTTCTATGTTTCCCAGGCTAGTCTTGAACTCCTGGCCTCAAGGGATCCTCCCACCTCAGCCTCCCATAGTGCTGGGATTGCAGGCATGAGTCATCACACCCAGCCTGTTTTTGTTTTTGTTTGTTAAAGTCACATTTAAGCATTAATTTTGGAGCAGAGAATTGCCACTGACTAAGTGTGCTGGTAACTCACAGTGGGATGGCAAAATGACACTATTCCGGAAGTGGAAATTGGCATGAATTGTCAGCCAATTATAAACCAATTAAAATTAAAGTTTTTAATGTCAACAAGAAAAATGCATGGATGTTCTTAATTTTCACCTTTCAAAAATTAGCATTTCAATACTAAATCTAGAGGGAAAGAACAAAATTAAATTATGTGTTATAACAGATAAGTATTTAGTGAATTACTATGGTTTGCTCAGTACTGTATTAACACTTGTAGATTAGATAAGAATGCTCTCTTCCATTATGTAGCTCCCATCATAATCTCTTTGCTGGATTACTGAAATGATAATGGATATCTCATAGAATCACTGAGAAGGCTGGAGAATCAGCCCAGAAGATATACTATAGCAAGGAGGCTGACAGCAGCCTATACCACATCACAGAATCACTGCTGTGAAATGTCACTGCTGCCACAAGTGAACTCTGTTGCAGTAACTGTGCCGCCGCTGCTGCTGCTGCTATTGCTGTACCACTTCCTGCTTCTTTGTATCACTAGCCCCTCATCTGATATCTGAGGCTTCTGCATCTGATTGGATGCATCTAGCGGAAGTGCCCAGAGCAACGTCTTCTCAATAAGCTAGGAAAGCAAGTATATGTCCATTTTGTGTCTATAAATTCCGAAGAGTAGGGAATTTCACAAACATGGGAGTTAGATGTTAAATAGCCCTCCTCCTCAAAAACAAACAAACAAAAAAAAGGACCTTTTTTTTTTTTTTTTTCCTGTCTCTGCACATGGCTCAATTTTCTTTTTTTCCACTTGATTCTAAGATTCAGAGATAGGGACTATGACTTCCTCATCTTAGTAACCATAGTAGTTGGGGCCGGAAATAAGATATAGGGCTTGACTTTTTAAAATAAAGGAAATAATACAATTTTAAAAAGTGTGTTAAAAGACAATTCACTTCATAGAGGATTAGATTTAAGAGACTGTCATAAAGGAAAAAATAAGGTGGAAGGACTTGGTGACTTTGTGGAAACAGTGACCTTAAAATAACATGACAGTTGAGTTTTAAGACAGGTAAAGATTATGAATTCTTGTGTGTTTTCCTTAACATTGCAATTGAGAAATAATTTACATACACTAAAATATACATTTAGCTTGAGAATCTGACAGTTGTACATACTTTTATAATATCACAAAAAGAAGGAAAATAAATCTCTTCTATACCCAGAAAATTTTCCCATGGCTCTTACCAGTCTTCTTATTCCTCTCCTCACCTAATAAAACTTTCTTCTCATTACTATTTCTGTAGACAAAATTTGCCTTTTTTTTTTTGAGACGGAGTCTCACTCTGTCACCCAGGCTGGAATGCAATGGCACAATCTCAGCTCACTGCAACCTCCACTTCCTGGGTTCAAGTGATTCTCCTGCCTCAGCCTCCTGAGTAGCTGGGATTACAGACATGTGCCACCACGCCTGGCTAATTTTTGTATTTTTAGTAGAGACAGGGTTTTGCCATATTGGTCAGGCTGGTCTTGAATTCCTGACCTCGTGATCTGCCCGCCTCAGCCTCCCAAAGTGCTGGGATTACAGGCATGAGCCACCACGCCCGGCCAAAATTTGCCAGTTTTTAGACCTCATATAACTGGTATCATACAGTATATACCATTTGCTGTCTCAATTCATTAACCTGGCAAAATATTTTTAAGACTCACTGATGATGTTCCATGTGTCAATAGTTTGTTCTTTATTGATGCATAGTATATTCTATTATATAATGTGCCATAATTTATTTATTCTCCTATAAATAATAATTGACTTGTTTCCAGTTTGGGCTATTAAGAATGAGGATATATATCCACATATATTGTGGTGGATATGTGTTTTCACTTATCTGGGAAAGGTAGATGTAGGTTTAATTCTATAAGAAATTGTCAAACATTTTTCCAAACGGTTGAAATATTTTACACTACCACCAGAAGTGTACGAGAGTTCCATTTCTTCCACATCCTTGTCAACATTAATGTGGTCAGTCTTTTCAATTTTAGAGATTCTTGTGGGTGTGAAATTGAAACTCAATGTAGTCTTATTTTTCATTCTCTAATTACTAATGATACTGATCATTTTTCATGTGTCTATTGGCCTTTCCTTTATTTTTCTAAAGTGTGTATTTACATCTTTTGCCATTTTAAGATGCCATTGTTTTATTTTTTGTTGGTAAAAATGTTTTGTATATTAATGAATCTTATTTTTAAATGTATTTCAGTTTCCTTGTTTGTTTTCTTAATGATGTATTTTGATAGATTTTTGGTTTTGATAAAGTTTAGTTCACCATTTTATGATAAATGTTTTGGGGTCTTATTGAAGATATCTTTGCCTTCTTCAAACTACAAGGATATTATTCTGTATTTTGTTCTAGAAGCCTTATGATTCTGGTTAATATGTTTAGGTGTATGATCTATCTTAAACTTAGTTTTGAGTATGGAGTGAGATAGGGATTGAGGCTCATTTTTAAAAATACTGGTATGTAGTTGTTTTAGCGTAATTTGAATTTCCTCTCCTCATAAATGACTTGGTACTTTGGTTGAAATGAATGCTGGATTTTTTGTGTGAATACATACTACATGGATTTAATTTTCTATCTCGTTAGTGCTAACTAATTTAGAATGAACAAACTAATCAGAGTTTGCATTTACTTTAGGAGAGATCAGAGTGGCCTTTGTCCTGTATAACAACTTGGGTCCTTATTTGTCCACGGAGAATGCCAGTATGAAGTTGGGAACGGAAGCTTTGTCCACAAATCATTCTGTTATTGTCAATTCCCCTGTTATTACGGCAGCAATAAACAAAGAGTTCAGTAACAAGGTTTATTTGGCTGATCCTGTGGTGTTTACTGTTAAACATATCAAGGTAAGAAAATGGCATATTAACTTGGTTGTTCATATTATCTGTATTTTTATAACACTGAACATTAAGTGTATTAATTTTCTTTTAATATTTTTTCTATTTGACATATAGCAGTTCATTATCTGTACAATATAGTGGTAACTTTTTTTGTCAGAAATAAGATTTGGAGGAGGAGAATAATCCTTGTATATGTAAATACTTATGGTGAAAGCATTCATAGATGGATTTATAAATGCTTCTCCATAACTAAAAAGAGCTAGCCCAAGTGTATAGAACTAAATTACAGCCTGAAAACCACAGATAATATTACAAAATTCTACTGTATTTGGGGTTCATGTGAGATGAGTAGTTTTTTAGCTGCTCTTGCCGCAAAAACAAGAAAACAGTGGGTAACTATGTGAGATGATGGATATGTTAACTCACTTCACTTTGGTAACTTTCCTACTGTCTACATGTATTTCATAACATTATGTTGTATACCTTAAATATTCACAATACTATTTATGTTTTCAAAGAGGAATAGGAGTACATTAAACAGAACTAGACATGGTTCTATATTTGATATTTCAAGCAATTATGTCCACGTGAAGATATATTTTTGCATATATACAAAGATTGAGGTTGTGAATTCAACAAAGATTTCTAAAGATCATCCTTTCAGATGTTGGTTGTTAAGAGCAATTAACCTCTTTATTTTGCAATGTGTATTAATTAGTGTGATTTTGAAACATTGATACTAGTATATTATTTTAGTATTAATTTAAAAAAATGGTGCACTCCTCTCTAGTCAGAGGGAAGAAACAATAGCATATATTCAGTTTCATTTAGAATTGTTGAGGCCCACTTATGAAAACATTGGTAGACATCTCTAAAAAATTGGAACAGAATATGAAGTTGTATTATGTGGAAGGAAAATGCCAACCTAATTTACATGATCATAAAGTAGTTGTTGATTTTATGGATTTTTTTTCCCCTGTAGCAGTCAGAGGAAAATTTCAACCCTAACTGTTCATTTTGGAGCTACTCCAAGCGTACAATGACAGGTTATTGGTCAACACAAGGCTGTCGGCTCCTGACAACAAATAAGACACATACTACATGCTCTTGTAACCACCTAACAAATTTTGCAGTACTGATGGCACATGTGGAAGTTAAGGTAAGATATATGCCATACAATGAAAATGTTTTAGTATATAATATGGTCACTAACTGTAAATAGTCCTAACTATATGGGCTATCATATTTCAATGTTTTTCTACTTTCATAGTAATTCTGTTAAGGAACTCTCTGATGTTCAAACCATATCCTTGTGGATGATTCAAAGAACTTGTTATCTCTTTTCCTATTACCAATATCGTTCATAAAATTGAAGTTTGCTTAATAAACTCTCCCTAGTCTCCCTGTTATTTTGTATAATAAATGTCAGACCATAACCTCATGAACATAGGACCCCAGGACCAAAGGCCAGTGGGGTTGGTTTAGAAAGCTGGGACTGGGGAGGTGGAAGAGTAAAGAGCTATGCATACATTAAATACAGTCAAACTTACTCTTGGGAAAGGAACCCTCAAGCACAATACCCAGAGCATGGCAGTGCAAAGGACTTGGCATACCCTGACATAAGGATATGGGTTCTGCCCATGCAACAAGACACTACTCTAAGGAAAAATCCAGATGATAGGTAGTTTCCAAAGTCAGCAACATGGCTGCATCAATTTCCTCCCAGTGTGACTAGCTTTCATATGAATAGAGACTTGTGAGATGGAGTCTATGAGTTTGCAAGGGAAGAGAAGGCTGACAGGGTTTCAGGAGATCACCTCGAGCAGGCTAACAGTGAAGGCTAGAAATGCAGTAACTATCAGATTTTAGGAGGCCTAGGCCAGGAAACTCAGGAAAAAAAAAAAAAAAATGCTAAGCAGGTCAGTGCATCAGTAGTAGGTAAGATTATTGCTAACACTGAGTAATACTAATGCTCAACCTATAGAAATATATGGGGTTGAAAACTTCAGTTTTTATTTCAAGCAAGATACTTCCTGGCCAGAGATGTTTGAGAATGCAAATATCTTGCTTCCCTCATCACAATGGTTAAGAACTGAGGCTAACTCAGATCCACATGTTGGGTTCAACCAATTGTTATATTTGGAAGAAGGCTATTAATAGATTATATACATTATGTGACATTAAAAATTTAATTTTTGAAATTTCAAACAAGATGTTCAACAAAAATAATACACTTTTTTCTAAATATTGTATGTCATAAACTAAATGGATAATTACATTTAAAATCTTAAAATAGGCTGGGCATGGTGGCTTATGCCTGTAATTCCAACACTTTGGGAGGCCAAGACGGGAGGATCACTCAAGGTCAGGAGTTCGAGACCAGACTGACCGACATGGCAAAACTCCTCTCTACTAAAAATACAAAAATTTGCCGAGCTTTGGTGCATGCTTGTAATCCCAGCTACTTGGGAGGCTGAGGCAGGAGGATCGCTTGAACCAGGGAGGCAGAGGTTGCAGTGAGCCGAGATCGCACCAGTGCACCCCAGCATGGGAGACAGAGTGAGACTCTGTCTCAAATAAAAAAAAAAACTTAAAATATAACTTCTTGGTTTTTTAAAATGTCTTTATAAGTTAAATACAATTTCATATGCATTAGTCTTTAAAATTATTTATCTTGTATAATATATACAAGATTATGTGTCTTTAGAACTAGCATTGGTATTTTGCTTTGGTAGGGAAAAGCACTGATAGCTTCAACACTTTATGCAAAAGTTAAAGCTTAGTTTTCATAGCATTTTATATTATAATACCTCTGCTATAATTATCTGGTACATATTTCATTGTGGAAAGAAAATGAGTACTTAAAACCCTGGAATGTCTTTTGCAAAGATCGAACATTCTTTCATACAATTCACTAAAATTTTTCACTATTTAACTAACACTACTT